>NC_085957.1:1499816-2180482 GCF_963556715.1 Cydia fagiglandana | reverse complement strand
ACGGCCAGCTGTTCCGACCTGACAACTTCGTCTTCGGCCAGAGCGGAGCAGGTGAGACACACCTGCGGGCGCAGCACGGTTCCATTTTTATCGACTATCACTATGCGCGTCCCTTTCGCACTAACATACTTGTTAGAACGTGACAGGCATGGTGACAAGGGATAAAAACGCGACCGTGCTACGCCGCCAGGACACACCATATTTCTCGCGTTATCCCGGAATTTTAGCTACGGCTCAAGGGAGCCTGGGGCCCACATGGCAACTCATCATCATCGCATCAGCCTTTTATCGCCCACTGCTGAACGTAGGCCTCTCTTCAAGTACGCCATTTAGCTAATCTCATCCAGAAGTGACCCGCCATCTTCCAAATGTCGTCCACCCAACGAGCTAACGGACATGACGGACATGGAAACTGAGCCGGTAAAACTATGACTGCCTTTGTCTTTTGGTTGATTCCTCTCATCTCCACTTCTGCACCATACACAGTTAGTTTGGTCGAACTCTATTATCTTGGCTGCCTCCCTCCCCTTTGTCTTCTAGAACGGCTCAGGGCTATAACCGCGAAAATCGCAGTTCGTGTTTTTCTCTGTCAATCTAATTACGCCTTCATTAGAGTAAAAATGAAAGATCCCCGCAATTTGCGAATTTCGGTTTTCCGCTCATGCTCATCAGTCCGCTTCTGGGTATAATAAATAACTCCATGTTTTTATAGTATAAACAGCAGCAACACTCCTAACAGTCCTGTCCTAACTGTACATCGATGTACCTTATTACAAAAGGCATAAGTATATAACTAAGCACGATAGTATATAACTAAGTCAGTCCATGAAAAGTCTACAGCGGATTTGATAGCCCACGCAGTGCATGTGTTATTTTAAACGTCAAACTTCTATGAAATTATGAAGTATAAATGACACTTGCACTGCGTGGGCTATCAAATCCGCTACAGACTTTTCTTGGACTGACTCTAAATCGTCACCGCAGGTAACAACTGGGCGAAAGGCCACTACACGGAGGGCGCGGAGCTGGTGGATGCCGTAATGGACGTCGTCAGGAAGGAGTCGGAAGGCTGCGACTGTCTTCAAGGTACCTATTCAAAAATACACATTAACAAACAGGACAAAATATTAATAAAGTTAGAGCAAGAAAAGTCTGCAGTGATTTTGATAGCCCACACGCAGTGCAAGTTTTATTTATAAGTACGTCATAATTTTATAGACGTTTAAAATGACACTTGCACTGCGTGGGGGCTATCAAAATCGCTGCAGACTTTTCTTGTTCTAACTTTAGCTCGATCTTGTGACGGAAGGGTATACGGAACCGTAATACGGTTTTTATTATCAATTGGTTGGTTTGGGGGGTAGTGATGAGTTACATCACTTTAGCTCCACTTTATAAACCGTCAAGCACCCTCCTTAATACTGGCTTACTCCGTTGACGCGACCCGGCGTGGGTCTTGGCCTCCGATACGAGTTGCCACTGTCGCCCTGTCTTATGGCTCCTCTAGACGACGGGCCAGCGCCGGCCACTCCAAGGGACGCAGCCATGCGCTAGAATGAGATAGCAATATCACTTGCTCCCTCTAACGCATAAATGCGTCCCTTGGAGTGGCCGGCGCTGGCCCATCGTGTAGAGGAGCCATTAATTGTGCGATATTCCCCCGATATTTTGGGCAAGTAGATCTATGAAAACCAGACGGGCTAATAGGCGAGTTGCGTTCTCACGCGTGATTCAACTTGAAGTCGCGCGCGAGAACGCAACTCATGCTAGCCTGTCTGGTCCCACTAGCGGTATTTGGGTCGACCGAAGAGCCGACTGTAGCAGTGGGGAGAGACTGACTTCGGTCGAACTCGGCTCCGTTCGGCTCAGCATTGCTCCGAGCAATTATTAGGGTTGGCACCACTTGACATCCTTTTGCGTGCACGACCACAGATAAGATTAATCACTTAAATTTTGACAACCCTAAATAGCCGAAAGGGATAGTAGCATATATTAGAAAGGGGTAGCATGATTCGACCCTGAACCGCTGTCAAACTTCGGGTTTGTAGGAAAGTGTCCTTTCTGTACGGTAGTGCTATTATTTATTCTGTGCCTATAGTGACTATGATGATGCTGTTTGTGCTGCTACTACAGTTTTAAGGATGACTCTCGTTAGACCGGGCCGGAGCTACCGGCGCTTACTTTTCTATGACATGACAGGCGATCACGTGATGCTTTCCATAGAAAACGATGCGCCGGAGGCTCCGGTATGAACACGGCCCGGTCTAACTTGAGTCACTCTTTATATATGTTATGTTTAGGGTTCCAGCTGACGCACTCCCTGGGTGGAGGCACGGGGTCCGGTCTCGGAACGTTGCTGCTCAGCAAACTGCGCGAGGAGTACCCCGACCGCATCGTCAACACCTTCAGCGTCATGCCCTCACCCAAGGTACAGTGGAGCCCCACGTGTCCAGGGCTCCAGGACACTCCCTGGAGGCCCGGGCTCCGGCCTCGGCACGCTGCTGCTCAGCAAGCTACGCGAGGAGTACCCCGACCGCATCGTCAACACCTTCAGCGTCATGCCCTCACCCAAGGTACAGTGGAGCCCCACGTGTCCAGGGCTCCAGGACACTCCCTGGAGGCCCGGGCTCCGGCCTCGGCACGCTTCTGCTCAGCAAGCTACGCGAGGAGTACCCCGACCGCATCGTCAACACCTTTAGCGTCATGCCCTCACCCAAGGTACAGTGGAGCCCCACGTGTCCAGGGCTCCAGGACACTCCCTGGAGGCCCGGGCTCCGGCCTCGGCACGCTGCTGCTCAGCAAGCTACGCGAGGAGTACCCCGACCGCATCGTCAACACCTTCAGCGTCATGCCCTCACCCAAGGTACAGTGGAGCCCCGCGTGTCCAGGGCTCCAGCTGGACACTCCCTGGAGGCCCGGGCTCCGGCCTCGGCACGCTGCTGCTCAGCAAGCTACGCAAGGAGTACCCCGACCGCATCGTCAACACATTCAGCGTGATGCCCTCACCCAAGGTACGGTGAGTGGAGCCCCATTGCGATTTGCGATCCTTATTGCGATTCTGTTTAAGAAACTAAATTGCTAAAGGACGGAGCTATATTATGTACAGGTCCTATAGGTCCTAAACAGAATCGCAATAAGGACATGATGGTAAGACCCCAGGGCTTCAGTTAACACACCCTGGGCGGAGGCACGGGCCTCGGCACGCTGCTCCTGAGCTGTGCGAGACCAGAACGGAACTCTTCCCCGACAAGTATTGGGGCAAATTGTAATTGTTAAGAGTAAGTAAAGATGTAAAACCTGTGCGGAAAGAAGGCGGAAAGAGAAGAGTCGTGGAATATATGGGAACCAATGTACATTCTACGACTCTTCTCTTTCCGCACAGACACTCTATTAGAGTAAAAGAGAAAGATTTGCTAACTTCGGTGTTCATGGTATGCCCTTTGGTGTCAGTTACAAAATCAGTCATTAGTGGGCTCACCGGGCATGAAGTTTTTTTTTTAATGTAATAGTCAGCAAACGAGCCGCCTGATGGGAAGCGGTCATCGTCGCCCATGGACATAAGCAACACCACAGGAGCCACTTAAGCGTTGCCGACCCTTGAGAACCCTAAATACCCGCTTCTTGAAGAGTCCCATGTCGTAGCGCACAGGAAATACCTCAGGAGGCAAGTCATTCCACATTCTGCACGTTCTGGGAAGAAACGAGCGAGATGCCCGCTTATTCTTGGTGTGCCATGTATCTAAGAAGTGGGGATGAACTTTGCTCCTTTCTTTCTAAACTATCTTCTAACAATGTCTTCTTTTGTGCAGGTGTCCGACACGGTAGTAGAGCCCTACAACGCCACTCTCTCCGTGCACCAGCTGGTGGAGAACACGGATGAGACCTTCTGCATCGACAACGAGGCGCTCTACGACATCTGCTTCAGGACCCTGAGGCTCTCGGAGCCTACGTATGGAGATCTGAATCATCTTGTTTCGGTATGTATAGTCGCACCAAACAAAGTCTGCAGCGGATTTGATAGCCCACGCAGTGTAAGTGTTATGTATATACGTCATAATTTCATAGAAGTTTGACGTTTAAAATGACACTTGCACTGCGTGGGCTATCAAAATCGCTGCAGACTTTTTGCGGTCTGACTATAGGTAGTACCTACCTAGTGTAGCCGCCTCAATGCATTTTCCACGTAATGTCCTAGCTTAGTCTTAAGACTTGCTCTTGAGTCTTCTTATTTTTCGAGAATCTCTCTATTGAAATTTGTAATTTTATATCTTTTGGTATATGATATTAAGGGTGGATTTTCACTGTGTCGTACTACCAAAAAGTATGGAGTTGCCATGCAACAGTCAGTTTATGATGGGAAGAAAGACGGATCGAAGGTTCGACGTAGCGTAACTGCACCATTACTTCCTACGACACTTCTTTTGTGCCATTGCATCATCTTGTGGAAACAGTAGTAATCCGTCTAACAGTGGTTCCTAACCTGGAGGTAATTACCCCCGTGGGGGTAAAACTGGTATTTTACGGGGGTAATAAGCTAACCTAACATAACGATACAACAACAAAAGTACACGTTTTATTTTTTATTACCATTGGGAGGAGGGGTAAAATCAGGTTCCAGACCGGGCCGTGTTCATACCGGAGCCTCCGGCGCATCGTTTTCTATGGAAAGCATCACGAGATCGCCTGTCATGTCATAGAAAAGTAAGTGCCGGTTGCTCCGGCCCGGACACGGCCCGGTCTAACGTGTGTCATCCTTTAGTCATAAGGGTGACCGGACTGAAAAGGTTAGGAATTAGGAACCACTGGTCTAACAAAATGATCATTTTTCCCCGGCAGCTGACGATGTCCGGAGTGACGACATGCCTCCGGTTCCCCGGACAGCTCAACGCGGATCTCCGCAAGTTGGCCGTCAACATGGTGCCTTTCCCTCGCCTGCACTTCTTCATGCCCGGTGAGTCCATTCATGAGTGATTTTGTAACTGTCACCAGAGGGCCTACCGCGCGTACATCAAAATTCGGCAATCTTTCTCTTTTACTCCAATTAATACGTAATTAGAGAAAGGGAAAGATGCCCGCAATTTTCGAACTTCGGTCTTTGCGGTAGGACTTTCAGTAATCTCATCATCGTCTTAGCTTTTTCTTGGCATTTTGCCACGGCTCACTCAGATAGCCTGGGGTCTTGTCAACGTTATCACAAGAATTGGCATTGGCACAGACACTATATAGTTTTACTAATTTTTAGAGTTCCGTACCCAAAAGGTAAAACGGGACCCTATTACTAAGACTTCGCTGTCCGTCCGTCCGTCCGTCTGTCTGTCACCAGGCTGTATCTCACGAACCGTGATAGCTAGACAGTTGAAATTTTCACAGATGATGTAATTTCTGTTGCCGCTATAACAACAAATACTAAAAACAGAATAAAATAAAGATTTAAATGGGGCTCCCATACAACAAACTTGATTTTTGACCAAAGTTAAGCAACGTCGGGCGTGGTCAGTATTTGGATGGGTGACCGTTTTTTTTGCATTTTGTTCCGTTTTTTTTTCATTATGGTACGGAACCCTTCGTGCGCGAGTCCGACTCGCACTTGCCCGGTTTTTTACGAAAACTACTGCCATCTAACCTTCCATTCCAGAGGAGTAGGCTTTATTGGGTTGGGAATATTGGGATTAGTCCGGTTTCCTCACGTTTTCCTGGACCGCCTGTCAGTAATCTAGCTATTAGAACGAAATTTCAGTAATGTAATACCTATTAGCTAACTATTAAAATGGACACTTAATAACTCATTTTTCAGGGTTCGCTCCACTGACCGCCAGAAACAGCCAAGGCTACAGAGCTCTCACAGTACCGGAATTGACGCAACAGGTAGTATTCTAAGACCAATAAATTATAATTCCCATATGTCAATGATATCCAAAGGATCAAGGAGTGGGGTCTCGCTCAGTGGCGTAGCTAGGCGTGAGCGAAGTGGCCTCGCTCCCCAAGGGAGGCCTCGCGTGTGGCCCCTTCGGGCACAGTGAAAGAAGAGGGCCTCGCAGATGCGACTTCGGCCACGGCTAGATTAGTTCACGCTACGCCACTGGTCTTGCTTATTACACTTAAGTACCTATTATTGTTTTGATAGATGTTCAGCCCCGGCAACATGATGACGGCGTGCGACCCGCGGCACGGCCGCTACCTCACCGTGGCCGCCATCTTCCGCGGCCGCATGTCCATGAAGGAGGTCGACGAGCAGATGCTCACTGTGCAGGATAAAAATTCTAGGTAAGCGGAGGAGTAAAACAAAAAATCGGAGGGAGGGAGGTATTAAGGAGTATCCAGACGAAACTAACGAAATCAGTCGATTTGTTCAGGAAAATAATTGGTCAATCTCATCTAGCGTCCACACGTACACAAATTAAATCACCAATTTGCATTCTACTATGAAAATTGGCATTCTTGTGTCCGCACCTGCTGATGTGATCGGGGAATCAAATTGGTATTTGCGTCCGCACGGCCCTGTTCGATCGGAGAATTTCATCAGATTGGCGAAAAATTGTCTCGTCTGAGTCGTCTGGATACAACTTTATCACAGAATAAATGTGGTACAGAAAGGACAATTCCTACAAAACCGAAGTTTGACAGCGATTCAGGGACGAATCATGCTATCCCATTCTTATTTATATCTCTTTCGGCTATTTAAGGTTGTCAGAATTCATGTCATTATCTTATCTGTGGTCGTGCACGCAAAGGGATTGATGTGGCGTCTCCTCTAGCTGTCACTGCCAACGTCGTGCCATATAATCTTACAGATGGCGATAGGGAGCTAGAACGCAATTAGTAAGAGACCTACATCGCGCTTACGGAGTTTTAAATGTCAGTTGCTATATATATAGCTCAGTGGACTTCGGTCCCCAGGCATAACCCGCCTGGAGAGACTACTCTAAATATATTGCCCCTCTATACCTACCTTCTACAGTGACAGCTAGAGGAGACGCCACAGGGACATCAAGTTGAGTCAACCGTAATATAATAATTGCGCGGAGCAATGCTGAGCCGAACGGAACCGAGTTTGCCCGAAGTCATGAGTGTCTCCCCACTGATTTTTAGCCACTAGAAAGATGTTCTTCCGCAGTCAGAAAAGTAGCCATCTTAGTCAAGCAGTATTACCTGATAAAGTACCTACCTTTCGTCCCCAGTTACTTCGTGGAATGGATCCCCAACAACGTGAAGGTGGCGGTGTGCGACGTGCCCCCGCGCGGCGTCAAGATGGCCGCCACCTTCGTCGGCAACTCCACCGCCATACAGGAGATCTTCAAGCGGATCTCGGAGCAGTTCACCGTCATGTTCCGTCGCAAGGTGAGACCAACAACGTGGAGGTGGCGGTGTGCGACGTGCCCCTGCGCGGCGTTAAGATGGCCGCCACCTTCGTGGGCAACTCCACCGCCATACAGGAGATCTTCAAGCGGATCTCGGAGCAGTTCACCGTCATGTTCCGGCGCAAGGTGATGTATTAACACAACACAAACTTGCTCAGTCCAGGCAGACAGCGCCACCTGGCGGGTACTGCGGAAGCGATTTTCACCAATGTTTACCTACTTCTGCGAAACTGAAAAATATGATGTACTTGTTGACGAAACGAGGAGACAGGTTTGTGAAGTATATTGATAGGATAACACAGAAGAATACAGAGCAGGAGATCCATGGACTTACGCAGAAGTTCACCCAATCTGCCATAACTGCTTGTGTCTTTGGACTTGACCTTGACACCTTTGATCACCAACACGAAACCCTTCAAAGGATCGACAGGAAGATCTTCAGCGTGAAATACGGCTCGGAGCTCGAAAGCATGTATCCGGGCATTTTGAAGAAGATTGGAGGCTGGCTGGTTGTTCCTTGAAGAAGGCAAGGCAATCCTTCTCATAAGCGATTTACTTTCGCGGCTCTTGGCTCGCCTTGAGCACGTAAGCACGACGAGCTAATGATTACACTCTCGCCTCGTGTCTCGTAAGCTCGTCGAACTAATCGATTTTAAACATCGTTATCGAATGACAAACCGAACGCAAGTGTAGACGCAAGCTCGCGTCCCGCCTTTGACTCGTGCCCAAAAACCGCTCCTCCTCCACGCCTATCAGAAAGGAAGTCTGTTAAAAATAGGAAAACATTATAGTGAGGTAGTGGGTCTTTTGAGGTTACACATTGACGTAAGTTGGCCCGTGACATATAGTCGCACCAATAAAAGTCTGCAGCGGATTTAATAGCCCACGCAGTGTAAGTGTTATTTATACGTCATAATTTCATAGACCTGGACTCATTTTGTGGTAACTGGCGGGAGCATGCACAAAGCCGTCGTTGCACGAGTGGCGAAAGACAGGGGAGGCCTTTGCCCAGCAGTGGGACACAATATAGGCTATTTAAAAAAAATCATAGAAGTTTGGCGTTTAAAATGAGACTTGCGTGGGCCTTCGAGCAACACCGGCTTCCGGGCGTGGGCTATTAAAATCGCTGCAGACTTTTTATGGTCTAACTCTATTAGCACCTCTATGAACGTTCTTATCTACTTTCGCAGGCGTTCCTCCACTGGTACACGGGCGAGGGCATGGACGAGATGGAGTTCACGGAGGCCGAGAGCAACATGAACGACCTGGTGTCCGAATACCAGCAGTATGAGGTGAGACTTCTTTCTCGTCACCTAAGAATCGAGCAGAAAAAGTATTTTATACAATAGCGACATAATCTACTTTACTTGGCCACTCAGCAAGCATCGTGACCTTAACACGGTACTCGACTGAAAGCTCTCAACACAGAAAACTGCCTAGGGGACTGACCATAAATTACGTCATCTATTTTTGACGATTTTTGACTCCCTCCCCCCCTAAAATCATGCTACGAATGACCCCGTTTCCTCCTACGTCATGCTACCATCATCCGATGTCCAGACCCCCCCCCCCCCCCTAATTTGAAATGACGTAATTTATGAATAGCCCCTAGGTGGTGTGGCTCTCTACTATTATAATATCACGATTGTACTAATACCTTTAAACGAGCAATTCTTGTATCACTACACCTTTATAAAACAAAGCCCCCCGCCGCGTCTGTCTGTTTGTGTGTTTGTATGTTCGCGTTAAACTCAAAAACAACTGAACGGATTTTCATGCGGTTTTCACCTATCTATAGAGTGATTCTTGAGGAAGGTTTGGGTGTATAACAAATGATAACCCGTGCGAAGCCGGGGCGGGTCGCTAGTATATATATATTTATTTATGTATTTTAGGATCTCTGAACCGGCTCTAACGATTTCGATGAAATATGTTATATATATATTATGGGGGTTTTCGGAGGCGAAAAATCGGTCTAGATAGGTTTTATCCCTGGGAAAACGCGCATTTTTGAGTTTTTATATGTTTTCCGAACAAAGCTCGGTCTCCCAGATTTTGCGCATTGTCTAAATGTCTAATATAATAATGAAATTCCAGGAGGTGGGAGTAGAAGATGGAGAATTCGACGAACAAGAAGAGATGGCTGGAGACGAGTATCCTGAGGAAGCTTAAGACCTAGTCAACTACTCTTAACACGCATAGAGTTATACCAAGAAAAGTCTGCAACGATTTTGACAGCACACGCAATGCAAGTGTTATTTATACGTCATAATTTCATAGAAGTTTGACGTTTAAAATAACACTTGCATTGCGTGTGCTTTTTGGTCTAACTCATTTGCTACACTCTGGTCAAGTTTGTAGCGGCACTACCCAATCGAGACTGCAGACCGTCCAGTGGCACCCTTATAATAATCCAGTGAAAACAATCTTCCTTATATATAATATTCCATTTCTGTAATCAGTATATTAAAGTTGTAGTCCTACTGATCCCCTGACTTTTTGTCTTAGCCCAACTTGCACCGTCCCACTAAGCCAGGGTTAACCGGTTAAACCCGGGTTAGTGAATGGTGCAAATGGCCCATCACATAATTTATTTTGCTTCATCATCTAAACGGCAAATGGTGGCCCCTTTTTTCTGATTAGGTGATGAAGTCAAATAATTAGTAGGACAACAAGTCAACATCTTTAATATACTGAATAATACAGAAATGAATTGATATATTAGAAACCACAATCCCCCAACGAGGGCGCCACTGGACGGGCGCCCACTTTAATCATATTGTCCATAGTCACACAAGCAAATAAGTTATTACAAAAGTCAATACGTTTTTGTCGTGAGTATAGAAGGATCACGAAGCATATTACTGTGGATATTAGTGATACAATTATATCCAGAGTGTAACAAATATTTATATAATAAAGATTGAGCAACAAACTTATTTTATAGAAATAGGTACGCATGTACAAACATCGTTTTGGTTGTAAAATGTGAACTGACTATCTAAGTTGCTGTTACTTAGAGTGTAAGAACAAGAACTATTGTTATGCAAAATTATAATTTGTTGGTTATTCACATGGTATAATAATATACTCCGCCTGGTACTCTCTTCCGACCACGTGACTGACTCAAGCCTACGTCATCATGCGACAGCGCTATATAATAATATGCAATAACGCTATATATAGCGGCCATGTTATTGTGACGAAGGCTTGTGTCACTCTGGGAAGAGAAGACCATGTTTTATTAGACTATGGTTATTCATTGAGATATTAATTTATTATTTATAGTTTTTTTTAACTCCATTATATGTCCCTATATGTAAATCATTCCTATGTAGATTTTGTTTCTTTTTTTACAAAGTTTTATCAAGTTTTTGACAAATATGCATAAATTTTATAATAATTGAGACAGCTTAAATTAAAGATAAAGCTTAAAATTTAAAGTTAAAATATGTAAAAAAAAAAAACAATTAATCAATAAGTTTTCTAGTTTGACTAAATACAGTGAATGTAACAAAAATTTGATAAATCATCAAATTAATAGTCAATAGCAGAAGTAGCTGGTTGAGTATGTATAGGTTTAAAAAATGGTATGGTGAGATCCATACCTCATACCATTATGAGGTTAAAAAATGATTTGACCACAAGTTTTTTGTTAAGACCAGAAACATATTTTATTTAAGACTGTCTGCAGAATATTTTGGACACCTTTGCTTGCTTAGCCACTTCTGCTGCTGACTGAAAAGGTAATTCTGATTTCTTATAACAGTTTTTAGATTATTTATAAGTACATTTTTATTAATTTTTGTTACTATTTATTAATGTTTACACCCAGTTGAAATAAAAGCATTATTGGATTCTAACTCTTTTTATTTACATTAAATTTGATTTTATTTAAAGGCTTTTCTGGTATTTTATAAATTTTAACACCATCTTTCATGTTGTCATGTTCATTCACATTTGTAATAGTTTCTACATCTGTGGAAGTACAATCTACTATTTCTATGTTTTTATCTATTATATCAAATGTATGAGGCTTTTCTACAGTTACTTTTGGAAGTCTATCCACACAATTAGTAGCGCTTTTAATTACCTCTACTTCTATTGTTTTAACTTCATTAGAAATAAAACATGGTTTAAATCTTTTCTCTTCTACATATTCTTTAAGTTTTAGTTTCCTAACAGAACCATCTTGAGAAATCACATTAGTTTCACCCATATTTAGTTTTGGCACAATTTGCTCAACTTCTGGCTCAATTTCAACTTTTTTGACCTTAGTATCTTGTTCATTCTGCAAGTTTCTCAGCCGAGTTAAGACATCATGTTTTCTTTGCAACAATTTAATTCTTGTTTCATCTAAATCTTCTAATTCCGGAGCATAAGTTACATGCAAGGAACCTCCATAGAAGTTTTTAGTGTCTAACATTCTCTTAGCTATCCTAGCAGATTGTATTTTCTCGAAAACAGCATGGTAGGTCTCCGTAAACTGTTCACTTTTGTAATCCTTTGCCAGATTAAATGATTTTAACCTGCCAAATTTCTGAAATAGGGCCTTGGCTTCTTGTCGCAGATTGAGGGACGGGACACCGAATATTAGGAGGTGGTTAGATTCGCTGTTGATAGTATAAACCTGTGGCACAAAGAAAGAAAAATGTAAGATACCTGAGAGACCTGGGTAAGTGTCTTAGGCCGCTTGTAGACGTCCGGTGTTTTCGCCGGACAACGGACCGTGTTACGCAACTACGTCTAGTTTTGTATGTGCCTACAGACAACTGCACCCAAGAATACAAGACATCGTCACCGAACACGGAAAATTGTCCGGCGAAAACACCGGACGTCTACAAGCGGCCTTAAATATTGAAGAATCACTTAAATTGATAACAATGTCACTATTATTTAATTATTATATATATAGAGTACAATAAAACGCTTTATAATTGGATAAATTAGCCTTAAAAACAAATTTTAAAACGAACCTTAACAGCAGTGAGTTTTCGGCCTTGGCGGTAGGGCAGCCGCGTTGTACACAGCTGCTGCTGCTCGTGGTGAGGCAGAATAATTTTATCATCACTATTCTCTTCCAACATTTTGTAATAATCAATCAAAAACCGAAAAGAAGTATATTTTTTCTATACTATTTTTATTTACATGCTCATGACATTGACAGAAATGCCAAGTTGACAACTTAACAATCCAAATCTACCAAACATGAAAATGGTAGAATTCGTTCTTCAAAGCACTGGCAACACTAGTCTGTTCAAGCCACTTGTAAAAATGCCCATTCTACTGACATTTTAATTATATTTAGGTCACAAAACGCGTGTTACTTCAATGCTGTGCAACAACAAAACGCAAAAGAAAAGAAACTTCAAAAATTTCAATGGCCGACGTATCGTCGCCCCAACAAAACATTTGAACACGTTGAACTTACATAATTGCTTTATTAGAAGCCATTGAGCTGCATGCCACCGGTTTATATAACGTAGACCCCAAAAACAACTCTCCAAAATGTCAACAGTCGTGTCTGACTGCTTTACCATCGGCAGTATAGTAGCAACGCGAACATGTTACAACCAAGAAATAGAAGGCGAGGTTTTAGCTTTCGATCCTCAAACGAAGATGTTGATATTGAAATGTCCGTCATCCAGCGGTAATCCTAAACGCCACGATGTGAATATTGTTAATTTATCGTTAGTCAGTGACGTGCAAATCAAGAAAGAAGTGACCGCCGTACCGGAAGCTCCCCAGAGCCTTAATTTACACAGACTTAACACTAGAGTACGAAATTCTATTGAGAATAAGAGAAGACTAGTAAGTACAGGCTTTTTATTGCATATTACTCTATTTCAGAACTTGTCAAGTCCACTTTAAACATGTGTCTGGACAGTAGCCTACTTTTATAACATTACATTCTAATTCAAAGTTTTGTTGGACTCTCTGACCATTTATTTCAGTCCTAGCTGTTTAACGCTGACATAAAAGTATAAATTTCTAGTTTGTATTGTCATTTAGGGCAAGCTGATGCAATATGGATGTAAATTTTGTGTGCTACTTTTGATTGTTAGAAATAGAGATAACAGAAAATGATTTAAAGATAAAGTTAATGTAATCTAACTTTAGTTACCCCTCCTAATAACTGGCCATCTATTTTTCATTGCTTTTTGGTGGACACATATACACACATAAGGGTCATAGATTCTTTTCAGGAATAAATTAACTCCTAAGTAAAATGTATCTCCTAAGGCTACCAAAATTTATCCATACCTCCCGGGATGAAGCAAATTCGGATTATACACATTTAGGACCCAATGAAGCTATTAAAATGATTTCCAGCTTGCTGCTTCTTAAGCGGGTTTAACTGTACAAGGAATACAATACATATGTATAAAATTTAACTATGCAGAAACTTAGTAGGTACCTAGGTGTGTCATACTCAGAAGATAAATTTTACTAAACTACGGAAGTCAAATAAAATGACTATCAAATATCAATTATGGTATCGTCAAAAATTAAAATGTGGAATCAGGACTTAAGCATTAGAATCGAAATCAAACAACAAATTCATTTAGAAACCCTTTTCTTATTGTAAAAAAAATGCTTGGAAAGGGTTCATCCACATATGACTGCTGATCATGCCAAATGTGACAGCATGTCTTTCCTATGAAAGTGTGACAAGGGTTAAGGGGGGGGGGGTCTAAAAATCGAAATCTTGTGTAATGTAATTATGGAAAACCCCAAAGTGGTAATTCCTATGGTCACACTATCACTTTCAAGTTTCAAAGGTACACATACACAATGCCCCACTTTCACAGTAAGAGAGAAAAAATTGTATGTTTCCAGGTATCAGCACTATCAGCATGCCTAGACCCTGAGGGTCAGCGGCTGTTCCTGGCCATCGCGCGGGTGATCGACGACGTGTCGTGGGCCGGCCAGAACATCCGGGTCTACAACGAAGTGACCATCTCACCTCCTTACAAGGTATGTTTAATAATAAATAATAATAATAAATATCGGTGTACCCCTTACATTTGTACCCCCTACTCTACGTGTTGGCTTCGGCTCCGCGCATGCCTCCCAAAGGTCCGGAACACCATTGTTCCGTGATGGGAAAGACATACAAAAAATATTGGGGACATCTTACACAGATCAACCTAGCCCCAAACTAAGCAAAGCTTGTACTATGGGTGCTAGGCGACGACACACATACTTATATAGATAAATACATACTTATATACATAGATAACACCCATGACTGAGGAACAAATATTAGTGTTCATCACACAAATAAATGCCCTTACTGGGATTCGAACCCAGTTCCCAGTTCTCAGTTCAGTTTACAGTGGAATCCAGACATTTGATCAATCTTCAATCTAATCACCAATATTTGACCCCTTTAAGTCAGGGGTCTCCAAATTTTTTTACTTGAGGGCCATATTGCGCCTTAGAATTTTCGCGCCTTTTTCCGTCGGCGTCGAGGGGGTGGGGGAGTTGTATCTGGTTGCTGCTTATTAGGGCTGAACACCTGGAGCTTGGCTCCCGCGGGCCTGATTTGGCCCTCGGGCCGGGGTTTGGAGAGCCCGTTAAAAAAAACCGGACAAGTGCGAGTCGGTGTCGCCCACCGAGGGTTCCGTACTTTTTAGTATTTGTTATAACGGCAACAGAAATACATCATCTGTGAAAATTTCAACTGTCTAGCTATCACGGTTCCCAAATTACAGTCTGGTGACAAGCAGACAGACAGACGGACGGACGGACGGACAGACAGAGGGGCAGCGGAGTGTTAGTAATAGGGTCCCGGTTTTACCCTTCGGGTAAGGAAAGGAATCCTGAAAACGGTTTTTATTTAATTATATTATTTTTTTGTCTCCAATGTAGCTAATCTTTCTCATATTTGGATTATTTCCCGTGCAGGTGGAGAACGTGGCGGGCGAGCCGGAGTCGAAGCCCTACAACTACATCCGCAAGTTCGTGGAGCGCCACTGGAGCGACCGCGCGCTGCCCGCCGCGCCCGCCCCCGCCCCCGCGCCCGCGCCGCAGTAGCCCCCGCGCGCCACACACAATCCTGCCAAAATGTCTAACTGTTCGGTAATGACCATTTAAAAAAAAATACAGAAAACCGGATTCTTACAAATCTGGACGTTCTTGAGCTCGTTCTACTCGGAATCGTAAGCATTAAAAATCCTACCATTAAAAAAAGATGTGCTAAAATGTCCGTTTCATTACGTCACGTTTTAGTCTGAAAAGTTTTTCACTTGTATGTGCAACTACAGTTTTTTTTTATTATTATGAATGGGCTTACTCATGGCCACAGACTAGCCGAGGCGTAGACGTGGCCTACGATGGAGCGAGCTCGCCCAGAAGGTGCCTGTTCACTCTTGATTTGAAGATTGCACAAATACAAATTATTTATTTGGCAGAACACAGAACACAGTGAATATTTTATTTATGAACGTCAAATAAAGATACACCGGCTCCAACCCTACACCTCTGCCTCGAAATTGGATGTGCTAGTGATTCTGAATTGAAAGAACCCAAAATTATCAGAATCTGTAATAATCATGTTTTCAATATCTTTTTGGAAAAGAAAGTTAGACCAAGAGTCTGCAACGATTTTAACAGCACAAACTGCAAGTGCTATCTACACATTATAATTTCATAGAAGTTTGACGTTTAGAATAACACTTGCACAGTCTGGGCTATCAAAATAGCTGCAGACATCTTGGCCTCTAAAATGAAACTCGTTTTAAAAAGCTACGGGTTAGGGTCTCCCCAAATATATCGACGCGCATTCGGCAAAAGCCGATAGGAAAAAGCTTTATGTCCGCGCAATAAGAGCGAAAAACCGGTCGACGCGTCCGGCGGCGTCGGCCGTCGCGAGCCGAGCCAAACGACGACTTTTTCGCTCTTATTGCGCGGACATAAAGCTTTTTCCTATCGTATTTTGCCGATTCCGCGTCGACATATCTAGGGGAACCATTATGCTACATTTACACGCTTGGCTTCGACAAGCACCCAACAAGCACAAGCGTGTGAATGGGGGCATAGACTATCTTCATAAACGTTTACTAAATTTGACAAGCCGATAATAATCGTTTGTCCCTTTTCGACGTATTGGTATGATGGAAAGAGACAAACGATTATTATCGGCTTGTCAACTTTAGTAAACGTTTATGAATAAGGGGGATAGACTATAACACTAGACCAATCCCGTTGACCAACGTGTAACCAAACCGCTGCTTGTTAGGGTTCCGTACCCAAAGGGTAACAACAGGATCCTATTACTCCGCTCCGCTGTCCGTCCGTCTGTCTGTCACCAGGCTGTATCTCACCGTGATAGCGAGACAGTTACAATTTTCACAGATGATGTATTTCTGTTGCCGCTATAACAACAAATACTAAAAACAGAATATAAAAAATACATATGTGATTTATTGCCGTTTTTTTATCGTAGTCAACATCTAGCGCCAAGTAGCGGATTTATCAGTACTGCTACTTGACACTAGATCTCGCGATCGAAAAGTCTAATGCTCAACAGTTTTTAGCTAATATTATAACCGGAACTCTGTTTTCAAGTCTTTCCGCTTGTAATATTAGTTGTAAATTGTTGATCAATACACTTTTCGTCTGTCACGACACTCGTGCCATCTAGTGCCAAGTAGCGGTACTACTGATAAATCCGCTTCTTGGCGCTAAGATGTCGTTTGTCGACTACGAAAATGAGCAGCGTCAGGCGTGGCTCACTTCGCGATTTCGTCGCTGTGCTACAGGTAGCTAAAAGTACATCCGTTCCACCCCAATATTGGGGAAAGCCATAAGCCGTGCGTGACGCTGTCGCCACCTAGCTGCCATATCTGTGCTGATCGTAACAGACGCGTTTTGTTAGACAGTTCTGTACCTAGTACTATTATTTAGTCTGTGGCAGCGTTTTGGTTACGCGCTGCTCAATGGATTGGCGGTCGAGTGTTATCAGTCTACGCCTTAGCTTGCGTGGGTTTGTCGCGATAAGTTAGACATTTTGATATATCATAGCGTTTTCGAAACATTATTTTTACTACCAAATTGTATAAGGTGCAGGGGGGCAATTTAGACTGCGGGGTAATGTAAACTAATCGAAATATCCCCCATGTTTTACATTATGAACTAGAGTGCCATATTTGTGCAAATAGCAGAAAAGATGTGTTCTGTGTGACTCTAGTTAATAATGTAAAACATGGAAGATATTTCGATTAGTTAAAATTACCCCGCAGTCTAATTTGCCCCCCTGCACCTTACTCTAGACATCTAAATGCTCAAAATATCACATCAAATGTGCAAATAATGTTTTGAGAACAAATCGTTACAATGAAGATTATGAGTTTGGTAAACTTATTAAAACACCATTTTTACTACCATAGAGTATAGAACACTGGGGCCCTATTCGACACAGAATAAAAGGGTGTGACATTGATGCCATATGTCCATTTTTTATTTCTTAAGTGCACATATGGAATCCATGTCAGTCTGTCTATGTTAAATTTATAACACCAAATGCATAGTATTCATTGTGACTATCATTCCTACTGTTATACGCAAATGTATTTATTAAATACATATATATTTATTATCATAAATAATAATTGGTTAAAAATATTAGGCCTCGAATATTTATTTTATTAAAGTTTTAGTGGTTAAATTTATTTTATCATGGCTGTATTCAAAATAGAATTTCCTTGTTTAACACAAGCTTGTACAAATTGTGTGCTTTTTTAGGGTTCCATACCCAAAGGGCAAACGGGACCCTATTACTAAGACTCCACTGTCTGTCTGTCACTAGGCTGTATCTCATGAACCATGATCGCTAGACAGTTAAAATTTTAAAATTACTAAAAAGTACGGAACCCTCGGTGGGCGAGTCCGACTCGCACTTGTCCGGTTTTTTGATTATATAACTTCATTCTGATAGAAAAAACTATTTTAATTCTTAAATAAGAGTATGTCTCTACGTAGTGCTGTTTTTCATGTGTAATTTTTCACTGTATGTATCTTTTTTAAACTTCATAAAGGAATGCAAAAAAGGACTTCTGAAATATCTCTCATCTGTAATCAAAATGAAATGAAATTAATAAATACATTTGTAAATATAAATTAGTATTAAAAGAAGATAATTTAAATCTTTGTTTTATTCGTTTTATTGCTCTCCTGACTCCCACTGCATACATTACATTAAAATTTAAGAAATAGTTATAGACCGCGGGCCAGGAGCATATATCGTCAGTCATTGCCTCCCGGCTGATACTTTGTCATGGTCTAAGAGCTAGCAATTTATAGAGCAACGAAATCCCTCTAGTTAGTGTGCGCAACGAAATCCCTCTAGTGAGAGGTGTCAAATAAATTGAAGGTGTACAATTTATAGAGCTCAGAGTTTGGTGTGATATAATTTTTCAATTTCCGTAGCTAGCAGTAGCTAGCTCTCCGTCTATCAGATGATAAGTATAGATATAGATGGTCAAGCAAATCTTGTCAGTACAAAAAGGCGCGAAATTCAAATTTCGATTCATATAATTCTATGAGGCGATATCCCTTCGCGCCTACATTTTTCAAATTTGCCACCTTTTTCTACTGACAAGATCATTATAATTATATCATGAAATAAAATGAATAATTTAGCCTATATACGTCCCACTGTTGGGCACAGGCCTCCTCTCAAGCACGAGAGGGTTTGGGCTATAGTCCCCACGCTAGCCCAATGCGGATTGGGGACTTCACATCTTCACATACACCTTTGAATTTCTTCGCAGATGTATGCAGGTTTCCTCACGATGTTTTCCTTCACCGAAAAGCTAAGGTCGCCTCCAGAACATGAGTATTTATCAAAATGAACTTACTATTTTACAAACAAATTATCGCAGTGGCAACATTGTTTTACTTTTTTTGGTCTTGAATTACGTTTTGCAGTCACTGAAATAGGAAACCAGGTCTATGTTTGCAGTATACCAAATTGTATATGGTGCGGGTATAAAATAAAAGGAGCATCTAAGTAAGTATATTGATTTATTTATTGTCAAGCGGTGATTTATTATTATTTTTTAATTTTACTTTTATACTTCGTAGGTATTCATATTGTAAAAAACCTAACTTACGAAGGAAGAGAAATAAAACAAGCATTAAAGTAAGTATATTTATTTATTGTGAAGCGGCGACTTGGGGTCGGTCTTGCCGCGGGCCCGGTTCCGCTTGGGCCACGGCATGCCGCGGTGCACGGCGTTCACGTGCACGCGCACGCACGACGTCGTCGTGAACACGCGCCCGCAGATGTTGCACGGAATGCTTTTACGCTGCCCGAGGTGCACCTGGAAATTGTTATTTGTTTTACAAGGGGGCAAAGTGGTTGCTCGTGCGGATATTGATACCCGAGCAAGCGAAAGATTTAATAATTGAAAGGTCCCAAAACAGGAGGGTGAAACAAGTTTTACGACCGAGTAAAACACAATTTTTTTTACCACTTAAAATCCAAGCAATACGATTCATAATTAATGTTATTATATAAAAATGGAATCTTGAGCGTTGCGAGGATTTCAAAGCACGAGGGTTAAACAAAATTTGCCCCCGAGAGAAACACTGCATTTTTCACCACACAAACCCGAAGCAAATAATAAATGTAAAATATCAAACAAAATCAAATCCAAATTAATGTTATTAAATATTTTTCATCCAAAATCATCATTTAAAAGCCAATTCTACCAGCAAACATAAGAAAACAACTCAAAATTGGCATTTAATTATTTTGCCTCACATGTGAATAAAATGCAACTTTGCTATCCGTTTTTGAAGTGCAAAGTAAGCCTTTCCGAGCTGGTGTGGTGAAAATACTTTTTCTTCGATTCCCTAAGGGTCCCCAGCTAGCGCAGTTCTCCATAAAAACGTAGTTACGCTCTTATTTTAAAACGCCTAGCTAGATTGCTCTGAAACTTTGTATCCTTACAATAGGATAAGGTATATCTAGTCCTGTAATTACAAGCCGCCTCGACCAAAAATAGTATATTACAGTACATATGGCCCTACTTTTCTGCACTAGCGCGTGAAATATCACTTTTCGTGCGTATGTCAAAAGTTTAAAGGGCCACATGTACTGCAAAACGTTGTACGATCGTGCAAATAGGTAATTTGCAACACGTGTCGATTCAAAACACTCCCTTCGATACTATTTTTGCACTATTATTTGAACTAATTACATTATTTTCAGAAAATATTATAATTTGTTTTTATCAAGTAGAAACACTACTATATAGGCATCTGCCGCGATAGCAGAGGACGCTAGTTCGATTCCAGTCTGGGGCACTGGAGGCCTTGGTCACTTTTTCTTAGTACATATATGACATTTACTCCCTTCGGTGTTTTAATTTATCACCACTCGTTTCGAAATTCCTCTTTTCCGCACTTGTATCGTAAATAACTATTTTCTGTTTATTTTGTTCTTAGATATCTCCTCACGTCTTTAACATCTAAAAATTAAAAAAGAACCGCTAGGCCTGGTCTTACCGCCTTGTGGTGCCTCTTGAAGTTGCTGTTGAGGCTGAAGGCGAGCGGGCACTCGGGACACTGGTACGGCTTCTCACCCGTGTGCGAACGCATGTGCCACTGTACACACACAAACACACATTATTATACAGGGTGTTTGGTACATCGTTTGACAAATTTAAACGGCAGATAGGTTAAGTCAGTCATGTTTGTTATGTTTAAGGCGTGACAAGCAACGTCAATCACAATGATATGGCGTGGCGATGGCGCCCATTGAAGATAATATGTATTTAGTATGAAAAATAGGAAGTCTAAATACTTCATAATTTTTAAAAGTTGATGAACAAAAGTGTCACCGTTTGAAGAGTACAATCTATGTTTTAATTATTTGCTCGTGTTACAGGCCACAACCGGTATATTTATTAACCCTTACATCTCTCATGTGCTTCGCGGCGAAGGTCTTGTTGCACTCGGGGCACGTGAACAGCTTCAGGTTGAGGCCCTTGTGGTCGCGCAAGTGGTAGCGCAGCCCTTGGCGGGACTAGAAAAAAAAACAAATATATATATGTGAAATGTTTTGTTCATTGTAAAAAAAAATCGCAGTTTTCTCCTTGGTTGCTTGGTTGGTCGGTTGCTTGGTTTCTATCGTTTATACTTAACAATAGACAAAGGATTTGCTGTTTGGGGCCTACATACACACACACACTCACCGTGAGCACGCGGCCGCACTGCTCGCACACGAAGTGTCCGGGCGTGCGGCGCGCCACGTGGCGGCCCGCGGCGCTGAAGCGCTGCCCGAGGTGCTTGCGCCGGTGGTGCAGGTCGTAAGCCGACGCGCGTTTAAACGACATGTTACACTGTTCAAATAAATAAGAGATTACATCACACAAAATTTCGAATTTTTTAGACCCCCCTCACACTTTTTGATAGGAAAAAGATGTTAAATCTGGGCGTAAAAAGGAACTATGAGATGTTCATACGAAGATAGAGAAAGAAGTACTGATACAAAATTTAGTCTGTTCAGCAGTAAGGTCGAAAGAATGTGACGGCATCACGCACGCGAACAAAAGCTGTATAGTATTCTAATATTTTAAGACGAAACAGGAGCTGAGTTTTAAACATTTTAGGTAAATATACCCGTCTCGCTAACGGAAGCGGCTCCTAAAACTAGTGCGATAAGGACAAGGCGAAGAATCCTGTGTAAAAATCTCAAAAATCGAGGTTTCGTACTCGACTTTCCTCCTCCAAAACTTAACCAATCGTAACCAAATTTGGAAATCTAAATGATTATGAACTTATCTGTGTCGGACCGTTTTGCTTTTTTGGTTAATTGATATCAGTTTTGAATACTACGCCTCTCATTGCGGCATAGTCAATGAGGGCATTTTGGCCATTTTTGAAGGGCTCTAGCGCCTTAAAAAACCAAAATATCAACTCAAAAACTACTGAACGGATTTTCATGCGGTTTTCACCTATCAATAGAGTGATCTCTTTGAGGAAGGTTTAGGTGTATAATTTGTTAAACCGTGCGAAGCCTAGTTCTTAATAATATTATTTTTTTTTTATTTTTTTTATTTTTTTGTGTATGTGTTAGTAGTTAGTGGCAACTTCACTGGTTCATGTATTGAATAATATTAATATCTGTAAGTATTATTGTACCGTTTGTGCCCAAATAAACATTAACACATAATACTAACCTCCTCACACCGATACGTTTCCTTCGGATGTGTCTCCTTGACATGTTCCTGTAGCGCCTGCTCGCTCGCACAGTTCTCGCCGCACTGCTCGCACGGCCGCAGGGCTCCGTGCTCGCCGGCCGTGTCCGTGTGTCTGTTCAGTGCTTCTACGCTAAGGAAGGTGGCTGAACACGTGCCACACTCGAACTTCTGCGGTTTTATGTTCTGAAAAATAATCAAGAATATATAAAAAAAAAATAAAAAAAAAACTTTCTGTCTTTTTTACAAGGAACCAAAATTAGATAAGTGCGATTATATCGAAAATCATGAAACTTTTACTAGAACTTATTAAATTAGTAATTATTAATATTTCAGGGAAAATCACCTGCGTAAAAATTTTAGGTTATATTTATGTCAAATTGAGGTATTTGAGAGCGTAAAGGAAACACAGCAGTACAGTCGACGGTCCGTTTATTACTGATTGATACAAAGGGGTGCGCGGGGAGCGGCACCGCGCCCGCGCCGGTTTGCATGCATATACTACACAAATGCTGACATATTTGTTTACATTATTTGCCATTTCTATATTATATACATTACATGTGTGGTCTATGAAACTGTTAGTATACGTTAAATATAATTAGTTAAATAGGTTAAGTGTATAAAACTGAGCGCAACTCGCCATCAAACGTAACAGTTTGGCGAGGATATAAATGTTTAGTACGTAAGTTGTAAATTTAAATATATAAATAAATTAAAATAAAAAACCTATATGTGCATTTTCTGGACCAGCTTAAGGTGCCCTGTCGGTGGTTAGAAGGTTATGCACTAATTACTGGGCAACCTGTATATCGCTAGGGTCCCCTAGACCCATATGGTCGAAAAGATTCGCTGGCTATGGATGAGATCTTGGTGGCTCAGATGGCAGAGCGCTGGAGTATCGATCCAGAGGCCGTGAATTCAAGTCTCACCCAAGAAAGTAATTTTTCCACTTTTAAATTTATTCTAAGGTCACTACTTACATTATACCTTACCTCTGCTATGGAATGCATCTTGGCCTTGTGCTGCTTGAGGCCCGCCTGCCCCACAAAGGTCTCGCCACACAGGTCGCACGACACGTGCATGTCTGGGTGCGCCAGACGCACGTGCGACAAATACGTCGAACTCTTACTGAAAGGGAAAACTGACTTAGTAAAAAGCTTAGGGTTACTTGCACCATTCACTAACCCGGTGTTAATCGGTTAAACCTGGAGTTACCATGGTTAGCAGTACATTTTGACACTGGGTTAACGGTTTAACCGGTTAACCCCTGGTTAGTGGGATTTATCACATCACCTATTCGGAAAAGGGTTTTATCTTCCCTGCTAGGAGGGATCAAAGTGGTACTTTTCTGTTCTAGGACACAATTTTCTTTTGTTTTTGCTTACAATTTTTTTTATTATATATTTTGGGACATAACAATTTCTTAATGGGTGATGTGAAAAGCAGTATGTGTCACACGGTATCAAAATTATTTTGTCATTGGCGTTAACACTTGAATCCCTCATTACGCTCAGGATTCTACTTTAGAATCCATCGCTTTATTCAGAATTCATTTTACATTTTTTTTTAATCAGTTACTACCTATTACTTATGAAAGCAAAATAATGTAAATAACCGTATATGATTCATAATTGCTACATATTTGCCGTGACTTATCTTTCAAAAGTGTTTTTCAACAAAAAGACACGTCATGATTGTTTACCTTTTTTCTAATGCTAAAATAAACGAACTATACTACTATAAGTATACTTGCCAACTATGGGCAAAATATACACGAAAAGCCTACAACATCCTTAGAGTACAGTACAACGACGCTTTGCGAATTCTCATCAAAAAACCACGGTTTTGAAAATGATAGGCTATATAAGTTCGTTTTTTTTAGCATTAGAAAGAACTTGAAAGAAGGTAAGCGATCTTGACATGTCTTTTAATTGAAAAACGCTTTTTAAAAATCAGTAACTATTACTTATGAAAGTAGAAGAATATAAATGATCGTATTAGATTCATAATGGTTACATACTTGCCGTAACTTATTTTTAAAATGTGTTTTTCTATTAAAAGACACATCAAGATTATTTACCTTATTTCTAATGCTAAAAATAACGAACTATAATTACGACTATATAATAAATTATAACATTTACCAAAATGTGTTTTTCCTTCATTGGTTGTGTTGTCCGCCCATCGGCAACCGAACCGTAAGTAGTTTTTTTTAGTTATTTATTTTTACATTTCTTTCCTTTTTATTTTTAAATTTATTGTCCTGAATAAAGAAACATTCATTCATTCATAACATTTGTACTCACTTGAACATTTTCCCGCAATGTTTGCACTCGAACGTTTTGCCCGCGTGCATGTCGTAATGCCTCCTCGCTTGATGCCTGCACACACACACACACACACACCTTGTCATTTTGAAGCTTGTAATATTTTTACAAGAGATAATAGATTGAAAAACTCTCGGGCTCACACGAGACGACGCCCAGGATCGCGCAAAGTGGAGGAAAGCAAATAGGAAAGCGATCCTGACAAAAGCCGGGATAACGCTAGGTAGAAGAATAGATTGGAAATATCGAAATGTCGGTAGCCTGATAAAGCGTGCGACTTTGAAATAGAAAGATTCGAACCTCGGCTACAGCCCAATATCAACTTTCGTGCATTAATCTTCCTCGCGTTATCCCGGCAATGGCACGGTTATGCCACGGCTCATGGAAGCCTGCATGGGGTCCGCTTGACAACTAATCCCAAGCAATCCCATTGACGGTGGCACTAGTTTTTACAAAAGCGACTGCCATCTGACCTTCCAACCCAGAGGGGAAACTAGGTCTTATTGGGATTGGTTAGGTTTCCTCACGATGTTTTCCTTCACCGAAAAGCGACTGGCAAATATCAAATGATATTTGGTACATAAGTTCCGAGAAATTCATTGGTAGGTACGAGCCGGAGTTTGAACCCGCGACCTCCGGATTGAAAGTCGCACGCTCTTACCGCTAGGCCACCAGATACGGACGGACAACAAAAAACCGCCCAAGCGCGAGTCGGATTCGCGTACGAAGGGTTCCGTACCATTACGCAAAAAACGGCAAAAAATCACGTTTGTTGTATGGGAGCCGCGCTTAAATATATTTTTTTGTTTTTAGCATTTGTAGTTATAGCGGCAACAGAAATACATCATCCGTGAAAATGTCAACTGCCAAGCTATCACGGTTCATGAGGCTGTAGCCCGGTGACAGACGGACGGACGGACAGCGGAGTCTTAATAATAGGGTCCCGTTTTTACCCTTTGGGTACGGAACCCTAAAAAGGGTTATCCGACCTGTTTCTGGAGACGAAGCTGCAGTTCTTGCAGAAGAACTTGAGCCGGTGCATGTCCTGGTGCTCCTGGCGGCGGCACTGCATGTTGAAGCGGACCTTGCAGATCTCGCACGCGTACCCGCCCGCACTCTACAATGATACCAGTCATAGTCAATAGGGAGCAGGCATGTTGTGGATGCAGATTTTTTGTCATCCACGGATGCGGATATTTAAGAGCGCTCTTACAAGAAAAGTCGAAATAATGCAAAATTGATGATACTAGTCGACGAAATTCAGGACTTTGTGCTCATTATTAGAAACAATGAGTACTTGTTCCAGTAAAAGCGTCTTCTTATCTTTTTAAATATCGTTGTAAATATTAGAAAAAGGACTTATTAAATTAGTAATGAATTTTTTTCTGATGGTCGTTTCCGAAAAACCCCGTGAAGCACTGAACGGCAAGCTCTTATTTGGAAATGTTGAGAAGTTTACTCTGCTAAACCTGGCTATTTTGTATTACTAATACCCTGTACTTTAGGCATATCAAACGATATTTTTCCTACATACCTTTGAGAAAGAGAAAATCAAAGTAAAACGAACTCAATTTTCTCTCCGAAACAAGTGTCAATTCCTACGAAAATCTACTTAATATCGAAGTCATTTTCATACTCAAACAATCTGCAACGTTTGCTTATACTGTTGGTATACATTAGTGTTTATGAAATTCTACTATAATTTTTTGGCAATTTTTTGAAAACTACTCTATATTACCGATGACGCGCGCTGCGCCAGCTCAGTGCCGCGGCAAAGCTTGTAGAGGTAGGACGTGTGTCGGTCCGCTCCGCACATTTTCAACGGCGACGACGAGATTTTTTATCATTGTGTGCGGCGGGCGCCGTGTAAAACGCTACACTGTGTGCGTGTAAACCGCAACGAGAGACTTTGATCCTAGCACTGTTTTTATAGTATTATAATTTATAATGGTACTGTTTAATAAACTACCGGACAGGATTAAAAATATATGAAACGACCTGACATTCTATATGTATTAATTTTGACTCAAGATAGTACTCAGGGTCTGATGATGGAGCCGGAAAGTGGTCACCAGTACCAATCAACCATGCAACTAAACCACTTCGTGTTTAGGCTCGTTTTATTCGTCTCAACAAGATCTTTGATACAAGATAGTACTCAGAGTCTGATGATGGAGCCGGAAGGTGGTCACCAGTACCAATCAACCATGCAACTAAACCACTTCGTGTTTAGGCTCGTTTTATTCGTCTCAACAAGATCTTTGACTTAAGATAGTATTCAGGGTCTGATGATGCAGCCGGAAGGTGGTCACCAGTACCAATCAACCATGCAACTAAACCACTTCGTGTTTAGGCTCGTTTTATTCGTCTCAACAAGATCTTTGACACAAGATAGTACTCAAGGTCTGATGATGGAGCCGGAAGGTGGTCACCAGTACCAATCAACCATGCAACTAAACCACTTCGTGTTTAGGCTCGTTTTATTTGTCTCAACAAGATCTTTGACACAAGATAGTACACAGGGTCTGATGATGGAGCCGGAAGGTGGTCACCGGTACCAATCAACCATGCAACTAAACCACTTCGTGTTTGGGCTCGTTTGATTCGGCTCAACAAGATCTTTGACTTGAGATAGTACTCAGGGTCTGATGATGCAGCCGGAAGGTGGTCACCAGTACCAATCACACATGCAACTAAACCACTTCATGTTTAGGCTCGTTTTATTCGTCTCAACAAGATCTTTGACACAAGATAGTACTCAAGGTCTGATGATGGAGCCGGAAGGTGGTCACCGGTACCAATCAACCATGCAACTAAACCACTTCGTGTTTGGGCTCGTTTGATTCGGCTCAACAAGATCTTTGACTTAAGATGGTACTCAGGGTCTGATGATGGAGCCGGAAGGTGGTCACCAGTACCAATCAACCATGCAACTAAACCACTTCGTGTTTAGGCTCGTTTTATTCGTCTCAACAAGATCTTTGACACAAGATAGTACTCAAGGTCTGATGATGGAGCCGGAAGGTGGTCACCAGTACCAATCAACCATGCAACTAAACCACTTCGTGTTTAGGCTCGTTTTATTTGTCTCAACAAGATCTTTGACACAAGATAGTACTCAGGGTCTGATGATGGAGCCGGAAGGTGGTCACCGGTACCAATCAACCATGCAACTAAACTACTTCGTGTTTGGGCTCGTTTGATTCGTCTCAACAAGATCTTTGACACAAGATAGTACTCAAGGTCTGATGATGGAGCCGGAAGGTGGTCACCGGTACCTATCAACCATGCAATTAAATCACTTCGTGTTTAGGCACGGTTTATTCATCTCAACAAGATCTTTGATCACCTTTGACCACCTTCCAGCTCCATCATCAGACTCTGAGTATCACCTAGTGTCAAAGATCTTTTTGAGACGAATCAAACGAGCCTAAACACGAAGTGGTTCAGTTACATGGTAGACTGGTACCCGTGGCCACCTTCGAGCTCCATCATCAGACCCTGAGTACTACCTTGTGTCAAGATCTTGTTAAGATGAATAAACCGTGCCTAAACACGAAGTGATTTAATTGCATGGTTGATTGGTACCGGTGACCACATTCCGGCTCCATCATCAGACCTTGAGTACTATCTTGTGTCAAAGATCTTGTTGAGACGAATCAAACGAGCCCAAACACGAAGTGGTTTAGTTGCATGGTTGATTGGTACCGGTGACCACCTTCCGGCTCCATCATCAGACCCTGAGTACTATCTTGTGTCAAAGATCTTGTTGAGACGAATAAAACGAGCCTAAACACGAAGTGGTTTAGTTGCATGGTTGATTGGTACCGGTGATCACCTTCCAGCTCCATCATCAGAGTCTGAGTATCACCTAGAGTCAAAGATCTTGTTGAGACGAATCAAACGAGCCTAAACACGATGTGGTTTAGTTGCATGGTTGATTGGTAATGGTGACCACCTTCCAGCTCCATCATCAGACCCTGAGTACTGTCTTGTGTCAAAGATCTTGTTAAGACGAATCAAACGAGCCCAAACACGAAGTTGTTTAGTTACATGATAGACTGGTACCCGTGGCCACCTTCCAGCTCCATCATCAGACCCTGTGTATCTTCAGTGTCAAAGATCTTATTGAGACGAATCAAACGAGCCTAATCATGTTACTACATGGTTGATTGGTATCCGTGACCACCTTAATCATCACCATTATCATCAGATCTGAGGATCTGATGATAATGATGATGATTAAGGTGGTGGTCATACCAGTTCGTTTTTAAACCCTCGTTGATACAAACTTTACAACCTATAGGTACCAAATGCAATGACGAAACATGTAAATAAGCGAGTACCTATAATTTCTTTCGAGTAATATACCTTCATAAGTACGAGTATGGGGCTATTCATAAATTACGTCGTTTCAAATGGAAGGAGGGGGGGGTCTGGACATCGGATGATGGTAGCATGACGTAGGAGGAAACAGAGTCATCCGGAGCATGATTTTTGGATGATTTGAGGGGTGGGGCCCCGGTCAAATATCGTCAAAAATAGATGACGTAATTTATGAACAGCCCCTATGTACATTTGCACTGCATTTAATATTTTCGTACTTACCAAATAACAGTTTTAGGACTTTAAAAGTTAAGTACAGTTAGTGTTGTTATGGTTGATTTCAATATGCTTCGCGAAGGATCAAGAATGTTTAATCCATCATTGTAGTGCGAGTGTGGTAGAAGGGATCGGAATACTGAGGTCGCACGGCCTGCCGCAGCGCGTAAAATACCTAAACTCGCTCAACCCCGAAATGTAATAGCGCTCTTAAAGGCTCCGCGGATGTCAAGATTAGGTACTCAAAAATGTTAAATATTACATTGAAATTGAATAGTAATATTTATTTAAAAAAAACGAATCGTTTAGTATTTGAGCAAGAATATACTCGTAACTTGGCCGACTTTTCTGGATCTAGACGATTTCGTTATAGGTAATGACGAAATTACCCAGCACTTACGCCGCCGCTAAGACGTTCCAGTATCGACTTGTTCGACATCCGCATCCACATAAGCTCCGCATCGATTTTATGCGGATGATGATACACTGGAAAGGGGACTCCAGGTAGTTGGCGGACTCTGTGCTCGTAGCGATCTCTTCCACTCACCGGGCTGTGCCGCAACTGATGGTTGTTGTAGGCCTCCTCAGCCAGAAACCCTTTCCCGCAGTCGTGACACTGGAATGGGGACTCCAGGTAGTTGGCGGACTCTTTGCGTGTAGCGATCTCCTCCAGTTGGTCTTCCTGCATGTGTGAGAAAAGTCTTAGACTTAGATCAGAAAATGCATAGAAAGCTTTGCACTTTTCTGTTTCCCGTGCGGAAATCGTCAACTTTCAGCACGCTGTGCTAAACGAACTTTCCTGCTCCGTCGAACAGAATAGTACATTACGATATTTACGATACAAGTGCGAAAATGTATTTTTTATGCTATCTCTGAACATAAGGATGTGCATCTAAAGTTTCGGTTTTAGTTTTGGCAGATCATGTTAGGGCGAAGTTTCGATTTCAGCCGAAACTATACCTCATATTTTTACATTAGAAAAAGTGTAAACAATCTAAACGTGTCTTTTTATTGAAAAAGCATAAAAAAAAATGGTAACCGTAATTTTTTTTTATTTGCGACATAATTATTACTTGTTTTAGAAAACGTGTTTCAATAAAAATACACGTCAAGATTATTTACCTTTTTTCTAATGCTAAAAAAATGAGTTACAGAGCAAAACCAAACCTTAAGATTTAATTTGGCTAAAAATCCTGTTTCGGTCGAGCACTGATATTGGTTTTGTAAAAAACCGGGCAAGTGCGAGTCGGACTCGCGCACGAAGGGTTCCGTACCATAAAGCAAAAAAAAAAACCGAAAAAATGCAAAAAGAAAACGGTCACCCATCCAAGTACATACTGACCACGCCCGACGTTGCTTAACTTTGGTCAAAAATAACGTTTGCTGTATGGGAGCCCCACTTAAATCTTTATTTTATTCTGTTTTTAGTATTTGTTGTTATAGCGGCAACAGAAATACATCATCTGTGAAAATTTCAACTGTCTAGCTATCACGGTTCGTGAGATACAGCCTGGTGACAGACGGACGGACGGACGGACGGACAGCGAAGTCTTAGTAATAGGGTCCCGTTTTACCCTTTGGGTACGGAACCCTAAAAACATCACTTAAATTGTATCCTTACCTTACTCAAAGTGACAACACGCACTTCAAAAGCATTCTCAAACGTAGCAAAGTCAAACACTGGCATGTAACCGTTCTCCGGATTCCGAAACTTCCTCTTACTGTCTTCTTTTGGCTTCCTTTCCTTCTTCACTTTCGGTTTCGAACTATCTTTACTTTTTACTTCTCTCTTTTTAACAACACTTTGATTGCCCTCTTTCTTCCTCGGTCGTTTTTTAGCAAAATTTACAAGTTTCACGTCATCGTCGTCGTCAAATTTTTCAAGTTTCATCTTTTTCTTAGCTGTAACTCTTCTTTTTTTCCTTTTAATGTTTTCCACGTCTGTGAGGATGAATATATCCTCAACTGGATCATTATCAAGTTCTATATCATTGTCTTCTTCTTCTTTAAGATCTTGTTTCTCTATATTATCTTTAGTGTCATCGATGTCTGTGTTGGGTTCGTTCTTGATGTCCTCAGGGGTCTTCAGGTTTATGCACTCGAGGGTCTGTGGTTTGGTGAAGGCTAGGTTGTTGAGAAGCTTGAAGTGAGCGCGGTCGATGGTGCGGATAATGTTTGTATCCAACTGGAAAGGAATATTATTATTATATAACTAGATGAAAACCCGGCCACGCTCGGGTAAAATAAATAATAATAATAGGTAATACTCATTTTGAATTAAGTAACCTATCTCATCTCAGAAAACTTTAAATCCGTAACATACAATTATAACTCTAAAAATTTACTATTCCGATATATCTAAAAACAAATAATTATGTAATTAAAAAACCTAATCCGCTTTTCTGGTAGCAGTTCGGTTCTGTAAGGGTCGCAGTTCTAACCTAACCTAACCCACTTCTGGTTGCAGTTTGGTTCTATAAGGAATTAAGGATCACAGTTCTAGCCTGACCCACTTTTCTGGTCGCAGATCGGTTCTGTGAAGGCTGCATTTATAACCTAGCCCACTTTCCAATCTCAAAAGAGGGAACCCTTTTGTACCTACCCTTCATGGCACTAAAGTGAAAGTATGGTATGACTGCGATTTCATTCTTTAATATGAATGCCTATCCGTTAATATTCAATTCGTTCACAAAAAAAATAAAAAATAAACTGGATAAGTGCGAGTCGGATTCACCCACCAAGAACAGAACACTTTTTAGTAAGTATTTCTTGTTATAGCGGCAACAGAAATACATTATGTGTGAAAATTTCAACTGTCTAGCTATCACGGTTCATGAGATACAGCCTGGTGACAGACAGACAGACGGACAGTGGAGTAAACTGAAATAGAGGTTCCGTCACACCAGCGCGTTTTCAGAGCCGGGCCTGAGCGTTTTATATGAAAAAGTGGCGCGCCCCGCTCACGCGTCGCACGCCAAACGCGCCTGTGTGACGGAGCCTTAAATGTCATATACCTACTATTGTAAGAAAAACCGGCCAAGTGCGGTTCGGACTCGCGCACGAAGGGTTCCATACTTTTTAGTATTTGTTGTTATAGCGGCAACAGAAATACATCATCTGTGAAAATTTCAACTGCCTAGGCCTATCACGGTTCATGAGACAGACAGACGGACAATGAAGTACATCTGAAATAAATGTCATATACCTACTAAGAAAAACCGGCCAAGTGCGAGTCGGACTCGCTAATAGGTTCATAGGGTCATATCCAGCCTAGCATTGCATTGGCCCCGCTTAAATATTTTAAGAGTGTAATAGATTTGTAACCGGTCAGCAACGTGAGTCCCTTGGAGAAGCAGAGGTCTAGTCTAAACTCCCACTTACCATCGGCATTAACAGCCTTGTATGCTTATTTGCCACCAACATGTCATATTAAAACATATTAATAAAAATTTACTCGGTCAGCAATGTGAGTCCCTTGGAGAAGCAGAGGTCTCGTCTAAACTCCCACTTACCATCGGCATTAACAGCCTTGTATGCTTGTTTGCCACCAACATGTCATATAAAAACATATTAATAAAAATTTACTCATTTCATCGGTCATATCCAGCCTACCATTGCATTGGCCCCGCTTAAATATTTTAAGAGTGTAATAGATTTGTAACCGGTCAGCAATGTGAGTCCCTTGGAGAAGCAGAGGTCTAGTCTAAACTCCCACTTACCATCGGCATTAACAGCCTTGTATGCTTGTTTGCCACCAACATGTCATATTAAAACATATTAATAAAAATTTACTCGGTCAGCAATGTGAGTCCCTTGGAGAAGCAGAGGTCTAGTCTAAACTCCCACTTACCATCGGCATTAACAGCCTTGTATGCTTGTTTGCCACCAACATGTCATATTAAAACATATTAATAAAAATTTACTAATTTCATTGGTCATATCCAGCCTAGCATTGCAGTGGCCCCGCTTAAATGTTTTAAGAGTGTAATAGATTTGTAACCGGTCAGCAATGCGAGTCCCTTGGAGAAGCAGAGGTCTAGTCTAAACTCCCACTTACCATCGGCATTAACAGCCTTGTATGCTTGTTTGCCACCAACATGTCATATTAAAACATATTAATAAAAATTTACTCATTTCATCGGTCATATCCAGCCTAGCATTGCATTGGCCCCGCTTAAATATTTCTTTAATTTGTTTTTAGCATTTGTTGTTATAGCGGCAACAGAAATACATCATTTGTGAAAATTTAAACTGTCTAGTTAATCTAGTTATCATGGTTCAAGAGATCTTGAGATACAGCCTGGTGACAGACAGACGGACAGCAGAGTCTTAGTATTTAATAGGGTCCCGTTTTTACCCTTTGCGTATGGAACCCTAAAAAGTGACCAAGGCCTCCAGTGCCCCAGGCTGGAATCAAAGCAGCGTCCTCTGCTATCGCAGCAGGTGCCTGTGCCATTCTGCCACCGGGCCACGGCGGCATAGGTCGAATTTGCACTTTGCACTATGTTCGGTGACTATTTTTTATTGTTAACACACACAATACACTATTTAACAGGTTTTTATCACGTATTTTCGAATAAATTAGTAATTCAAAACACCCCAAAGCCGAATGGTTTGACGTCTAGGCAGTGTTGCAATCGTCTTAAAAGCCGTAACAGACTATCGCACGTTCTGGCTTAAAAAAAATTATGTAATAATTATACCGGTATACATATCCATATGAAACGAAACTTAATGCAAATAATAACCATTATACATACCGGAGTCATCAAATAAACAGTAATATTCGTCTTGGTTTTTATTTAAAAAAAAAAACGACCAACCTAACTTGTAAGCATGTTTGCAGTTTCTAAACGCAACAAACGCTGTCAAATGACAATCAACAAATTGAACATTTGCATTCTTTGTCGAAATTTTTTCACTTTTAAATGCAAAATACTCGACAATACGAATTTTGCGGATACATGTTCTCGATTCAAAAGTGATATTTTTTCAAGCTCTTTCGATTGAGCATAATTTCATTTAGGTCTACCGTCAGAGCGGCTCGCGATTATTTATAAAGAAGAAGATTATAGGCGAGCAGCTATTTAGCTGATGAGCCTATGTCACACAGTGTCCATATAGTTCAAAGTTTGTAAAGTCATATCTATGCACTAGTAACATCAGTCTAACTTATTGTTTAAAAGCCACTTGTCCAATCTGTTTTTAAACACATTGACCGAGGGGGCAGTCACAACACTATACAGTATGGTTCCAAGCCGCCACAACACGGTTGGACAAGGAATGATATGCAGCTTTAGTAGTAGTGGGAGTGCGAATATATTGTTGATTTAGTATACTATACAAGTATACACTATACTATATCCTTTATCTTTCTGGTACCTTGTTGTACATTTTGCTGCATTTGTCACCCTCTTTTCACTCTCTCCTCTCATCTACTCAAAGGTTAACTGGAAGAGATCCCTCAAAGGGATAAGTTCGCCTTTGTACTTCTTGCTAATTGTATGTTATTTTTAATATGTCTTTTTGTACAATAAAGAGTTTACTACTACTACTACTATACACTGTATAGTGTATTAGCAAGAGCTGGGTATATTGGGGATGGGGTGGGGGGTTACCCAAGCTGCCCAGGACCGGAGTCAGTGGAAGAATATGATACAAGCCAATATTAAATTAGCTATTAATATCTGGGATTTAGCTAATATAATATACTTGGTATAACTTTGCTTTGCTCCTCGGAAAACATAAAAACTCAAAAATGCGCGTTTTACCAGAGATAAGACCTAGCTAGATCGATTTTTCGCCCCAGAAAACCTCCATATGGCAAATTTCACCGTAATTGTTAGAGCAGTTTCGGAGATCCTATCTCTAATGGCCATGCGGTAGAATGAGATAGCAATATCACTTGCTCCCTCTAACGCATAAATGCGACCCATGGAGTGGCCGGCGTTGGCCCATCGTGTAGAGGAGCCACATAATATCTCTTCTTCTCACAATTAGTCAGATACTCTTTTTTTTTTTTTTTTTATTATGAATGGGCTTACTCATGGCCACAGACTAGCCGAGGCGTAGACGTGGCCTACGATGGAGCGAGCTTGCCCAGAAGGTGCCTGTTCACTCTTGATTTGAAGGTTGCCGGGTTATAAGAACACGGAAATATAGACGCCGGCAGGGAATTCCATTCCTTGGCAGTTCGCATAAGGAAAGTAGAAGCAAAGCGCTTCGTGCGAATTGGTGGAATATCTACCATGTAAGGATGGAAACCGGCCGTGCGTCTAAAAGTCCGATGGTAGAATGGGGACGGTGGTATAAGCTCGTGTAGCTCTTGGGCACACTCCCCGAAGTGCAACCTGTAGAATACCGACAGGCTGGCGACTTTCCGCCGATGGGCCAAAGACTGAAGCTTAGCCGTTAGCTTCTTGTCGCCAATCATCCTCCTGGCTCTGCGCTCCACTGAGTCCAAAGCGGCGAGTTGGTATTTAGCTGAGCCATCCCACAGGTGGCTGCAATACTCCATACACGACCGGACTTGAGCTTTGTAAAGTGTTAGAAGCTGTCCAGGTGTGAAGTATCGCTTCACCTTATTTAGGTCGCCCAGCTTTCTGGCCGCAGTTTGAGCTTTAGACTCAATGAAGCTGCCGAAGCTGAGGACTGAACTCAGCTCCATGCCGAGGAGTTCCAGACTGTCGGCAATAGGTACAGATGCACCCCGGAAAGAAGGAGTCAGGTCGAACCCAAGTAGCATTGCAAGCTGTATATAAGCTGTATTAAAGTTTATTTGTATACTATAAGCTGTACAGTTAGGCTGTACAAAGGCTGTATAAGCGCTTATACAGCCCTTATAAGTAAAAAAAGGGCCCAAATTATACAGCCTTTGGCGTTATTAGAGCTGTAGAGTAGCTGTATAAGCAATACATAAGCTGCATAATAGCTGCATTAAACTATATTTCGGTGTAACAGGAAACCTTAACACTACAGATAATCTCTTATAAGTACGATATAAGAATATAAGTTTTAAATGAGTTATAAGAAAGAATTACAAGAGAATAATAATCATTTACGAAACTAAAATGTCTTAATCTTGTTAATTCGTAATATAGTAATGGCGACAATAAAGTGTTATAGTGGATGGTAAAAGTAAAAGTAAATATTATACAGGACTTGAATGGAATATTACATTATTGGTAAGTGCGGATTATTATTTATTGTGAACCTGTGTATCTTTTCTGGCAAAATATTTACGCGCCTGCAAAATAACAAAGAGAAACCATAAGGAAAATATCAAAAATCGGTAAAGTTACTGTTTGTTTTTAAGGTTAGAGTATCAAAAATATTTATAAATATTAGTTCTAAGGCTAAACAATTTATTTTAGCTGGTAATCATAACACGGCGTTAGTCTGCTAAATATTTGCAAGTATTTCTTTAATTATATTTACAAATACGTTTTTTTTTTATTGTAAAATGGCGACAATTTTTAAACAGCCTACAGGATAGTTGGAGAGCATTATAATCTTAGTAGCTGTGCTGTGTAATAAATGGAGTGTCTTTTACAGCTTTTGTAATTAAAACAGCTTTATAATAGAATATTTGTATTCGTTTGGCTGTATTTCGGTTCTCCGTACATAAGTTATAATTCTCTTTAGAGATCCGTATAACAAATAAAAAACCTGTACTGTAACTGTCATATATTCCTTTAGTTTTATAATACACTTATTTTCAGAAATCATTACACTACTATACTTATACGAGTGTAAAATTACGCCAAAAGATTGTTATAAGCGACTCTATCAGTAATACAGAAAAAAGCTGTATTATAGCTGCCATTTATTCATTTGGTTTTATAATACCCTTACAGACAGAAGTTATACAACTACTATTCTTATAGGAGAGTAAGATTACGCCATAAGAAATAGCTTTAAAACGGGGTTGACAGATACATTTGTACAGCTACAAGTGCCAAGTGATACTACAATACAGCCTGTATACAGCTTTTACGATAAAATTAGCTTGTAGTGTTTCACAACACTTAATGTTTTAAAACGGAGTTGACAGATACTTTTGTACAGCTAAAAGTGCCAAGTGTTACTACAATACAGCCTGTATACAGCTTTTACGATAGAATTAGCTTGTAGTCTCTCACAACACTTTTAGTTTTATAGTAGATTTTTTATATTCTGATAAAGCACCCCATGCTTCCGCAGAATCCTTTATAATGATTTTATACAGCTTGAGCTGTATAATATCTGTAAAGTACCTTTTATACAGCTTAAATCTTTTCTGACACTCTTATACGTCCCTTAAATCACTCTAAGGTCTTAATTGGCTGCTATATTGATGTTGCCGACACTTCCATGCTACTTGGGAATGGACTCCGTTTTGCGGAAAATAGACACGTCTGCGTTTTCTACTCTCGTCAGAGCAGTGGTTGTTTCCCACTATGCTTCTCTATTTATTGCATTCCGCACACACAGATTTAAAGGTGCCCCGGTGAAAGCTTTAACTTGGTCTATCCCCGAAATATATACATTTATTAATATTATATACAAGAATTGCTTGTTTAAAGATTAAGATAAGATTAACTTGTTTATGTAAAATTTCTTGCAAGTCAATTATTTATAAACCCCTTGTATCTCAATTTTATAAATATATTTGCTGTCGTTTTCCCGCGGGTCTACAATGGGATTCATAAAAGGAATGCACAGGTTTTCAAGCGTGTTGCAAGCGTCTACGGTGACTGCTTACCATCAGTCAACTAGCCATGGAATAAAAAAAATAGTTTTTGGCAAAAATTTAATTTTTGGTACGAGCTTTTATCGCTGACTGTACTTTTCTTTTCACAGGCAATTAATACTCATCGAGACAATTCTAAAAACCCCAAACACAATTAGGTTTCGTTGTTTTATCACAGAGTTCCTATGGCCACCTCTGGTCTCCATCATCAGATGAGCTCGATGGTACCATTATATTGCATTCTCATCCGATTTATACATACATACAGACAAGCTTGAACGCCTGCAGAATATGTGCATAAGATTTGTATTCGGTCTAAGGAAATACGATCATGTTTCTCTATTTCGCACTCAACTTAATTGGCTTCCCATCCGCCGTCGCAGGGATCTGCACATTCTTTCTCTTCTTTTTAATGTTCTTTTTATTCCTTCTTCTCCTCTCTATCTTTTACAAAAATTCAAGTTTTTGGCAGATGGTAGTGGCCATCGCCTTCGATCGAGTACCAATCTTGCACTGGCAACACCTCATCACAAATCTCGTGCGTATGGTAAATCTTTTGCGGTACGAGCTGTTCAACTTTGGAATGAGTTGCCTCCCTCCTTAAGGCAATCGCAGTCCGTTGCGTCGCTTAAGGGGCAGTTAAAAAAGCTGTGGCTATCGGACCGGAATTAACTTGTTCGTGACTATAGATATTATATATTTATTATATTTAACGTAGGTATTCTATATATGTATTTGTTATATTGTTAATTCCAAATTTTATCTTATATTATTTATTTTCGCCCTCTTTTATAATTTGATTGACTTTCCTCTAGTCTATTGTACTCAGTGCTATATTTGTCTACCGTTCTTCTTCAATTCTCATCTACTCAAAGGTTAACTGGAAGAAATCCCTTAAAGGGATAAGTTCGCCTTTGTACTGCCTATCCTGTGCCATGACTTTGTGTTTTGTGTTTTGTACAATAAAGAGTTTATACATACATACATACATGCATGCAAAATTTCAACTCAATCGGAAACCGGGAAGTTGATCAAATTTAACTTGCAAGATTTGATTACAGACAGACAACGGTCAGGTTAAAGTAAATAAAAGCTTGTAAAAATATTCAAAAAGCTAACCTCTTTCTCGCATAGTTTCGCCCTCATACAAAAGTGTGAGCGGAGGACCTTCTCTCGGAAGGCTTCGAAGCGGGCCACCTGCGCGCTGCAGAAGATGCAGAGGTGCTGCGGGAGCCCATCTTTGTGCACCTGGAAACGGATCATCATTACAAATGGGCACCAGGGTTCGGAACCAAACAACGAAAAAGAACTCAATATCGGTATTTTTTGTATGAAGGAAAAACCGAGCCTTGATCAGCATATAGGTTATCAGCTGAAACGGAAACATGGCCACCCTAAATTTACTTGGCGCCGTTCTGTGGAGCATGAGCTGGGTGTATTGGGGATGGGGTGGGAGGTCTAGATTTTATTCTACAATAATTCTAGTATAGTATTTTTTATTAAAAATTAATGTATGATGATCTTTTTGAGAAATTCTTAGTATTCAATTTGATCTGTATAATCCAGCGGTTCTCAAACTTTTTTGGTGACGGAACCCTTTCGGCAAGCGAAATATTTGACGGAACCCCAAATTAAAAATTTTCGTTCATCACTGTGGACCAGATATACTTATAGAAGAGCTGTTTTTTTTCTTATTATTACAAGTATATTTTCGCAGAACCCCAACAGAGGCTTTGCGGAACCCTAGGGTTCCGCGGAGCACACTTTGAGAATGGCTGGTATAATCGAACATTATTATGGAAGAAGATTAACATCAATAAATTGTCCTGATAATTACAGTTCGTTTTTTTAGCATTAGAAATAAGGTAAACAATCTTGATGTGTCTTTTAATTGAAAAATACATTTTAAAAATAAGTTACGGCAAATATGTAACAATTATGAATCTAATATGATCATGTATATTCTTCTGCTTTCATAAGTAATAGTTATTGATTTTTAAAAAGCGTTTTTCAATTAAAAGACATGTCAAGATCGCTTACCTTCTTTGAAGTTCTTTCTAATGCTAAAAAAAATGAACTATAGCTTAAGATAATATATATGTAATACCATTCATAAGTGCTTGTTGCAAAGCCTACATAATAGTTATTTGTTTTACAAGGGGGCAAAGTTGTTGTTTAACCGATTGTGCTAATATTGATACCCGAGCAAGCGAAAGATTCCAAAATTGAAAAATGGAATCTTGAGCGTTGCGAGGGTTTCAAAGCACGAGGGTTAAACAAAATTTGCCCCCGAGTGAAACACAAAATTTTTCACCACACCAACCCGAAGCAAATATTAAATGTAAAATATCAAACAAAATCAAACCAAATCAAATCCAAATGAATGTTATTAAACATTTATCATCCAAAATCATCATTTAAAAGTCAATTCTACCAGAAAACATAAGAAAACAACTCAAAATTTGCATTTGATTACTTTGCCTCACATGTGGATAAAATGCAACTTTGCTATTCGTTTTTGAAGTGCAAAGTAATTCTTTCCGAGCTGGTGTGGTGAAAAGTATATTTGAACTTTGTTACCCATGCTGCCCAGGACGGGAGTCAGTGGAATATGGTTCGAGCCCTAGGTACACCCCAGCACAGGGTAACAGGATGAAAAGAAACAGGAAAAAATTATCAGCAGACCTAAACTGATAAGATAAAAGATAAAGATAAAAAGATAAAAAATTGTTTATTCAAGTAGGCATATTACAATGCGCTTATGAACGTCAAATAAACCTTTACCGGCTCCAACCGTACCCCTTCGGCCCGAGAAGATTTAAATCCCCCCTCAATTGGAGGAGGGTATCCCAATATGGGACCGGCAACAAACTTGGCGGGACACATCTTTTCAAAACATTATTACATCTTATAATTAACATGCATTACGAGTAATTAAGAAAAATACAATTTAAATTACTATAGAATTCATGCAATTATACTCAGTGAGTACATAACCTTATACAAATATGTAGCTCTTTCAGAAAACATATCAAATTCTTACAAAAGGAAAAGAAATAAAATCAATAAAAGAAATGAGAATACATATTATATGAATCTGACTGATTGTTATGAGATGCTTTCATACAATTTGATGTGCTTTTTACCTGAGCTGAGTCACCTAAACTGTGGAATGAACTGTCGCCTGCGGTATTTCCAGACCAATATGACCTTCAAAACTTCAAGAAAAGAGTATACTCCCATCATAGCTTTGTAAGGCCCACCATACAGTTTCCCTATTTTTAATTTGAACCTTGTTGTGTAGTAGATTAGGGTGACTTTAGTTTGTTTTAGAAAATAATGAAACAAAGGAAATGCTACCTTATGTAGTTTTTGAAAGGTTCAGATTAGATTGAAACGGAGTGTACATTATAATGCACATTGGGCCTTACGAGGTTAAAGGCAGATAATATTTGTTCCTGAGTAATGGGTGTTTTCTATATATTTAAATATCGTTGTCTAAGTACCTAACGCAGTTTCGAAAAAGGTTACTTCACAATACAATAATAAAGGTAATGACCGGTACATATATATCCCGTCTATCTTATTAGATTCTCAAGTACTGAAATAATGTATCTCGCCTGTAAGGGTATGGCGTAAAAATTACCTAACAGATTCTTTAACTTGCCACTTTTAAGACGAAAAAGAGTTATGCATACTATAAAATAAGTGTGAACAGTGTGAACCAATTGTCATATTTTCCATGCAATTTCTAGTGTTTAGTGATCATAAAATACCGTTAAATGATAATTAATACTCACAGGGACTCCTGAGATGCGAGCAAAGGCACCACCGAGTTGATAATCATGTATGTTGTACAGTTTACAATCGGTAATCAGACAAGCTCTACAGGCCAACAAGGAATCCTCATTTGAGGCAACATTTTGTAGATCCATGACGATCTTGTGTAGCCAGAAATGTGATTAGTTTGCTTGTTTTTGGCATTTAAATAGTGGAAAAGGGAAATTATGCATCGTATCGCGTAAAAGTACAATCACAGCACAATCAATGAAAACTGCCAAGTTCGCTGCCAGTGCCACTGTCAAATTTATTGCGTTCGGAAACTGTGGGTGTGGCTAGTCGTCCGCCATTAGAATAGATGGATTGACCCATAGAAGGAGTTACACCAAGAAAAGTCTGCAGCGATTTTGATAGCCCACGCAGTGCAAGTGTTATTTAGACGTCATAATTTCATAGACGTTTGAAGTTTAAAATAACTTAAATAACATTTGCACTGCGTAAGCTATCAAAATCACTGTAGACCAGTGGCCTATTTTATAAAGCTTCAAGTTACAATTTACAAGCGGAAGTCTCTTTCTAACCCTATGTGTTAGAACGAGACCTCCGCTTGTAAATTGTAACTTGTAGCTTTATAAAATAGGCCACTGATTAGGGGATGATTAGGGTCTCCCCAAATATATCGACGCGCATTCGGCAAAAGCCGATAGGAAAAAGCTTTATGTCCACGCAATAAGAGCGAAGAAGCCGACGACGCGTCGGCCGGCGCCGGCCGATGCGAGCCGAGCCGAACGACGACTTTTTCGCTCTTATTGCGCGGACATAAAGCTTTTTCCTATCAGCTTTTGCCGAATGCGCGTCGATATATTTGGGGAGACCCTTAGGGGATTGACGCCAACTTTTTTAGAATAATCATTTTTTTTTTCTCTGATGGTATTCTTTATTGATAGAAACAAAGAAATAAATTAACAAACATAATAAAACTTACAAAAACTATAGGTATTTAAAAAATGTGTTTGTTTTTTCATCCTGTTGTAAGATTTCCGAACGCATAAAATCTGACAGTGACAACATAGCAAGCGAGCTGTCAAAAGTGTCAAATCAATCATTTCTTCGCTTCATTTACTTGTTCATTTAATTGCATTTATTCTATGAAACAATGGCAAAAAGCGTACAAATTATATCTGAACAATATTAAATCTTGTTTGTGTAACGTGACATCATGGATATAACACATAATGCAGATGACAAGTCGTCAAATGAGGACGCTTTGTTATGCTGCCGCGCTTGCCTGTCGACCGATGGGCGATTGTACAACATGTATGAATACAAGCTTGCTGACGCGTTCGCTCACATCACAGGGACTCCTGTAAGTGTTCACTGCAAGATATGGATTTTCTGTTGAATTGTATATATATATATATATATAAATATTATACACCTTATCACCCTCTCTCACACATCATTTAAATTAGGTATAGTTACTGTTACCCACTCTTTTGGAAGCCCCAAGATACAGGCTCAGCCTAGTTTGGGGCTTGCGGACACCTTTGTGCATGCGTATGTTATTATTATAAATAAAAATTATTCTTATTAAAATGTTGTTAACGTAATGCTGATTAACATTGTCTCATTTTTCGTTGTAGGGTTCCGTACCCAAAGGGTAAAAACGGGACCCTATTACTAAGACTCTTCTGTCCGTCTGTCCGTCCGCCTGTCTGTCTGTCACCAGGCTGTATCAGGCAACAGACATACTATCATGGTTCATGAGATACATCCTGGTGACAGACAGACGGACAGTGGAGTCTTAGTAATAAGATCTCGTTTTTAGCCATTGGGTACGGAACCCTAATAAGATAAATCATAATAAACAGATTATCTATCTATAAAGAAAATTTCTCGAATAACTAGTTAGGGGACCCCTGTTCATACTGTTTTATATAAAAGTTTATGTTCCCACCTCGACTTCATGTATGTTCCCACTGTTAAACCCATTTTTATACACGGTGTAACATGAGTAAACCGAATAATTTTAACAGCGTATTCCTGATCATATTTAGAGACAAAAATGTCCTATAAACTTTTTTGATATTCGCCTAGTTTCAGAGATATTATTAATTTAAAAAAAAATAAGTTTTTATTGTTACATAGTGTAAAAGGCCTTTTTGATGGTGATGTTGCTGCTATGGGACGTAGTCTAAATATCCTTATTGATAGATGTCAAAAAGTGACAAGTAACACTTTGCAAAAAGTAGGTTCTACGAACAAAAAATGTAAAAATCAATTTTAAGTGACAAGTTTACCAGTAATATTTATTTTTTAAGTACAAATACATTCAAAAAATTGAAAAAACCAAACAAAAAAAAATTTTTTTTTGACGCAATTGACCTAAACTTATATTACATTTTTTACTTCTTTTGACCTCAGAAATGCGTGGTTAAAATTATTCGGTTTCCTCATGTTACACCGTGTATGTGCAAAAAATATTTTTTTTCAACTTGGAAATGCCGAGAAATAAACTTTCACATTTCACAGACTACTTCTTACTTTTTTTATGTTAACATGTTGCTAACTGTATAGAACCTGAAATAAATGAATTATGTTTGTTTGTTTTAATTTTAATAATTTTATTTAATACAATTTTCTCAATTTCATGAAGACCGAGAAAGAGCATGGGTGGGATGACATGGATGCATTCCAGTGGGATTGGGTTATCTTGCTCAGCACAGGGAGGATTGGAAAGGGAGAGGGGAGGCCTTTGCCCAGCAGTGGGACACACACATAGGCTAATAAAAATAAAAAAATAATTGCAGGTAGTGAAAGACAGGAGGCCACAGCACCTGTGCGCGTACTGCGGCGCGCGGCTGCTGAAATGCGCAACTTTCAGGGAAATGTGTCTGGAGGCACAGCAAACGCTCACACTGGTGTTACTTAAGGAAAAGGTAAGCTCTTCTCTATGGAAATTAAGTTATTAACCTTTTGGACGCCAATGACCGATATATCCGCACCGCAGGTTCAACGCCAAAGACCGATTAATCGGTCACAGACCACATAGCAACATAGATCTACGTGCATAATTGCATATGCATAAAGTTCAGTTTCAATTTTGACACTTGGCTGACGTGGTCTGTGTGGCAGCTTTTGTGTTTGACATGGCGTCGAAATAGTACATTTCGATGCTAGTGCGGAAGGTATGTCATTACTTCACGAGTACCGAGATATCTTGCCACGAGCCGCAGGCGAGTGGCAAGACTCGGGACGAGTGAAGAATGACATTTCCGCACGTGTATCGAACGACGTTTTTTAATACAGTTGCGAAAAAATAAGAAAAACATTGTTAATCGTACACTAAACAAAAGTGGTAACAGTGACAGCTCGGTTAGACGTCGTCTTTAAGTATATTATATCTATGGGCGTTTGGCAGCTATTCCGTTCCATTCAGTCAACTTATTAAGAACGGAATTTTCAATATTGAATATTAAAAAATAAACGTGTTATAATGATGAAGAGGTAAGTAATTAAATATGAAATATGTAATATTTTTCGTATTTTTACATTAACGGTAGGTTTTTATGCTGATTACGACGTTTAAAGGAAACTAATATTAACACGTACTCATCAATAAGTAGTCGTGAATTGGAACAAGTATAAATTTAAAAAAATTGGAAAAGTAAAAAGCACTAGTTCGAGATAACCAACTTTCCGCACGCTAAACAGCTACGTAAAGTAGCACTTTTTGAGCAACTGTATTAAAAAGGTTATTAATTATATAGCATCTAGTCATGCTCAAAAAGATTTCGCAAAGTCAATTTCGTAATTGATCCTAGTAATAGAGAAAATAAAATGAAATATAAAACTGTATAGATATAGTAGTGTCACTGTGACTACATAAAAATACTAATCGAAATACTTCATAAAAATAACATGATTTGTTGAAGTTAACCCTTCCTATGCCTATGTCAAAAAATTTGCACTGAATTAATAACCTTGAAACTGTAAATTACAGTCCAAAATGTATGGTACGGATACTGGACGAGGCATACAACTTTAATACATTTAACAACTTTATTATTTTACAATTTCTTTCTAGTTGGATACACAAAATATTAGCAGAATAAAGCCTCCATCCACCCACCATCTCACAATTACCAACGTCGAAACCACAGACTATATAGACGCTCCAGCAGACGACATCAAACATGAACCTGACATAGATAATATAGACATAGTAGACATAGACGGTATCATAGGCAAGACTGACATGAAAGAAGAAGTTGAAAAAACTGACGATAAAAGACCAGTTAGGAATAGGAAAAGAAAAATTGGAACGAAGAAAAACCAAGCGATTAAAATTAAAAACAATGATGAACCCGAAGTCAGTCTTTCAGATACTAAAATTAAAATGGAAATCGAAATTGAGCGGCTCAATTATGATGAATATGATGGAGTAGAAACTAAGAAAGAAGATATTGAATCTGATGATAATGATGATATTGATGATGTTGATAGTGATAACGATTTCTTAATTGCTAAGACTCCAGTGAAAAGAAAAGCAGTTAAAAAGAGAGTGGCATTAAAAAAAGAAGCAAAGAAAGATACAAAGAGAGGGGGAGAAGTGAAAAGGAAAAGGAAGGAGGGTAAAAGGAAGTTCAGGGATCCGGCCAACGACAACATGCCTATATTCGATTTTGCTAAATTTGAGAACGCACATGCAGTTAAAATTGTAGTTTTAACTAAGGTAAGGTTCACGACAGTAGGGTAATTCGCCAGTAACTGGCCACCCTAAACTAAAAATGAATTCTATTCACCTATAAACAGAATTAATTTCAGTATAAGGTAGCTAGTTATTGAAAACTGCCCAGTTATTGAAACTAAAAAGAATTCTGTTTATAGGTGAATAGAAATGATTTTTAGTTTAGGGTGGCCAGTTATGGCGAATGACCCTACGTGAAAAAAAAAGCTTTTACTTAACTTGCAAGTTAAGTATGTTTGTACAGTCGCCATCAGATATATCGGAGCGGCCAAGGTGCTCACAAATATCCGAACACGCCTCTATTGTCCAGGCGTCAGAGTACGAGAGTCAGATATTTTTGAGCACCCCGGCCGCTCCGATATATATATATATAGATATCTAATGGCGACTTTGACCCGTATCCCGGTTTCTGACAAAGCTGAAAATTTGCATACATATGTAAATTGAATGACAATGCAATATTAAGCATGCAAGCAATGCAAGCAATGCAAGTTTAGGGTGGCCAGTTATGGCGAATGACCCTACGTGAAAAAAAAAGCTTTTACTTAACTTGCAAGTTAAGTATGTTTGTACAGTCGCCATCAGATATATCGGAGCGGCCAAGGTGCTCACAAATATCCGAACACGCCTCTATTGTCCAGGCGTCAGAGTACGAGAGTCAGATATTTTTGAGAACCCCGGCCGCTCCGATATATATATATATATATATAGATATCTAATGGCGACTTTGACTTTGACCCGTATCCCGGTTTCTGACAAAGCTGAAAATTTGCATATGTAAATTGAATGACAATGCAATATTAAGGTGCCAGTGGCACCAGCTGATCTGATGATGGAGACAGGAGGTGGCCATGGGAACTCTGTGATGAAACAACGCAGCCTAATGGGATTGGCCGGTCAAAGTATTTAGCAGATGGCGCTAGCATAGCTTGCCCTGTTAATCTCTAGAATTGTGTCAAATTTTTGATTTTTTTATGCCCTGGATGCTAGCCCTTTAAGCCAAATCTCATAGAAGAGAGGCAAGCTATGATGGCGCCATCTATGCAAACCTTTGACTGTTGCCAACCCCATTGTGTTTCGGTTTTTTAGAATTGTCAGTTCTGTTTACAGAAAAGTACAGTCAGCGATAAAAGCTTTTATTAAAAAACATTGAAAAAGATCATAATTTTGTAAGTATTTTATGGAGAGTTTATATGTGTAGGAAGAGCAAATGGAAGAGATAAACCTGCGGAAGAAAACTAGGAATTTTTTGGAGTCCAATTTTCGGTGTGACGACTGCGGGAGAGGGTTTGACGCGGACGCGGCCTACAACAACCATCTGCTGCGGCACAGTCCTGTAAGTTACATCGAAATTGCTATAAAAAAATATTTTATTTGTGTTCATTGACTACACTTGCACTGCACTTCCTACCTTTTGTAATGAAACACTTTCTTGATAACTTATTACTCATTTATTCCGAAACCAAATTGACTATATACGGGTCGGTGGAAAAATCTTAATAGCGCGAAGTAGCCGACAGAACAGCGACATCTACCGTGAAATTGGGCAACTATAAAAACTAAACATTACTACATTCAACAATTTGCATAAAATATGGTACAGTCACCTGAAATAATATGTTAATACGAGTATGTTACTCTTTGAAGGCCGCAAAAATATGTGACGCTTTTATGACTCTACAAATAAGATCGTGTCAGATCAATATCAGTGTCGGACCGTTTTGCTTTTTTTGATATTTTTGGTTTTTAAGACGCTATAGTCCGTTTTTTTTAGCATTAGAAAGAACTTCGCAGAAGTAAGCTTGTGCTTCCAAATCCGGCACTTTTAGCGGTAATAATTTGAAGTAAATTATATGTATTGACCATGCTACATTAGATAATTAAATAATTATTAACAATTAAAGAGCCTGATAAAAACTGCACGCTTGCTTCTGTGGAGTTCTTTCAAATGCTAAAAATGACGAACTATAGAGCCCTCCAAAAATGGCCAAAATGGCCTCATTGACTGCCGCAATGAGAGGCGTAGTATTCAAAACTGATGCCAATTAGCCAAAAAAGCATAACGGTCCGACACAGATAATTTCATAATCATTTAGATTTCCAAATTTGGTTACGATTGGTTAAGTTTTGGAGGAGGAAACAGTCGAGTACGAAACCTCGATATTTGAGATTTTTACGCAGGATTTTTCGCCTTGTCCTTATCGCACTAGTTTTAGGAGCCGCTTCCGTTAGCGAGACGGGTATCTTCCGTTAGCGAGACGGGTATATTTACCTAAAATATTTAAAAGTCAGCTCCTGTTTCGTCTTAAAATAACTTTAATTTCAGAGCGAGGGGCAATACCCCTGTGAGATATGTGGCATGCGCTTCAAGCTAAAATGCATGTGCCAGCGCCATCAGGACGTGCACCGACTCAAGTTCATATGCAACGAGTGCAGCTACGTGTCCAGAGACAGGTCAGTTTTTAACCTTTTGGACGCCAATGACCGATATATCCGCACCGAAGGTCCAACGCCAAAAACGGATTAATCGGTCACAGACCACAGAGCAACATAGACCTCCGTGCATATTCAAATTTTGTTTTATGCTGGATATTATTTTTAAGACTACTTGCTCCGCGCTGTGTTTTTTATTGTTCTTAATGTTTTTATTTCTAAATTAAGGATTAAGTTTAAGGAACCACTGAAAATCAGCGTCGTTGCACTATGTGCTCCGACACATACTGAGTGGTATCCTCTTTGAGACAAGTTATAAAACCATGTCTTAGATATTTAATATCTGTTAATCTTAAGATTGTTGTGTCAAATAAATTCATTTCATTTCATTTTGATATGCATACAGTTTAATTTCAGTTTTGACACTTCGGTAGCGTGGCGTCCGAGTGACAGCTTTTGTGTTTGACACGGCGTCGAATAGGTTAACCGACTTCAAAATGAAGGAGGTTACAAATTCGTAGGTCTTTTTTTATAGCTGCGTTCTGGATATATTTTAACTTCCATGCATAAATATAATATAATTTGTTGATACATTGATTCCTGTATAGACATACCGGGTGTGGCCTGTAATATGAGCAAAAAATGTAACTGTAGGCTGTACTCCTCATACTGATAAACATTTGTTCAGCGACTTTAAAAAATAACTTGTGGTTTGATTTTTAATACACTTTTAAGTTTATTCTAAGACGCAATGTATTGCGAATTTTGTTATGTTTAAGGCGTGACAAGCTAGCAATGATATGGCGTGGCGATGGCGTCCATTGAAGATAATATTTATTTTGTTTGAAAAAAAAATTTTTTTAAAAGTTGATCAGCAAAAATATCACCGTTTGAGGAGTACAATCTATGTGTTAATTATTTGCTCGTGTTACATGCCACACCCGATATAAGATGAAAAAAGTCTAAGGAAAAAACGTGCCTCGGAAATCAAGAGAAAGTCATTCTCGGCTAGATGGCGTTGACACCGTTTGATATTTATACGTATCAGTGAAAGAACATTTTTAGTTTTAATTGTATCGATAGATGGCAGTAAATTTACTGTGACTACAATATTTGATGATGCTGATGACCGATTTCGGCCACAGCGACTGTGTGCTCTGGAGTAGGCAATTTTTAACTCGTGTTATTAGAGTGTAGCTGATCCACTCTCTGGTGCGCCCTTAAGTGGCTCACGTAGGTACCCTATCTTCTTGCTAAATACTCGAGCGCATTTTGGGCACGTCAGCACACCACATGTATGTAGGAAATTGAGGTTCGCGGCCGAGCCTTAAGCTCATTTCGTTTTTAGGGTTCCGTACCCAAAGGGTAAAACGGGACCCTATTACTAAAACTCCGCTGTCCGTCCGTCTGTCACCAAGCTGTATCGCATGAACCGTGATAGCTAGACAGTTGAAATTTTCACAGATGATGTATTTCTGTTGCCCCTATAACAACAAATGCTAAAAAGTACGGAACCCTTGGTGGGCGAGTCCGACTCGCACTTGACCGGTTTTTTTTACACAAAATTCGAAAAAAGGTACTATGACAGTAACCCTCTATACCAGCGGTCGGCAACCTTTTAGCAGCCAAGGGCCACATAGTAGTTAACGAAGTTGACGCGGGCCGCACTTTGCTAATATTTGTGACTTTGTAGTTTGTCAATATTACATACAAAACAGCCAGGGAGGCTCGCGGGCCGCTTGTTGCCGACCGCTGCTCTATACTATCCAACTAATCCCTGCCGCTTCTTTTCGCCATCGCCCTACGCGACAACATTACCATCTTCATTACTTGGATGCAGGACCGGATTAACCCTAAGTCAAAGTAGGCAACTGCCTAGGGGCCCCGCCTCGGCTTGGGGGCCCCGCCTCGGCTAGGGGGCCCCGGCGACTCAGCGCGCACCAAATCAAATTTTGTTCTATAGGCTCAAAATTCATGAGTAAATTTTTTATTATTAGGCCCGATGAAGATCGATACCCGGCCTTTTAACACGGTTTCACAATTTGCGATATTGTCAAGAATTGACTGTAGGGGGCCCTGAGCTTCGCACTGCCTAGGGGCCCCGACATGCTTAATCCGGCCCTTCTTGGATGGTTGGCAGTCCTCAACTGTGCGTTTCTCCAGAAACTTCCTGCCTCGCACAGCCAAACTGCGGAATGAACTGTCGCCTGCGGCATTTCCGGACCGATACGACCTTCAAACCTTCAAGAAAAGAGCGCACTCCCATCTTAAAGGCCGGCAACCGCTTCCGTGTGCTCGTTTGCCTCCTATATCTTAAAAAACCGGGCAAGTGCGAGTCGGACTCGCGCATGAAGGGTTCCGTACCATAAAGCAAAAAAAAAAACGGAAAAAATGCAAAAAGAAAACGGTCACCCATCCAAGTACTGACCACGCCCTACGTTGCTTAACTTCGGTCAAAAATCAAGTTTGCTGTATGGGAGCCCCACTTAAATCTTTATTTTATTCTGTTTTTAGTATTTTTTGTTATAGCGGCAACAGAAATACATCATCTGTGATAATTTCAACTGTCTAGCTATCACGGTTCGTGAGATACAGCCTGGTGACAGACAGACGGACGGACGGACGGACGGACAGCGAAGTCTTAGTAATAGGGTCCCGTTTTACCCTTTGGGTACGGAACCCTAAAAAATGTATTCTCTTTGCAGGTACCAAGCGAGGCGGCACCACGCTATGCACACGGGTAAGACGTACGAGTGCCAACACTGCGGGAAAGTTTTCAAGTAAGTATTCTTTGGTGTATTTTGTCCCTATTATCACCCATCTGAATGACCTTATGCACCTGAAGATTAAGGACCCTTCTGTGATGGAAAGCCACATATTATTCAATCAGTAAATCGTCGGGCGACAAGCAAAAGTCACTAAGTACCAGCACAAGTTCATAGCGAGCGATGAAGGGTCTGCCACAAGCCTGTCGTATCGGGGTCGGGGTGACCCGAGACTCAGATCAGGTTAATTGTTGTGTTTGTGTACGTCTTAATTTAATCATATCATATTTTATTATGTAATTAGTTTTAAATATTTTAATCACATATGGATTCTTATTTCTGGAATAAATAATTTCATTCATTCATTCATTCATAGCCATAGTGAACCATATTAGTACTGAAAGAAGGTCGATTTTTGTTTAATTTTTTTTTAGTAATTAGTGACTTTTGCTTGTCACCTGACGAAATATTTTTTTGGTTGGCAAAGATAGCTGGAAAAGTGTATGGACACATAAATGGAGTTTATTCGTAAAGCGGCCATGCAGTTTGGCAGCTGAGTGTACTTTAGACGTCGAAGTGCAAGAATAGTTTCGCGAGCGCGTTGATGTCTTTTACATAGTTAAGTGTCTAGCGATTCTTAACTATAGTCTGTACCTTTAGGTATTTAAACTATTTAAAGAGTAAACAAAATCTAAAGTTGAGGGTAGATGAAAACATTACATGATCAAATAATGTAGGTCAAAGTCAAGTCGTTCAGTGACTGATTCAAGTGGTTTTGTATTTGGTTGGTTAATCAATGTTATAACTACCCGAAAATGTACAAATTATTTGTTTACTTTTATTTGAGTACTTAAAGCACAGAATAAGTAATAGTATAATCATACAGAACGGCCACGCCCCGCCCCGCCCCGACTCGCATTACCTCGCCCCGCGACTGGCCGCGACATGAATCTGGCGGACTTCTGGCGTCCTCTCAATAAAGCGACTTACCCACACATACACAATGACGCGTGTACAGACGTGCCGCGCACACATATAAACGCAAATGATTTTTGGTGTATGGCTGTGCCTAAAGCAGTGGGGAGACACTCCTGACTTCGGTCGAACTCGGCTCCTTTCGGCTCAGCATTGCTCCGAGCAATTATTAGGGTTGGCACCACTTGACTTCCTTGTGCGTGCACGACCACAGATAAGATAATCACTTGAATTTTGACAACCCTAAATAGCCGAAAGGGATAGTGCTATATATTAGAAAGGGATAGCATGATTCGACCCTGAATCGCTGTCAAACTTCGGGTTTGTAGGAAGTGTCCTTTCTGTACGGTAGTATCTTCTGTGCCTAAAGATACAGAGTATAAATAGTGTTCTTTCTCAGTAAAAGTTCGACGTATCTGTCGCACGTGCGGATGGCGCACCCCGCGCTGAACGCCGCATGCGACGTGTGCGGGGAGACGTTCGTGGGACAACTGGGACTGAAGCTGCACAAGAGCAGGGCGCATGCTGAGGTGAGTGGGACGGGTGTACATCTCTCTCGGTCACACGCGTGGCGCACCCCGCGCTGAACGCCGCATGCGACGTGTGCGGGGAGACGTTCGTGGGACAACTGGGACTGAAGCTGCACAAGAGCAGGGCGCATGCTGAGGTGAGTGGGACGGGTGTACATCTCTCTCGGTCACACGCGTGGCGCACCCCGCGCTGAACGCCGCATGCGACGTGTGCGGGGAGACGTTCGTGGGACAACTGGGACTGAAGCTGCACAAGAGCAGGGCGCATGCTGAGGTGAGTGGGACGGGTGTACATCTCTCTCGGTCACACGCGTGGCGCACCCCGCGCTGAACGCCGCATGCGACGTGTGCGGGGAGACGTTCGTGGGACAACTGGGACTGAAGCTGCACAAGAGCAGGGCGCATGCTGAGGTGAGTGGGACGGGTGTACATCTCTCTCGGTCACACGCGTGGCGCACCCCGCGCTGAACGCCGCATGCGACGTGTGCGGGGAGACGTTCGTGGGACAACTGGGACTGAAGCTGCACAAGAGCAGGGCGCATGCTGAGGTGAGTGGGACGGGTGTACATCTCTCTCGGTCACACGCGTGGCGCACCCCGCGCTGAACGCCGCATGCGACGTGTGCGGGGAGACGTTCGTGGGACAACTGGGACTGCAGCTGCACAAGAGCAGGGCGCATGCTGAGGTGAGTGGGACGGGTGTACATCTCTCTCGGTCACACGCGTGGCGCACCCCGCGCTGAACGCCGCATGCGACGTGTGCGGGGAGACGTTCGTGGGACAACTGGGACTGCAGCTGCACAAGAGCAGGGCGCATGCTGAGGTGAGTGGGACGGGTGTACATCTCTCTCGGTCACACGCGTGGCGCACCCCGCGCTGAACGCCGCATGCGACGTGTGCGGGGAGACGTTCGTGGGACAACTGGGACTGCAGCTGCACAAGAGCAGGGCGCATGCTGAGGTGAGTGGTAGTAGGTTCTGCCATCTTGTGGGCTACATCGGAAGCATAAACGACACTTTTACGCCTCGCGCCAAAAATCTGACGCCTCCTATGCTGCCCCCTATAGTTCATGCACGGGGCCTATAAGTAGATTTAAAAAGAAAGTAAAAGTTTTCCCGCCAAACATTGTCTATGGAAATATAGTTTTAAAAAGTACATGTGATAGGCCTCCTCTATATTTCATATTTGTCTATTGCAAAACTTATTTAGTGACCTATGTAAACGTACACGTATAGTTTTTGATAATAATATAATGATAAGTCAGCTTCTTTACACTTTGACTTAAATGTGACGTATATGTTTGAGTTTATGAAAAAAGAAATGACCGCTTACATTTGTGTCTCCTTTCTTTAGAAACCGCAACAGTTTAAGTGCACGAGGTGCTCGGTAAACTTTATCAGCTTAGAAGCACTGAACAGACACACGGACACGGCCGGCGAGCACGGAGCCCTGCGGCCGTGCGAGCAGTGCGGCGAGAACTGTGCGAGCGAGCAGGCGCTACAGGAACATGTCATAGAGAGACATCCGAAACAAACCTATAACTGTTCAGAGGTTAGTTTTTTTTCTATTTCAACATGTCTGATGTGTATTATAGCAGGAGACACTCATGACTTCGGGAAAACTCGGCTCCGTTCGGCTCAGCAGTGCTCCGAGCAATTATTAAGGTTGGCACCACTTGACGTCCTTTTGTGTAACTCTAAATAGCCGAGAGGGATAGTGCCATACATTAGAGAGGGACAGCATGATTCGTCTCTGAACCGCTGTCAAACTTCGGTTTTGTTGGAAGTATCCTTTCTGTACAGTAGTACTATAATTTATTCTGTGAATATAGTGCGATTTCATATTGTAGAAATAAAATAAAATAGAAGAAATAATTTCCAAAACGAAATTGTTGTCATGTCATGTTTTTAGTGCGGCATGTCGTTCCCGAGTGCAGCGGCGTGCGAGTTGCATCACAAGCGGAAGCATTTAGGGCAGCGCTACACCGGCACCAAGATGGACCGCGCCATGCGCAAGCGGTTAATATTATTTTTATCAGATAAATACACTTTTAGGGTTCCGTACCTAAAGGGTAAAAACCGGTCAAGTGCGAGTCAGACTCGCGTACGAAGGGTTCCGTAACTTCCGTACCATTACGCAAAAAACGGCAAAAGAATCACGTTTGTTGTATGGGAGCCCCACTTAATTACTTATTATATTCTGTTTTAGTATTTTTTGTATTGCCGCTATAACAACAAACACTACCCTCGGTGCACGAGACAGACTCGCACTAGTTCGCTATTTTTTCATACAACATCAGATAAAACCAAAAAGGAAAAGTAAAAATAAAATTATGAAAACTTACTAATGAATTACTAAAAATGTGTTGTGGAAGAGAAAAGGCACTGGCTCACCATGACAATGTTTCCCTACTTCTGGGGTGTATGAGTAGGTACAGTCAGCAGCATAAGTTACTAAGCGGGCGAGGTGTTCAAAATTACCTCGACACGCTTTTTAAAGGTGTTATTTACACGCGTAGAAGATAACGTGCTAGTCAATCAGTGCTAACCCGTTATACTTACTGGCGTATTTTTTCCATGCAATTAGTAATATTTTGATTTTAATTAATATGGATTTCCGCAAAGTAACGCCTGATTCTATTCACTACGCTCTTATTCTCTTAATAATAAAGTTGGCGTCACGATCATTTTGAACACCTCGCCCGCTTAGCTACTTCTGCTGCTGACTGTACGTACACTGTATGCTCATTGTACGTGATGATTGTGTGTATGTTCATCATCATCATCATCATCTCAGCCATAAGACGTCTTGGACCTCCATTCGTACCGGTTGGAAGCGACCCGCATCCAGCGTCCTCCGGCGGCCTTAACAAGGTCGTCTGTCCATCTTGTGGGTGGACGTCCTACGCTGCGCTTGCTAGTCCGTGGTCTCCACTCGAGCACTTTTCGTCAGAAGTCGAAAAGAGTATATGTTAAATGTCAAAATTTTATTTTATTTTATTGAAAGGTACGCTCAGAAGCCGCAGCCGAAAGGGGTGTTCGTGTGTGAGCAGTGTGGGCGAGTCGCGAAGGTAAATTTAAAGTATATAAGCTATATAATATATGTAATAGGTTCTGTATGGAATACTCTCAAAAATTAAAGAATCTTGCGTATCGTCACAGCGATGGTTTATTTGCAACTGAACTGGCTTACATAGGCATCGATATTAATGTAACGGGTGACATGCATGTGTGTCCGTGCGTATATTTGTGTAAACAACTTGTCAATTAAGGTGCAGGGGGACAATTTCGACTGCGGGGTAATTTCATCCAATCAAAATATCTATGTTTTACATTATTAACTATAGAGTCACACACAATACATTTTATTCGCTATCTGGACATATATGCCACTCTAGTTAATAATGTGAAATATGGAAGATATTTAGATAAGTTGAAATTACTCTGCAGTCAAAATTGTCCCGCTGCACCTTACCAAAAAAGGTGTTATTTAAACGTCATAATTTCATAGATGTTTGACGTTTTATTTTATCATTATTATCCTAATTTGTCCAATCCTTTGATATAATATTTAAAACAGATACTAATAAAAGAATATTTTATTAACATAAAACATAGCATTTAACTAATATAACATTAGAACGCGACCCTGCTGCGTTACCACCAGCGCAGCCATCAGGAAGTGAAGCCGTTCGCTTGCAACATCTGCCCGAAGAGCTTCCCCTTGAAAACGGCGCTAGAGGTGAGCTATGAAGAAATAAGTTATGACAGTTTTCGCAGGTGTAGAGTTACTCCCATACACCTGCGAGCTATGTCATCTTCTGAGAAATGGTAAAGTCAGCAGCAGAAGTTGCTAAGCGGGCGAGGAGTTCAAAATTACCTTGACACGCTCTTGTTTTCTTAACAATAAAGTCGCGTCAAGATCATTTTGAGCACCTCGCTCGCTTAGCAACGTTTGCTGCTGACTGTACTCGAGTTAAGAATTAAGTTATTACATATGTCGCGGGTGTAGTTTCTCACTAGAGGGAGACCAAGATAACTCTGCAGCGATATTTATAGCACAGACGTGCAAGCGTTAAACGACATAATTTCTTTGAAGTTCGACGTTTAAAATAACACTTGCACGTCTGTGCTATGAAATCGCTGCAGAGTTATCTTGGTCTGACTCCACAGTTTCTCACTTTTAGGGAATACCTGTAAATTCTAATACAAGTAGGCTTAGCACGAGTGCACCGCGTCCTTTTCTAAATGTATTAATTAGAAAAGAACACCCGTGTCTATCTGTCGCGCGAATATGTAAATCATAGAAATCATGTACAATATATAGCTGGTCAAGCAAATATTGTCAGTAAAAAAAGGCGCGAAATTCAAATTTTCTATGGGGCGGTATCCCTTCGCGCCTACATTTTTCAAATTTGGCGCCTTTTCTACTGACAAGATCTGCTTGACCAAGTATAATATAATAGGCCTTTTCATCTGTGTCAGATGTTTTAAGCAGGGTGTTTTATTTTCATTTTAAGTTTTTTAATTTATTTTTTATTTTTAACATGTACAATATGTACATGTTAATCGATTGAATAATTTAATTGTGTGTGTGCAGGAGCATATCCGGTCGCACACGGGTGAGAAGCCTTACCAGTGTCCCGAGTGTCCGCTCGCCTTCAGCCTGAAGGGGAACTTCAACCGACACCACAAAACTGTGAGTCACTCATTAATATACACGGTGTAACATGAGGATGAGGATGTAGCGGTGGTGGCCGAGTGGATATGACGCCCGACTTTCAATCCGGAGGTCGCGGGTTCAAATCCTGGCTCGTACCAATGAGTTTTTCGGAACTTATGTACGAAATATTATTTGATATTTACCACTAGCTTTTCGGTGAAGGAAAACATCGTGAGGAAACCTACATACATCTGCGAAGAAATTCAAAGGTGTATGTGAAGTCCCCAATCCGCATTGGGCTAGCGTGGGGACTATAGCCCAAACCCTCTCGCGCATGAGAGGAGGCCTGTGCTCAGCAGTGGGACGTATATAGGCTGAAATGATGATGATGATGAACATGAGGAAACTGAATAATTTTAACCACGCATTTCTGAGGTCAAAAGAAGTAAAAATGTAATATGAGTTTAGGCAGGCGTGGCTAACTCCGGGATTTCGTCGCTTTGCTACAGGTAGCTAAAAGTACATCCGGTCCACAGTTCCACACCAATTTTGGTGGCTAGCCATAAGCCGCGCGTGGCGCTGTCGCCACCTAGCGGACATATCTGTGCTGATCGTGACAGACGCGTTTTGTTTGAGACTGAGTCTTCTGTACCTAGTACTATTATTTATTCCGTGCCTTTGCTATAGATGTGATAGGTTGTCCACCTGTCTCTATTAATCTTCTGGTGCTTTATTTCATGCATGGTATAAAATAATGTGATATTTCATAAGATTTCTAGAATAAATTGTAATTATTATGTGTGAGCTACGTTAAACTTTTGGCATTCAGTGGGTATCTAGTGATTAAAAATATGATTTGTGTTTGCCCGAATATTTGTTACTTAATCTGTTAGTAGTCGCGAAAATGACCCTTCTCTCCTACCCGCCAATTCTAATGATGAAAAAGGATAAATATTACTTACGATGGGGCGGGGCGGCATTCTCGCTATGGCACTTAAACCAGTCCATTGAGTACGAAGGCTACTGTTTGTTAAGTTAAGATTGTTTAAGAGTATCGAAAGGGTTGGAGTAAGAACTTAGAGTAAAATTAAGGTAATTGATTGTGCCAAGGACTTTGATTCATCACAATAATTTATTTTAAATACAGTCAAATACCCTATTGATTTTTTTTCCACAGGCGCACCAGGGGCTCCGCGCCAACGTCCCGTGCTCGATCTGCGGGCGCGTGTTCTCAACTAAAGCGGTGTTGCGCACGCACGTCAACACCGTGCACCACGGCCAGCCGTGGCCCAAGAGGGACCGCACCAAGCGGCCTAAGAGCGGCCACACCACGCCCAGTAGCGACATACTAGCGCTCGCTCATACTAAGCAATAGTTATTTTAACCGATTCGGGACTGATGACACGCCTGCCATGTCATCAATGTTTTTTACGTGTGGCGTATGACACGGGAGGAGTGTCATCATATTCTATGGCGCATGGCATGGCTGCCGTGTCATGAAATGATTGTTCCGCGCCACAGCCAAAAGTTTTCGAAAATGGAACACGCAACGAATCGGTTAACACATTCCGACTACTACATAACACACCGACTATCGGCAGTGGGGCACTCCTGACTTCGGTCGAGCTCGGCTCCGTTCGGCTCAGCATTGCTCCGAGCACCGTGCACCACGGCCAGCCGTGGCCCAAGAGGGACCGCACCAAGCGGCCCAAGAGCGGCCACACCACGCCCAGTAGCGACATACTAGCGCTCACTCAATCTAAGCAATACTTTAACACATTCAGTGCCGAAAACCCGACTATCGGGTATTTTCCGAGCCGAATCATGCTGTCCATTTCTAATATATGTCACAATCCCTTTCGGCTACTTAGGGTTGTCAAAATTCAAGTGATTATCTTATCTGTGGTCGTGCACGGAAAAGGACGTCAAGCGGTGTCAACCCTAATAACTGCTCGGAGCAATGCTGAGCCAAGCGAAGCCGAGTTTGGCCGAAGTCAGGAGTTTTGCACCCCTGCCGATAGTCGGGATCATGGTCCTACTGGTTTATACACGGTGTAACATGAGTAAACCGAATAATTTTAACAGCGTATTGTATGACGAAATTGTTGTGGCCTGGCGCAGCTGTCTTGTATAGCTGGATGGCAATGAATGTGTTAATTTTAATTTGGGGTTGCTCAGGCTGTCTGTCCACTGAATTAACCACTCGAACGCCCGTGTCAAAAATTTGGTACTGAATTAACACATTCAACACCAAGAACCCGACTGTCGGGTACACTGTTCGTAGCGACTACGCGCTACATACGGCGATACCGTGGCTACGCGCTACGGGCGTAACCCGTAGCACTTAGTGGTAATGAATGTGTTAATAAACCTTGGAATTGTAAATTGAAGTTCAAATTATCTGTGACGTACACGGGCCAAGGCGTTCGAAAGGGTAATAGCATTGGTTGTAATATCCGCTCCGCCTCAGTGGTCGCGCAGTCTTACATAAATTACGTTTAATCGTAAATATTTATATACATAATATAATATAGACACTAATAAAATTATAAAAATTTTACCTTCCAATAAAATTATTATTATGTTTCCTATCCACATCGGATATCTTCATTGAGAGAGTAACGCGATCGTTGACCAATGATGCCGCTAGCGTCTATGTAGTCGCTCCGCCCCACGCCGTGACGTAGTTCCGCTTCCACTTCCTGCGAACCGTTGCTCGCTTCCCGCTACTCGCCACCGCCATGTCATTGTTGAGGAGAAGTACCGTCGGCATAAAAGTAGCCTAGTAGCCTGCCAGGAAGGCATTACTCAGATATCCGATGTGGATAGGAAACATAATAATAATTTTATTGGAAGGTAAAATTTTTATATTATGTGTTCCGTACTCCACATCGGATATCTTCATTGAGACCTGTTTATTATCTCCTGGTGGCGAGTTAGCGGGCGCGCAAGCGATAGGGCTACACCTACTGTCATAGAACTCAGAGAAAGAATAAATATGTATACACCATATTGCAACCCATGAAATCACAGTGACTCGTTATAATGTGAATTACAGGAAATTGAGAATTGAAATTGTAATCTCAGGTTCGAATCTGACGTTAAACTGGTTTAAGAGAATTCTCATTCGAAATCGCATCCGATCCGCAGAATCTCGGCGAGTCATGTTCCCAATTAACATAAGCGAAAATATCGCTTTCCAGCCAATTTAGTTATTAAGTACATCGTGGATCAAAAGCAATCGTAGGCGAGGCCGGCTTGGATGAGACTGTGGCTGAAAGAAATAAGCGAAGTGTCCCCTAACATTTTGTGTAATTCTCGCAAGGTGACGTACCCAGACTACCTACTTATACTGGGTCTATACTTTATTCCGGAGCTTCTAAGAGTCCCGTCGGTAAGACACGTTATCTGGTTTAGAGCCGAATTTCGGACACAAAATAATAGCGTTAAAGTTATCTATGTAATTGCCCGGCCTACAGTGTAGTAGAGTAAGGTCATTGACCCTGCGGCCTGATGCTAACAGCAAAAGTGCGGCAGCTATTCTATCGTACTTCTTCTAACGTACCTAACGTTGTAGGGCTATTTAAATTAGGGCAAGTAGATGTCTCGCGTCCCAAGCTGGTGCTTTGGGAGGCGCTGGTCTCGCTATTAATGGCGTTGGAAGAAGGCATAGTGTCCGATAGTGGTTCATACACAGCACTTGTGAGAGGCTTATGAACGAGTATCGTTCTGAAAGCTAACATGGATAATAGAAATAGACGTCTGAGATAGCTCGCTACTTCACTGGATAGAGGTACCTGGCAGTTGATCTTATTTTTGATGCACCATAAAGACCGTTTCTACATTGTGGCCGTACATGCAGCCTAGACAAGGGGACGATCTAGGGGCTCCCGTTACTGTTTTCTATACAAACACAGTACCGCAATCGGGAATATCCGGTTCTTCTATATTAGTGAGACAGTGACAGTTGCGTTTCGTTCGCTACGTAGCGTTAAACCTTGGCATGTTATATGCATGCGCCAGTCACGCCAGTAGCGGACGTCACTCCTGATCCCGCCAGCTCGGTGTTGGAGCGTCCTATCTGACAGGAGCTACGCCTCATTCTTAAGGTCGTTGACTCGTAAGGGAGGGCGGTCTGACGTTGTGTTCACTAGGACCGCTAGTAAATTGCAAGCTTACCACAGCTGCTTTAAGACTCCTTATCACGCCGTCGCAGTACACAGACTAGGCTGGGAGGTGGAGACATCCATGCCAAGTCTCACAGGCAGCTGTCAAAGGTCGTGGTAGCAGTTCAATGAGTCTGATAAGAAATACCGTGGCACAGTGCTCTCGAAAGCGGAGGCCGGCCAACAAGGCGCCTGTCAGGTGAAGACAGTCTCGGCGGCTGCTGGGCGCAGCTGCCACTCGGGCGCGCAGTGACTTCTTGATAAACCGTCGCCCTCGGGGGTTGTACCGACCTGGCAAGTAGCAAGCAACCAGCGCGACCTGTAGACGATCTGCTGGCATCAGCAGTTTTTGCGACAGCCGTAGTAACGGAAGGGATGTAGTGTGGCCGTCGTTTTATGTATACTGTACCGGTGCGGTTGTATGTTTACACTTCTGTCGTCAGCGCTGCAGATGCGGCCCGTTAACGGTTACTCTTCGCTGAAAGGGCCTTACCTCGTACATTGTCTACCAATATTGGAGATTGTAACGGACTGCTTGCATAAGATGAGGAAGAAGGTGGTGCGAGGCTTTCGGCAGCTCCGTGTTGCTGGGGACTGCGAAGGCTTCACCTTCCTCCATGAACTAAAGTTTGCGAATTTGAGACTGAACAGAAGGCATTGAGTCTCATTTCTGCGAGAAACTCTGCAGCAAGGCAGGCCTGTATGTCGCGAAAAAGAAAACTTTCAATCGGTGTGTTGTGCCGCGTGTCCCACGTGATATCTAGGAGCGTGATGGTCTAATTCGCTTTATCCGAAGAGACACCCTATATCGAGTTAGTATAGGGCATCGAGTTAGTAGCATGCTTTTAAGGAAATCGAACTGATGAAATCAAGTCTAAAATCGATTTTGGCGCTTTGCGTAACAAAACTGTTTCGATAAAGTCGAATACAGACAGATGGAAACTGCTGGAGTCCTCCTGGCCCCTTTCTCTTAGCACCGGAAACTCAAGCTTGTTCAGGCGCAGCGGGTTTATTTGTCCCATTTTGTTTATTATGGCTTTTCGCACGAGTTCGTCTTTGTAAGACGGAACTTAAGCTGGAGAGCGCGAGCAAGCAGAGATAATTATGTGAAGTCTGCAGACCTTTTCGATGCCTTTCACCTCGGTTTCGAGCGGTCGCACAGGGCCTTGTCGCTAGCTGTTCTCCGGTTGGACCACTCCATGGCCTCGAGAAGTCGTAGGAGCTTCGAAGCGACACAGCGAAGTCGATCAGCACCTTTATGAAGCCCGGGAACACGACGTATTTTCCTCTGAGTATCGACATATCTTACCGCTTTCAACTCCGGGCAGTCGAGCCGCGCTAGGACGGGGCTCTTTACGACCTTGTCTGCCGTCGCCGGAGGATTCTTTAACCGAAACCAAGAGCTTAGCGGTCTGTTCGTGCTGTACCACACCATACCTATACCTGCACCATAGCTATAGGCACCTGCGTACCTCAATGGAACCATGTGGACAGGACAAAACTGATACTGTGGCGCCCAGCGAGCAAGGGACGACATCGTCGTAGTTGCAGCATCGGTGGACAGCATCGGCGTGATTGTGGCAACCGCCGCCGCTCGGGAGGCGCCGGTGCGTGAAGCTAGGGGCGCCATCGTGGCGGCCGGCTCGGGGGGGGGGGGGGGGGGGGGGGCACCGGTGCCTGAGGCCGGGCGGCTCATGGCGGCCGCCACTGGTTCGGGTAGCGCTGGTGCGTGAGGCGAGGACCCATAGTGGCGGCCCGCTCTAGAGGCGTTGTCGCGTGAGGCGGGCGGCTCCATCGTGGCGGCCACCGCCACCGGCTCGGGAGGCGCCGGTGCGTGCGGCGAGAGGCGCCATCGTGGCGGCCAGCTCGGGAGGCACCGGTGCATGAGGCGGTCGCCGTCTGGCTGGCTGGTCTGGGAAGCACTGCTGTGAGGCGAGAGGCGCCATCGTGGCGGCCAGCTCGAGAGGCGCCAGTGCGCAGGTGGTGGTGCCATCGTGGCGGGCGGCATCATCGTGGCGGGCAGCGCCATTGTGGCAGCCGCCGCCGCCGCGTCGATGCGTAATGCGAGAGGCGCCATCGTGGCGGCCAGCTCGGGGGGTAGGCGGCGTCATCGAGCGGGCGGCGCCATCATGGCGGCCACCGTCGCCAGGCTCAGGTGCGAGAGGCGCCGTCGTGGCGGCCAGCTCGACAGGCGCCGGTGCGCGTGACGGACGTTATCGGCACGGGAGGCGCCGATGGCTAGGCTCGTAGTTGCACGCATCATCACGGCGACGCTGTTGCCCTCGGCGGTGCCATCGTGGTGGCCACCACCGGCGCGTAGGTCACCAGCGACGTCATGACGGCCGGCAACCAACGCGGCGATCGTCGCTGTACTCGTAGCATTTCCACTGCTTACACGTAACTTACCTTCCTTCCGCTCGAGCAGTCGGGACGCAGAAGCGGTCCGCCTTCACCTTGGCGCGATCCACCCGCGATGCGCCCGCAGCTGCAGGAGCGGGCATGTGACGTCTCGCAGAGCCACGCGGATCTCTCAGAGTCCCGCTGGACTGGAAGCGTCCGCACCGCAACTGCAGCAATAGGAGCGGGCGTGTAACGTCTCGCGGAGTCCCACGGACTGGAGGCGTCCGCACCGTGACTGCAGCAACAGAAGCGGGCGTGTGACGTCTCTCGGAGTCCCGCGGACTGGAGGCGTCCGCACCGCGACTGCAGCAACAGGAGCGGGCGTGTGACGCCTCTCGGAGTCCCGCGGACTGGAGGCGTCCGCACCGCGACTGCAGCAACAGGAGCGGGCGTGTGACGCCTCTCGGAGTCCCGCGGACTGGAGGCGTCCGCACCGCGACTGCAGCAACAGGAGCGGGCGTGTGACGCCTCTCGGAGTCCCGCGGACTGGAGGCGTCCGCACCGCGACTGCAGCAACGCACCGCGACTGCAGCAACAGGAGCGGGCGTGTGACGTCTCTCGGAGTCCCGCGGACTGGAGGCGTCCGCACCGCGACTGCAGCAACAGGAGCGGGCGTGTGACGCCTCTCGGAGTCCCGCGGACTGGAGGCGTCCGCACCGCGACTGCAGCAACAGGAGCGGGCGTGTGACGCCTCTCGGAGTCCCGCGGACTGGAGGCGTCCGCACCGCGACTGCAGCAACAGGAGCGGGCGTGTGACGTCTCTCGGAGTCCCGCGGACTGGAGGCGTCCGCACCGCGACTGCAGCAACAGGAGCGGGCGTGTGACGTCTCTCGGAGTCCCGCGGACTGGAGGCGTCCGCACCGCGACTGCAGCAACAGGAGCGGGCGTGTGACGAGAGCGGTGTCCACCGTGGCCCGCAGCGTCGCGGTGTCTCGGAGTCACACCTTGGACGACAGCAGAAGACGCGGCGCCGGCGCGGCGCGCGCGGGCGGGGGCGGGCGCCGGGCCCGCGCCCCCGCGCCGGGGGACGGGGCGCCCCGGTCGCGCCGCAACTAACAACACGAGGTACTCCCAGGCTACTGCCTGAGAACCCTCCTTTAGTGACGAAGTAACTTCTGAACGCCAATAAAATTAGAATATCTTAAACTGGCTCACCGGATGGTTCGAGACAATCCAAACCTCCTTATCAGCGAAGCGCGGCACCCGACAGCGGCGCGCGCAGGCTGTCCGCCCCCGCGCCGCCCGGGCGCCGCCGCCGCCGCCGCAGGCACGATGACCGCGCGTTCCCTCTCCGATGCGGAGCGACTTGTTACCACTTGTTAACAAAAAACCACTGACGCACTTCCTACTTCGATCTCGAAAATGCGAGTTAACGGTAACGATTTTAGCAGCATGGAATGTGAAAAATAATTTAGCAAGAAAAAAGTGGGTAGAATCGAAAAGCACCGTTCGATGACTTCGATCGCGAGACCGCCAAAAGACTAATAGTGGCGATCTCTGCCATATCTCACTATTTAATCGACCGAGCTTTGGATCGGAAATGTTAAAGCACCATGCTGCAAAAATATACGCAAAAAATATTTGCGGACCATCGGTCAAGACGGTCGACGAAACAATGACATGGCGGTGGCGAGTAGCGGGAAGCGAGCAACGGTTCGCAGGAAGTGGAAGCGGAACTACGTCACGGCGTGGGGCGGAGCGACTACATAGACGCTAGCGGCATCATTGGTCAACGATCGCGTTACTCTCTCAATGAAGATATCCGATGTGGAGTACGGAACACATAATATACTTAAATCGTTCTACATCGTTGTTTTATTTATTACAGATAATCCTATATATAAAACTTAAAACACAATAGGGAGTATGTAGCCGCCGTGCAGGTCAGAATCCCGTCGACTCAAATAAAAAGCTTCAATTCTTAGTGAACTTATACACCGTGTTTTTATTGAATTCCGTTTAACTTCGGGGTATGGTTAAGTACGATTAAGGGAACTAAATGGCATAGTTAATTTTCAAAAAAAATATTTTTTTTTTTGCTTTTTTTGAAAAAAAAAACAAGTTTAAAAAGTAATTAAATGTAGCATATAGCGTTGTTGTAACACGGGCATTACATTTAACTGAACCAAATAATTGAAATCTGTGACATATCAATGTCATTTCGAACATCGATCGACCGAGATTGTACTTAAGTTTAGTAGCAAATTGCATGAACTCATTCTAAACACTAATCAATATGTAAACCGGCCCTAAGGCAAGTGTACACGCTTGCAGAGGCCTTATAGGAAAAAAATTAATTATTGATTATCTCCGAAATGGAGTTAATTAGAATATCGGTGTCTTTGAGAAAGTTACTTGATTTAAGCTCAGGAATGCACCTCTGAAATTAACTGAAATAAAAAAAAAAACACGGTGTATAATCTTCCAAAAGTACTGGTTTACAAGGGTTAGTACGGTTAAATGCAGAAGTGGTGTGGTTATTGTATTGAGGCTCATGAGAGAGTGATTTGCATAATTTGAACAGTACAAAATGGTGCTTTAGATTTAGGTGCCTCTAATTGGCCGCAATACAGGGTATGTGGAGCGCTCCTATTGGTGCTTTACTCTACATCATGACCAATATACAGGATGTTTGGTACATCGTTTGCCAAGTTAAAACGCCAGATAGGTTGAGTCATTTGATATCTGCTCAGGCCCAGATTTTAATTTGGCGCACATTTTTTTCTCTTCAATGCCAGTTTTTCGTAAATTTCAAATTTTTACTTGCATAGTAGTAAAAAAACCGTGGCCAATTTTGTTTTTATAGGCAGTTTCATTTGGCAAACGATGTACAGTCAACAACAGAGCTATGAATACAGGCAAAGTGGCAAAAATATGTATACACGACCTTAATGTACAGGCAATAACGTACTGTATACATATTTTTGACACTTTGCCTGTATTCATAGCTCTGTTGTTGACTGTACCAAACACCCTGTATAGTCCAACGCGAAAGACGGATTACACAGATTTTACAGACCACAGAGCAACATAGACCTGCGTGCATATGCATAAAGTTCAATTTCAGTTTTGACACTTTGGCAGGCGTGACTCACTCCGCGATTCCGTCGCTTTGCTACAGGTAGCTAAAAATGCATCCGTTCGACCCCAATTTTGGGCATAAGCCGCGCGTGGCGCTGTCGCCACCTAGCGGCCATATCTGTGCTGATCGTGACAGACGCGTTTTGTTAGAGAGTGAGTCTTCTGTACCTAGTACTATTATTTATTCTGTGACTTCGGTGACATGGCGTCTGAGTGACTGCTTTTGTGTCTGACACGGCGTCGAAAAGGTTAAGTGTTGGTCTTAGATTTCCGCTTGCTGCGGTCCCTCTTGGGCCACGGCTGCCCGTGGTGCACCGAATTGACAAGCGTGCTCAACGCGGACTTGGTTGAAAAAAACGCACTTAACCGATTTGCAAGACCGAAGTGATCCCATAAGAGCATCGCGAACAGTTTTGTGCGGTGCTCTAAAAAAACTACAATATAATATTGTTTTCAATTGATTTATTAAGCGTTAGGTTTAGATTTCCGCTTGCTCCGGTCCCTCTTGGGCCACGGCTGGCCGTGGTGCACGGAGTTGACATGCGTGCTCAACGCGGAGTTGGTAGAAAAATAAAACTACAATTTAATAATGTTTGTATAGATGGTCAAGCAAATCTTGTCATTAGAAAAAAAATGTTTGTTAAATTTTCTTTGAGACGATATCCCTTAGCGCCTATATTTTTCAAATTTGGCGCCTCTTTCTACTGACAAGATCTGCTTGACCAACAATAATTGATTTATTAAGCGTTAGGTTTAGATTTCCGCTTGCTCCGGTTCCTCTTGGGCCACGGCTGACCGTGGTGCACGGAGTTACGTGCGTGGTGAGCGCGGACTCATTTCTAGGTTCGAAATGAGTGCGCGTGCAAGTCAGTGGGATGTTGAAATAGTTTTAAAATAATAAACGAGTACGATTATGACCGTGACTGTTTCTTATTCCAATTTTGTCTACTCCGAAATAAGTAATGTTACTATCCGGTATCCGGCCGGAAGTTAAAATAATGGCCGGATAGGCCGAATACCGGATACTTAGTAACCGAATATCCGGTGCATCTCTAGAAATAAACCACAAATTAATCAGTTTCAAACAATGTATTAAGCGTTAGGTTTAGATTTCCGCTTGCTCCGGTCCCTCTTGGGCCACGGCTGGCCGTGGTGCACGGAGTTGACGTGCGTGGTGAGCGCGGACTTGGTGGAGAACACTCGACCACAGATGGAGCACGGGATGTTGTCGCGGATGCCTTGGTGCGCCTAAAAATAAAAGCCGAATAGCATTCATCATCATCATCATCTCAGCCATAAGAGGTCCACTGCTGAACATAGGCCTTTATATTATAAATTTCCCCCTTTATATATTAATAGTATTAAATAAGTAATAAGTTTAGAATCAATTTAAAAGTGGAAAAATTACTGTCTTGGGTGAGACTTGAACTCACGGCCTCTGGAGCTCTGGATTCTATGCTTAATAGCATCGTTTGCAGACGTTTTTGCTTGTTAAAAATGAAATATATTATGTTACTGTTAATTTTTTTGGATGCGGCTCTGGATGCGGGTGGCGCAAGACCGGTCATTGTGGCACTCTTTGGGGGAGGCCTATGTCCAGCAGTGGACGTCCTGTGGCTGATATGATGATGATGAAATTTTTTTGTGACACTCACTTTTATTACTGACTGATGTGTCTCATATGGATATCTATCAAGTACTTTTCAAGACCTTTCTAATGAGCCTAAACTCGGTACGAAGGTGATCGGACATTCCGGACAAAACACACACACACACACTTTAGGCGGTACTTACAGTCTTATGGTGTCGCTTGAGGTGCCCCTTCAGTACGAAGGCAAGCGGCCGTTCCGGACACTGAAATGGTCTCTCTCCTGTGTGTGTGTCACTACATGAACACACGCACTCACACACACCCACACACACTTAAGGCGGTACTTACAGTCTTATGGTGCCGCTTGAAATGATCCTTCAGTACGAGGCGAGCGGACACTCCAGACTCTGCAATGGTCTCTCCTGTGTTTGTCACTACATGTACAAACACACACACACACACACATAAGGCGGTACTTACAGTCTTATGGTGCCGCTTGAGGTGCCCCTTCAGTACGAAGGCGAGCGGACACTCCGGACACTGGAACGGTCTCTCCTGTGTGTGTTACTACATGTACACACAAACACACACACACACACACACACACACACACACACACACACACACACACACACATAAAGCGGTACTTACAGTCTTATGGTGACGCTTGAGGTGCCCCTTCAGTACGAAGGCGAGCGGACACTCCGGACACTGGAACGGTCTCTCTCCTGTGTGTGTCAGTATATGTACCTAAAAATCATTCATTGTATTAGCGCATGAGTGTGTAAAGTCTAACACAAATTTGTGCATCGAATTTGACAACTTATATGTATAGATGGCGCTGTACATAATGCGTAACTTTTTAAAAGTTGAAGTTTGAAAAGACTTGTGGCATTAAAATTGATTAAAATTGATTAGTGGCAGTCCACAGGATGTTTTACTGATATTGGACAGTTCCAATGTGATACACAAATGACATTGTTGCCATAAAAAATCTATCGTCATATTATAAAACGCTACAAAATTTCGCTATTTGCTGTATCAACCTTTTTGTTATTTATTACTTTAACTCTAACAATCCTCACTTTATGGTATTTTATTTGGATAATTTAATCCACATGCGGTTTTGCTGTATTTATACGGCATTTCCATAATAAACCATCTACTAACAAAAAAAAAGATTAGCAGAACATTAAACAACATACGGCATTTCCATAATAAACCATCTACTAACAATAAATAGGTTAGTAGAACATTAAACAAAAATTTTTCTAACAAACTGTACCAGTACCACTATGTTCCTACAAAAGTTCAGACTACAACTCCTTGAACACGGGTGAGAAATCCTACACCTGCGAAATGTGTAGTACATACTTACATCTAACGACGTTTTGTAGTAGAAAGTCTTCGGGCACTGCGTGCAGGCGAACGGCTTCACGCCATCATGTCGACGTTGGTGATACCGCAGCAGGGTAGCGTTCTGTTGGATTATTATATTAATGAATAATAGTTAGGGGCTGTCCATAAATTACGTTATCTATTTTTGACGATTTTTTACCTCTCCCCCCTATAATCATCCAAAAATCATGCTTCGAATGACCCCATTTCCTCCTACGTCATGCTACCATCATCCGATGTCCAGACACCCCCCCCCCTTCCACCAAATTTGAAATGACGTAATAAATCGACAGTAGTTGCGAATCACCTATTCGCAGGCGTATCGTACAACGTTTTACAGTACATTATGGCCGTTTAAATTTACGACGTAGTAACGTAATGTGCTTATTATAGCACCTGGTGTCGTAATGTAGCACTAGAGGTACTGTAAAGAAACATTATAGAACAATCTTACACAAATCTACCTAGTCCCGTAATAAGCTCAATAAATCTTGTATTGTGCGTACTAGACGACGATATTAGTAGTTTATGTGACTGCTACATAATGAGAGGCATTAAAATACGAGTGTGGGTTTAAGAAACGAACGTTAGTGAGTTTCTTAAAAGGATCACACGAGTGTTTTAATGCCTAATTATGTACAGTTACATACACTACTTTATCTAAACACATACTTAAAACTAAGTAAAAGATAAACTGTACGTCAAATGGCGGTGAATGAAAACTTTTTTCACGCATGCCACACATCCGTAGTTTTTTTTAATTTCTAAACAAAAGAATGAAGTCCCTATTCTCATGTCACTCGAGATCAAATATCGTGCGGTTTATATTTAAAAAACATACTAAATTGACGTTTCGTATCGATAACTGTTTTAATATCTATGGATACTAGAATAGAGACCTACTTGAGTTTGGACTGCTGTTCCAAATTTAAACTCATAACCTACAAAAATCTATAACGTTATGTACATTAAAGTACAAATTTTCCTACTGCCACAGATAAGAAAGTTCTCATAGTAAAATTGGTTGTAATAAAGCTTGTCATTTCCTACGGTTTCTGAACGCATTATAGAGCACTAATGACATGTGTGTAGATAAAGGTATATAACAGATAGATATTGGTAAATACTTAAATACGAATCAATATTATTTTATATGTTTATTTATTTATTTATTGATATGAGCCTAGAGTGTCCCACTGCTGGGCAAAGGCCTCCCTCCTCCCTTTCCACGTATCCCGGTTTTGACCCGTCTCCCACCAGTTCCTATTAAAGGCGTCAAGGTCATCTCGCCAACGCCGTCGAGGTTTGCCGCGACCCCGGGTTTGATGTGGGACCCAATTGGTTGCTGTTTTTGCCCACAAGTCATCCGGCATACGGCATACGTGTCCCGCCCAGTCCCACCATACCATCCATTTCCATAGTCCATTTTATATGTAGTACAGTTAATATATTTTTATTTATTTATATAATATACTTTACAATAAAACTACCTATAGTTTGCTTTTCTTATTAATTAATCAAACATATATTTTTTCACTCTTCATATATTTTTCCAATCTCTGTTTGGCCCTATGGTTGACTGGTAGACAATGCCATTTGGCATTAAGTCTGCCATTTGTAAATTTCGTGCAATAAACTTTAAATAAATAAGCAAATATATACCGGCATGATCTGTCCGCACTGCTCGCACACCACTTGCCCCTTGGGCGGAGCGCCGCGCAGCGCGGCGCGGCGGCGCGCAGCGACCTTCCGGTTGTAGAGGCGGTCGGCCGCCGTGGACGGACGCTGGTTGAGGTGCTTGCGTTTTGTGTGCACCGACAGGGCCGTCGCGTCGGGGAATGCCATGTCGCACTGCGGAGATTAAAAAACAAGTGCGATTCGGACTCGCGCACGATGGGTTCCGTACCATTACGCAAAAAAATCATGGGAACCCCACTAAAATATTTAATTTTGTTTTTAGTATTTGTTGTTACAGCGGCGACAGAAATACATCATCTGTGAAAATTTCAACTGTCTAACTAGCTATCACGGTTTGTGAGATACAGCCTGGCGACAGACGGACTGACGGACAGCGGAGTCTTAGTAATAGGGTCCCGTTTTTACACTTTGGGTACGGAACCCTAAAAAAATTGGACTTTCACGAAAACTAAATTGACATTTCAAAGCCTATAAAACTTAGTTTTTGAAGTCGGTGCCAAACCAAAATTTTAGGGAAACAAATCTCTATAAAATAATAATTAGTAGGTTTATGGCAAAAATTTCCTTTTTGCCATAAGTACGGTACACAGGATACACAGGTAACTAATACTCATCGAGAAAATTCTAACAACCCCAAACACAATTAGTTTGCGTTGTTTCATGGCCAGAATGGCCAGAGATGGCCACCTCCTGTCTCCATCATCAGATCAGATCCACGTCATTATATTATTGCATTATCATCCGATTTACATATGTATGCAAAATTTCAGCTCAATGAGAAATCGGTAAGTGGGTCAAATTTTGTTTCCACGATTTGACCCACACTTAACTAACTACGTATAGTACATTATTGCAGTGGCCGGGAAAGGGCAATTCGTGGATGAAAAAAAAAACATTTCTGTATAGTAATGAACTTCGCTAAAACAGGACAATAAATGCTTTGAATTACATATTTTAACTTGAGTTTGATCACAAAGAAAATCTCCCAGTGCTGTTTTTGCTACAATAAGGTGAACATTTCCGAGCATATTGGTAAAATCATACATACCTACATACATAATTAGCCGGACAAGTTAAATGCTTTTTCTCAAACATGCAATGAAATATTGATGTTATGTTCCTTACAGGCTGCGAAGTATGACGTTTCAGGTGCAGCTAGGACTAAAGGTATTTAATGGAATTTCATACAAATCTTGCAGGCCTAGGCCGGCAAAGTCCTCTTTTTTAATTTTCATTTCACAGATATTTGTGACACAGCATCGGGGCATATATTCATCCATTAAAAAAAAACTAGAGGCAGTATTGGCTTTATGGTTCGTAATGACACTGCCACTACGCCTAAAAAAAAAAACAAAAAACAATGTTTGCTATAATTTGCAGTTTTATTTGTATAAAATCAACATGAACTTATTAAATAATACATTATTAACCAAATTTTATAATTTTAAATTATAAATTTAACTACACCAATAAAAACATTTAAAATATTTCATCTAAACGTTAGCGGTAAAATAGTCTACTCAAACACGCGTAGTATTTTTTTTAAAATTGTTATGGAGGTAAAGTTGAAAAATTTCATTCTGTTTTATTGGATTTATGGTGCGTTGTTGATTTTTTTACTTTAATATGAGTTCCGACGAAATAATGAAATTAATTGTAATCGTAGGTGTTGGAATTGGCAGCGTAAGCAGAATTGATTTTAAATAACTTGCTGCCTCTGCCGCCAAGTCAAAGACGAAGTATGTATATGGTTGCTTATGGCAATTTTATTATTTGAGAAACTAAGAAAAATGGCTTACAGTTTATTAGAAACTGTTTTGTGGCATATTTTAAATGAATGTAACTACAAATTCGTCAACACTGTGGAAATTATACTTATTTACTCCATGCATAAAGCAACGATGTATGTGAAACATGATATCAACATGAAAGGTTATGTAAACTTATGTGACAAAAACGACAGTCAGACGGATACAAGGCGAAAAAATCAAAGATACATGAAAATATACGGGTAGTAAAAATACACGACTCGTGTAAAACATACGCGTGATAATGATATAGGTACGTGTTGGTTATATTTTGGGTGTAGTTTACTTTTAGTTTTTTCTATAAATAAAACTTGGGTTTCGTGGATTTTTTATTTTATTTATTTCATTGCATGTTTGAGAAAAGCACTATACATACCTCGGCGGGAAATGGGGTCTATATGTCTTCGGCCGGCAACCCCTTTCGTCCCGGCCTCTGTAGTAATGTACTATTATTTAACTTGTAAAATAGGTATACCTACTAACCTCCTCACACCGATACGTTTTCTTCGGATGCGTCTCTTTAACATGTTCCTGTAGCGCCTGCTCGCTCGCACAGTTCTCGCCGCACTGCTCGCACGGCCGCAGGTCTCCGTGCTCGCCGGCCGTGTCTGTGTGTCTGTTCAGAGCTTCTAAACTATGGAAGTTCGCTGAACAAGTGGTACACTTGAACTGTTGCGATTTCTAAAAATACAACAAGTAAATATTTTTTATTGTGCACTATAAAGTTATAAATATACACGTATACACAACTATAAAAATATGGTAATCATCTCAAAAATATGTACCATAAGGCCTACTGTCCACGAGGCGTAGCTGCATAGACGCTGCACGCATCGCCGTGCAGCATTCATGCAGCCCGGCGTACTGACGTTGTCCACGAAGCGTAGCGTAAGCGTATCGTAGCCTGCATTTTCTTTCATTCGTGATGATGTCGTCCAGTGATGAAGAATTTATTTTGGCCTATTATTATCTTTGAAGTCGGCGACGACGCCGTTTATATTGGATACATCCATATGTAGAAAAAAACATACATTTTAGACTGTTCGTAGCTGCAAGAGAACTATCAGCAAATGACAACGTATTTCATTCATTTTATAGAATGAGTAAAAGGACATTTCCACTATTTGCACAAACTTTGCAGCCGTTCCCGCCATTTGTTCTCACAAATACTCAACGTGCTGTCCGTGCGATGCAGCCCGGCGTATAACACGCAGTACGCCCGGCGGCATGAAGCTTGCATGCAGCGTCGCTGACGCGACGTTGTCGCTCCGTGGACAGAGTTGTGCGGTTTTGTATGTAGGCTGCAAGCAAGCGTACACCAAGCGTACAATGACGAATACGCGTCTATGCAGCTACGCTTCCGTGGACAGTAATCCTAACTCTTATGTCAGTGAATTAAGAACTATTGGATATTTGAGTAAGTTGTCTACACCCTTATTTATACAGTTGACTGTGCCAGGCGTGGCTCACTCCGCGATTTCGTCGCTTTGCTACAGGTAGCTAAAAGTACATCCGTTCCACCCCAATTTTGGGGTTTGTCATAAGCCGCGCGTGGCGCTGTGGCTACCTAGCGGCCATATCTGTGCTGATCGTAACAGACGCGTTTTGTTAGAGAGTGAGTCTTCTGTACCTAGTACTATTATTTAGACTGTACTGTGCCATATCTTACTTAGAGGAAACTACTATTGAACGAGACGGAGACATACAGCCGTCCCGCTCACACTACATACCTCGGAATGAGCTCGGTTCTTGTGCATCCTCAGTCCGTTCTCGCCCACAAACGTTTCGCCGCACACGTCGCATGCGGCGCACTGCGCTGGATGTACGACGCGTATGTGCGTCAAGTATGACGTCATCTTACTGTTGAAAAAAAAAAACATTTACTTTAACAACACTGAAACAAAAAACCACTGACTTATATATTCTCAAAGCTTAATATTAGGTTAGTATCCTAATTCCTGGATCTTAAATAAAATGGAAATAGATAGATAAATAAATAAATAAATATTATAGGACATTCTTACACAGATTGACTAAGTCCCACAGTAAGCTCAAGAAGGCTTGTGTTGTGGGTACTCAGACAACGATATATATAATATACAAATACTTGAATATATAGAAAACACCCATGACTCAGGAACAAATATCTGTATCATCATACAAATTAATGCCCTTACTGGGATTCGAACCCAGGACCATCGGCTTCGCAGGCAGGGTCACTACCCACTAGGCCAGACCGGATTTCAAATAAATAGATAAAGTGCACTTTATTACAAATCTCAAAAAGGAAACAATTTCAAAAAGATACATATGATTAAAAAAGAAAGGCAGATAAAAGGTGGGCTTATCGTTAAAAGCGATCAATTCAATAGATTTAGATTTAGCATGTATTGAAACAATTGTTACTGGAAGACCTGACATGTATACTCTGTATCTTTAGAGTACAGTTTCGGGTAGTTATAACATTTATTGGTTAAGCAACCAAATACAAAACCACCTGGATCTGTCACTGAACGACCTCACTTTAACCTACATTATTTGATCATGTAAAGTTAACATCTTTAAATACCTAAAGATACAGATTATATATATGTAAGCAATGATAATTTAGGTGTCCGTGCCTTCGCTTGAACCACATATGAGATTACACCCTTGTAACTCAGCCCTAATCTAGCGAATTCATCAACTAGTAGCGCCATCTAACGCACTACTCAAGTACTAATGTCGCCCGGTTGCCAGCGCGCGGCTGCTTGCTCTTCAGTACGCTTTTGTAACTCAGCCGAGCAGCACGTGTACAAAGCATGTTTAGAAGATCGAGAAATTTCACATTCCGCTCGGTGCCCATGGCCCAGCGACGAGACGCAGTGACCTTCCTACAGGCACCGTCATAAAAAGTACGGAAACTTACGCCTCATGGCGTCGTCCTTGTGACGACATGCGTCGTCCCGTGTGAATGAATTTCACATTCCGCTCGGTGCCCATGGCCCAGCGACGAGACGCAGTGACCTTCCTACAGGCACCGTCATAAAAAGTACGGGAACTTACGCCTCATGGCGTCGTCCTTGTGACGACATGCGTCGTCCCGTGAGACGACATGGCGTCGTCCCGTGAGACGACAAGCGTCGTCCCGTGAGACGACAAGCGTCGTCCCGTGAGACGACAAGCGTCGTCCCGTGAGACGACAAGTGTCGTCCCGTGAGGCGACATGGCGTCGTCCCGTGAGACGACAAGCGTCGTCCCGTGAGACGACAAGCGTCGTCCCGTGAGACGACAAGCGTCGTCCCGTGAGACGACAGGGCGTCGTCCCGTGAGACGACAAGCGTCGTCCCGTGAGACGACAAGCGTCGTCCCGTTAGACGACAAGTGTCGTCCCGTGAGGCGACATGGCGTCGTCCCGTGAGACGACAAGTGTCGTCCCGTGAGACGACAAGCGTCGTCCCGTGAGACGACAAGCGTCGTCCCGTGAGACGACAAGCGTCGTTCCGCAGACGACATGGCAGCGTCTTGTAAGATAAAGAGCGTCGTCTCGTTTGAAGACCTTGTAACATTCCGCTTGGTGCCCGTGGCCCAGCGATGAGACTAAATGAGCTCCTATAGCTATATCGTCATAAAAAGACTACGGGTGTAAATGGTACATGACTTCGTCCCGTAGGATCACAAGCGTCATTGCGTGTAAAACGATAAGACGTTACGTCATTCTGTGAGACGACAACGTCGCGTTAAGTTACGTCATCCTGTAACTTCTTACAGACGACTTCTTCTTACAGGCAATGTCTTCACATTGCGCCATCCTGTGGTATCGTCCCTTGAGAGGATGTTGCGTTGTTCCATAAAACGACATATATGTCGTATCGTGAGACATTAATGCATCGTTCTATGAGACGATATCGCATCGTCCTCTGATCTGAAATGACTTTGAAATGACGTTCTCTTGTTATACAAAAACCGTTGTCTCATGGCCTACCATTAATACAGTAGCGGACGTCTTATTAGTCACTTTATTGTTTGATGTCTGCACGATCGAACTCGTATTTAAGATCTGCATGGTCATGAACCAATGTGCGACCCAGTTAGTAGACGTCATCATCATTGTAGCCGACCGAATGGTGTGTCAGCTTTTAGAACGACGAGCAGCAGAATTTCTATTAGCGGGTTTGGCGCGAAATTGATAACGAAATGCAGTTACGGTAACTGTCTCAACCCGCCGGGAAACAGTTGCCGGGGGATACCAAACACACCAAAAATATACATTCTGAGGATCCTAAACTGTATAACCAATTGGAAAAAGAGAGAGGGGGAGGCAAGAAAATCGACAATAGTTTTAAAGAAGGGAAGAAGATTAAATCTTTCTCTCTTCTGAATAGGAATACCAATACACGTATAATGCCAATTCATTTACGGCTCTGTCATAGGCCAACAAAAGATATCCCTTTACTGCAGCTCTAAACCCGAAAAGAATAAAGAGTTTAAGATATGAGTGGAAAATCGTCGCACTTAATCCCTCTTTAGAATGATGAATTACTAGTCAGGTGGATAGTGACTTTGGGCATCTCCTGTATCCTCTCCAAATGTTGACCATTAGCTACAACATAGCGGCCTGTCACAAAGAAAAATCTTTGCGCTAGTCTAGAATTTATCTATACTTACTTTCGTTTACTTAACGTCTACTAAATAGCTGTGAAGCAGGGACTACTGAACTAAGGGTAACACTTAGAAAACAGCAACTCTACCTTCCATCACATTCCGTTCAAGAGATCGAACTGACAAAAGCATTTATAATGCTCCATTCACATCAGTCAGGTAGAAACTTGTGAAATCAGGTTCAAATGCTGTAAGTAATAAGCTCCACTTTGGAAGATTATCTAAGCAGCGGGTTGTCAATCGACCTGCCGTTAGTATAACAATCATGCATCATAAAACGTTGACCGCAAACATGAACTCGTACTAGTGGTATAACTATCGGAACAGACGGTATTTGTAGGACGTCCTTTCAAAGAATAAGGACCAACTAGTAGAATGTTAATTTAGTACGGCAATCCGCATTGTTACCCATGATTGATCATTAGGAGGTTAAACATCAGTTTCTTTAGTGGTAGACGTTATACCTATGTATGATGAAGCGCCCCTCCAAGCTATGTAAATAAATAACGAATTTATAAAAAGATTTTTCGGTAGTTCAGTTAGAGTGGAGACTGATGCTGTGTATTGAAAAATCGCGAATTAAATTAGAAGTGAAGCCGACTAATGGAACTAAACCGTCGAACCAACAGCCACGGTCCACGGCTTTGCATCTAAACGATGATTGTTAATTTTTTTTTTTTTCCAAGAAGACATTAGATTAAATGAAATCACTTCTGAATCCTTGAAACCATGTGGATTGCGGGGCAAGCCAATATAGGTACCTACATACAAACGTACAACATACGTAAACGTACAGCATACGTATGCGTAATATTTAGAAAATATTCAATCAATATAGGCAGTCACTTATAGCAGATACCTGATTCTGAAACAACACGGGTCAGAAATACCCTTCTTTCGATTTCCAGATGAGAGGTTTCCTTTGTAGATAAAGAAGTACTCGCATGATTTTGTAAAAGAATTACAAGTTACGGTGGTTTAGGCAAAATGCACCCTTTTAATGAAGATATGTAATATTTTCAGAGGAATACCCGAAATAGGACATCCTTTGGAGTCAACTCCCAAATAAATGCCAGTGCACGGAATCAGAGGCATGATACTACTATTAGCACGCTCATCATCATTAAACAATCACGCAAGATCTAAGTGAAATATGATCCTTGTATTGACTCATAACTACAAATTTGGTCGCCGGATAAATAGAGACTGCAATATACTCTGAAAATCAACACTTATCCTGCTGTCATTGCCAGATCTGGGTACTACAAGCTTAGCTGAAAGGTAGTAGTCCAGGTTTTACAGCATACCATTGAAACAGGTCTCGTAGGGTATGCAATTTTATACATCATCGTTAATTCAATCAAGTAGAGTTGTTAGCTAGGTGTACTGGTGTAGTACCCTACAAAATCATCGTGTCTTGGTTATATAGGGCAGATGCGCGGCTAATCGAATTAGAGCATTAGTTGTGAAGACAACTACAATTCATATATTTATATATTCATGATTATATGCTTCCATCATTAAATACAGTAATTATGAGATGTCAGTAGACATATATCAGCATTACATCTAGGTAATGAGTAATGACAAATATAATATGTCACATATAGGCTTAAATCATCAAATAATCGTTTATTTGTGGACATCATGATGCCTAATTAGCCCTAGGGTTCCCTCAAGATAATAAAAACAGTCTATAAATTCAACTGATACCCAACTTAATTGCACAATAGCCAATAAACAACATACAACGTCCTTGTATTGCAAAATTTCTAATTTAAAGTACAATTTAATAATTTATAATTCAGCCTATATACGTCCCACAGCTGGGCACAGGCCTCCTTTCACTCGCGAGAGGGCTTAGGCTATAGTCTTACGCTGGCCTAATGCGGATTGGGGACTTCAAAGTGCAAATTAAACAATCTAATTAATATTTGGTAATGAATGCACACATGTTAGTTTGACAGGAAATGTGCCACATCAACGCCCGCGCGTGCCGTTGCTGGCGCATGACTTGAGATTAGATGACACATGAAGCTTGACCCGTGGTTTGTGCTACTGCAATGATATATGCCAAGAACTTACTCGTTCTGACAATAATAATAATGGTTTAATTTGTCTGGGTGTTACGAAAGTTTCGCAATTGGTTTTAATAGGTTGCACTACAATTTAAAGTGTCCACCTCAGGGCCGTCTTAACATATGCTGGGGCCCTGGGGCACATAAGAATTTGCGACCCTTTATGAAAGTAAAGAAAACGAATTAAACTAACATATTTCTACTATGATCCTCTATTTACTATGGGTAATCAAATATACAGCTTTTGTCTGTCATTCGGGTCCCCAAGGCGATGGGACCCTGGACACGGGCCCCGTGCGCCCTTATGATAAAGATGGTACTGGTCCTCCTCTACTCTTATTTAAAGAGTATTCCATCGTCAGTCACGAGGTATTTACACTCTTATTTACAAGACCGTATGTAGGTAACATACGAAAACATTAAAAACTTACAAAGTGTGCTAAGTCTAACAATAAAGCATTGTACAATCCATTACCACCGCGCGAACCATAAAATTCTTCAGTTTGGTTTGGGAATCAGCTCGCCACCAGAAAAAGTGAATATTAAACAACCTAAAACTACAAGCCTAAAAAATTATAGGTGAAGGCATTGGAATGATTCACAGACTAAAAATCTTCTAAAATATTCTACTTTGTAGTCGTATCTTTAGTCAACGCACAATATTATGGAGAGATGTCATCCACAACAACTGGAGTTGTCAGCATCACTTTCACAATCATCGCCTCCATACGATTGTCACCTGCGTGTCAGTGATTCTTTTCATTTGTTACATTCGCTTGCATGACTGACAAGACAAGCATATAAATAATACATATAAGCCTGTTTGACCCGGCACCAGCCTAAACGGCATGTTGTCAGTTATCTGTGGGGAGTAGTAAATTTGGCAGTATAGTTACACTTAAAATAGGTAGGAGCCTATACCGTTCCATTGGTCCCATGTAAGAAATACATAGCTACTCATAGCTTACTATGGTTGTTAGTATTTGTAGTATTTATTTATGGTTGTTCTTAAAGCAACCCTCACCTAAAACCAATCAGCAAGGAAGGATGTATCATCGCCTCAGTTGAAACTACTGCTAGGTAGTTGAGAGTTGTTACTAGTTAGTAACGCATACATCCAATCATGAAGTGTTGTATTTTCTTCTTCACTTTCGGACGCTTCTTTCAGGAAGAGGAGTACTCGATTCGAAATAAATTCCAATTGCTTCCACAAATAAACACATTACGTTTATAATTTTTAACACATTTACGGAATATGTTGCCCTTATGTAATGAGCTATGTACCAATAAAGCTGGTATACCTAGTCAATAACTATGAAGTGCATTCCAGACGTAGTGATTAAATCGACCGATTTGATCAGGAAACGAAAATAATTCGGCGAGAAAAAGTGGCGTTTGCGCCCGCACGGCCTGATTCGATTGGACAATTTAATCAGATTAGCGAAAAATTGACTCATCTGGATACGCATTTAGTATCTAAATAATATCAATACCGTACTCTATGGGGGGCCTATACAAATATTTGGTTATTCTTCCATATTAGAATACACATTTCATTACATCTGACCTATGATGCAACTTACCAATTTACATTAAATTGTTGGAAAATACTATATAAATCAGAGAAAACCTAAGCTCTTCCATTTAGTTACAAATTTTAAACAGTTTTTGGATGGGCCGGCAGTGCTATATTTGTGTTAAGCAGTATATATATAAGTTGTATTTTGTTTTTGTAAAATACATAGGGTACATCGCCAATTATTAGCCAGTTTTCAATTACTGGCCACCTATACTAAAATGAATTCTGTGTATAGGTGAATAGAACTCATTTTTGTAAGAGGCGGCCAGTTATTGAACGAGTGGGTTGTGGATAAATTTCAGTTACTGGCCATTTTCCTTATACTGAAAATGAGTTTTATTTATCTGTAAATAGAATTCATTTTTGGAATAGGTGGCCAGTAATTGAAAACTGGCTAATAATTGGATTTTCGTACCTTATATACTAAAATGAACTTTGTTCACCTATAAATAGAAATCAAATTAAGTGGCCAGTAATTGGGGGGTGGCTAGTAATTGGCGATGTACCCTAGTATCATTATTTCATACATCAAAACCTTTATAGTGGGCTGTTGTAAGGAAAACATCAGAGGTAGTCTGGACGGAGTTATTGTAAAACTCACTTGATGAGGTTCACGTTATATGCATCAGAACTACTACTTCAGATAGTGGTTATACTTAAAATTGTACAACCTACAAGTACCTACTTATGTCTTTAATAATCATTTTGGGGACAGTTACAATTAATAGACACACAGTTTTGTTTTATATAAAAAGTTAAGTTTTATATAAAAAGTACAGTCACAATGCTTAACTTATGTTGCCAATCAGTGCTAACAATTATCTTGTCTATCGATAATTACAAATAAGGAAAATATAGTTCAGGTTTGACGCAAACAATTCTTTAGTAGATCAGTATGGAATAAATTTCAGGGCCATATCCAATAGCTAGCTTATTAATCGCTCTATTATTACTTAGGTACTTAATTTTACAGTGCATTGGTGTTAGCTGTAATGCTGTAAAATTTAATTTCAATAAATATCAATATTCCTATTATGTGATTTTTGCTTAAATATTAATATTATTAGTCACAGTACGCCCGGGCCAGCGCCGGCAGAGGTTTAAACACGTCTCATATGTGGTTCAAGCGAAGGCACGGACACCTAAATAGAACCGTTTTTCCCCCGAAGGGTAAAAAACGGATATTTAGGTTCCTGCCGAAGCTTGAACCACCGCTAAGGGCCTTGCCGGCTTATATGGTACTGAAGAGCAAGCAGCCGCGCGCTGGCAACCGGGCGACATTAGTACTTGAGTAGTGCGTTAGATGGCGCTACTAGTTGATGAATTCGCTAGATTAGGGCTGAGTTACAAGGGTGTAATCTCATATGTGGTTCAAGCTTCGGCAGGAACCTAAATATCCGTTTTTTACCCTTCGGGGGAAAAACGGTTCTATTAAATAAATAAAGGTTCCAATTTTTATCGAAATATAAGGAATCGGTTTCAAAATACGAGTACAGCCACGAACGAAGAGAGTGGTTCTTCAAGTAATATTTTGCGCTAGTGGACACAAAAAATTCATCGCCGTTTTGTAATAAGGAGTACGTAATGTTCCTATCTTAAATAACTAAAACTTGTATTATTTATTTAAAACGTTCAATCAAAGTTTGCGAGAAGAAATCCAGCAACGGAATCTCCTCCCAGTCCAAAAGCAATACACAATAAATAAACCGGACTCACTTGAAACTCTTCTCGCAGTGTTGGCACTTGTACGTTTTGCCCGCATGCATGTCGTAGTGTCTCTTTGCTTGGCCCCTGCACATAATTATAAATAATTTAATTTTTAACAAGCAGAAACGTCTGCAAACAATGCTATTTTTTTTAATATACTTTATTCATGTAGGCCTAGGAACAAGCTCTTATGAATCGTCATTAATCTTAATCTAATTATCAGAGCAATTGATTACTGCGAACGACGATGTTATTATTTTATGCGATGCTTGAAACTCCGGTAGTCGTTTAAGTGTAACGCTCTTACGGTAGATGTCGCTAGGGTCCCCTAGACCGATATGGTGGTAATATTTGCTATGGATGAGGTTTTGGTGGCTCAGATGGCAGAGAGCTGGATCTGGATCGATCAAGACAGTGATTTTTTTTAGAAAATAATACACGGTACATTTTTCCCTAAATTCATCTTCTGAAGAGGTGGAGTAGGGTTGCAATTTATTACAGTTAGCAGCAGAAGTTGCTAAGCGGGCGAGGTGTTCAAAATGATCTTGACGCGAATGAATGAATGAATGTTTATTTGCTTCAAACAAGCGTATATATAGGTGTTACATTTTTGTTTTTGTACGATCCTTGTTTTGCCATGACTGGCTTACAAATATTGTTTTTACTTATACTAACTAAATTGACTATGCACAAGAATAATCCGATAATTATAGACTTATAGACTACGATGCGACTTTATTCTTAAGAGAATAAGAGCGTGATAAGGCAATTTTGAACTTCTGCTGCTGACTGTACCAAAACATTGAGGGCGAAAATGCGGTGGGCAGTTTAACTACTTCTACGAAGCGCTAGCTGGTTATTGTGAATCATTATAATTACTTCACAAAAGCGAAAACCCATACACCTGTAATTATGACACCTATGTAAGTTTAACACGATAAATCACCTCAAAAACATCTGACATTACGATGTCTATGAATCGTATTGTTATGACTAGTCTAACCTGTCTCTGGACACGTAGCTGCACTCGTTGCACACAAACTTGAGTCGGTGCACGTCCTGATGCACCTGCCACCGGTATTTCTTCTTGTAGCGTATTGCGCAGATCTCGCAAGCAAACTCTCCCTCACTCTGTTTAAAACAAGCAAAGAATTAACATTTAAACTTATGGCCAGTTTATACTCGTACTATAAAATTCATGAGTGTTATTACAATATAATATTTAAAGCTTTCGCGTTTTGAACACATATTAACTCACATTTATAGACGGGTCTATCGCGAATTTATTTATGACCTTTTTTAACGAGGTTTCGGCACAGGTCTTACTGAGTTAGCCGCGACCACGACCAGTGAAACCTGCGTCGAAACGTCGGTAAATAAAGGTAATAAAATAAATTCGCGATAGACCCGTCTATAAATGTGAGTTAATATTGTGTTATTACGTTATAATGTAACGCAGACAGACCGACGAGGTATTGTATGTGGCCAGTGTGTCAAAAGTAAGTGCAGGCGATGAAATAGTGATTTAATTAAGAATAAAAATTTAAATTGTGCAACGAAAATGAATCATTTATAAATTATAAAAGTGACTTTCGTTAAACAATAATATGCTTATTAAACGAGAACTCTTTAACTATCGAACTGGCTCAACTAAAACGAGAAAATCTAAATCACATTAATTAAAAAAAAATGGCATATCCACGAGATGTGCAATGTGGTAGGTAGTACGTACGTAAGACAATAGGCGGATCCACACAGAACGAGCCGCCTCACGAGGAAATTGCCGCGCGAAAGAGCTCGGTCGGTGGAGACATGCCTCGCTGGAGGCAATGCGGCCGAGGCACGTCTACACAAGCCGAGCTGCCTCGTGCGGCATTTTCCTCGCGAGGCGGCTCGTTCTGTGCGGACCCGGATTACAGGTATTCTACTCACCGGGCTGTGCCTCGCTAGATGGTTGTTGAACGCGGGCTCCGCGTTAAACCCCTTCCCGCAGGTCTCGCACCGAAACCGCGACTCCAAATAGTTCTGCGACTTCTTGCGGGCGGCGATCTCTTCCAGTTGCTCTTCCTGCAAGTACCAACATCACTACAATCAGGCGTGGCTCACTCCGCGAATTCGTCGCTTTGCTACTGGTAGCTAAAAGTACATCCGTTCCACACCAATTTTGGTGGCTAGCCATAAGCCGCGCGTGGCGCTGTCGCCACCTAGCGGCCATATCTGTCCTGATAGTAACAGACGCGTTTAGTTAGAGAGCGAGTCTTCTGTACCTAGTACTATTATTTATTATGTGGTAATGTTTTCATCTACCCTCCACTGGCTTAAGGAGCCATTTGAGTGTAGCTTTTGTTTACTTTTATTTAAATACCCAAAGATACAGAGTATAGGGTACAATCTTTTTTAGGGTTCCGTACCCAAAGGGTAAAACGGGACCCTATTACTAAGACTTCGCTGTCCGTCTGTCCGTCCGTCCGTCCGTCCGTCTGTCCGTCTGTCTGTCACCAGGCTGTATCTCACGAACCGTGATAGCTAGACAGTTGAAATTTTCACAAATGATGTATTTCTGTTGCCGCTATAACAACAAATACTAAAAACAGAATAAAATAAAGATTTAAATGGGGCTCCCATACAATACAACAAACGTGATTTTTAACCAAAGTTAAGCAACGTCGGGAGTGGTCAGTACTTGGATGGGTGACCGTTTTTTTTTGCTTTTTTTTTGTTTTTTTTTTTGCATTATGGTACGGAACCCTTCGTGCGCGAGTCCGACTCGCACTTGCCCGGTTTTTTTATAGATAATGGTACGGAACCCTTCGTTTGCGAGTCCGACTCGCACTAGGCCGGTTTTTTCATATCATCTAACAAGTACCTAATTTGTATCAAAATATACTTACTTTACTCAGTGTCACAATTTTCACAGCATGTGTACTCTCGAATTTGGCAAAATCAAACTCGGGCATATAATTATTTTCCGGATTCCTCATCTTTCTTTTTACTTTCTTCCTGTTTACTTCCCTCACTTTAATATCTTTAGATTTTATAATTTTCATTTCTAATTGATTTTTAACTACAGTCTTTTTATTTTTTCCTTGCTTTTTTATTGGTTTTTTAAGAATCCTTACGTTACTAACGTCATCATCATTATCATCTTCAATGTCAAACTCTTTTTTTATTTCATCACTATTTTTATCATCAAACTCCATTTTAATTTTAGTTTCCGTAATAATATCATCATCTTTATCATCATTATCATCATCAATTGTTATGTCTTTCTTTCTCTTGAAAGTATTCTCTATTTTTCTAACCCTATTTTTGATATATGTAAGTTTAGCAGGAACATTTTTTTCATTTACCAATTCTGTTCTTGTATCGGGTTTCTTTATAACACTATCTATGTCTACGATGCATATTGGTTCCTGTTTAATGTTGTCTACTAGGGGGATATCAATACATTCAACGGTTTTCACATCTGTTATAGTTAGGTTAAGGACCTGGGTAGAGTTTATTTTGCTAATATCCCCTGGGTCCAGCTGGAAAATAAGCAAAAAAGCATTCAGTACAGTCAAGTCTAAAATGTCAATACGGGCAAAGTGCCAAAAATATGTATACACCACCTTAATATACACGCAATAAGTGTATACATTCAGGACCCGGGTATGTCCTTAAACCACGTCCAAGACCACCGGTGGACAGGCAGCAGCGTCCCTCAAATTCGGTGTACTTGACTGCGATCGCCAACCTGCCTGCCAAGCATGACGATTATGGCATTCACCCCCCAAAAAAGGGGGAGGCCTATGTTCAGCAGTGGACGTCTTATGGCTGAGATGATGAAGTGTATACATATTTTAGGCACTTTGTCCTTATCAAACTTTTCATTGTGAATGGTGTCGGCATCCGATATTATTTAATGTCAAATGTTTGAAAACTTTAATAATATAATATATATAAGTTTCCCGACTATAACTTATGTTAAATAAAAACATGTAAAACCTTTGCATTGAGCTCCGTGATAAGACATTGTTGTGTGTGTAGACACATGTCTCGAAAAGATGCACATTTCCGCAGCAGCGTGCCGCAGTATACACACAGGTGTTGAGGCATATCCATGGTAACCTGAAAACAGTTTACGGTTCAGTGGCATAAAACTGTTGTCCAGCAGTGGGACACTCAAAATAGGCGAGTAAAAAAATTTCGGAAACGTCTAAAATAAAGACACTCCCCTTTAGTCATCTCGGCTCCGTTCGGCTCAGCATTGCTCCAAGCAATTATTAGGGTTGACACCACTTCACGTCCTTTTGAGTGCCATATTATATTAGAAAAAGACAGCACAAATCGACCGTTAATCACTGTCAAACTTCTGTTTTATAGGAAGTGTCCTTTCCGTATGGACATATTTTTTTATTTAGAAATTTAATTCAGGCAACAAGGCCCATATTACAAATACCTTACAGACTAACATACATATGTATTTTATAAACTTAAAACTAAACACTATTTAGACGATAAAACGGCGTATATGGTAGTAAGTACTATTATTTATTCTGTGATAAAGGTAACAAAATAAATTCACGTTAAATCCTACTGATGTTATAAATGGGGAAGTTTGTATATTTGAATGTTTAGATGCACTATACCTCGTTTTTTTTTAGCATTAGAAAAAAGGTAAACAATCTTGATGTGTCTTTTAATTGAAAAACACATTTTAAAAATAAGTTACGGCCAATATGTAACAATTATGAATCTAATACGATCATTTATATTCTTCTGCTTTCATAAGTAATAGTTTTTGGATTTTAAAAAGCGTTTTTCAATTAAAAGACATGTCAAAATCGCTTACCTTCTTGCAAGTTCTTTCTAATGCTAAAAAAAACGAACTATAGACTGCAAAATACCCATAACGCAGGAAAAAATATCTGCATGTGTTCATCACACAAATAAATGCCCTTACCGGGATTCGAACCCAGGACCATCGGCTTCGCAGGCGGGGTCAATGCACCATAAAGTTAGGACGATAAGTAAAATACTTACAGCTGTTCCTACGATACGAGTGAAGGCGTCAGCAAGTTTATATTCATGAATATTAAACAGTCTAGCATCGGTCGACAGGCAGGCGCGGCAGCATAACAAGGGGTCCTCATTTGAGCACTCTATTTGTGTTACATCCATGATAGCTTTGTTTAAATGTTAATCGGCTATGTATTATTTGCTGTACAAAAAACTATTAAAAATATGAGCAAGAAACCCAAGAAACATGAATGACATTTTTCAGCTATGTAACTGACACTGACAGAAGAGTTACGTTCAAAAATTGAGGGCGTTCGGATAAATGTACATGGATTATTTTGCTAATATTGCATAAAGCAAAATTAAGCGCAGGTACACGATTTTAAATAAGTCACAGAGTGAACCATTTTTTGGTGATGTACATACTATTCAATGCTATTAACGCAAGAGTGCTCAACGTGCTTGCTACAGTTGTTGCTAGTCCACAATAATCGAATGTGTTCAAATTTCCGAACTGTATGAGTGACGTGAGTGACGTACAGTTGACACTGCTGAGTTGCTGACACTTGACAGATTGTCAAGACAAATAGAAACCTATTGTATTGGAGAATTAAATTTATTTTATTTATATTGTTTTTAGTGTCATGGACATTTCGTTCATAACGAAACATTAGATTCTAGGGTCAAATCATGGAGGTAACTCAAAATGAGTCCCCAAAAGAGGCCCCGTGGTTATGCTGCCGAGCTTGCCTGACCACCGATGGGAGACTGTTCAACATACATGAAAATAAACTTGCTGACGCCTTTGCTCACATCACAGGGACTCCTGTAAGTATTTTTGGGTTAACCTAAGTCTTATTGACCCATTGTTATACTTCGTTTATTTTAGCTTTGTAAAAGTGTAAACAATCTTGACGTGTCTTTTTATTGAAAAACTGTCATTTTAGCAGGGTAATTCGCCAGTAACTGGCCACCGGCCAATAAATGGCCACCCTAAACTAAAAATGAATTCTATTCATTTATAAACAGAATTCATTTTAGTATAAATAAATAAATAAGGTGTCAATAACTTACCTAACCTTAACCTTTAGCCTTATACTAAAATGAATTCAAGGGTTAACTGGAAGATATCCCTGATAGGGATAAGTTCGCCTTTGTACTAATGATGTGTGTTCTTTCATGTTTTATGTTTATTTTTGTACAATACAGTATTTTACTACTACTACTATGAATTATGTTTATAGGTGAATAGAATTCATTTTTAGTTTAGGGTGGCCAGTTATTGGCGAATTACCCTATCTGTAGAATTACCCTATGTGTAGAAAATGGCTGTAATAATCTATTTTTGACAAAATACTTACATTTAACTGCACATTATTCCGAATGCTATTTCTGTTGCAGGTTGTCAAGGACAAGCTTCCTCAGCACCTGTGCTCGTACTGTGGTTCACAGCTGCGTAAATATGCGTCTTTTAGAGACATGTGTCTTCACACACAACAGAGTTTAACTGCAGAGTCACTCAAGGAAAAGGTAGGTACACATTGTACGATGTTTCAAGTTTCAAATATACTTTATTCAAGTCCTGGGAACAAGCACTTATGAACGGTTAGGTGTTATTACATAATAATATATATTATCTTAAGCTAATAATCTGAGCAATTTATTCATGTTACCTAATATTATTCCATAGTCAGATTGGATTATTATACAGATCAAATTTTTATTTATTTAGCCCCTTTGTTCTGAGTTAGAGTATATCTCTAAAGCTCAGTGTGCCGCTTGGCAAAGGCCTCCTCTAGCTCTTTCCATTGAGGTCTGTTGTGGGCCACTCTTCACCAGTTCGGGCCACAGATCAAATATAATATTAAGAATTTCACAAAAAGATTATTATATTTATAGCCTTTATTTCGGAGTCTACAGTAAACATTTCTGTTCAATTATATGTATTCTATCATTTGGGCCTTGGCCACTTTCTGTAGATCCGTTTGTCTCTCGACAAAGGCCTCCTCCAATCTATTCCATTCTTGTCGTTCCATTGCCACTCGATGCCACGTTTTTTTTGTGCACGTCACAAAAAGATTATCAAAAATATTTTTTTTTATAAAAAATACTAGTCTAGAATGTTTCTAGAGGTAAATCTAAATGTCAAAAAAAAACATAACAAAAGAAGTTCATACATTGAAATATCCATTTCCTGTTTTCCCTCATCAGGGGCATATATTATTCAGGCCTTTAGCATCTTGACAGATGATTTATGCAGCGTCTGTAAGCGAGGAACAACGTCTCTCTTGGCTGTATAAGCCAATGCGGGACCGGCATTTGCGACCGCATTTGTGGCAGGTGAAGCTGGGAACCATGTCGGCATCATCAGGTGGATTGTGCCTCTTTGCGCGTTTTTGGGCATGGGCATATATAGGGCTCTCAGAAAGGATTTCAATTTTTCACGGTCCAGCACAGCCTCCTCCAGCTCCGCCCAGCCGAACTGGTGCAGCCTCCTTTTCCACTGTGCGCCTCCACTCCATGGTACATGGGCGACCATCATACTATCATATTTCTGTCTCATATTATAATAACCAGAGATGCCCCGAATAGTGAATTTGGCCGAATACCGAATACCTAATATTCGGCCCCCCTCTCGGCCGAATACCGAATATTCGGCATGACATGCGAACATTTTGAGTCACAATTATTATGAAAATGCCGACAAAGCACAAAGTTTGCTAAGATTTTTATTTTATATTGAACAGAATTAATGAATGTAGTTAAGAGTCAATCAAATCATACCCATGATAAAAATAAAATATTTTGTAATCAAGAAATGCTCAAAAACATGCCTTCGTATTAAGCTACTTTCCAAGAATGCATTTTAAATATTAAATATACCTAGTTTTTGTTTTTTTTGTGTAATTTTTCTTTCTAGGTAGGTGCAACAGATATTCGGTATTCGGCCGAATAGTAGGCAACATTCGGCCGAATACCGAATATTCGGCAAAGCGGCCGAATAGGCCGAATACCGAATAGTTGCCGAATATTCGTGGCATCTCTAATAATAACTGTTTATATTTCAGCTGGACTTAGATGGAATTCGCAAAATAAGCCGCCCCTCAAACCTATCTCTCGATCTAACAATATCTGAAGTAGAAACAGCAGAATATGTAGACCTCACACCAGCAGATGATATTAAACAGGAACCAAACGTAATCACCAAGGAACCAAATATGGGAATCATTGATAAACCAAACATAAACATTGCAGGTGTTATTACAAAAACCGGGTCGAAAACTCAATTTGAAAATCAAAAGCATGTACTGAATATTCCTGTCGATAAGCTTAAATATATACAAAAAAGGGTTAGGAACATTGAGAATACCATCAGGAAAAAGATGCAAAAGGCAAATGAACATGATGAAAACAATGCCAGTATTACAGATGCAAAAAGTGTGCAAAAGATTGAAAATACCATCATGATTAAGACAAATGAAAACAATGAAAATGATGCTATTACAGAAACGAAAATTAAAATGGAAATCGAAATTGAAGAAGATACAAGCTACAGAGTATTTGGTGAGGAAATTAAGAAAGAGTTTGAAATTGAAGGTAACCATGGTGAAGTTTATTGTGACAGTGTTAAGATTAAGACACCACTTAAAAGGCGAAAAGAAATTAAAAAGAATTTGGAAGTTAAGAGGAAGAAAAAAGATGTGAAAACTCCGTGCAAAAGTAAACCTAAGCAGAAGAGAGTAGTAGCAAGTAAGAGGGTGAAGAGAAAGATTAGGAATGCCAAAAATAATTATATGCCGGAGTTTGATTTTGCTAAATTCGAGAGGGATAATGCAGTGAAAATTGTGACTTTAAGCAAGGTATGCTCCATACTATGGTAATTCGCTTGTAACTGGCCACCTGTTAGGAACTGGCCACCCTGAACTAAAAATGAATTCTATTCACCTATAAACAGAATTCATTTTAGTATAAGTTGGTCAGTTATTGAAACCTTATACTAAAATAAATTCTGTTTATAGATGAATAGAATTCATTTTTAGTTTAGGGTGGCCAGTTATGGGCCCGTGGCCAATTACTGGTGAATTACCCTAGTGTTTAATTTTTTTTTAATTTAATAGTTATTACAGTTAAAAGTTGATTGTGCAATGTGCAGGAAGAGCAGTTGGAAGAGATCGCCGCCCGCAAGAAGTCGCAGAACTACCTGGAGTCGCAGTACAAGTGCGAGACCTGCGGGAAGGCGTTCAACGCGGAGGCGGCCTACAATAACCATCTACTGAGGCACGATCCCGTGAGTCACTCGAATACATTTTTTATTTATATTACAAATGACATACGAGGTAAAGTGTCATTCTATGGAAATTGTTAACTGTGTAAATAAAAGTCACTAGTAAATTCATAGTTCAGAGACAATTTCAATATGGCGGTTTGTTTACATAGTTTGCAAGTTCCGTAGAATGACACTAGCAAAAACTGCCTAAAATTGGAAAAAAGTAAATGAATTGCACAATTAATAACTAGATGTCTAAATCCTTAAAAAATACATAATTATAGTTATTTTATCACTTATCAGTCATGTCTCAAATTTTAGAACAAACTTGTTCAAGTGTGTTTCGCATGAATATTAGATTATTTAAATTTACCGATATATCTAACTTGGAGCAGCCTACAATATAGATTTATGTACCATTCCCACTGACCGGTCGGCTGCTCGCGGACGCGGACGGCTCCGGTCGGACTCCATCTCGTCTGTTATTGAAACACGCGACAATGTGAAATAGGGGTCATCTATTAATTACGTCACACGTTTAGGGGGAGGGAGGGGGTCAAGAAAATGTGACATTGTGACATGGGGGAGGGGGGAGACACAAACTTTGTGACGTCACTTTAACTTCATCAGTAACCGAAAATTTATTTAAATTATTTAGTTCGCTGTACATTTAAATAACAAGTTTTTAAAACGAAAATAGTTTTTAATCGTTTAATTTTCTTTCCTAAGCAGTTTTGGGTTATAAAATTACTAATATTTATATCGTCAAAAATATTTTGATAAAATATTAATAATACTTAGGTACTTACTTAATTCGATGTGGCGATTTCGTAGAAAAAATGTGACGTCACACTAGGGGGGGGGTGTGCCAAATGTGACCAAGTGTGACAGGGGGGGGAGGGGTCAAAAAACCTAGAAATTGGTGTGACGTAATTAATGGATGACCCCATACGCTCCGGCACAGCCCGACTCCCGCCCATCAGTGCGAATTGTACATTGCGATTAATAGAATCTGGTTCTTTTCATTCTATCATCAACTCAAGTCACATCATCTCATCAGTTTGGCGGCATAAACAATTAAAGAACTAATTAACCACCTAAGGTAATCTGTCAATAAGATAAATAACTAGATGTCTAAATCCTTAAAAAATACATAATTATAGTTATTTTATCACTTATCAGTCATGTCTCAAATTTTAGAACAAACTTGTTCAAGTGTGTTTCGCATGAATATTAGATTATTTAAATTTACCGATATATCTAACTTGGAGCAGCCTACAATATAGATTTATGTACGATTCCCACTGACCGGTCGGCTGCTCGCGGACGCGGACGGCTCCGGTCGGACTCCATCTCGTCTGTTATTGAAACACGCGACAATGTGAAATAGGGGTCATCCATTAATTACGTCACACGTTTAGGGGGAGGGTGGGGGTCAAGAAAATGTGACATTGTGACATGGGGGAGGGGGGAGACACAAACTTTGTGACGTCACTTTAACTTCATCAGTAACCGAAAATTTATTTAAATTATTTAGTTCTCTGTACATTTAAATAACAAGTTTTTAAAACGAAAATATTTTTTAATCGTTTAATTTTCTTTCCTAAGCAGTTTTGGGTTATAAAATTACTAATATTTATATCGTCAAAAATATTTTGATAAAATATTAATAATACTTAGGTACTTACTTAATTCGATTTGGCGATTTCGTAGAAAAAATGTGACGTCACACTAGGGGGGGAGGGGTGTGCCAAATGTGACCAAGTGTGACAGGGGGGGGGGGCAGGGGTCAAAAAAACCTAGAAATTGGTGTGACGTAATTAATGGATGACCCCATACGCTCCGGCACAGCCCGACTCCCGCCCATCAGTGCGAATTGTACATTGCGATTAATAGAATCTGGTTCTTTACATTCTATCATCAACTCAAGTCACATCATCTCATCAGTTTGGCGGCATAAACAATTAAAGAACTAATTAACCACCTAAGGTAATCTGTCAATAAGATAAATATTTTAATTTTTAGATGGAGGGCGAGCTAGCGTGCGAGATCTGCTCCGTGCGCTACAAGCGGCAGTTCCAGGTGCAGCGGCACCAGGACGTGCACCGGCTGAAGATTGTATGCAACCAGTGCGAATATGTCTCCAGAACCAGGTCAGACAAGCCATTGAACACCTAAGGTTAAGAGCTTACAGATAGATATATATGTCGCAGACCGTCTATAATGAATGTATGACGGCTGCGTTTGATGGAATGTCAAGTATTGAAATAGTCTATGCTTGAGTGTGTTTGACTGCGATACAGTGACTTTTATTTGAATGATCCGAAGCTTCTTCAATGGATTGGTTCCTGGCTGATTCCGAGGACAGCCCGAAATGAGATGACATCCTGAGTGGAACCGTCAGTGAGATTGGAATTGAAAAAGGGTCGCAGTCAACATCGCTGCATTTCTATACTTTATATTTTATGAATTGTATAGTTTTAGCTGTGCCGTTCATGGATTATCAGTAATTTATCTGCTCCCCGTCATATAAATAAATATTATAGGACATTTTTATACAAATTGACTAAGCCCCACGGCAAGCTCAAGAAGACTTGTGTTGTGGGTAGTCAGACAAGATATATATAATATATAAATATTTAAATATATAGAAAACAACCATGACTCAGGAACAAATATCTGTATCACCATAAAAATAAATGCCCTTACCAGGATTCGAACCCGGGACCATCGGCTTCACAGGCAGGGTCACCACCCACTAGGCCAGACCGATCGACAAAATGCATAATTATTTTCCTTCGTATTTTCACGGAAATTTACGAACCTGTCTTGCTATTTCAGTCAGTATCGGTACAAAAAGTACTGAGGTTGATTGAAGTACCATGACAAATGCGAACGTTTCCGAGAAAATACGAAGGAAAACAATTATGTCACTACATCTGTATTTAGCAGTTTTTTTTATATGACATAACTCGCAGGTGTATGGTAGTAACCTTACTACTGCAAGAAGTGTTACATTGATTTCGCTATGTTGTATCATTACGTAATTCGTGCAGGTGGCAAGCAGTGAGACATCACGAGATGCACGCGGGCAAGACCTACCAGTGCCAGCATTGCGGGAAAACTTATGCGTGAGACCATTATTTATTATTATTTTTATATTATTTTTATATTTAACTTCCGTCACTACACCTTATAAAATAAGTTTTTGGCAAAAAAACATTTTTGGTACAAGCTTTTATCGCTTACTGTACTTTTCTTAATTTATTTATTTATTTAAGAAGAAACAAACAGTCGTTTCCAAATAGGTTTACAAAAATATTTCTTAAATTAAGACCTGTGGCCTATTTTATAAAGCTACAAGTTACAATTTACAAGCGGAAGTCTCGTTCTAACACATAGGGTTAGAAAGAGACTTCCGCTTGTAAATTGTAACTTGTAGCTTTATAAAATGGGCCACTGGAGTTTCCTTATTATATATATAAAATTGCAGCCTGTAAAATAAAGTAACAAAAACATAAGGTACTAGATTAGTTTGAACGTATAGATACCTATACGTTGAAGTACGTATTAATTTCACTCCGACTCTCGTGAGTATACACTCACGAGAGTCGGAGTGAAATTAATGGGTAGTGATTAAATTACCGGAAAGAGACATAAGTAATGAAAAATTACATACTTAATTAATTACAGAAAAGCACGTTTTAGTGAATTTATGGAACAGTTAAACAAATCTAAATTACAAAGTTTTTCATTTTCGTTAAAAAGTTTACAAACACGTCTTATAAATACATTTTTTACATAGCATGTTCTACTATAGGGAATGGAAAACATTTTTTTCTTCTGACATTGGCGCTGATGTCTATGAGGAACTCTCAAATGTATTTGATGTAGTAGTGAGGGGACATCTAACACATTATTCATTCTTACGACGAACAACTAATACTCATCGAAGCAATTCTAAAAACCCCAAACACAATTAGGTTGCGTTGTTTCATCACAGAGTTCCTATGGCCACCGCCTGTCTCCATCATCAGATCAGTTCGATAGTACCATAATATTGCATTGTCATCCGATTTATACATGTATGCAAAATTTCAGCTCAATCGGAAACCGGGAAGTGGATCAAATTTAACCTGCAAGATTTGATTACAGACAGACAACGGTCAGGTGAAAGTAAATTAAAGCGTGTAATAGAAGCTAAGCACCTCGCCGCGTCTGTCTGTTTTGTGTGTACTATGTTCGAAATAAAAACAAAAACTTACTGAACTGATTTTTATGCTGATTTTGATGTTAGACATCTATCAATATAGATTTTTCTCCCCCGAAAACCTGCATAAGTATGTAACACGGCTGTTTTGAAAGGGGTAAAATAAATGAATGGAAAGCTCCGGCTTGTCTAAAATGGAAACAGCCATGTTAACAAAATTAAATTAAATCAAAATAAAATAAAATAAACTAAATGGAAACCTTGCTGTAGGAAAGCTAAGAGGAGAAACAATTAAACAAATTTATACCTAATAAACTTTATTTCTAACCAATTATTTCAAAAGCTCAGTGGCAAAGCTGGGTCGCTTCACAGGTTCAAGTTATGAAGGTTTACACCAATTAATAAAATACTAAAAACTAAGTTTCGAAATACCTAAGTTTTATGCACCAGAACTTTCAAAACTTTAAACTGAATTTTATTAAACCATTTTAAATTTGTAGTTGAGCGCTGATGCTACTCAAAAGTTATGCAACGGACCGACCTCAAAGCTGCTGCTGGAACCGGAGCAGCGGGGAGCGAGCTCGCCTTTCCCCGGGCAGCTGGCTGCTACCCAGGTTGGAGCAGGCCGCTGCAGATGGCGTGGAACAGATCCCACAGCCCCATTTTAAAACTTCAAAAACATCTTCAAAAGAAATATAAAAACATCGAAAGCTTCTAGAAACATCTAGAAACATCCCGGCTCCTGCAAAGCGAGAAAAGGATATATTAGCCGATGCCCTTTATGGCCGCTAGAGAAAAAATTAAACAATTGGAAATTTAGCTCACCGCACTGGAAGCTGTTAGGACTTCTGGCGGAGCGCTCCCTTCCCTCGAGCAGGAGTCAACTCTGTAAAGAACCAAAACTTGGTTAAGAACAAACCCACAATGTTTCGCGCCATTGTGGAATTGATCACAACTAAATTCCATTTATACTTACTCAGTGGAACACACCGAAGGACTCGAACTGCTTCCACCATTTTGACCACCATGTGGAATGTGTGGTCTTATCACAAAATAGGGCTCATGCGAGCGTGCGTCCCCGGAGGGGTCCACACATCAAAAGTGCATGTCACCTCAGAATGACCTCCTCATATGTTGAGAACAAAAGGCTAAAAACAAAAGTAGGGTGCCAATCCCTTGAAGACACAAATTCTTCGAAATTTCTGAACTGATTAATCTAGAGAACTCTTTCTTGAGCCTAAGAAATATATTTTATCAACAAATCTAATAATGTTTCATTTCAGAGCCACTTTGTCAGTCTGTAATTTCTATGTTTTATTTTACATCAAAATTAATTTTTATCTAAAAAAAGTCATACCTAAATCATACAAAGTTTTCCTGGATTGACAACATAAATATCTCAAGTTTTAATTATTTTTACTTATATGACAACCCCGACAACAGATAAGCATCAAAAGGTGCATCTGAATGCAACAGATTATGCAAATAAGTGCAATCAATCGAGTTAGTTTGAGATATTGTTAAAAACGTTGAAATAAGAAAAGGAATTCCCAAAAATATTAATTAAAAATCTAAGAAAATGTCTACGTTACAAGTACCTGTAGCAAATTTCATCGAAATCGTTAGAACCGTTTACGAAATCTCTGAAGCTTATACAAATATATTTTTCTATATTCTCATTTCTCCCTCAGCAAGATGACTACGTACTTGTCGCACGTACGTATTGTGCACCCCGCGCAGTGCGCCGCATGCGACGTGTGCGGCGAAACTTTTGTGGGGGAGCATGGCCTGCGCGCGCACAAGAAGAGATCGCATGCTAAGGTAGTGTAGCGTGAGCGGGACGGGCGTATGTCTCCGTGTCACTCTCGCGTGTGCGGCGAGACGTTCGTGGGCGAACACGGGCTGCGCGCGCACAAGAAGAGATCGCATGCTAAGGTAGTGTAGCGTGAGCGGGACGGGTGTATGTCTCCGTGTCACTCTCGCGTGTGCGGCGAGACGTTCGTGGGCGAGCACGGGCTGCGCGCGCACAAGAAGAGATCGCATGCTAAGGTAGTGTAGCGTGAGCGGGACGGACGTATGTCTCCGTGTCACTCTCGCGTGTGCGGCGAAACGTTTGTGGGGGAGCACGGGCTGCGCGCGCACATGAAGAGATCGCATGCTAAGGTAGTGTAGCGTGAGCGGGACGGACGTATGTCTCCGTGTCACTCTCGCGTGTGCGGCGAGACGTTCGTGGGCGAGCACGGGCTGCGCGCGCACAAGAAGAGATCGCATGCTAAGGTAGTGTAGCGTGAGCGGGACGGGTGTATGTCTCCGTGTCACTCTCGCGTGTGCGGCGAGACGTTCGTGGGCGAGCACGGGCTGCGCGCGCACAAGAAGAGATCGCATGCTAAGGTAGTGTAGCGGGAGCGGGACGGGTGTATGTCTCCGTGTCACTCTCGCGTGTGCGGCGAGACGTTCGTGGGGGACACGGGCTGCGCGCGCACAAGATGAGATCGCATGCTAAGGTAGTGTAGCGTAAGCGGGACGGGTGTATGTCTCCGTGTCACTCTCGCGTGTGCGGCGAGACGTTCGTGGGCGAGCACGGGCTGCGCGCGCACAAGAAGAGATCGCATGCTAAGGTAGTGTAGCGCGAGCGGGATGGGAGTATGTCTCCGTGTCACTCTCGCGTGTGCGGCGAGACGTTCGTGGGCGAGCACGGGCTGCGCGCGCACAAGAAGAGATCGCATGCTAAGGTAGTGTAGCGTGAGCGGGACGGGAGTATGTCTCCGTGTCACTCTCGCGTGTGCGGCGAGACGTTCGTGGGCGAGCACGGGCTGCGCGCGCACAAGAAGAGATCGCATGCTAAGGTAGTGTAGCGTGAGCGGGACGGGAGTATGTCTCCGTGTCACTCTCGCGTGTGCGGCGAGACGTTCGTGGGCGAACACGGGCTGCGCGCGCACAAGAAGAGATCGCATGCTAAGGTAGTGTAGCGTAAGCGGGACGGGTGTATGTCTCCGTGTCACTCTCGCGTGTGCGGCGAGACGTTCGTGGGCGAGCACGGGCTGCGCGCGCACAAGAAGAGATCGCATGCTAAGGTAGTGTAGCGTGAGCGGGACGGGTGTATGTCTCCGTGTCACTCTCGCGTGTGCGGCGAGACGTTCGTGGGCGAGCACGGGCTGCGCGCGCACAAGAAGAGATCGCATGCTAAGGTAGTGTAGCGTGGGCGGGACGGACGTATGTCTCCGTGTCACTCTCGCGTGTGCGGCGAAACGTTTGTGGGGGAGCACGGGCTGCGCGCGCACAAGAAGAGATCGCATGCTAAGGTAGTGTAGCGTGAGCGGGACGGGAGTATGTCTCCGTGTCACTCTCGCGTGTGCGGCGAAACGTTCGTGGGCGAGCACGGGCTGCGCGCGCACAAGAAGAGATCGCATGCTAAGGTAGTGTAGCGTGAGCGGGACGGGTGTATGTCTCCGTGTCACTCTCGCGTGTGCGGCGAGACGTTCGTGGGCGAGCACGGGCTGCGCGCGCACAAGAAGAGATCGCATGCTAAGGTAGTGTAGCGTGAGCGGGACGGACGTATGTCTCCGTGTCACTCTCGCGTGTGCGGCGAGACGTTCGTGGGCGAGCACGGGCTGCGCGCGCACAAGAAGAGATCGCATGCTAAGGTAGTGTAGCGTGAGCGGGACGGGAGTATGTCTCCGTGTCACTCTCGCGTGTGCGGCGAGACGTTCGTGGGCGAACACGGGCTGCGCGCGCACAAGAAGAGATCGCATGCTAAGGTAGTGTAGCGTGAGCGGGACGGGCGTATGTCTCCGTGTCACTCTCGCGTGTGCGGCGAGACGTTCGTGGGCGAACACGGGCTGCGCGCGCACAAGAAGAGATCGCATGCTAAGGTAGTGTAGCGTGAGCGGGACGGGAGTATGTCTCCGTGTCACTCTCGCGTGTGCGGCGAGACGTTCGTGGGCGAACACGGGCTGCGCGCGCACAAGAAGAGATCGCATGCTAAGGTAGTGTAGCGTGAGCGGGACGGGTGTATGTCTCCGTGCCACGTGGGGTGTGATACCTTAACCAGTACACCGCTGCTTAGACCTTGACATTGGTCTTTTAGGGTTCCGTGAAAAACGGGATCCTATTACTAAGATAAACTCATGGCCTCTGGATCGACACTCCAGCGCTCTGCCATCTGAGCCACCAAAACCTCATCCATAGCCAGCGAATCTTTCCACCATATGGGGAACCTAGCGACATCTACCCAAGTCAATCCAAGTCTCACCCAAGGCACAGAATAAGTAAGTAGTACTACCGTACAGAAAGGAAACTTCCTACAAAACCGAAGTTTGACAGTTCAGGGTCGAATCATGATATCCCTTACTAACTTATGACACTATCCCTTTCGGCTATTTAGGGTCGTCAAAATTCAAGTCATTATCTTATCCGTGGCCGTGCACGCAAACGGACATCAAGTTGTGCCAACCCTAACAATTGCTCGGAGCAATGCTGAGCCGAAAGGAGCCGAGTTTGCCCGAAGCGAGTTTCGCACCTGCCCAAGGCAGTATTTTACCACTTTTCAATTTATTTTTGTCTATTATTTCAGAAGCCACAACAGTTCAAGTGCACTACTTGTTCAGCGAACTTCCATAGTTTAGAAGCTCTGAACAGACACACAGACACGGCCGGCGAGCACGGAGACCTGCGGCCGTGCGAGCAGTGCGGCGAGAACTGTGCGAGCGAGCACGCGCTACAGGAACATGTTAAAGAGACACATCCGAATGAAACTTGTGTGTGTGACGAGGTATTTTTTCTTTTAATTTTACAAACAACAAACGAAACGTAACAAAGATGGCGTTAATATTAATATTTAACAAGTTAACACATATCAGTGAGAGAATAAGGATGAAAGTCAAATGGCGTTCTAACAGTTTTATTTTCTGTCGAAAGATGGCAGAAAATTTACAGTGGCTACCTAATTTAAGTACATTGACAATTCGCCTCTATACACTGTATTCTTTTTTATAATATCCTGGTAGCCTAAAATAAAACATTATTTGCATGCCTATGGATAATAGGGAATATTAAAGTCTATTTCAATAGAACTTGCTAAATATGTAAACAAACAACGTAACTTTGTTTTATCACTGATTCTCTTTGAATTTTCACACCACCTCATCAAATACCATTGAAACCATACACATATACACTATTGAAACGCTCTGTTCCGTAAAATACATAAATATATAACTGTATATAACTTGGATATTTAATTAAAAGTTTAAAATGGTTTCATAAGATAGGTTATTAGGACCTGATGGAATGGCGGTTTTGTTTCTTTTAAATTCTACAATTGTCTATGATGGGTAGTGTTGTGACTAAAGTTTGTAATATAAACCCGCTACACACTACCCAACCCACGCTCTGTACCTACCGCCACGGTTATAAAATACATCAATACATCATTCTTAAGTACTAATTTGTCTTCTGCTCGTGATTAAACAAATTAAAAATACGTAACTATTTGTTTTTTTACTTTTGGTATTTTATTATTCGATATGGTTTGACATTAGTAAAGTAGTAAGTTGGAGTCTTGCCCATCACTAATAAATTCATCATGCAGAGACAATTTCAATATGGCGGTTTGTTTACATAGTTAGCAAGTTCTATTGAAATATACTTTAAGCAAAGCTCTGCGTAGTTGGCACCTTTGTGGCACATACAGTAAACAAACCACATTGACACATCACACGTCACGTCAATCACATGGCCTACCGCGAAACAAGAAAATCGAGATTTTATTATCTAATCTCTCTATCACTCTTGCATATTCGAGCGATAAAGAGGCAGATAACTAAATTTCGATTTTCGCGTTTATCGATAGGCCCTTGTTAACAAACCTTGATGCATCAATGTCATATTTTATTGGCTGTGAAAACTTGTCAAAAAACAGTTTAAGGCACAGTATGTATAACTCTGGCTAACTGCACTCTGGCGGCAGAACATTGCCGTAATATCCCCTATTGGCGAAATGTGCTGAACTCACAAAATTGCATGTTAACACCTTATTTTTATACCTACCACATTTCTGCAAATAAATTTCTATTTGTATTATAATATTCGACGTACAGTGCGACATGACGTTCCCCGACGCGGCGGCGTACCAAGTCCACAACCGGCGCAAGCATCTCAACGAGCGGCCCAAGGCGGGGCGCGGCGAGTACGCGCGGAAGTACTACGCGCGCCGCCGCGCCGCGCTGCGCGCCGCTTCCTCGCCCTCCTCCGCGTCCGCCTCCGCTTCCGCGACCGCGAGACACGCGCCGGTGACACTGTTCGTGTGTGAGCAGTGTGGACGCGTTCTACAGGTTAGCATTTACCGATTTAACTATTTTTTTTTTGAAAAAATAGGATTAAAAGATTTAAAGGAAGAAAGAGGGAAAGGAAGACCTATTATGAGAAGGCATGATGATGTTACCAAAATTGCCGGGCCAAATTGGATACAAGTGGCCAAATATCGAGATACATGGAGAGCTTTGGAGGAGACCTTCACCTATGAATCTTGAATAATTTATTTCAAAATTTAATTAAATATGAAAAATGTAATGTTGAAGTAATAAAAAACTTTTGATTTTTATTTTTTTACCTATTTAATACATCGTGACAGAACTCGACCCTGCTCCGGCAGCACCAGGAGCAGCATCAGGCAGTGCGGACGTTCGCCTGCAATCTGTGTCCGAAGAGCTTCGCCGTCAAAACTACGCTAGAGGTAAGCTACGAGTATACTGAGCGTTTCTTTTTTTAGGGTTCAGTAGAAATCACGTCGTCGTCGCAAAAATTAAAGTCAGAGAGTTACATTTTTTGAAGAGCAGTAATTATCATTTCCATGCGGCTCGCGAGCCGCGGTTTGGCGACCCCTTCGCTAGAGGGAAGCAATGCTATGCACGTTGCTGGTAAATGATTTCTAGCGTGTGAATTGAAACACTTGGAGATCTGTTGTACATTTGTAATCAATACAGATATGTAGTGCATAAAATCTTTTTATTATTAATGTTTTATCTCGTGCAAGTGAATTGTAAAATTCTTAATGAGATTAAATGATTTTAAACCTATTAATGTTTTCCATCGTATTTTCTCGGAAACGTTTGTATTTGCCATGCTATTTCATATCATATCATATTACGTACGTTTCCATGAAAATACGAGGGAGAATAATTTTGCACTACATCTGTATCTTTTTCCGATCTGTCAAAACGATTTGCCACTATCATATATATGGAATGTATATGAAACATCACAATGACGTCACGGTCACGTTACCTACTCTTTATAGTTCTATACGATTTTTAAAATAGAAATTATCTAAAAATAACTTCAGTCTACGTTTCTCTATTAATGTTCTGGTGCTTTCATACATGGCGTGAAGTAATTTATTTCGCTCTCATACAACAAACGTGATTTTTGACCAAAGTTAAGCAACGTCGGGAGTGGTCAGTACTTGGATGGGTGACCGTTTTTTTTTGTTTTTTTTTCGCATTGTGGTACGGAACCCTTAGTGCGCGAGTCCGACTCGCACTTGCCCGGTTTTGACCAACGTTAAGCAACGTCGGGAGTGGTCAGTACTTGGATGGGTGACTGTTTTTTTTTTGCTTTTTTTTGTTTTTTTTTGCATTATGGTACGGAAACCTTCGTGCGCGAGTCCGACTCGCACTTGCCCGGTTTTTTTATTATGAATGGGCTTACTCATGGCCACAGACTAGCCGAGGCGTAGACGTGGCCTACGATGGAGCGAGCTCGCCCAGAAGGTGCCTGTTCACTCTTTGACACGTTTCTGACACGTTTTGACGTCTGTGCGGCTAGGGGTTAAATACAATCAACATCTGTTGTGTATGTGTATTTAGAGACACATTTACCGACGCAGGCAAGTTAACCGAATAATATGTTTATGTGGATGTGTGCAGAAACATTTGCGGACGCACACAGGGGAGAAGCCGTTCCAGTGCTCGAAGTGCCCGCTCGCCTTCACAGCGAAGGGCAACTTGAAACGACATTACAAAGTTGTGAGTACTTGTTCAAACTTGAGAGTTGGTTGGTTGGTTGGTTGGTTCAAAGTTGGTTGTGCTAATGGACGGAGAGCTAGCTACGGAAATAGGTTTGCAATTTATACTTACTTACACTTACTTACTCCTCTGGCGCAGCGACCCAAAGTGTGTCTTGGCCTCCAACACGACTGCTCGCCACTGATCCCGGTCCTGTGCCGTGTCTCGCCAGTTCTCAACCCGGAGCTCGCGCAGATCAGCGTCCACCACATCCGCCCATCGATACCTAGGTCGACCAACCGGGCGGCGTCCTATCGGTTTTCCCTCAAACGCTCTTTTCACCGCCCGATCACCTTCCATTCGCTGAAGATGGCCGAGCCACCGAAGCCTTTGCGCCTTTGTCACACCAATGATGTTTGGTTCAGCAGCTAGTTCTTCAACTTATAGAGCAACGAAATCCCTCTAGTTAGTGTGCCATACTATCATTATTAATTAATTCGGGCGCCTGGCAGCTGTTCAGCGGTGGGTGTGTGAGGTGTCAAATAAATTGAAGATGTACAATTTATATAGAGCTCTGAGTTTGGTGTAGTATAATAGCTAATTATGTATTTCATGCGAATATAACATTGCCAGGCGTTTTAATTGGGGGAAAAGTAGTGCCAGGTGATGTCCAAGATGCGCGAAAAAGTGCCAAGTCATCTCATTTACTGGGTCAAATTTTACCGTGTGTCGTTAGCCAAAGGGTGAAAACGAGACCTTATTACTTAACTATAAGGTCCCGTTTTCGGTCCGCTCTATAAATTGCACACCTTCAATTGTTTTAACTACCCCTTTGTTGCCCAGCCACTGTCACACCCACCGCTGAACAGCTGCCAGGCGACTGGTTTAATTTGGAAGGATTTCGTTGCTCTATAAATGGCAAACCTTTTTCCGTAGCTAGCTCTCACTCGGTCTAAACCATAACCATAAAGTGGAACCTCAACCGACACCGAAAAATCGTAATATTTCAGTAAATTATAAACAGAGAATACAGATATTAGTGTTCTTATAAATATTATACAACTTTTTTTTATAAAAGGGACATAAATATGGTCATAAAATTCTCAGGTTATTACATAACTTGGTTACTCCTGATTTTGAAACTATTTTAATAACCCTTGTTATTTGACTGTTGCATAAAGTACTATTATATTCCTCCGAAGTTCGTATATTTAGTCCAATATTAGATTACTGTGGTTGTGAATACTATGTATTTTGTCAAAAAAATCATTTTATTACCAGGCACACGAAGGCATCCGCGAGAACGTCCCCTGTACGATCTGTGGGCGCCATTTGTCCACGAAGTCTGCGCTGGCGCTACACGTGAACACCGTGCACTACGGCCAGCCCGCGCCCAAGCGGAACCGGAGCAAGCTGAAGCGGAGCGTAAATAATATGGAAGAAGGCTGTAGTTAATGCAACATCTGTGCGAAATGTCCGCGCTTGCGCTGCGCGTGAGCACTGTTCACGGCCAGCCCGCGCCCAAGCGGAGCCGGACCAAGCTGAAACGGAGCGTAAATAATATGGAAGAAAGCTGTAGTTAATACACCATCTTTGCGTAATGTCCGCGCTTGCGCTGCGCGTGAGCACTGATCACGGCCAGCCCGCGCCCAAGCGGAGCCGGACCAAGCTGAAACGGAGCGTAAATAATATGGAAGAAGGCTGTAGTTAATGCAACATCTATGCGAAATGTCCGCGCTGGCGCTGCACGTGAGCACCGTACACAACGGCCAGCCCGCGCCCAAGCGGAACCGGTGCAAGCTGAAGCGGAGCGTAAATAATATGGAAGAAGGCTGTAGTTAATACACCATCTGTGCGAAATGTCCGCGCTGGCGCTGCTAGTGAGCACTGTGCACTACGGCCAGCCCGCGCCCAAGCGGAGCCGAAGCAAGCTGAAGCGGAGCTTGAATAATATGGAAGAAGGCTGTAGTTAATGCAACATCTGTGCGAAATGTCCGCGCTGGCGCTGCACGTGAACACCGTGCACTACGGCCAGCCCGCGCCCAAGCGGAGCCGGACCAAGCTGAAACGGAGCGTAAATAATATGGAAGAAAGCTGTAGTTAATGCAACATCTGTGCGAAATATCCGCGCTGGCGCTGCACGTGAGCGCCGTGGACCGCGGCCAGCCCGCGCCCAAGCAGAACCAGGCCAAGCGGAAACGGAGCGGGGACAATTTGGAAGGCTGTAATTAATGCAACATCTGTGCGAGTTGTCCGCGCTAGCGCTGCACGTGAATACCGTGCACTACGGCCAGCCCGCGCCCAAGCGGAACAGGAGCAAGCTGAAGCGGAGCGTAAATAATATGGAAGAAAGCTGTAGTTAATGCAACATCAGTGCGAAATGTCCGCGCTGGCGCTGCACGTGAATACCGTGCACTACGGCCACCCCGCGCCCAAGCGGAACCGGAGCAAGCTGAAGCGGAGCGTGAATAATATGGAAGAAAGCTGTAGTTAATGCAACATCTGTGCGAAATGTACGCGCTGGCGCTCGTTAGCACTGTTCATCACGGCCAGCCCGCGCCCAAGCGGAGCCGGGCCAATGCGGCAACAATGATGGCACATGTTGAATATTATGTAATCTGTGTGAGTTGTCCTCAAGTCTCAGCGCGCAAGCGGAACAAGCGTTGAATTTTATGAAATCTAGTTAAGTGAAAAATTAAAGAACTACTAATATATAATTAAATTATTAATATTGTAATTGAAAAGTGTTTTAGTTTTAAATGAAAAAATCCTCATATTATATTAAGAATAAAATGAACTCATGAACAAATTTAAAGGAACACAAATAATAAGTGTAAATAATTACTAATAATTTTGAAATTACTTAACCTTTTTTTACATTCCCATAATTTGTCCATTAGTTTGAATATGACATTTCTATACATTAATGCAATGTTTTTAGTGTTTACTCATTCCATACCCAAACGGTAAAAACGGGACCATATTACTAAGACTCCGCTATCCGCCCGTCCATCTGTCTGTCTGTAACTCATGAACCTTCATAGCTAGACAGTTGATATTTTCACAGATGATGTATTTCTTTTGCCGCTATAACAACAAATACTATTGTTTTTAGTATAAAATATATATTAAAGTACATACAACATATAACAAACGTAACATACACAAGATCCTTTCACGCCTTCCTGTCTTGAGCAACCGTCTTGGCTTCGTTCCAGCTCAGTCCTATCCAACTAGATATGAATGGAGTTGTTTTCCATTTCGTAACTGGTTACAATGGTCATCAAATCTGAATACAAAATGGCAACCGGTTACGAATTTGGAGTTGATTCCTAAGGGCCACTAGCACCATCCCACTAATCCGGATTTAAGCGATTAAACCGTTAACCCAGTGTCAAATTGTACTGGTAACCATGGTTACTCCAGGTTTAGCCGGCTAACCTCGGGTTAGTAGAGTGGTGTAAGTGGCCATTAGTAACTAGTTACGAAATGTTATTGTTTTATTTTTTTGTCACGAATAAACGCTCTTTATTCTCTATTCTATTCTAAATGTACGCGCGTAGGTAGCATCCAAAGTAAAAAAAAAGTATTCGAATAGACCGGTAGTTTCGGTACGCCATACTAATTACATGATGTACCGAACTATTTGAATACTTTGGATGCTACCTCTACTATACGACGCTGACTGTGGATGTCTATTGTTTCCCATAAGTCATAATGTATTGTTTGTTGGAATTTTCGTTAACTAGTCATTGGTTTTTCTCAGAAACGCGTAACTTTTCAGGATTGCCATAAAACAAACCTAACCTAATCTTATAAAATAACCTTACGAAAGTCCTAAAAGTTAACGGTCTCAGTTTTATGACTAACGATAATATGACAAACGATACATTATGACTTAAAACTTTATGGGAAACAAAGGGACCCCCGCTGACTGTACTTATAGTACGAGTGTTTCGTGTAATGAATTTCTTCATAATAAAACATCATTCAAACTTCATCATTCAATTCGAACTTCAGCAAATGCTCCAAGATCTGAGCAACGCAAGCCTTCAGGTTGGACTTCAAATGAATCGTGCAAAGACGCAAGTGATGACCAACAGCAAGAAACGTGGGGTTGCGGTAGACGGGCAGACTATACATTATGTCGACGAGTATATTTACTTGGGCCAGCTAGTCTCTTTCAGCAACAGGCAAGACGACCAAGAGGTCGGACGCCGGGTCGATAACACCTGGAAGAGCTACTGGTCCATGAAAGAGCTAATGAAGGGAAATCTTCCACTGTCACTTAAGCGAAAACTCGTCGACATGTGTATACTGCCTGTCCTAACCTACGGTGCCCAAACATGGTCACTCACAGAGAACCAGAAGTCCAAACTGAAGGTTTGCCAACGCGCCATGGAGCGCAGCATTTTAGGTGTTAAAAGGATCGATCGCATCCGGAACACCACGCTGCGCTCCAAAACTCGCATTGCTGACGTCGGCAAAAAAACCGCTAGGCTCAAATGGGACTGGGCTGGCCACGTCTATCGTATGCATCCGGATAGGTGGGCTTATATAGCCACCAAGTGGTTGCCGACGAAGAAGCGTGGGCGGGGCAGGCCCAGGCGGAGATGGCGGGACGACTTTGACGCCTTCCTTAACAACTGGCCGGAGGAAACGCTAAATCGGGAGTCATGGAGAATCAGGGGAGAGGCCTTTGCCCAGCAGTGGGACACACATATAGGCTAAGAAAAAAAAAAAACATCATTATTTTAAACGTAGTATTTAATCATTCATCATCTATCTGCGTCTTTTTCTTCCGTTTGTTGCGGTCCCGCTTGGGCCAGCCGGCGTCGCCGTGCACCGCGCGCACGTGCACGACCAGGGAGTGCTTGGTGGTGGACGCGCGCCCGCACACCGGACACGGAAACGAGCCGCGAATGCCGAGATGTGCCTGCAAGGAAACGAAACCCGTTAATACCCGTTTCTCGCACAAAACAGGCGATCAAAACCGCTACAGAGTTAGCTTCGCCAGACTTTAATTACCTTATACAAGGTGCTTTTGTGCAAACTCTGAGGGGTAAATATATAAAGTGTCATTCTATAAGTTGCTGACCATGTAAACAAAAGTCACTAAAGTGTCATTCTATAGCCTGGTAAGAGTGGGAAGTAGTGTCATAAGGTGCAAATTTTGGTATCGGATGAATTCACTTTTCGAGTGTGGGGCTTGAAACTTTATATATGCGCATATTATTAGAATACAAGAAAAGTAATTTCAGAGTTTTTAAAAATTCATCCTCTAAGGGGGTTAAAAAGGAGTTCAAAGCTTGAATCCATTACAAATTACTTTGACTGACCCTCTGCCTACCTGCCAGGGGGTGGCGGATGTCTACCGGGCTCAATTAGCTTAGCTTTACGTATATTACATCTGTGCCAAGTGAATTCATCCGATACCAAAATTTGCACGTCCCATACATTGGGTGACACTGCTTACCTCACTACTAGGGAACTTGCTAAATGATAGCACGTGGGCGGAGGTCGGCGGACCTTGAGGGAGTTGGGAGACAAAACAGCGTGAGCTTTTTACGGTGTATAATATACACTGTATATTGGAAAAGTGTCATGAGTACATTACAAATTAACTAGCCTAAAATAATAAAACTAATTACAGCGCCACCTATGCCCTGTGTAGGGAACTATGTAGCCATGTAGGGATTCTCGGCTCGATAAAGTACGTAAGAGGTGAGATAGATGGCGCTGTTAACTACACAAGTTAACAGCTATGTAAACAAACCACCATGTTGAAATTGTCAAAGAATGACGAATTTACTAGTGACTTTTGTTTACATGGTCAGCAAGTTCCATAGAATGACACTTTAGTAAGTTCATCATTCAAAGACAATTTCAATATGGCGATGTGTTTACACAGTTAGCAAGTTTAGGTCATACTGAACAACTTTTACTATGGGGATAAACCCGAAATCGCTGAAAAAAATCGGCTGTTCTACAGAAAACATTCACAATGATTCACCGAAATGTATGAGACGGCAGAATTTATTTCGCGATTTCAGTGTTGGTCTTATAGTAAAAGTTGTTCAGTATGACCTACATATTCACCCGTCCAGAGATAACAAAAGCACCCTGTATATGACGAATACTAAATGAAAATAAAATTTACAGTAGGTACACTAGGTACATATGGTCCTATTTTCCCGCACTAGTGCGTACTGCTTCGTGCATATGTCAAAAGTTTAAATTAAAGGGCCATATGTACTGTAAAACGTACGATACACGTGCGAAAAGATAATTCGCAATTCGTGTCGATTTAAAACATTCCCTTCGGTCGTGTTTCAATTTATCGCCACTCGTTGCGAATGGAGTAGCTTGCCCTGTCAATACCTAGAATTGTGTCAAATTTTTGTTTTTTTAATACCCTGGATGCCAGCTCTTTAAGCCAAATCTCATAGAAAAAGGGGCAAGCTATGATGGCGCCATCTGTGCAAACCTTTGACAGTTGCCAACCCCATTTCCCACTTTTCGCACTTTTATCGTAACTGAAGTCTGGCCAGGACCAGGACAGAGGGCTGGCCAGTATTTTGCTCAACGCGTTAGTATTGCCATACAACGTGGCAATGCGGCCAGCCTTCTGGCACAGGGCGGACACGCCATACATCAAAACTCGTTTGCGTGTATATGTGTGAACGGCACGTCTGCACACGCGTCATTGTGTGAGTAAGTCGCTTAGGGCTACTATTTACATGTTTTTGAGTTCACGGAGCGTTATCGTAACGTAAATATCAAACATTTTTATTCCTAAAATTAAAGAAACAAACATAATTTACAAGATGGTATTTTCTCCTAGATCCTTGCTATAATAAACTGTTCTATTCACAGGTCACAGCTAATATTATTTGAACGTATATGCGAACTCACCCGTAACCCGTAAAGGCCGTAAAATATTACGTAAAGTATATGATGCGGCAATAAATTACCAAAAATGTCATGTCGAATTGTCGATACACAATTAGCGTGGACTAAATATAAATAATTACAAAACGCTACTTTTTAATATATGTATAATAAAAATAAATGTTCTTTATTTAGTGAATTTGAAAAACAACCATACATCGCAAAATACATCGGCATTTTGAACGTTGCGTCATCGCGCCGCGGCGTTGCTAGCCGAACTGAGAGTATGTCAGGAGTCCGTCAGAACTCAGTCGCGGGGCGAGGTAATCCGAGTCGGGGCGGGGCGGTGCGTGTCCGTTCTGTATGATAATACTATTACTTATTCTGTGCTTCTGGGCACACTGCCCATCGGCAGTGACTTGGGGGACGTTTTTTATTTATAGGCTTTTTAAGTTTATTTAGTTTAGAGATAGTTTGTCTTATTATTTTTAAGCTAATTTAATGTTTTATATTTATTTAATAGTGTTGTATAATAATAATTTGGCGTTTAACGCATTCACTGCCAGGGGGCGTGGCCTAGGAACAAACTTGTATGACGGTGAACGCACATGTGCGTTGGGGGCAGTGAATGTGTTAAATGTAATTAAACTCAACTCTTAATACTTTCAATATTAACTTACAGTGTTGTGATGTCGGTTGTAGTTCGACTTGGAGCTGAAGGCGAGCGGGCATTCGGGGCACTGGTACGGCTTCTCACCGCTGTGTATGCGCAAATGTTTCTGCACACACACACACACACACATTATAGTTCGTTTTTAGAGTTCCGTACCCAAAGGGTAAAACGGGACCCTATTACTAAGACTCCGCTGTCCGTCCGTCTGTCACCAGGCTGTATCTCACGAACCGTGATAGCTAGACAGTTGAAATTTTCACAGATGATGTATTTCTGTTGCCGCTATAACAACAAATACTAAAAAGTACGGAACCCTCGGTGGGCGAGTCAGACTCGCACTTATCCGGTTTTTTTAGCATTAGAAATAAGGTAAACAATCTTGATGTGTCTTTTAATTGAAAAACACAATTTAAAAATAAGTCACGGCAAATATGTAACATTTATGAATCTAATACGATCATTTATATTCTTCTGCTTTCATAAGTAATAGTTACTTATTTTTAAAAGGCGTTTTTGAATTAAAAGACGTGTCAAAAATCGCTTATCTTCTTCCAAGTTCTTTCTAATACTAAATATAATGTAATCTAATATCTATCTATAGATTTATTTATCATAGTTCATAAAGCTAAGATAATCTATGAGCTAGGTACTAACAACTGTAGGTACTTACTCTTAGATTATGTATCCAGCCGAATGTCTTCGGGCAGTGTGGACAGACGTGCGGCTTCACCCCGAGGTGCGTGCTCATGTGGTTCGCGAGGTTAGATGGGTTCTGTCACAACAATACAATATGAAATAACTATTTACTTAACTATAACTCACTATGCATCACTACACCTTACAAAGCCAGTGGGGAGACACTGGCACAATGCTGAGCCGAACGGAGCCGAGTTCGCCCGAAGTCAGGAGTGTTTCCCCTATGCTGTTGCGAGGGTTTCAAGGCGGTCAAATATGGACTTACCGGCACAATAGCGCCGCACTGCTCGCACATGCACGGCTTAGGCCTCCTCTTGTAAGCTCTGTAGCCCTTCTTGTCTTGCTCGGGGCGGGGCGCCTGCGCGTAGCGCTGCCCGAGGTGCTTGCGGAGCTTGTGCGTCGCCAGCGCCGCCGCGTTTGAGAACGCCACGTTACACTGTTTATTAATATCGAATTAAAATAGTTATTTGTTTCACTCGGGGGCAAAGTTGTTGTTTAACCGCTCGTGCTAATATTGATACCCGAGCAAGCGAAAGATTCCAAAATTGGAATTGGATTAAAAATGGAATCTTGAGCGTTGCGAGGGTTTCAAAGCGCGAGGGTTTCAAAGCGCGAGGGTTAAACAAAATTTGCCCCCGAGTGAAACACAAAATTTTTTACCACACCAACCCGAAGCAAATATTAAATGTAAAATATCAAACAAAATCAAATCAAATCCAAATGATGTTATTAAATATTTATCATCCAAAATCATCATTTAAAAGTCAATTCTACCAGCAAACATAAGAAAACAACTCAATATTTGCATTTGATTACTTTGCCTCACATGTGGATAAAATGCAACTTTGCTATTCGTTTTTGAAGTGCAAAGTAATTCTTTCCGAGCTGGTGTGGTGAAAACATATGTAAAACATTAGAAACAATTATACACGGTGGCTAAAAAATAACTGCATTCCCGTTGCCAGGGAGGTTTTGGGATTATTCTGGGCAACTTTTATTATGGAACCAACCCCGAAATCGCGGAAAAAATTTACCCTCCCATAGAAAATGGACCAGCCAAAATGTATGAAACATCCAAAAATTTTTTCGCGATTTCGGGGTTGGTCGAATAGTAAAAGTTGATCAGTATAATCACAGAATAAATAATAGTACTAAGTACAGAAGACTCACTCTCTAACAAAATGCGTCTGTTACGAATGTTACGATCAGCACAGATATGGCCGCTAGGTGGCGACAGCGCCACGCGCGGCTCATGGCAAACCCCAAAATTGGGGCCGGACGGATGTACTTTTAGCTACCTGTAGCAAAGCGACGAAATCGCGGAGTGAGACACGCCTGGTATAATCCCAAAACCAACGCTACGGGAATTCAGTTATTTTTTAGCCACCCTGTATATAGTCTGTATCTTTAGGTATTTAACACATTCATTACCACTAAGTGCTACGGGTTACGCTCGTAGCGCGTAGCCACGGTTTCGCCGTATGTAGCGCGTAGTCGCTACGAACAGTGTACCCGACAGTCGGGTTCTTGGTGTTGAATGTGTTAAAAGAATGTAAACAAACCAGAATTAAAGGTATTCAGGGAACGAGTCAAAGATTTTCACGTTTCACGATATGCCTAGGAATTTCACGATATGCCTGTTATTACAATCGGCCGCCGACATATAGATTGATTTGAAAGGGACGTCACTACAGTATTGGCACTTTTTAATTTCTACTCTTTTTAGGGTTCCGTACCCAAAGGGTAAAACGGGACCCTATTCCGTCCGTCCGTCCGTCCGTCCGTCTGTCACCAGGCTGTATCTCACGAACCGTGATAGCTAGACAGTTGAAATTTTCACAGATGATGTATTTCTGTTGCCGCTATAACAACAAATACTAAAAAAAGAATAAAATAAAGATTTAAATGGGGCTCCCATACAACAAACGGAGCGTTCCATGAAATTGTCTACCGTTGTCCCGTACAAACGCGAAGTTTCTGAAGATTTAAAGGTATAAGAGTTTCCTTTTCTATGACAAATGGTCAAAAATATGCACAGAAAAATAATCGCCTGCTTTAAATGCCGAGAAAAAAAGTAGCAACACAGGAAATACAATGCGTTTGTACGGGACAGCCCGTGGAATGCTCCAAACGTGATTTTTGACCAAAGTTAAGCAACGTCGGGAGTGGTCAGTACTTGGATGGGTGACCGTTTTTTTTTGTTTTTTTTTTTGCATTATGGTACGGAACCCTTCGTACGCGAGTCCGACTCGCACTTGCCCGGTTTTTTGTTAGATTATACAACTGTATGTCAATCACATACCACTTCACAAAGTTGCGACTCAGTGGCATGTGCCACCCCAACATGTTCCTGTAGCGCCTGCTCGCTCGCACAGTTCTCGCCGCACTGCTCGCACGGCCGCAGGGCTCCGTGCTCGCCGGCCGTGTCCGTGTGTCTGTCCAGCGCCGAGACACTATTGAACTTGGCTGAGCAGATAGTGCCTATGAACTTTTGCGATTTCTGGAAACAGTAAAATTAGTGAAATAGTAATGTAGGTTTTTTTTTCAATCCAAGTATTAAGTAAAATGCGATTTTTTTCTTTGAATGTAATATGAAACAGATGGTTTTTAAACCTAGGAAGGATTCTGATTTGTAGGATAAGATACCTAAGATTTATTGTCAAAGCTTTGTTGGTACATAGGCCTTATAAATATCACAGAAGTCCATCAGCCCCAGAAGAAATAATAGTACTACCGTACAGAAAAGACATACATACATACATACATCACTGGCTCAGTGACCCAAAGAGGATCTTGGCCTCTGACACAAGAGAGCGCCATTCTGCCCTATTTTGCGCCACTTCACGCCAGTTGGGTATTCCGAGGGCAGACAGGTCTAAAAGACACTTCCTACAAACCCGAAGTTTGACAGCGATTCAGGGTCGAATCATGCTATCCCGTTCTTATATATAGCACTATTCCTTTCGGCTGTTCAGGGTTGTCAAAATTCAAGTGATTATTTTATCTGTGGTCGTGCACGCGCAAGGAAGTCAAGTGGTGCCAACCCTAATAATTGCTCGGAGCAATGCTGAGCCGAACGGAGCCGAGATCGACCGAAGTCAGGTCTTTCCACTGCATCAGCTTGCCCATTTCGGGAATTTGATACGTTTATTTGTGTCGAAGTCTAGTCAAAGGTCCCACTTAGTCGCTTATGCTCGGTTTCCTAGGATAGCGGTACCGTCATATAGCGGCCGTCTCCTCCATCCATATTTAGCCGTATTGTTTTGTATGGAGACGGCCGCTATATAACGGCACCGCTATCCTAGGAAAACCGAGCTTTACCATATGGACGAGATTTGAAGAATAACCTGTCAAGGTGGGTCTTTTTGCTTGGAAACGACACATTTTATCCTGAAAACTATCCCTTAAAGGCTTGGCCACACACAGAGCGCGACGCAGCGCCGCGTCCGCGCCGCGTCCACGCCGCGCGACCGCGGCACATGCTAACAGGTTACCGACGTCAAACAGACTGCGTCCCGCCGGTATCACGCCCCGCTTCTGTCGCGCCCCGCGCCGCGCGGCCCCTTGCGTCCGCGCGGCGCGTGCGCAGCGCTGCGCCGAGCGAACGCGGCGGCCCGCCGCGTCGCGCAAGGTCACATCAGTAGGATCGGACGTTAGGCAGCGAGCGGTGCGCCGCGTTCCCGCGCGCCTTGAGGGCGTGTTGAGAGCGTGAGGCCGGCGCGATCGGCGCGCGCCCTGTTTGACCAGGCTTCGCGTCGGCATCACGCGGCGCGGACGCGGCGCTGCGTCGCGCTCTGTGTGTGGCCAAGCCTTAAGCGCCATTTTGCACCATCCACATACATACATTTGCGTATCCTCACCCCCGGGCTGCGAAGGCCCGCTGGGGATGGGGTGGTATGTGGGACTCGCTCCTCCCGTACTTCCTCTCTTACTCAAAGGGAGGGGAGGGGAGGAGAATACCCACTAGCTTCCCGTGCGGCGTTACCCTCTCTGTCCTTATTGGGGAGCATCATGAGGTCACTTATGCTCCCCTGGCTGCTATTACCAAGTGATGTATCCGGTTCTTGTGTAGCCGGAGGCCGGCCTCGCTGACGAAGGTCTCGCCGCACTCGACGCAGTCCACGTTCACCTCGGGGTGCGCTTGCCTCATGTGGTTCGAGCACGACGTGCTCTTTCTGAAGTAACACAAGCAATATCTGTTTATAGTTCGTTTTTTAGCATTAGAAATAAGGTAAACAATCTTGATGTGTCTTTTAATTGAAATACACATTTTTAAAATAAGTTACGGCAAATATGTGACAATTATGAATCTAATACGATCATTTATATTCTTCTGCTTTCATAACTAATAGTTACTGATTTTTAAAAGGCGTTTTTCAATTCAAAGACATGTCAAGATCGCTTACCTTCTTTCAAGTTCTTTCTGATGCTAAAAAAAACGAACTTTAGCCACAGAATTAATAATAGTACTACGTACAGAAACCGCGATCTTCTTCTTCTTCTTCTTAAAGATTACCCCGCACCAACTATGCTTCTCTGTTTGGCCTAAAGGTTGACTGGTAGAGAATGCCGTGTAGCATTAAGTCCGCCTTTTGTCACTGTATATTTTTTACTGTGCGATAACGTTTAAATAATAATAATAATCATATGAACTCACATGAAGCTCTTCAAGCAGTGTGGGCACTCGTAGGTCTTGCCGGTATGCGTGGCGTGGTGTCTGATAGCTTGTGACCTGCGTCATACATTAGAGGACATTATGTATAGCCACAATTTCGGGCAGGCCGAAAATCAGCGCTGAAACCACGCAGTAAAAGGCGCTTCCAGCACATTAGCTGAGACTGTCCAATTGTCACGTAATCTGAGTTTATTTATACATATACTGTCTAGGTTAAGTATGTAAAAATAATTGTAACCTAAAATCCTTGCTGTGGCAATAAATGCTTTATCTATCTATCTATAGTTCGTTTTTTTTAGCATTAGATAGAACTTGCAAGAAGGTAAGCGATCTTGATATGTCTTTTAATTGAAAAACGCTTTCTAAAATCAAAAACTATTACTTATGAAAGCAAAAGAATATAAATGATCGTTTTAGATTCATAATTGTTACATATTTGCTGTAACTTATTTTTAAAATGTGGTTTTCAATTAAAAGACATATCAAGATTGTTTACATTATTTCTAATGCTAAAAAAAACGAACTATAGTGGTAAGAGCGTGCGACCAAAGACATATGTAACGTCGTATAAGATGAATAAAGTCTAAGGAAAAAACGTGCCTCGGAAATCAAGAAATAGTCATTCTCACATAGATGCCGCACACACCTTTGGCCTATGCTCGGCTAGATGGCGTGACGACACCGTTTCATATTTCACAATTTTAACACATAGATACCAGTGAATGAGCATGGGTCAAAACAATATAAAAATAATTCATTTATCCATATATATATATATATATATATATTTATAATTTTATAATAACCCGCCCCTATGCTTCACGTTGAATAACGCAGCATATTTCGCAGGCATATGTGTTCGCCCATACGCCCGCGAAACATGTTGCGCTTGGATATTAAATGAACGAACCTGTGTCTGGAGACGAAGCTGCACTCATTGCAAATGTACTTCAGTCGGTGCCGCTTCTGGTGTATGTAGAGCCGGTGGCGCGTGAAGTACGACGCGCAGATGTCACAGGAGTACGGACCTTTGCTCTAAAATTAAATATTTAGGTCTCTTAAAAAACTCGTTAATGTCGCCATAATATAATATGCAAGCCCACGAGCTATACGCATATAATATATAGTATACAGTGTGGAAAGATAAGTCGGGCTCTGGAGGGAAACTACCTTAAATCCTTAAGCTGGCTCATTCTACTTAAAGGAGACATTCCTTTATTTTTAAAAAGAAAGAAAACTGCATTCAAAGTATTTTTCTTTTTTTTCTTCAATTTGACTTGTCTAAAAAAATCTTGAGTACTAAATATTAGATTTTATTGATATTTTGTATGACAGACGAGTGTAAGACCTAATGTTTCTTGGAGAAATTTTATCATTAACATTAACTGTATCGACTAGTAGAATAAAATTGCAAGTTTTTATTTTTTGGAATTTTTGTTGGTTTTAGTCCCGGGCTAGGCAAGCGAGTTTTAGAAACGCTTCGAATTTTTGCAGTTTTGTTTCTTTTTAAAAATAAAGGAATGACTCCTCAGTAGTAATATGACTCCTCAGAAGTAAAATGAGCCAGTTTAAGGATTTAAGGTAGTTTGACTCCAGGGCCCGACTTATCTTTCCTCACTGTATATTCGTATTAAAGGAGACCTAGGCTTATCGAAACATGTCGCACGAGTGACTAAAAACGAGCGAGTCTAAACCGTAAAATTGTCCCATGATAGTATACGAGTATATTGTGGTACATTAATATATTACATAATAAGGCATTTTAAGACATAAATATAAGTTGCAGCGGGGCAATTTCGACTGCGGGATAATTTCAATTAATCGGAATATCTTCCATGTTTTACATTATTAACTAGAGTCACACACAACACATCTTTTTCGCTATCTGGACATATATGGCAGTCTAGTTAATAATGTAAAACATGGAAGATATTTGGATTAGGTAGTTGAAATTATCCCGCAGTCAAAATTGCCCCGCTGCACCTTAGGTTAATGGAGCATTCCATGAAATTGTCTACCGTTGTCCCGTACAAACGCGAAGTTTCTGAAGATTTAAAGGTATAAGAGTTTCCTTTTCTATGACAAATGGTCAAAAATATGCACAGAAAAATAATCGCCTGCTTTAAATGCCGAGAAAAAAGTTGCAACACAGGAAATACAATGCGTTTGTACGGGACAGCCCGTGGAATGCTCCAATAACCGCGTCAATGTCTGGTCTGTTCGGACTCACCGGGCTGTGCTGGGCGCGGTGATTATTGTAGGCGGACTCCACGCCGAACCCTTTCCCGCAGTCCTCGCACTTAAACTGCGACATCAGGTAATTCTCCGACTTTTTGCGTGTTGCGATCTCTTCCAGTTGCTCTTCCTATAACAGAATAGATAAATAGATAGATTTATTTATTGGTACTGGTCATACACTGTCAACATTGGTTAAAAATTACAATTTATAATGATATATATTTAAAATGAATTACAATTAATGATTTCATAGTAAGTATATCATTTCATTGTATTTTGAATCGCGACGGCGCTTAGAGCCGGATGCCAAACGCGACGAAGTAAAAGCCACCTGCGGCAATACATTATAAATATTATAATTACACAAATGGTGTGCTCACATGCCCGCAATGTTCGCGAACTTTTAGTAACATGATCGGCTACGTCAGCCACTTGCGAGCACACCAGAGACAGCAACGGAGTTGATAGCAGTCGCCGTGGCCGAAACGGCCGCGGAGTTATTATTATAATAGAACTTCAACTAAATATCAATTCAAAAAATAATACGTACCTTAGCTAAAATTACAATAAATTAAAATTAAAACCAATACTAATGAATTAAAAATAATGTACTATGTCAATGTCAATTATGTATTTTGTGTGTTAATTATTGTTATGTGTAGTCAACGTTTTTAATTGATTTGCTGGTTTTCTGTAGCCTGCGTGAAAGCGGATAAAATATTCCACTTTAACAAAACGAAAATATTTAGATCACAACAGTTACACGCACGTGAATTATTTATTGCTACTGGCGACATGTTTCGGGCCCGTCGGGGGTCCTTCTTCAGAGTCAAGTGCTCGCGACGGCTGCACCGTTATGATCTAAATATTTTAAAACATGTCTCACGGAAGTTTCAATTCGATAATAACAGAACAAGTCATCTTTTTTACTGAGCATATTGTTCATATTCTTACCTTGCTCAAAGTGACAATTTTAAGATTGTAGGTACTCTCAAATGTGGCAATATTAAATTTAGGCTTCCGGCTACTTTTCTCGCTTTTTGTCACATTCTTTTTACGTTCCGTACGCGTTACGTTTTGGACTTTTTTTCTTTTCATTTTGACGTCTTCCATTTTTTCGTCTTTTACTTCAATCGTAATCATTTTCAATGTCCCTGCATTTTCTTCCATTTTCATTAGATTATCATCATAATCCATACTTTCATTACTTTCACGTTCAATTTTTAAGACCATATTTTTCTTCACTGGAGTTTCACTTATTTCTGTATTCTCTTTTTCCACTTTTATTATATTTTTATCAACATCCATACTTTCATTAAAGACACGTTCGATTTTCAAAACCATATTTTTCTTTACTGCCTGTCTTTTGCGGGTTTTTTTAGTTTTCAATACATTTTCCATAGTCTTTGTATTCTCAATTTTTCTTTTACTGATTATACCATCTTTTGTATCTAATTCATCCTCAAATTCATTATCAATGAAATCTTCTAGTATTTCAGGTTTCATTTCAGGATAAGCTTCATTGATGCCATCTATTGTCCCAATGTGATCATCTTGTCCATTTAAATTGGATGGAAGTAATTCTATTATTTTGACTTCAGTTTGGGTTAAGTTGAGGGACCGGTGAGGGAGCTGGTATTTGCGGATATAATCTGTATCCAGCTGGAAAACAAAAAACACAGTTTAGGGCCCCCCCACATCTAGCGTCTTTCGAGCGTCGGCGTCTGTCGGCGTCTGGTCAGCGCTATGCAAAATGACGTCGCTGCGCAGTTGCGTCGACGTTGCGTCGAGCAGCGGCCATAGAGTTGTAGACGCCGACGCTCGAAAGACGCTAGATGTGGGACCTTCTCGTCAAAAAAAATATTTTTGACAAAAACTTTATTGCTGATGGTACTTCTTATTTGCATATATACTTGTAAATCTACTTTTCATTTTCAAGGCTTCTAATGAAATCTTCTACTCACTCTATTTGCTTTGTACAGTCGCCATCAGATATATCGGAGCGGCCAAGGTGTTCACAATATCTGAACACGCACTCTAACGCCCTGACAATAGAGGCGTGCTCAGATATTTGTGAACACCTTGGCTGCTCCGTTATATCTGATGGTGACTATACATACCTATAACAATTATTAACACTGAAAACTATCCTAAAATTAATCTACTGACATACATGTTTCCAAAAAAGGTTATAGATAAAATAAAATAATTAAAATAGTTACCGCTCCCTTGAGCAGCGTGGGTGTAAGTTGCTTCTGCGTGCGGAGACACATTTCTCTGAAGGACGAGCATTTCAGGAGCAGCACGAGGCAGTACGCGCACAGGTACTGCGGCAGCCCGTCCCTGGTCACCTATAATCATACATCATGGATGTACAGCAAGACAATTACATAGTAACTTCTTAACAATCCTCAGTTATACCACAGAATAATTAATAATACTACCATACAGAAAGGACACTTCCTAAAAAACTGAAGTTCAACAGCAATTCAGGGTCTCTGTTGTCATGCACACAAAGGGAAGTCAAGTTGTGTCAACCCTAAAGCCCCGTCTCCATATCGCGCGGCAAACCATCGAACATTGGCTTGAGCTGCAGCCGCGCGCAATGGATACCGGGATGGCTCGCGAGCCACCGAGTTGGCTCTGCCCAGTATCCATTGCGCCAGTTGCTTAATAATTGTCGAACGGAGCCGACATTTCCCGAAGGAAAGAGTTTTGCACCCCTGATTATACAGTAAACTTGTGAATTCCTTTGTTAAATTTTAACCCAGAGTTCAGGTCTCTCCATCCCTTAGAGCATTTAATAACCAGAGTCGCCTTTAAGAGCTTACCCCTCTGCCGAAAGACTTGCACAATTGTGCAAACTTTTGTATGGACTCACGTTTATCTGACAGGGCTATTTGTACCTTACGTACAAATCGTGTACAAATAGCCATACATTTGACGTGCCCCTCCCCCGCAAAAATCGGCAGACTGTTTTGTATAGAAAATAACAGCTATGGCGTTTCCTTGCTAAATACACAAAGCTCCATGCATCCGCGATAATCGCATGCGACTGCAATACAGCGTTTGACCAATTTATTGAATTCATTGCTGCCAGCAATTATTTAAGATCGCATACCATGTGTCAACGTCTTTAGGCGCCTTAATACTTACAGCAGTCCCAGAGATGCGAGTAAAGGTATCGGCGAGTTTATACTCATGAATATTATACAGTCTGCAGTCCAGCATTAAACAAACACGGCAGCATAGCAACTCGTGATGGAGTAGCGAACTTGTCTGTGTTATGTTCATTGTCGTATACTTGTTTCACTTAGCTTGAGTAATACAGCCCGTTTGCTTCAGTTTTTTGAGTTTAATTTTATTATAATACTGAAAAACGCGTGTTCTACAAGACAAATTACAGCTGTGACGCCCATGTGATGTGACGCCTATGATTGTCAATTGTCATATTGATTCGTTCGGAAACTTAACGTAATAACAGACGTGCGTACCGGATCGCGTCTTTTTCATCCAATCTGATCAAATCAGATCGTGTGGAAGCAAAAACGAAATTATAGTTGGTCAAACCAAATTAGTCGGTAAATAAGAACAAAATACTATACTCATCCTTTTCTTTTAAGTGCCAGTCAAATGCTAGTACTAGGGTAAACAAAGATATAGTGCGTCAAGCAAATCTTGTCAGTAGCAATGTAAAGCAAACTAAAGTAGGGCAACACTCAAAGAGTAGTATTGCGCTAAGAAAAGCAGCAATGTACAATGTACATCGAACCAAAACTTTTTTTTCCGCTGAGCGCGCCTTGTCACGTACGTCAATTCAAATTGTCACTCGCGGATTCTCTATTGAAAATGTTTGAAATTGTTATTAATACGTATGGACGGACAGTTTAAAAGCGGTGTGTGATGTTGATAAAAATGATTAACTAATTTGAAGATCTCAAAATAAAATTGTAAGTGGACTATGCCGTTAAACAAGAATGTATGAATAAAATCATTACTTCAGCAGGCAGATGTCATACTGGATTTTCATATTTTATTAGATTTCTCAGTTGGCACTGTAGGCATTGTAGGCACCTTAGCTTTAATTAAGCACAGTCTTGTTTAATATATTGGTATTTAATGGTGACACAGCAGAAATATCTCTTGAAATAGAATCGATTCAGAATGTAAACATTGTAAACCATTTGTAAACAAACAAGATGATGGCTGTCATTCACGATCCACATTCCACAGATAAAACACAGATGACACGCGATTTTCGAATTATTCGAACACAGTGTTGCTAACCCGCGATTTTTCAAATTTGCCGCCGTTTGCTACTGACAAGATTTGCTTGACCCAGTATAGTATGATTCTATCTATACTGGGTCAAGCAGATCTTGTCAGTAGAAAAAGGCGGCAAATTTAAAAAATGTAGGCGCGAAAGGATATCATCCCATAGAAAATTTGAATTTCGTGCCTTTTTCTACTGACAAGATTTGCTTGACCATCTTATATGTATATTTGAAAGACAGTCCTTTAACTATAGGTCCCCGATCACACTTGATTAGATTTTAACCGATCAACTGGAGATGCGGATATAAGATGCCAATTTTCGACGGATAGCCCCCTCCAGACTATGCGCGTGAATTGCGGGTGAAGCCGCGAACGCGAGTGTGTTGAGCGTTAGCGGCTTCGCCCGCGATTCACGCGCATAGTCTGGAGGGGGCTTATTATTGGAAGTATTTTTTTCATAGGCGTTTACATTCTCGTGCGAGCCACGAGACGCGAGTGTAAATGGAGGGCTCGTGGCTCGGCTCGCGCTCGCCTGGCCCGCGTGGAGGAGCGGTTTTTTGGGCACGAGTCAAAGGGACTCGCGATCACGCTTCTTCGCTTAGTGATTGAGATTTTAGTTAATAAGAATATCCGTATTCGTTGCATCACTATTGAAATACCTAAATGAAACAACTTGTCAAAGTTTAAAATTTATTTTTATTATTATCATAAAAAATAAAGGTACATATTCACATGATTTGTCATGTCTTTGCAATTAGGGAACAAATCATCTTTTATATATACCGATTTGTATTTTAAGTACAGTCAGCACTAGATGTTGCTAAGCGGGCGAGGTGTTTAAAAAGATCTTGACGCGACTTTAAACGGTATCCAGACGGGACTGATCAAATCGGTCGATTTGATCAGAAATGAAATTGGCGCCAATCTCCAATTTTACATTTATGGTGATAATAGAGCCCTCTAAACTGAAAAAATGCCCAGAACGAAAATACTGGCTTCAAAAATTGGTATTCTTGCATCCGCACCTCATTTTATGGGTAATATCGGTCATTATCGGCGGTTTAATTCGAGCAAATTGGCGTTTGCGTCCTGATTCGATCGGGCAATTTAATCAGTTATGCGGATCTGTATACTACAACGCGCACGTGCACGTCTACGCACACGCAACCGGTGTAAACAGGCCTTAAGAGCGTGTCATGGTAATTTTGAACACCCGCTCGTTTAGCAACTTCTGCTGCTGACTGTACCTGAGCGTTTCTTTTATTTTTGTTCATTTTATATATTGTGAATTTTTTTGCCACTTTTGTATTATTTGTAGTCAGGATCGCGAGCCCTTTTCATCCTTATAGGAGAAAAAATTTTCCAAAATTTCCATACATTTTTTAAACTTTCCTTTTTGTTACCACCATACAAAGTGTATGGGGAAATGGTAACACAATAGGAAAATAACTCTGGGACATTTTTTTATCCCACGACGATCGAAAGAGATCGTGATTCTGAGTAGAAATAACACAAAAGTCGCAAAAAAGGTGACAATATATAAAAATGGCAAAAAATAAAAGAAACGCTCTGTCTAGTTACATCTGAAGTCTTATCATGACTTTGTGTCATTTGTTTTGTCACGTGTCATGTTGGTAGTGTTTTTCGGGCGCTTGCTCCGGTCCCGGCGCGGCCACGGGCGGCCGCCGTGCACGGTGCTCACGTGCATCGCCATGGAGTTCTTCGTGGTGAACTCTCGTCCGCAGATGTCGCACGGGATCTTGTTGTTGTTTAACTAAGTATTTGTGTCAACCAAAGATGCCTTGGTGTTAGAGTCGGGCCAAAAATAGTCTGCAGCGGATTTGATAGCCCACGAAAAAAACTGGGACTTTTTTTGTCTCATGAGGATCGAAAGAGCACGTGATTTTGAGTAGAAATAACACAAAAGTCGCAAAAAAGGTGACAATATATAAAAATGGCAAAAAATAAAAGAAACGCTCTGTCTAGTTACATCTGAAGTCTTATCATGACTTTGCGTCATTTGTTTTGCCACGTGTCATGTTGGTAGCGTGTTTCGGGCGCTTGCTCCGGTCCCGGCGCGGCCACGGGCGGCCGCCGTGCACCGTGTTCACGTGCATCGCCATGGAGTTCTTCGTGGTGAACTCTCGCCCGCAGATGTCGCACGGGATCTTGTTTTAGTCTAACTATTTCTAAATAGAAAATAGCGAAATAAGAATAGTGGGCAGCGTATTTGATAGCCCAGGAAAAAAATTGGGATATTTTTTTATCCCATGAGGATCGAAAGAGCTCCTGATTCTGAGTAGAAATAAAACAAAAGTGGCAAAAAAGGTGACAATATATAAAAATGGCAAAAAATAAAAGAAACGCTCTGTCTAGTTACATCTGAAGTCTTATCATGACTTTGTGTCATTTGTTTTGTCACGTGTCATGTTGGTAGTGTTTTTCGGGCGCTTGCTCCGGTCCCGGCGCGGCCACGGGCGGCCGCCGTGCACGGTGCTCACGTGCATAGCCATGGAATTCTTCGTGGTGAACTCTCGCCCGCAGATGTGGCACGGGACCTTGTTGCGGAGGCCTTCATGTGCCTGTACAGAAAAAATATGAATATACGGGGCGAATTTTCAACCCTTATCCATAGGGAGGGGAGAAGCTATTAGGGCCCCCCCACATCTGGCGTCTTTGAGCGTCGGCGTCTACAATTCTATGGTCGACGTCGACGCAACGTCGACGCAGCGTCGACGCAACTGCGCAGCGACGTCATTTTCCATAACGCTGGACCGACGCCGACTGACGCCGACGCTCGAAAGACGCCAGATGTGGGGGGGCCCTTAGGGTTTGAAAGAACCATTTGCATTAGAATTAGAGATAGCCCCCTCTGTAGAGCCACGTCATTCTCGAATGCCTAGGGGTGGCAGAATACCGGGCACAACACCTCGGCTCACCGGGGTCTCTCCCAGAAGTCGTCGGCAACGTCAAGGGTCTGCTAGGTTTCTTGGTAAAGTTGGGTTGGCAAGAATAGTGCCGCCAACCCACCACGCAATAATATGACGTCGAGTTGGGGAAACCAAGCCACTTATATCGACCGGGATATGAACCGTGTTTACCTTTTGTACTGTTTTCGAGCTCCCGATATTTCAACGCAGTTACATACATGCATCTTGTTCACGGGTAACTGAGGGCCTATCGCGAACCACGTTCGAAGTGTTGCCTCCATGTCAACCTTACGGACAAATTTACAAGTGCAATAGAGAGGCAACACGTCAAACGTGGTTCGCGGTAAGCCCTCTGATATCGGGTGCTCGAAAACAATACAAAAGGTAATTTTTTTTTTTATTATGAATGGGCTTACTCATGGCCACAGATTAGCCGATGCGTAGACGTGGCCTACGATGGAGCGAGCTCGCCCAGAAGGTGCCTGTTCACTCTTGATTCTCTTGAATCATTGGGTAATCACGGTTCATATCGGTCTATTGGTGCATCACATGGCCTACCGTGAAACACCACAAATAGATAGAGGTTTGAACTGCCGAGGCGGACATGGTGTAACCTTTATACACCTTTTTTTTTCCGTTAATTTCAAGGGTGCATTCCTGAGCTTAAATCTAGTAACTTTCTCAAAGACACCGATATTCTAATTAACTCCATTTCGGAGATAATCAATAATTTTTTTTTATATATGGTCTCTACAAACGTGTACACTTGCCTTAGGGCCGGTTTACATATTGATTAGTGTTTAGAATGAGTTCATACATTTGCTACTAAACTTAAGTACAATCTCGGTCGATCGATGTTCGAAATGACATTGGTATGTCACAGATTTCAATTGTTTGGTTAAGTTAAATGTAATGCCCGTGTTACAACAACGCTACATGCTACATTAAATTACTTTTGAAACTAGGTATTTAAAAAAAAAAAACAACAATAAATATTTTTTTTGGAAATTAACTATGCCATTTAAGTATCTTAAACGTACTTAACCATACCCCGAAATTAACGGAATTCAATAAAAACACGGTGTAGATTGCGCACCGGCCACGGTCGCTGTTCCCTATATAGTACCGTTGCGGCTGGGTGGAGTCTCCTGCCTGTCACTGTGGTGCCGAAGAACAGAGTATCCGACATATTTTCCAAGAGTGCCCCATCTACTCGATATACTGGAGGCCCCCATGATAAAACTGAACGACGAAGCTATCAAATGGATTAATTCTCTGGATTGAATAATTTTACGGTTCAGACTCCCTTGTTTTTAGTCACTCGCGCGACATGTTTCGGAGATGCTAGGTCTCCTTTCTCAAGCACTAACAGTGCGAGCAGCGTTCACGATGGCGGTGTATCGCGTACTGCGGCTGCGCGCGAGCCGAGAAAACAGGTTGGGGGAGGTCTTCCGCTGTTATTGTAGGCGGGCATGGTGGTGTGTTTGGGCTTGGGTCACCGAAACACGTCGCGCGAGTGACTAAAAACAAGTGAGTCTGAACCGTAAAATTATTCAATGTTAGTATGTCTCACAACAGTTTAAATTCGATAATTCTCTGGAGTTAGATTTATGATTACTCTGTATCTACAAATATAATATATTGCCATACGATTAAATAAATAAATAAATATCCCGGTCGATATAAGGGTCCCCCCACATCTGGCGTCTTTCGAGCGTCGGCGTCTGTCGGCGTCTGGTCAGCGCTATGGAAAAAGATGTCGCTGCGCAGTTGGGTCGACGTTGCGTCGAGCAGCAGCCATAGAATTGTAGACGCCGACGCTCGAAAGACGCCAGATGTGGGGGGGCCCTAAGTGAAACTAATCGTGAATCATTCAAAACTGCCATTTGCATTATTTCGGAAGTTTCAGCTGTGATACCGAAGCCTGTGAAACTACAAACATAATCAAAAAGGGGCCTCACGGTGAGGTGGTGTCGATTGAAGGTCGCCTTCATGCTGAAGACGAACGCAAGGCCTCTCTTCACTGAGTAACCGTTTATGATAGTTACAAGGATAATTCACAAGGGTCTTCGGCACTACAAACAGAAAACAAAAAGGGCTTCAGGGTCTGAGCCAACGTGCCAATCGTTAACGCTCCGCAGCGTATCCGGAGCGTTAACGATTGCACGTTGGCTACGCACCCTGGTGATGGCGTTTGTTCCTGGCTTTCACGCTGAAGGCGAGCACACGAGGCGTCATTGGAAAGGCCTCTCCCCCTTGTGTCACCGCTTGTGACACTACAAACATAATCACAAGAGACTTAGTGACACTACTACAGACACAATCAAAAAGGGCCTCACGGTGAGGTGGTGTCGGTTGAGGTTCGCCTTAAATCTGAAGGCGCGCAGGCAAGGCCTCTCTCCGCTGGGTAACCACTTGTGACACTACAAACACAATCAAAAAGGGCCTCACGGTGAGGTGGTGTCGGTTGAGGTTCGCCTTAAATCTGAAGGCGCGCAGGCAAGGCCTCTCTCCGCTGGGTAACCACTTGTGACACTACAAACACAATCAAAAACGGCCTCACGGTGAGGTGGTGTCGGTTGAGGTTCGCCTTAAATCTGAAGGCGCGCAGGCAAGGCCTCTCTCCGCTGGTTAACCACTTGTGACACTACTAACATAGCTAGTGATACTACAAACATAATCAAAAGGGGCCTCACGGTGAGGTGGTGTCGCTTGAAGTTGGCTTTCAGGCTGAAGGCGCGCGGGCACGCGGGGCACTGGAACGGCCTCTCCCCGGTATGCGACCGCATGTGGTACTGCAAAGTGCAAACACAATATTAACTGCCAACTTACTACGACATTAACACGAAAGCAGGTGTGGCTCACTCCGCGATTTCGTCGCTTTGCTACAGGTAGCTAAAACATCCGTTTCACACCAATTTTGGTGGCTATAGTTCGTTTTTTTTAGCATTAGAAAGAAGTTGCAAGAAGGTAAGCGATCTTGACATGTCTTTTAATTGAAAAACGCTTTTTAAAAATCAAAAACTATTACTTATGAAAGCAGAAGAGTATAAATGATCGTATTAGATTCATAATTGTTACATATTTGCCGTAACTTACTTTTAAAATGTGTTTTTCCATTAAAAGACACATCAAGATTGTTTACCTAATTTCTAATGCTAAAAAGAACGAACTATAGGCACAAGCCGCGCGTGTCGCTGTCGCCACCTAGCGGCCATATCTGCCCTGATCGTAACAGACGCGTTTTGTTAGAGAGTGAGTCTTCTGTACCTAGTACTATTATTTATTCTGAGACGAAAGCAGGATGTTTGGGTATAAAATTGGGCAATCGAATGGAGTTGGCATTTGGCAAAGCCATAGGTTAACATAGATACTCACATACACATTTATAGCGATATATACTCTCGTGTAGTGCGAATCTACATCCAATATGAGAGCGTTTATTTTATTTTTTGCCATTTTTATATATTGTGACGTTTTTTGCCACTTTTGTGTTATTTCTAGTCAGGACCGCGAGCCCTTTCCATCCTTATAGAAGAAAAAAAGTGTCCTAAAATTTCCATACATTTTTCAAACTTTCCTTTTTGTTACCGCCATACAAAGTATATGGGGAAATGGTAACACAATAGGAAAAATCTCAAGGACATTTTTTTTATCCCATTAGGATCGAAAGAACTCGTGATGCTGAGTAGAAATAACACAAAAGTGGCAAAAAACCGGGCAAGTGCGAGTCGTACTCGCGCACCAAGGGTTCCGTACAATAATGCAAAAAAAAGGAAAAAATGCAAAAAACAAAACTGTTACCCATCCAAGTACTGACCACGCCCGACGTTGCTTAACTTTGGTCAAAAATCACGTTTGTTGTATGGGAGCCCCATTTAAATATTTATTTTATTCTGTTTTTAGTATTTGTTGTTATAGTGGCAACAGAAATACATCATCTGTGAAAATTTCAACTGTCTTGCTATCACGGTTCGTGAGATACAGCCTGGTGACAGACGGACGGACGGACGGACAGCGAAGTCTTAGTAATAGGGTCCCGTTTTACCCTTTGGGTACGGAACCCTAAAAAGGTCACAATATATGAAAATGGCAAAAAATAAAATAAACTCTTATGAAAACTGCCTTACTAAAATTGTAGAATTGTAATACTAATATATGTATATTATATTGCACAAGTTAAAACTTGGTGGACTTAACGCCTTTGCATTCTCTCCCTGTCAACCATTGGGTTAAACAGAAACATATTGAGTAAGAAATGAAATGAATGAAATGAAATGTAAATAATTTATTTGAAACAACACTAATACAGTTAGTAGATGACAAGCATGTGATATAGTTATGCAATTGGTTGTCCCAAAGAGGATACCACTCAGCATATGTCGGAGCACTTAGTGCAACGACGCTGATTTTCAGTGGACCCTTAAACTTATAAAATAAGAAATAAAACATTACTAACGTAAACGTACTAAAACATATAAAGAGCAATGCGAAGCAGGGAGTATTTTAAAATTACAATGGCCGGCATAAAAACAGAATTAGAATTCTTTGAAAAACAAGTACTTATTGTTAGTATGTAAACAGAGATGAATGAGGAATGTAGAATGTAGATATGTATGCAATTAAAAAAAAAAGATAAATAAAGAGACACAGGCGACTAGGAGAGAGAAATTTGTTGTGTGATAAGATGATGTTTTAACTTGTTTAAGACACATACAGGTGTAAAAAAAATCTGAATTTTCCAATTTAAATGATCGTTCTCTACGAAACTATCTCAAACTATAAAAAATAAACTATAGTGTGCATCCCATAGAAGGTAGGATTGTATAGAAGTGGTATACGCGTGCCTCCGTGAGGGACAAAACATACGCAAATGCGACACTGTGATTGGTCGAATTCATTTGTTGCCCACCATTATCAATACTAAAAAAAAGGTGGGGAACAAATAAAATGTGAGACTGTGACAAGGACAAACAATAATAGCTCTTTCGCTGCTACTCCTACTGAAAGATACATAAGACTATCCAGTTCTGTCAGTTACCCCCACCACTCATGCCAGATCCAGGTATATCCTAGATTCATGGTGCATCCTTACTTGTCCTATCATGTAAACAAACACTTCTCGAAGACATTATCGCACTTTTCTCTGGAATTACACAATAATCATCACTTAAAATGTTGTTGTATACTTAAAGAAACTCACAAAGTATTGACATCAACAAAATAACCACTGAAAAATATAATTTCTAATAAGATTTTCATCAAAATCGCAGTAACGGATCACCTCGAAAACCTGTGACATTACGATGTCTACATTATCTATGGATTTGACGTTTCTTTGTTTACATTATAAGACATGTAAGGATGAATACACTTTATTATTATGTATATGTTTTTTTGATATATATCATTTATTTTCATAATAATGAAAATATATTTTGTATATACAGTGATATATATTGTATATACTGGGTGTTTGGTACATCGTTTGCCAAATTAAAACGGCAGATAGGTTGAGTCATTTGCTATCTTCCTAGGCCTAGAAATTTTTAATTTTGCGCACGTTTTTTTTCAACTCTATGCCAGTTTTTCGTAACATTCAAATTTTTACTTGCGCAGTAGTAAAAAAAAAACCATTTTTTTTAGGCATGAGTAGATAGCAAATCACTGAACCTATCTGCCGTTTTAATTTGGCAAACGATGTACCAAACATCCCTGTATATACCTGCATATGTTGCAGGTGTATGTTAGTAACCATACTCCTGCAAAATGTGTCTATTCTACAACATAAATACTCGTACCCGCAACAACGCTTTGCTGAAAAATCTCTTCGGACATTCGCTGCAGGCGTTCAGTTTCACGTTCTGATGGTCCCTCAGCAAGTGGTACCGGAGGTGGGCTGCGCTCTGTCACAATACAATATACCATAGAGAAATAAAAATAAAAAACCGGCCAAGTGTGAGTCGGACTCGCGCACGAAGGGTTCCGTACCTTTGGTCAAAAATCACGTTTGTTGTATGGGAGCCCCATTTAAATCTTTATTTTATTCTGTTTTTAGTATTTGTTGTTATAGCGGCAACAGAAATACATCATCTGTGAAAATTTCAACTGTCTAGCTATCACGGTTCGTGAGATACAGCCTGGTGACAGACAGACGGACGGACGGACGGACAGCGAAGTCTTAGTAATAGGGTCCCGTTTCACCCTTTGGGTACGGAACCCTAAAAACCGGCCAAGTGCGAGTCGGACTCGCGTTTCTAGGGTTCCGTACGTAAGTCCGACTCACGCTTGGCTGCACATTTGTAATAGGTTTTCCTGTCATCTATAGGTAAAGAACTATTTTGTGTATTTTTTTCAATATCTTAGACCCAGTAGTTTCGGATATAAAGGGGGGGGGGGGGTATTTTGGTTATTTTCTTAAATAACTTCGAACCTATATATTTTAAAATTATAAAAAAAACATGTCCATCTTTGGGTCACTAATTTACATATGTGTACCAAATTTCAACTTAATTGGTCCAGTAGTTTCCGAGAAAATAGCCTGTGACAGACAGACAGACGCACGAGTGATCCTATAAGGGTTCCGTTTTTTTTCCTTTTGAGGTACGGAACCCATAGATAAATACCTTAAAACTAGCATACATTTTATTGCAAAATATATCTTAAAACTAAAAACACACAATTATGGCTGCGATGCAGTTCGCAACCCAGCAGTGTGAAATAAGTAAGGCTAGAGTGCTAACTAGAGATGCCACGAATATTCGGCAACTATTCGGGATTCGGCCTATTCGGCAACTTTGCCGAATATTCGGTTTTCGGCCGACGGTTGCCTACTATTCGAGCGAATACCGAATATGTGTTGCACCTTGCACCTACCTAAAAAGTAAAATTACACAAAAAAATAACCAGTAACTAGGTATATTTAATATTTAAAATGTATTTATGGAAAGCAGCTAAATATGAAGGCACGTTTTTGAGTATTTGTAGATTACATTACATAATATTTTGTTTTCATCATGGGTCTGATTTTATTGACTATAACCATAGAATAAAGAAGTAACGCACTACATAGATTAATTAATTCTGTTCAACATAAACATATAAATCTTAGCAAACGTTGTGCTTTGTTGGCGAACAGTTTTCATAATAATTGTGACTCAAAATGTTAGCATGTCATGCCAAATATTCGGTATTCGGCCTAGAGAGGGGCCGAATATTCGGTATTCGGTATTCGGCCAAATTCACTATTAGGGGCATCTCTAGTGCTAAATCAAACAACCAGTGTAGGTGCGATCTCCGATAACGCGCCATTGTTACGCATCTCGATGACACATTTTAGACTGATTCTGTAGCGTTTGACTCGCCGGCACTCAGTAACCGTAGCACTGAGTGCCGGCGAATTAACTAATAGGTAAATATAAGAGATGCACCGGATATCCGGTTACTATCTGGTATCCGGCCTATCCGGCCATTATTTTACTATCCGGCCGGATACTGGATAGTAAACTACTATCCGGCCTGATACCGGATAGTAACATTGCTTGATTTCGGAGTAAACAAATTGGATTTAAGAAACAGACACGGTCATAATCGTACTTGTTTATTATTTTAAAACCATTTAATCATTCCACTGACTTACACGCGCACTCATTTCGAACCTAGAAATGAGTCCGCGCAAACGTTTACTAGGAAACAGGTCAAACCTGCTGTTATTTAATAAAATAATATAGATTTAGGCTAGCTTGTAAGGTTTGCATGCTGTGCATGGACGGCTAAAAGGACGGACTTTCTTATAAATATAATGTACCAACTATTGTAACTCCTTTTTTTGCAAATAAATATTATGAAATTATGAAATTATGAATGCGCACCTGAAAAACCGAAATGTAGGTATAGTTCCGCCGGCCGAATATCCGGCGGCCGGATACCGGATATTCGGCCAGTGTCCAGGCCGGATATCCGGTATCCGGCCAAACAACTATCCGTTGCATCTCTAATAAATATTTTGCGAGGCTGTGTGTGGTCCCTTCGACTCGCTGGCACTCAGTGCTACGGTTACTTTACAATAATTAATTTCCATACGGTAAAAAGCGCTGGTAGCCTAGCGGTAAGAGCGTGCGACTTTCAATCCGGAGGTCGCGGGTTCAAACCCCGGCTCGTACCAATGAGTTTTTCGGAATTTATGTATAAAATATCAGTTGATATTTACCAGTCGCTTTTCGGTGAAGGAAAACATCGTGAGGAAACCGGGTTAATCCCGACAAGGCCTAGTTTCCTCTTTGGGTTGGAAGGTCAGATGGCAGTCGCTTCCGTAAAAACTAGTGCCTACGTCAATTCTTGGGATTAGTTGTCAAGCGGACCCCAGGCTCCCATGAGCCGTGGCGAAAATTCCGGGATAACGCGAGGAAGAAGAGTTAATTTCCATACGGGGGTGGAATTCAATAATCGGTTAAAGTGACCGAACGATTTTTAGGGTTCCGTACCCAAAGGGTAAAACGGGACCCTATTACTAAGACTTCGCTGTCCGTCCGTCCGTCCGTCTGTCTGTCACCAGGCTGTATCTCACGAACCGTGATAGCTAGACAGTTGAAATTTTCACAGATGATGCATTTCTGTTGCCGCTATAACAACAAATACTAAAAACAGAATAAAATAAAGATTTAAGTGGGGCTCCCATACAGCAAACGTGATTTTTGACCAAAGTTAAGCAACGTCGGGCGTGGTCAGTACTTGGATGGGTGACCGTTTTCTTTTTGCATTTTTTTCCGTTTTTTTTTGTTTTATGGTACGGAACCCTTCGTGCGCGAGTCCGACTCGCACTTGCCCGGTTTTTTTTATGTAGGTGGTAGTGGTAGCACGAGCCCCTACTTAATAATACATAAAGGATACGTCGCTCCGGGCCTGCTACAATTCGAAAGACTATACCTTCATGACACGGCCGCACTGCTCGCACACCCGCGACCCGTGCTCGTTCGGCATGCGCGTGCGCGGGTACTGGCGGCTCTGATGCGCAGAGTGGGCGTAGCGCACCCCGAGGTGCTTGCGCAGTTTGTGTGTGTTGAACGCAGACGCGTTCGGAAACGAGATGTCACACTGCAACAACAATAAATAAATAATAGTTATTTGTTTCCCTCGGGGGCAAAGTTGTTGTTCAACCGCTCGTGCTAATATTGATACCCGAGCAAGCGAAAGATTCCAAAATTGAACCACGAGCGTAGCGAGTGGTTCGAAAAATGGAATCTTGAGCGTTGCGAGGGTTTCAAAGCACGAGGGTTAAACAAAATTTGCCCCCGAGTGAAACACAAAATTTTTCACCACACCAAACCGAAGCAAATATTAAATGTAAAATATCGAACAAAATCAAACCAAATCAAATCCACATGAATGTTATTAAATATTTATCATCCACAATCATCATTTAAAAGTCAATTCTACCAGCAAACATAAGAAAACAACTCAAAATTTGCATTTGATTACTTTGCCTCACATGTGGATAAAATGCAACTTTGCTGTTCGTTTTTGAAGTGCAAAGTAATTCTTTCCGAGCTGGTGTGGTGAAAAAGTCATTTACAGTACGTACGGTGGTACTTTACGGCACTAGTGCGATAAGCACATTACGTATAACTATGTCGAAAATTTTAAGGGCCATTTGTACTGTAAAACGTTGCACACACGTGCGAATAGGTGCGATACACATGTGGATAAAATGCATCTTTCTTATCAGATTTTGAAGTACAAAGACAGCCTTTCCGAGCTAGAAAAAGACTACGTGATCATGACGTGTCTTTTAATTGAAAATACTTTTTAACAATCAGAGGGCCAACCGCGAAACATGTTCGATGTGTTGTCTCTTTGTCGCTCGTGTAAATTTGTACGTAAGTGTGACAGGGAGGCAACACGTCGAACGCAGTTCGCGGTAGGCCCTCAGTAACTATTATGAAAGTAAAAGAATGTAAATAATCGTATATGATTCATATTTGTTACATATTTGCCGTGCTTTATTTAAAAAAAAATAGTTATTTACGATACAAGTGCGGAAAAGAGGAAATTCGAAACGAGTGGCGATAAATTAAAACACGACCGAAGGGAGTGTTTTAAATCGACACGAGTTGCGAATTGCCTATTCGCACGTGTATCGTACAACGTTTTACAGTACGTATGGCCCTTTACACTTTTGACATACGCACGAAAAGTGTTATTTTACGCACTAGTGCGGGAAAATAGGACCATATGTACTGTAAAAGTGTTTTCAATAAAAAGACACGTCAAGATTGTTTACCTTTTTTCTAATGCTCAAAAAAGTAACTATAAGTTACGTCTTTAAAAGAACACATGTATTTTACTTTCCTCGTATTCGAAATGCAAATTAGAGTGTTTAACTCGGGTGAAAGGCATCATTTCATTCTTTGGTTAACAATCTACTATGATTCAAAGATAGAGATAAAAGTACCTCGTCACATCGATACGACTCCTCGGGATGTGTATCCTTGACATGTTCCTGTAGCGCCTGCTCGCTCGCACAGTTCTCGCCGCACTGCTCGCACGGCCGCAGGTCTCCGTGCTCGCCGGCCGTGTCTGTGTGTCTGTTCAGTGCTTCTACGCTTAGGAAGGTGGCTGAACAGACGGCGCACTTAAATTCTTGCCGCTTCTGAAAAAAAAGGTAAAATTTTCGTTACAGTGTATGTTCATTAGGCCAAAAATTCACCTGATACCACAGAATAAATAATAGTACTACCGTACAGAAAGGACACTTCCTACAAAATCACAAAACCGTTTGACAGCGATTCAGGGTCGAATCATGCTGTCCCTTTCTAATGGCATCCCTTTCGGCTATTTAGGGTTGTCTAAATTCAAGCTATTATCTTATCAGTAGTCGTGCACACAAACGGACGTCAAGTTGTGTCAACCCTAATAAATTGCTCGGAGCAATGCTGAGCCGAACGGAGCCGGGTTTGCCCGAAGTCAGGAGTTTCGCACCCCTGACGGTTTTTCTGGGTTGTCAAGTAAAAATGTTTATAAATATGGTTAAGCAAATCTTGTCAGTAAAAAAAACAACGGGTTGCACTCCGGGAGTGCCGACAGAAGTGAAAACTCAATGACTAGTCCAAAATGTCTGCAGCACTATGTATAATTGACCCATTCTCCTTTCTATTGAAAAACTTTAGTTCCGAAATTGCTGGCCAATAAAATTTAAATTAAATTTGTAGCGTTAATTGTTTAAAATTCGAATATAAATTGTAAAGTTACCTTCCAGACCTCGCATCTAAATATATTTGATCATGATATTTTGAGTTTTATTCACCAGTACTAGAGTTCACTTTTATTAGCCATTTCATCAAGATGTACCTTTATTGAATTAAGGAGTGATATAAAGTTAGAATGTAACTGTGAGATCCTCGTATTTCAGCCCGCGTACAAGATTAGAACATTGAACTTTATTGCTTAATATAAAAGTCCAGTTTTAAATAATTGACCTGATTATGATACGTTATGGCTAAAGTCCTTTGGTGAATAACATTGTCCGTCACAAATGACTTCAGCGAGTTACGCGTTACGCTGTCTCGAGTTTATCATTTTTTTCCCACCTCAAAAAGTGCTCAGCGCCGCTAAAGAAGTTTTCACTTCAAAAAAGGCGCGAAATTCAAATTTTCTATGAGACGATATCCTTTCGCGCCTACATTTTTCAAATTTGCCGCCTTTTTCTACTGACAAGATCTGCTTGTCCAAGTATAAATAAAGGTACTTTGGCGTGAGTGATCTTCTGATGGTGCCTCAGGCCGTAGAGCCCGATGAAGGTCTCCCCGCACAGGTTGCAGGTCACGTTCAGCGTGGGGTGCGCCAGCCGCATGTGGGAGAAACACGACGTACGCTTGCTATAACAGTAATAGAACCCTAATTAACCTTTTGGACGCCAATGACCGATATACCCGCACCGCAGGTTCAACGCCAAAGACCGATTAATAGGTCACAGACCACAGAGCAACATAGACGCACTTGGCCGGTTTTTAAATTTGTTTTAAATTGCGTTATTCCACCACCAATAATTCCCGTGATGTGAGCAGGTTCGGTTGTTAGATATAATTTTTCTGTCCTTTCATTTTTTGGAAAATGTTCAAAATAGTGGACATTGGCATAAAGGACTTAAGTGCCATTAGAGTCTATGTCACATAAGACCACTGTGATAATGACTCAATGAAGTAAGTATATTTTATTTTTTCATTTTTAAGCTTATAGGGACCGTGCGCGTTGGAGGGTCTGCCATCTTGTGGCCTGAATCAGAAACATTAACATGTACATTCCCAAAGCAAGTGCTGCCATCTACCGTTCTCGTACGTTTTCTTGTGCTTATACTTCGTTTTTTTAGCATTAGAAATTAGGTAAACAATCTTGTAACAATTATGAATCAATATGTAACAATTATGAATCTAATACGATTATTTATATTCTTCTGCTTTCATAAGTAATAGTTATTGATTTTTAAAAAGCGTTTTTCAATTAAAAGACATGCCAAGATCGCTTACCTTCTGTGAAGTTCTTTCTAATGCTAAAAAATCGAACTATAGTAGGTGCCATCTTGTGGGCTACATCGGAACCATAAACTTCACATTTGCGCCTCGCGCCGAAAAACTGACGGCTCCAGTGCTGCCCCCTATAGTTCATGCACGCCCCCTACAAATCTTATCGCGCGGTCTACAGCTCACAGAGGCACTAGTATATTCACTACACCTTATAAAAAAACCGGGCAAGTGCGAGTCAGACTCGCGCACGAAGGGTTCCGTACCATAATGCAAAAAAAACGGAAAAAAAATGCAAAAAGAAACGGTCACCCATACAAGTACTGACCACGCCCGACGTTGCTTAACTTTGGTCAAAAATCACGTTTGTTGTATGGGAGCCCCACTTAAATCTTTATTTTATTCTGTTTTTAGTATTTGTTGTTATAGCGGCAACAGAAATACATCATCTGTCAAAATTTAAACTGTCTGGCTATCACGGTTCGTGAGATACAGCCTGGTGACCGACAGACGGACGGACGGACGGACGGATAGCGAAGTCTTAGTAATAGGGTCCCGTTTTACCCTTTGGGTACGGAACCCTAACAAAGTCCCCCGCCGCGTCTGGCTGTTTGTGTGTATGTATGTTCGCTGCAAACTCAAAAACTACTGGTTGGATTTTCATGCGGTTTTCGCCTATCAATAGAGTGATTCTTGAGGAAGGTTTAGGTGTATAATTTGTTAAGGTTTTGTGTAGCCCGTGCGAAGCCGGGGCGGGTCGCTAGTAAGGTAGATGTAGAACAGACTTACAGGAAAGTCTTCCCGCAGTGCCGACACTGGAACGTCTTGCCCTCATGCATGGCGTGGTGTTTCTGCGCTTGCTCCCTGAATTAAAGAATTCGTTCATTATTATACAAAAGCGCTGGTGGCCTAGCGGTAAGAGCGTGCGACTTGCAATCTGGAGGACGCGGGTTCGAACCCTGGCTCGTACCAATGAGTTTTTCGGAACTTATTATGTACGAAATATCATTTGATATTTACCAGTCGCTTTTCGGTGAAGGAAAACATCGTGAGGAAACCGGACTAATCCCAATAAGGCCTAGTTTACGTACGTTACGTAAAACTGGTGCCTACGTCAAATCATGGGATTAGTTGTCAAGCGGACCCCAGGCTCCCATGAGCCGTGGCAGAATGCCGGGATAACGCGAGGAAGAAGAAGAAGTTCATTATTATACAAAGGTAAAGCTCTTCGAGCAACACAGAGAGTACTATTTCCCCTCTGCCGAAGCATAGGTATAACCTGTATAGTTTGTAGCCTTCTAATAGACCCCAACAGCTAATCCTTTGTCTATTGTTAAATAAAACCGCTCGTAGGAGAATTACGCAAAGAGCGTCTAAAATCTTCAACGAGTTTCCTGATCTCCACGTCTGAGTCATCGAACCAGTCTTCCCCACCCGCAACTCGACTGGACAACTCCATTGCGCATCGTGTGACCGCATCTTCAAGACAAAGTTTGGTTTTGCGAGCCACATAAGGGCATTTCATAATCCGGATAAGAATTGTTGATGGGGTCGCCATTGCCGGATACGGCAAGGAAGGGAGAGAGAGAGAGAGAGAAAACCGCTCGTGCCACGTGCCACAACCACCTGATTGTAATTGAATTATAACTCTTATGGAAATTGCAATAAGATTCAAAATGAACTAATGAATAAATATTTTGTTAGGATGTGTGTGGTCCCTTCGACTCGCCGGCACTATAGTACTTCGGTTACTGAGTGCCGGCGAGTCGAATACTAAAGAACCAGTCTAAAATGTGTCATAGAGATGCGTAACAAAGGCGCGTTATCGGAGAGCGTACCTACACTAGTTTTTTGAGCGTTGGACTAGCCCGCGCTCAGGTGCCAAATAGAATAATTAAGACCCTTTTTTGCAGGTAAGTAGCACGTGCGGTTTTAATTCTATTAGAAAGCTACAAACTATATTTCATATTCATATTTCATTTATTGCATATGAACATAAATTACATAATAAGATGTTACAGTCAAGTTGGCCAATTCATGACACCCTGTTAGGGCACACAATATTTAACTAACTAGCCTACCTATTAAACATTTCATTATAATATACTAGCTGTTGCCCGCGACTTCGTCCGCGTGGAATCTTATCTTCAACATTTTACATCTTTCTTGTTGAAATTAAGTACTTTTCTTTTTTAGCATGTTGTATGAAGTTTTAAGTCAAGTGGATTTTGATGTTGGTTGCTGAAATTACTTTTCTTGTATTCTCATAATACGTACCTATGCCCTTATACAAAGATTCAAGTTCCGCTCTCACAAAATATCTGATCTCCATACAAACTTTCAACCCCTTTCTCACCACCTTGGGGGATGATTATCAAAAATGCTTGAATTAGTTTTCATGTTTTTTAATTTAATACATTTGTTAACGCCTCGTCTTTGCTCGGGAATCTTCGGGAGCCGTCGCCGACGCAATGCATGGTGCGGGGCGCGGAGTAGTGGGGCCGGCAGCGGGCATTCTCTCAGCAATCTTGCGACGGACGGTCGTGCCCGTCCGCTTACCATTAGTGATATTTTACCACCTATGTATCACCAAAGTATTTAATTATACGTGCATGTATTGGACTACGAGTCTCATTCAGCTCACCTCATCCACGACCCCAAGATCTTCTCGTCCACCCCTACATGCGTGGACATGTGGCGACCGTGACTTTCAAAATCAAACGGTCATGAGGCGACCGTTGGAGTTCGAGCAGCTGTAATGGCGACTGGCGAGAAATAACGGACTACGCAAGAACAAAGAAATTGGAATTGCTCCGTGGCGCTTTGGATTCTACAACACTACAAGTTGAAATAGACATCTAAAGTCAATGCCGATGTGAAGTAAGCCCGTTCCTTTTGTTCCCTAATTTTTAAAACTTCTGTTTGCTATAATTAGTGCTAGCCTACTTGCAAACGTCAGGTTATGTATCTAGCTTTATGCGTACTAGCCAATTTGCACTATTCTTAGCACTAAGTTATTTTTGCTTGGTTTCCGTATAGATCAATGCATTTAAAATTGCAAATAGAAGTTATTTACATTCGGTAATTAGCTCGATAATGCTTGCCGGCTTTTTTGTGCATCGTTATTTCAATCTTATCGCTTCGTCATAATAAGTGATTTCTATATAAATCAATAAGTTGCTCGTCTTTTAAGTTTTATACAATAACAATACGCTAGTAATAATTATTTTAGAACACGACAAATTAGGTTTAATGTTTAAAAAGTGCACGTTGTAGGTACCGTTATAAATACCTACCGTTATTTTTTTTCTATGCCACGCTTGCTACTTCTATGCAATACTTTCGGTTTGCCTTCTTTATTGTGCATAAAGATTAATACATTTTATTCGTTTCGACTCATTAAAGGTGCATTTTAGTTGTTTATTTGCATTTAAAAGGTAATTACGATTAGGGTTCAAAGTCCGTTGAGGTAAATTCCTAGGGTTCATAGTCTATTGTGGTAAATTCCAGTGTACACCGCTGCGCGCTGTTGCCGGGAGCCTGTTGCTACGCGGTATCCGGGCTATTCGCGAGTACGAGCGCTGTGGAGACGGGTTCGCCTGGCGCGGCCGGTGCTGCTGGCGGGCTCGGCGGCAGCTGTGCTGGACTAGACGGCTGGATCGTGTTACCGGTTTGATTGCACCATTTTATTTACCTGGCTCATTGTTTGTTGTTTAAAATGGCTGAGGAATTAATTAAAAAATTAAATAGAAGGCGCGGTGGACTTAAAAGTCAGTTGACCGTTTTTAAAGACTTTGTAAAAACTGTACAAGGGTCTGAGCACACGTCATTATTAATAAAGGAGCTCAGTTTGCGATTGGATGGACTTCGTAAATTAATGGCTGATTATGACGCCGTGCAAGTTCAACTTGAAGATATTTCCTCTAATTTAGACGAACAAATAGCTGAACGAACTCAAACTGAAAGTCATTTCTATTCGCAAATTGCGTTAGCGCAAGATATAATTGATTCGTTTTCGGCCAAAAATAGTGGGGACAGTGGCTCAACTAAGTCAAGTTCTTATCATGGAAAACATTCGTCAGTTCGTCTACCAGTAATAAATTTGCCGACGTTTGATGGAAACTACACGCGTTGGTTAGAGTTTAAAGATTTATTTGAGTCATTGATCAACAACAACGAGTCAATTGCGCCAATAAATAAATTCCACTATTTAAGGAATTCGTTACAAGGAAGTGCTAGTTTAGCAATAAGGTCAATTGATTTTTCTGCCAGCGGATACGAGCTTGCGTGGAAAACATTGTGTGAAAGATACGATAATAAAAATATATTAATAAATAATCATTTAGGTGCGATCGTAAATATTAATCCTATACAAAAGGAGTCTTTTAAGGCTTTAAGGTACTTAATTGATACTGTCTCGAAAAATTTAAGTTCTTTGGATACGTTAGGTATTTCAACTCAGGGTTGGGACCCGTTGGTGATATTTTTGGTCTCGGCGAAGTTAGATCCCAAAACAAATGGAAAGTGGGAAGAGTATAAAGGTAATTTTTCGTGCCTACCCTCAGGTGATTTAAATAAAAAATCTTCTGATGTACCCACGTTGGAGCATTTTAAAGAGTTTTTACGTAATCGTGCTAATGTTTTAGAGACGATGTTTTGCAGTCGGTCAAATCAGTCAAATGAAAGTAAACCTGTTTTTAAGGAAAATAAAAATAATAAGTCTTTTGTTTCTGCTGGCGAGGCACCACGAATTAAACCGTGTTTGGTATGCGGCCAGAACCATCATGTCTATCAGTGCACCAAGTTTAAGTCTATGAGTCTGGAAGACAGGCTTGTTGAGATTTCAAAACATAAACTTTGTAACAATTGTCTACGCGCGGGACATGATGGTTCTCAATGCACTTTGAAAGGTTCCTGTCGTAGTTGCAAGAAAAAACATAATTCTCTCTTGCATTGCGACAGCGTCAGTAGTAATAATAAAAATGTTGCACCTACCGACACTGTAAAAAATATAAACTCTTCTGTTCACATGTCCACTGACGCTGACGCATCGGGTCAGGTTATGTTGTGCACGGCTCAAGTCGAAGTATATTGCCCTAAAAATAACACTACTTATGTCGCTCGTGCACTCTTGGACAATGGCAGTCAATCGTGTTTAATTTCAGAAAATTTCAAGCAAAAGTTAAAACTACCTACAAATAAAATTGAACCGTTTGATATCACTGGGATCAATAAACAGAAAACGGAGATATCTGAACGTATCCAACTAAAAGTTAGATCTCGCTTTAATTCTTACGAATTAGATGCTAATTTTTGGGTGGTCCCCGAAATCTCAGATGACGTGCCAAATGTGGCAATCGATGTCGAAAAATTAGATTTTCCCCATGTTGAGTTGGCTGATCCGCTGTTCTATAAACCGGATCAGGTTGATATTTTGTTGTCAGGGGACAAATTCTTTAGAGTTCTTAAGCCAGATCAAATAGATCTAGGAGAAGGAAAACCTATGCTACAAGATACTAAGCTAGGATGGTTAGTAGTTGGTCGTACGGGCGAAAGCTACAACCAAATTAATAATGTTTGTTGTCATTTAGCCACTACAAGGCGCCAGACGTCACTACAAGATGTCGATAATTCTCTAAAGCGTTTTTGGGAGGTGGAAGATTTGCCTTCCGATTGTAAGTCTTTGTCTGTTGATGAAGAGTTCTGTGAAACTCATTATGTTGATAATACTACTCGTTTACCTGATGGTCGATTCTCTGTACAGATGCCATTCAAGGAAAAACCCGAGGAAACTCTCGGAAACTCATATCCTATAGCTATGAGACGTTTTCTTAACTTGGAAAAGAAGTTAGATAAAAACCCTAACGTAAAAGAGCAGTATCGTAATTTTTTGCAGGAGTATGCGGATTTAGGACACATGGCTGAAGTGGCACGGCCAAGTTTCGGGTGTTACTTGCCCCACCACTGTGTTATTCGTGAGCAAAAAGAAACTACTAAGCTTAGAGTCGTTTATGATGCGTCAGCTCCTACGAGCTCAGGCAAGTCTCTGAATGACATTCAGGCAGTAGGTCCAGTCGTGCAAAGTGACCTACTGTCAATACTTTTGCGTTTTCGTACTAATAAGTTCGTTCTAACAGCTGACATCGAAAAGATGTATAGGCAGGTCTCTCTTAGCGAAAATCAGCGCCATCTTCAGCTCATTCTGTGGAGAGACCAGGCTGATCAGCCTGTCAAGATTTTCCAGCTCAACACTGTTACGTATGGAATGGCTTCGGCACCTTTTATCACAACAAGGTGCCTCAAGCAGTTAGCTCTCGAATGTCAAGATGAAGTCACTTCTAATGTTATTAAAAATGATTTTTACATTGATGATCTTAACACAGGGTCGTCAACAGTAGAAGAGTTAAAATATATTTACGAAAATGTTGTCAAAGTTCTAAATTCTGCATGCTTTCCCCTGCGCAAGTTTCGCACGAGTTGTGCACAAATTTTAGAAGACCAGTCAGGGTCTACGAATTGCCTTGACTTTAATAATGATGCTTCAGTTTTAGGCCTAAAATGGTCCCCTCAGGCGGATACCTTGCATTTTCCGATAGACTTTGCACCGCCAAATAAAATAACAAAGCGAACTATCATATCTACAACTTGCAAATTGTTTGACCCATTGGGGCTTCTATGTTGCTGTATAGTAAAACCTAAGATTCTTCTTCAGAATTTGTGGTCTGCCAAATTGGACTGGGACACTCCAGTACCTTCGGATTTTGAAAAAAGATGGTTGAAGTTTGTCAACAATTTGGATTATTTATCAAATATCAGTTTAAGTAGACATGTTCTGTGTGATGTACCTAAAACTGAGCGCACAGAGATTCATTGTTTTGTTGATGCGTCCCAAGAGGCTTATGGGGCATGTGTTTATTTGCGGTCAGTTGATAGCAATGATCATGTGACAGTTCGATTGCTTTGCGCAAAGGCCAGAGTGGCCCCAATTAAAGTTTTAAGTATCCCAAGGCTCGAACTATGCGCTAGTTTGTTGGGCGCTCAATTGTGCACGAAAGTAGCTGAGTCTATAAAAACTAAAATTGTCAAACATGTAATGTGGACCGATAGTATGGTCGTTCTCGGTTGGCTTAAATCGCAGTCTAAAACTCTGCAAACTTTCGTACGCAATCGAGTTAATAAAATTAATGAGTTGACTCAAGGTCACGAGTGGAAACACGTACCTACGGACTTAAATCCGGCAGATCTAGCGTCGCGGGGCGTAGATCCGCAGCATCTGCCGTCTTTGTCTTTCTGGTGGGAAGGTCCTTCGTTCCTGAAGAAGGATTATACGGAGTGGCCCTCACAGCCTCAAACGCCTGCTGACTTACCTGAGGTCAAGGTGTTATTAACTGTTAAAGACGAAACCTTAAGCTCTGGTGATCCCGTCGTAACATTCGATCGACATTCGAGTTACGTACGTTTGAAAAGGATTTATGCTTACGTCTTCCGGTTTATACATAACTGTAGAAAGTACAATGCCAAACTTAAGGGACCTTTATCAGTTCAGGAGCTTAAGGACTCGTTGACGTTTTTAGTTAAAAAATGTCAAGCGCAGTCGTTTCAAAAAGACATTCAAAATTTAAGCCAAGGTAAAACACTTCATAATCGAAGTAGACTTTTGTCTCTCAACCCTTTTGTAGATCCTAGTGGTGTTTTACGTGTAGGAGGGAGAATAAGTAATTCAAACTATCATTTTAATAAAAAACATCCAATTTTGTTAGATGCTAAGCATCATTTTACGAAGCTTATTATGAAATACGAGCACTTACGTTTGTATCACGCCGGTGCTCAGTTGATTCTATCATCACTACGTGAAGAGTTCTGGCCAGTAGGTGGTAGGAATTTAGCTCGAAGTATATCTCAAAGATGTGTTGACTGTGTTAGGCAACGAGGCAAAACAGTTCAGCCTATAATGGGTGATCTACCGAGCGTAAGAGTACAAACAAGTTCCGCTTTCCATTCTACTGGGATTGACTTCGCCGGTCCTTTCATGATAGCTAATAAGAAGGGACGCGGCAGTCGTAATACTAAGGCCTACCTATGTGTCTTTGTTTGCCTCGCCTCCAAGGCGATTCACCTTGAGGTGGTTAGCGATTTATCCACCGAAGCTTTCATATTGTGTCTGCGCAGGTTCGTATCGCGTCGTGGCAAGCCCGAAGTAATTTACTGCGATAACGGGAAAAACTTTGTAGGCGCGCACAATGAGCTGGGTAGAGTTTTACGGTCCAGCCGTCATCCAGTTTCGGATTACGCAGCTAACGAATCGATTGACTTTAAATTCATTCCCGCGTACGCGCCTAACTTTGGCGGAATATGGGAGGCTGGCGTCCGAGCAGCCAAGTTTCATTTAAAACGTATTGCTGGTAACGCAAACCTGACGTTTGAGGAGCTAACTACTCTTTTTGTGCAAACAGAGGCTATCCTAAATTCTCGTCCAATCACTCCTCTTTCATCAGATCCCAACGACCTGAGTCCCCTTACCCCAGGGCATTTTTTGATTACTCGGCCATTGACTTCATCTGTGCCATCTCTACCCGTCACGGGCAATCCAGTTACCAGATATAAGCGCATCGAGCTTCTTCGGCAGCAGTTTTGGGAAAGATGGCGTCGCGAATTTATGGCTGAGCTTCAACAGCGCGTGAAGTGGAAAACCAACCAGAGAGGAATCCAGATTGGAGATCTCGTACTACTCAAAGAAGACAATCTGATGCCGTTACAATGGCGCATGGGGCGCGTCATTCATCTCTACAATGGCCCTGACGGTGTTTGTCGGGTCGCCGATATATTGACGGAGAAAGGTCCAATCAAAAGGGCCGTAAACAAGATGTGTCTTCTGCCAACTGATCCTGAACCCGATGACGAGGACAACAAGTCAAAGGATGATCAAGCCGATCCCTAAAATTCAGTCTTCAGCATCTGATCCCTTGAAAGCAGTATGCTTTCAACGCCGCGGAGGATGTTAACGCCTCGTCTTTGCTCGGGAATCTTCGGGAGCCGTCGCCGACGCAATGCATGGTGCGGGGCGCGGAGTAGTGGGGCCGGCAGCGGGCATTCTCTCAGCAATCTTGCGACGGACGGTCGTGCCCGTCCGCTTACCATTAGTGATATTTTACCACCTATGTATCACCAAAGTATTTAATTATACGTGCATGTATTGGACTACGAGTCTCATTCAGCTCACCTCATCCACGACCCCAAGATCTTCTCGTCCACCCCTACATGCGTGGACAACATTTTTTTGCAAAAAGTTCAAGTTCCTAGCTGAAAATTAAATTTACACCCCAAGACGAACTTTCATCCCCTTTTTAACCCCCTTAGGGGTTGAATTTTCAAAAATGTTGCAATTACTTTTTTTTCTAATCGGCTATTATATATGTCTTTCTAAGAAGTTTCAAAGCATTTGTAATGAATTCAAACTTTGAACCCTACTTTAACCCTGTTAGGGGATGAATTTGCTGAAATCACTTTTATTGTCTTCTAATAATATCCCCAAATACAAAGATTCAAATCCCGCGCTCGAAAAAATGTATGATATCCATACAAACTTTCAACCCCGTTTTCACCACCATAGGGGATGAATTTTCAAAAACGCTGAAATTAGTTTTCTTGTATTTTAATAATATATATTTTACCGAAGTTTCAAATTCCTAGCTCAAAAGAAAACTTAAACCACATACAAATTTTCATCCCCTTTTTAACCCTGTTAGGGGATGAATTTTACAAAACACTGAAATTACTTTTATTGTTTTCTAATAATATCCCCAAATACAAAGATTCAAGTCCGCGCTCGAAAAAATTTTTGATATCCATACAAACTTTCAACCCCTTTTTCCCCACCTTGGAGGATGAATTTTCTAAAACGCTGAAATTACTTTTCTTGTATTTTAATAATATATATTTTACCAAAGTTTCAAATTCCTAGCTCAAAAGAAAACTTAAACCCCATACAAATTTTCATCCCCTTTTTAACCCTGTTAGGGGATGAATTTTACAAAACGCTGAAATTACTTTTATTGTTTTCTAATAATATCCCCAAATACAAAGATTCAAGTCCCGCGCTCGAAAAATTTTTTGTTATCCATATAAACTTTCAACCCCTTTTTCACCACCTTGGGGGATGAATTTTCTAAAACGCTGAAATTAGTTTTCTTGTATTTGAATTTGATATATTTTTACAAAGTTTCAAGTTCCTAGCCTAAAATAAAATTTGCACCCGAAGACGAACTTTCATCCCCTTTTTAACCCCCTTAGGGGTTGAATTTCCAAAAACGTTTCAATCACTTTTTTTTGTAATCGGCTATTATGCCTTTCTAAGATGTTTCAAAGAATTTGTAATGGATTAAAATTTTCAACCGCTTTTTAACCCTGTTAGGGGATGAATTTTACAAAACGCTGAAATTACTTTTCCTGTCTTCTAATAAAATATCCCTAAATACAAAGATTCAAGTCCTCCACTCGAAAAATTTTTTGATATCCATACAAACTTTCAACCCCTTTTTCACCACCTTAGGGGATGAATTTTCATAAACGCTGAAATTACTTTTCTTGTATTTTAATAATATACCTTTTTTCGAAGTTTCAAATTCCTAGCTTAAAAGAAAACTTTAACCCCATACAAACTTTCATCCCCCTTTTAACCCCCTTAGGGGTTGAATTTCTCAAAATCGCTTCTTATCTCTTGTACACTTTATAAATGCAATCTGGTGTGCAAATTTCAACTTTCTGGCTTTTGTAGTTTCGGCTCTGCGTTGATGAATCAGTCAGTCAGGACACTTGCATTTATATATATAGATCTACCGTATAATTAGCGTGTATAAGAAAAAAAAAGTCCAATAAATCTAACATTGTAAATGTCAACAAAAGATAAATTAAATAACATAGCACACATTAAGTTTTAGCAATAGTCAAAGTAATATAATAACATTTCATGCAATAATTTAAAATTCAATGTCACAATAAATAAGGTTAATTATAATAATAAAATAAGAATTATAAATTATCATTAAAAAAGTCAGTAACACAATAATAACATTTATCTAGTAATAAGTTTTTTAATTTATTTTTAAAGATCGCATTTGAGGTTCTTGCTTAATCGAGTCAGGAATTTTATTAGTTATTAGGATACATTTGTAATGTGGACCATTTTTAGGGCATTTCCATTTAAAGTTGTACCCTCGAGTTTTTCGCATGTCCCCTTAAATTTTTTGCGTTTTACTCTTAAGACGAATTTTTTAACTAGGCAAATGATGTTTTTTATTGAAATATATTATATAGACACATCATTTATTAAGTTTAATGCACAATAAATCACTTTTTTCTTACTTAAAATCAGGTTTTTAGATATGATAAAATCACTCTGTAGTACTGTCCCCTTCACCGACTTCAATTTTTGATGGACTTTTACACATATTTTTTCTATGAAGGCAACACCAAGTAATGCATTCCTGGCATAGTTTAAATGTTGAAAAATGTGTTATTGATGAAAAAGAGCTTTAAAAACACCAATAATAAGGTTTAATTTCGATAAAAACGTTGTCCCCGCGAAATGGTGAAACGGACATAGTCCAGGTTGGTTACGCAGTTTTCGCTACTTAGCGAAATACTTTTTACCAATATTTTAGGTTCTTTTTCATCCTAGAAACCCTGTGACCATAGATAAAGCTTGTTTAAACGTCAAATTTGATTTATAACAGTCAATTCGCAACCTCCAAGGCGGGCTGGTGTGTGACCGGTAATTTTACTCAATGTTTTGTCCGTTTTGTTCAACTGTTTATGCAGCTTGAACCTTAGGTAACTAAAACACTGTTAATATTAAATAAAACCATGTTTCATTTAGTTATTTATCAAGCACATAAGTTGAACATTGCGGTTAGTTTTGTATTATTTTGAATAGATTTAATTCTGGATCAGACAAATCGTTACGTCCCTTTGGTTACAATTTGAAGCGTAACATATAGCCGGACTAGAAAAATGTAACCAAACGGACACGGTAAAGTCGCACGCACATTGAGTATGTATAGTTTTTACCGTGACTTTGTCTATACTTATTTAATTCATAATATGCAATTAATAAGTCATATTTTATTAAGTAATATTGTGTTTCTTATGTTTAAAACCTTATCTACTGATTTTGGTACATATTTTGTAGTCCTTTTTTTAATCACTGAGTATTTGTGTAATTTTTTGATTATTGTGATCTCGTCTTTACTTTGTCCATTAAGGTACATGGGTGTCCATTTGGAAATGTCCCCTTGATTTCAAAAGTATTTTTTATTGTTTATTCAAAGTTTATAAGCTAAAATATTTAATTTTTTGACAATAATCTTTAGTTTTGGTAATTTAATTATTATTATTCGTCACATGGCAGTAATGCCAATAACTATTTAATAAACCTAAAAATATCGTACGATTTGGGGCCACCTCGTAACCAAACCACCTAAAATTTCCTTTTATGAAAAATGTTTGTTCTAAATTGGTCAATGATGATTGTTTTTAGGATGTTTATTAACATTATTATGCTTTAAACATAAAAACATTTGCTTCAAGTATGTCTTTTATTGACTATTTCAATAACCATTTGTAACCAAACGGACCGAAAAAAACCTCCCTCATCCTATTAAATATTAATTTTAACTGGTTTATGCTAAAAATATAACGATTCTCTTTTGTGTTTCGTAAACTAGAATATATTTACTCATAGAATCACATAAAAAAGTACCAAATAATCCAAATTATATTTTCAACTCGTCAAGTGAATCATGGTACAACTTTAAATGGAAATGCCCTTTACACATTTGTAAGTTCGTTTTGGGTAACAGCAATTTATTCGTGTACTGTGCTCTAGTTGTTTGCTTATCCTGTTTTAGTTAAAATAAATGAGGGTTTTCGCGAACAAAAAGAGCAGCTTGCAATATATAGATGCAGGGCAGTGTTAAAAGTTTGTAACGAACAAAGTACGGACGGCAGCTATCTGGTATACGCACATTCGCCAAAATTCGAATACACTTTTTCTGCATTATAAAAAGCTGTTCGGCCTCGACACTATCACCCCAAAGGACTACGGCGTACCGAAGCCATGCGTACGCATATGCGTAATATGCGGATAATGCACACTCGTAATTTGTGTTCTTTTTTAGTATGCTTAGGGCATATACAAATTTTGACATTTTCGTTTTTATGTTTTGTATGTGGGTCTTCCAATTCATACCGGAGTCTATGGTTATACCTAACAAATTGAATTCCGCGACCTCTTCTATATTACATGTGGCAGTGTCTAAACTTAGTTCCAATGGCTTTTTTTGTGTGGGCTTAAATTGTATGATTTTGGTTTTTTTCAAGTTAATTTCCAAGTTATGTTCACCGAGCCATTTCTGTACACCTATATACCTATGGGCATGCGTGTAGTGACTCATCCATACACAGAAAGAGATCGAGGTTTGCAAGATTTGTCTTTGACGTGTGTCATTTTCAGTTTTAAGTTTTAGAATCGCTTATAAAATATATAATTCGTTGCTCAGAACTGACCTCTGTCTGCTCACAAAGTCGCACGACTGGCATATATACTTCAGTCGGTGGGTGTCCTGATGTTTTTGGCGATAGCAATTGCGCCGGAAGCGTATGGAACATATCTCGCAAGAAAACGCGCCTTCACTCTGAAATCAAAATAGCATCTTCATCACTATATAAACCTTATAAAATAAAGTCGCTCCCCGCGTCTGTCTGTGTGTATGTGTCGCAGTCAAAAGTGGGAACTGGTCAAAAGAACTTTTAACCGACAAAAACAGGAAAAACTGCTTTTGACTGAGCATGTTGGTCAAAAGTAGTTTTACCTGAAAATCATACCTATTTCTGACAACAGTTTCGTTTTTAGGGCGTAGCAAAAAAACATAACCCTAACCTACCTATCTCTGGGAACAGTTTCGTTTTTTGGGCGTAGAAAAAAAAACCCTAACCTACCTATCTCTGCGAGTACTTTTGACTGATAGTAACAGTCACAATTACTATTAACCAATGATTTTCAGGTAAAACTACTTTTGACCAACATGCTAAGTCAAAAGCAGTTTTGCCTGTTTTTGTCGGTTAAAAGTTCTTTTGACCAGTTCACACTTTTGACTGCGACATATGTACGTACGTGATAAAATCAATAAATACGGTCAAGTGCGAGTCGGACTCGCGTTCTAAGGGTTCCGTGTACATTACTCATTTTTTAACAACGCATTTTTTATGTGGAACGTGAATGAAAAGTCTTTAAGGTGGTTCGCTTAGGTTACTCAAAACTTAACTCTCGCTAGATGGCACCACTTTTGCAAAATTTCAGATTTTATTTTTTTGTGAAATGGTCTTGGTATTTGTATACTTAAAAGTATGTTTCGTGCACTCTTTAAGTAAATATTGAACTATTAAAATAAACATTGAATACCACCACCATGCAAAAACCACCTTTTTAATTCGACGGAGTGTTGCTGTCACGCTTTTTCCTACTATTACTCACACATGCAAACAGTGTTTCCGCGATCATTGTAGTAGACAATTTCACACAACGTAAGTATGTTGCAACAGCGTAACGGTATGTTCGTGGAAATACGTGCAAGAGGATTGGGGTTCAAGACTGGTGCGAGTAGGTAATTTCTTTTGTTTCTCCTTTGTGTTATCTTACCTTTAAACGAGCAATTATTATGATGATATGATGATGATGATGATAATATGATGGTGAGTAATATGATATGTCTCGTCTTGACACGGCTGTGCCCCCAGATTATGTAAATAGTTTGTAAATAATGTATAGTATAAGTAGGTTAAAATAGAACATAATTTGCATGCCGAGATTATTGGCGAAATGTGCTGAACTCGCAAAATTGCATGTTAACACCAAACTTCTGTACCTACCACATTTCTAGCAAATAAATTTCATTTCATTTCATTTCATTTTCATTTCATTTCATTTCATTTCATTTCATTTCATTTATTAGATATATAATTATTTATTTATATATTTGGATGGTATCAGAACCGGCTGTAACGATTTCGATGAAATTTGCTATAAGGGGTTTGATCTCTTAGCTAGGTCTATGAGAAAACGCGCATTTTTGAGTTTTTATGTTTTGTAAGCTTTGGTCGGTCTCCCAGATATTCAATCTCCGCTTGGCAACTTATCCCAGAATTGGCATGCGCACTAGTTTTTACGAAAGCGACTGCCCTGACCTTCCAACCCAGAGAGTAAACTTATTTGGATTAGTCCGGTTTCCTCACATTGTTTTCTTTCACCGAAAAATAGGTATCGGTGTATGAATAGGTAGGTATCAAATGCTATTTCGTACAAAAGTTCGAAAAATCATTGGTACCAGCCGGGGTTAGAACCCGCGACCTCCGAATTGCTTTCCGCTAGGCCAGCAGCGCTTCCCCCACATACTCAGTGTTATCAGGTTTTTAAAAAATCATAATGATTACTTATGAAAGCAGAAGAATATAAATGATCGTATTAGATTTATAATTGTTACATATTTGCCGTAACTTATTTTTAAAATGTGTTTTTCAATTAAAAGACACGTCAAGATTGTTTACCTTATTTCTAATGCTAAAAAAAAACAAACTATAGTAATAATTGTGTTTTTCATTCATAGACAAAGTCCATTATTTTTAACCACAGGAAATTTTATACACTTCTTTTTAGGGTTCCGTACCCAAAGGGTAAAACGGGACCCTATTACTAAGACTTCGCTGTCCGTCCGTCCGTCCGTCCGTCCGTCCGTCTGTCACCAGGCTGTATCTCACGAACCGTAATAGCTAGACAGTTGAAATTTTCACAGATGATGTATTTCTGTTGCCGCTATAACAACAAACACTAAAAACAGAATAAAATAAAGATTTGAATGGGGCTCCCATACAACAAACGTGATTTTTGACCAAAGTTAAGCAACGTGTCGGGAGTGGTCATCAGTACTTGGATGGGTGACCGTTTTTTTTTGCTTTTTTTGTTTTTTTTTTGCATTATGGCACGGAACCCTTCGTGCGCGAGTCCGACTCGCACTTGCCCGGTTTTTATTGCAGTGAGGATGTCCTGATTGTAAAAATCAGAGAGATTAGGAAGAGTATAATTTCTAATTATCTTTGTAAAAATAAAAAAATACGTGTAGCCCATACTTAATAATCGATTTATTATAATAAGAAAAATTAAATAAAAATAAAAAAACAATACGAAATTTAGGTGTAACAAAAATACAAAAAGTTATGTTCCAGCATACAATGACTGGGGATCGAACCGGGAATCTTCCGTTTGCAAGCAAAAAAGCGACTGTTTGCATAACACGCCATGATAGTTCTTAGCTAAGCTGACGAACTTCTCGCTTAGGTCAATTAACTACCTGTCAAAAATCAGTGTCAACAAAATTGCACTAAACATGACGGCACTCCAAATTCGAGCCGTGGTCAGCCCGGCAATGTCGGAAATGGTATGGCAACGTCGCAAATGTATCTGTACACGACATTTGTGACACACACATACGTAAAATTGATGAAAAGTTAACTATGATTTTTGCATGATTTCTGTATGAAACATTGTTTTCCTGTTAATTTCGCGCAAACGAATATTCGAAAGAAGATAAATGCGGAAATATTTGTGTACTAATAGTGTGTAGTTACTTAATGAGCTTTGATTGAATTTTGTATGAAAAGCGAACCACCTTAATAAACCGTCAAAAACTAATTAAGTCCCACTCACGCTTTTAACGGCACGGCACATTTCTAATGGATTTTCCTGTCATACCTAAGTATATAGGTAAAGAACTATTTAGTGTTATTTTTCAAAATTTAAAACCCAGTAGTTTCGGAGATAAAGGGGGGGAATGGTCGGACAGACAGACCGACAGACGCACGAGTGATCCTATAAGGGTGCCGTTTTTTCCTTTTGGGGTACGGAACCCTAAAAACTACGGAACGGATTTTCATTCAGTTTCCACAAATCAATGAGTGATTCTTGAGGAAGGTTTAGGTGTATAATTTTTTAGGTTACTAAACTAATGATAATGATAATAATGATGAGAATCTCGTGAAGGCCGAGAAGGACAAGTCCAGTAAGTACCTAGACTTGGCTCACGAGATAACCGCCATGTGGGATGTTGATTCGACGATCATTGTTCCTATAGTCGTGTCAGTGAACGGTCTCATAGCGAAGAGTCTCGACCAACACCTAGAGAGACTCTCGCTGGGTGGTTGGATCAAGGGTCAGATGCAGAAGGCGGTGATCTTGGACATGGCGTGGATAGTCCGCCGGTTCCTCTCTCTGCAGCCCTGACCACCGGCAGCTTGGGCCCCGCTACTGGCGCTCCGCGATTTCGTCGCTTTGCAACAGGTAGCTACAAGTACATCCGTTCCACACCAATTTTGGTGGCTAGCCATAAGCCGCGCGTGGCGCTGTTGCCACCTAGCGGCCATATCTGTCCTGATCGTAACAGACGCGTTTTGTTAGAGAGTGAATCTTTTGTACCTATACTATTATTTATTCTGTGCCCGTGCGAAGCATGGCGGGTCGCTAGTAGATACTGAACTAATGATAACTAGTGGCTCTGTGAGCTGTAGACCTCGCGTTGAGTTAAATGTAATGCCCGTGTTACAACAACGCTATATGCTACATTTAATTACTTTTTAAACAAAAAAAAAAAAACAAAAAAGAAAACAAAAAAAAATTTTTTTTTTGAAAATTAACTATGCCATTTAGTTCTTATAAACGTACTTAACTATACCCCGAAGTTAACGGAATTCAATAAAAACACGGTGTATAGTAAATTAAAGAAAAACAATACGAAATTTATGTGTAAAAAAATACAAAAAGTTATAATATCCCAGCATACAATTACTGGGGATCGAACCCAGACCCTCTGTGCAAACAGAAAAAGCGAACGTTTACAAACTGAGCCTAATAGTTCTTAGATTGGTTGACGAAATTTAGCTACTCCTTCTCAAATTAAAATTAGTTAAAATTAAATATCTAAATACCGCCTACACCAGCGATAATTTTTTTCTGCATTTTTTGCTATTAACTCTGTAAACATGTTTCAAAAAGAAAATAGGCTTATGATATCGATACGACTATTTGTTTAGGCGCCAGGTATCACGACTCCGCCATTTTAAAAAAATTCCAAAAACCGGATTGACAAAAAAATTTTATTTAGTCATAAAATTCGGTCACAAAATTTCACGAGAATCGGTTAAGAATTGCGACCTGTAGAGGAGAACATCCGGACATACGAAAGCAAAATGCCCGAGTCAAAACGTAGACCTTCGCTTCGCTTCGGTCAATGATATTAATGATACATACAGGATTGTGTCTAATGATGTGGTTGTTGTATGCCAACTCCATATTAAACCCTTTTCCGCAGGCCTCACACTGGTACGAGTACTTCTTGGACTTCTTACGCGAGGCGATTTCCTCCAGTTGCTCTTCCTGCACATACCAACGTTTTACAGTAATAACTAGCAAAATTATAAAATAGGCTAGATGACAAATTTTCATTAAATAATCATAATTGACGGTGACCGAAGAGCTGGCGGCTACCTCGCACAACGTATCAGCATTGCGATACAGCGAGGAAATGCCGCCAGCATCCTTGGTACAAACTTGGTTAAAGCAATACAAAAGCCACAAATGATAGTCAAAGTCCGACAGTTGCACTTCACTCGCGAAACGCTCCTAACAAAACGAATAGTGAACGTGACGTCAAGGTCACTGAGAGTCCATCTCGAACTATGGAGAAATCAAGAAAATTGCATTTTTGTCGGTGAAATATTGCGTTTATGTATGTATATAGTTGCAATACAATTTTTTTTATAAATTGTAAGGAATCGAATGACATCCTTACTTATTTCCTTTTTGGAAGTTAAAAGAAACTTAAATTTTGAAACTTTCAGGTCCTGTATTTTTGTATTACATATTTCCGTATATTATTAATATCCACATTAGTGTGATAAATTGCGAATTTGCTATCTATTTTACTTGATTTTGTTATAAAATTCAACATGTGTCATCATCATCATCCCTATTCTATCATATTTCGCTTAAGAGGAAGGAGGGCTAAGTCATGTTACGGCTTCTCCATACAAACATAGTCCCCATTTTACTCTCTGCTCTCTGGATATTAACATTACAGAAGATATTTTAACGCTACAGATTTTACATTACAGAAAATAATTGATGTAACAGGCATTATATTAACCACAGCTGCGCCCCTTCGCATTATCGATTTTTTTATATAATTATATAGCACCGAACTGCGTTCCAAAACCGGCATTGCATCCCACAGGGCGGATCTCGGGGCAGAGGAAGACCAAAACGGAGATGGCGGGATGACCTTGACACATTTTGTAGAGTGGCGAGAGTGTGCATCGGATAGGACCAAATGGCGGGAAAGAGGGGAGGCCTTTGCCCAGCAGTGGTACACTCCTATAGGCTAATAAAAAAAAGCTCCAAAAGCTTTTAAAATTTTGAATGGAATTTGGTTTCCCACTTCTAAATCTTGTAATAAAAAAAACGGAAAGAGTAAAACGAAGGAGCATAACCATGGTTAAGTATACAATAAACTGTAAAAATTTTAAAGTTAATAATAATTTCAATATCCAGGGAGGAAAATCGGACTATCTTTGTATTTAGAAGCGCTCCACCATTATTTTTGTCAAATTTTGATGAAAATATAAAGTTTATAATGATATATCATTACTAATAAGTGCAAGTTTAGTATAAAACAATTTTAGTTTGATTCTCACCTTGCTCAAAGTCACAATTTTCACATTATAGTCACTCTCGAATTTAGCAAAATCAAACACCGGCAAATAATTATTCTCCGGCTTCCTTCTTATTTTATAACGAGCTATCTTTTTCCTTGATTTCAGCATCATTTTCATATCTATCTTCTTAAGTGCATCCTTTCTTAAATTTTCTTGTCTCATTTTTATAGGCATTCTAATAATACCTACATTACTAACGCCATTCACTTCAACATTAGTTTTAGTTTCAACATTTATCTTAATATCTCCTGGACTACCGTCATTATTTTCCCCAATTACTATTTTCATCTTTTTCTTGAGACTGTCCCCAATCGTTCTCATTCTACTTTTAATATATTTCAGTTTATCCTTACTTATATTAAGAACCTGCATCTGATTTTCATATTCAACTTTAGAATCAATTTTCTTTATAATACCATCTACTCCAACAAATTTTACATTCGGATTTCGAATTTTACGTTTTTTATTAAGTTTCAGTTTTTCATCATTAGTTTTTGAATCTTCTATTCTCCTTTTCCTCATGACTGAAGGTTTTGAATCTGTTTTTTCAGTAATACCATCTGTTTGATCAAGTTTTACACTTTGTTTATGAAGGTTATCATTGGCATTTAATACTTTTAGGATTTCGTATGAAATTTTTTCATCATTTTTCTTTCCAACAGATTTGACATTTGTTTTAAGATTTTTATTGTTGCTAATATTTAGAACCGGCTTTTTATTTTTGTATCCATTTTTTGGTTGATTGTTTCTCCTCTTCTTCTCCTCAATATCAGCAAAGTCTAAATTTGGTTCAAGGGTTATATTGATATCCTCTGGGTCAATATCATTTAGTGGGAGATCAATATCTGTAGTATCTATACATGTTATGGTTGTGTCAGTTGGCGGTATATCTACAGATGATGTTACATCTATATTTCCTATGGCTGTGTTGGCTGGTGTTACATCTATACATTCTATAGCTGCGTTGGCCGGTGTTACATCTATACTTTCTATGGCTGTGTTGGCTGGTGTTACATCTATACTTTCTATGGCTGTGTCAGCTGGTATTACATCTATACTTTCTATGGCTGTTTCAGCTGATGCTATATCTATACATTCTATGATTTGGATTTCAGTTAAGGTTAGGTCCAGGAATTGGTTGGAAGAATTTATTTTGCGGATGACTTCTATGTTAATCTGAAAAATTATTAAATATTTTGAAAATTTAAAATATTATCACTGTTCTGCACAGTGGCGGATTTGCCCTAAGGTCCAGTAGGCCCGGGCCTAGGGCGGCAACTTGTGACAAAAAATTATCTGAGGGGTCATCCATTAATTACATCACACGTTTAGGGGGAGGGAGGGGGTCAAGAAAATGTGACATATTGGGACATGGGGGAGGGGGGACACACAAACTTTGTGACGTCACTTTAACTTCATCAGTAACCAAAAATTTATTTAATTATTTTATTCGCTGTACATTTAAATAACAAGTTTTTAAAACGATAATTGTTTTTATTCGTTTAATTTTCTTTCCTAAGCAGTTTTGGGTTATAAAATTAAGGAGGGGGGAGGGGTCAAAAAACCTAGAAATTCGTGTGACGTAATTAATGGATGACCCCTCATGATAAAAAGAGATAACTGAAAACGTAGAATGTAGTCAATATGATGGGTGCTGAGACAGGGGCGGCTAGAGTTCCTGGTGCCTATAGTTCGTTTTTTTAGCATTAGAAAGAACTCCGCAGAAGGAAGCGTGCATTTTTTATCAGGCTCGTTAATTGTTAATAATTATTGAATTATCTAATGTAGCATGGTCAATACATATAATTTACTTCAAATTGTTACCGCTAAAAGTGCCAGATTTAGAACCACAAGCGAACTTCTGCGGAGTTCTTTCTAAAGCTAAAAAAAACGGACTATAGGGCGGCCAAGACTGCAAATCCGCCACTGGTTCTGCACCAATCTTTAGAACAGTAGAATACCTACTCTTTATTCGCAAATCTTTGTAAAAGCTACAGCAATAAGAAAAACAATTGTTTAAAAATAAAGGAAAATATTCTAGGAATGTTTGTAAAACCTATATAAAAAAATGTATACCTTATCCTTGGCCTGCTCTGAGGTTAAACTCTGGTGTGCGCGCAGGCACATGTCTCTAAAGGATGCACTCTTAAGCACCTGAGTGCCGCAGTACACGCACAGGTACTGCTGGAGTTGGTCCTTGTCAACCTAAAATTTAACTCACAGCTATGTTAATTAATACATTATAAATGGAGATTTGGTACTTAACAGAAACATAGTACCCAAGAGAGGGAAAAAGGAATGATGGTAGACAAAAAACGAGATGGGAAGACAAGTTCAGGCAGGTGGCTGGAGCCTTGTGGAGAAGACAGTGTCTGGACAGGAACGCATGGAGGAATATTTATTTATTTTAAACTTTATTGCACATACAAAAAGTACAACAGGCGGACTTAATGCCGGTATAGGCATTCTCTACCAGTCAACCATAGGGCGAAACAGAAAAGCGTTCATGTGGGTGCAGTGAGAAATAGACAGAAAAAAAACGTAACTTATATGGGAGAGGCCTATGCCAAGGGCAACCAGAAAAGATGTCTGCGGAGAAAGGCTAGCAGTAAGCAGTAAATGGAGATTTAATAATAAGAAATGTTTGTTAGTACAAATAATAAGTAACACAAAAATAAAATTCATTCATGACATATATATTTGTGCCAATTGGTCCTCACTCAGTTGTCACATTGTGTATCCTAGGACACACAATGTGACACTGATTTTCAGGGAAGCCTGGGAAGACTAAAGCTAAAACTAGAACTAAAACTAATTAGGTGGCAGAACCAAAACATAAGGATTCATCGGTGAATAAAAGTGAGAATAAACAAAACTTAAGAATCTTTTGACCGCTACCAACAAAATAAACATACACCAACACAAAAAAAGTTACAAATTTACAAATAAACATGCAAAAATTGGTACAAAAGTGAGTACAACTGATACAAAAGCCGGATGACTAAAGATGATTGCTTTCTTTAATTATAAGCGAATTCAAATTAATTTATATACACGGTAGACGTGCACGCCGGTCGAAAAAAATCGGGCGGCGGCGCGCCACGAATAAATCCACGGCGGCGGCGTAACGCCGGCGGCGTGGGATTTTCAACTTTTCAATATACGTATAATGAGAAACCAAGATTAACTCTTAAATCAACACGGGGAAAATCTCAAAAAAGCTGTGTTACATCGTTTTTTTGGTTTATTGTAGAAATATCATGAAAAAAACATATGTCAGTATGTTGGACGTTGCCAGGATCGGTGTAAATAAAAAGATACGCCGCGTAATGAAAAGACGTCCAGTATTTTGGACGTTGCCGAGTATAGACTACCTACTTTATGTGCGTAAGGTTTTTAGTCCAATTCATGTTTTTTTTAATTAAATATAGAATAATTGCATGTTTAATTAGAAATACACTTACTGATAATGTCAACTTATGTAATGAATTGAAGTAAAACCTATTATTTTTATATTTTTGGAATAACATTAGTAGTAGTAAGTGGTAAAATTTTACCAGTCATTGACGTCATTTATTTAACGTTAAATCAAACAGCGGGTTATCCTAGGAAGCAGTAACATCTAAGCAATGGTTTTTACAATAATGCATGCACTTTTATCAAAATTTTCCTAACAAATTACTCAAATGAAATCGGGTATGTCTCTTGATGAAAACAAATCCACACACAAACAGGAAACAAACACTCACACACACCACATCCACAGGGAAAAAATCCATAAAAATATTTTTTTTATCTATTTGGTTCATTACGTAATACGGCAAGTAATGACTTTTTAAAATGTTTTGAAACACCTAACCTACCTGAAAATTAAATAATTTTACTCTTCCCATACTTGGCAACGTCTAACATATTGGACTTAGCAAAAGTGTCAACGGGCAAAATACTGGACATTACACTTTTTACACTTGTTTTACCCATAAACAAAAAACATTTTTATGTAAATCATATTGCCACGTAATAAACAGACCAGTTAGTAACCTATTACACGTTTTATTTTAACTCTGCTTAATACTGTCATATAAAAAATATATATATGGGTAAAATCTCAGTCTGTCGGATGCTTCCTTGCAAGTTCTGCGTTCTGTAGGACTTTGACAAAAAGATTATGTTCACACTGGTTCCCAATATTTTCTTATATACTCATACTTAAAAATAACATATCATTCAAGTAGTAATATGTATTAGTAGTTTCCTGGTAGTGTAAGTACGCTACCAGAGGAAAGTAACGCTATGCTTTAATATTTGGTGCAATTTTTTTTTTCTTGGGATGTACATTATAGTGGACGTTATCGATTTAAAGGTTAAAATAAATCAAGCAATGAATGTAAAAGAAAACGGGACAGTCGAAACGCTAAAGCTAAGCACGTCGCAAACGCTTTATGTCCATTGATTTTAAATTTGTACTCTTGCGGGCTTTGTCTCGGCGCGAATTTTAAAGTACCGGCGGCGGCGGCGGCGCGCTGACTCCTTATGGCGGCGGCGCGCACGTCTAATACACGGTTTAACATGAGCAAACCGAATAATTTTAACAGCGTATTCCTGATCATATTTAGAGACAAAAATGTCTTATAAACTTTTTTGAAATTCGCCTAAGGACTGTATCGTTTATTATAAATACAACTTTACTTAGCCGTTTTTTCTGGTATTATATTTGTATTAAAAAATTACACATATAGTTTAATTAGTGCTTTAATAATAAGTAACATTTCGTCCTGGGAGATCACGTAAAGCATATGGTTTGGACAATATTTACCCAGTCTTCCCGAGTAACTACAACGATTTCGGACAAATACTACAAGAAAATTTACGGTTTGCGAACAAGACGAGAGATTACACAAAAAAAATCGTACTATGTAAACAGCAATTACATATGATTCGTAAAGCGAAACATCTGGGCATAGTCTAATCATTTCTTTTAGTTGGAAAAAAAGTTTTGGATCTGTGCTTGGTGGCCTTTTTGAAAATATGGCATGTTACTTACGACAACCCCGACTTTGGTATACAATATAACCATCATGGAGCGTTTCTATAGACCTGTTCTAGCCATGGTTCAACGCCATGAATGTCCGTTAGGCTTTGGATTTCGGTAGATTCTTTTAGCTGTTTCCCTCATTTCTCTGGCGTCAGAAATTGACGGGAATCCAAAATGTTGCATAAAAAGTCGTTTTCATGTAAAGATAAAAATTCACCACATTTATTCTGTGGATGTTCAATTGAGCAATCATGAAAAGGACACTTAGATGGCATATATTGGCAGCATATTAACCTTTTGTTTCTTTAAATCGTACCAAGGAATCGGTGAAATAGTCTCAAATTAAGCTCGATAGGCTTGTCCGAATTACATTTGCTAGAAGGTATCATCATAAAGTCCCTAAAATAAAATAAATGTAAAACATTCTTATATCAGATATGGCTTAAAATACCCCCAGATTATACCTTAAGAAAATAGTAATACAAAATAATACACACGTCAACAGTTAGACCAGGTTTTATCTGTATTTATAATAAACGATACAGTCCTTAGTTTCAGAGATATTATTAATTAAAAAAAAACAATTTTTTATTGTTACATAGTGTAAAAGGCCTTTTTGATGGTGATGTTGATGCTATTGGACGTAGTCTAAATATCCTTATTGATAGATGTCAAAAAGTGACAAGTAACACTTTGCAAAAAGTAGGTTTTACGAAAAAAAAATGTAAAAATCAATTTTAAGAAAATAAGCCGCTTTGAGCGCGTATTTGAAAGCAAAATAAAATGGTATTTTAATTTTTTAAAACCATAAACATACTTAAAAACAAACCTAAAATATAAAGTAACCTAAGTGTATTTTAAGTGACAAGTTTACCAATAACTTTTATTTTTATGTACAAATACATTCAAATAAATTGGAAAAACAAAATAAAAAAAAATTTTTTTTGGCGAAATTGACTTAAACTCAATACATTTTTTACTTCTTTTGATCTCAGGAATGCGTGGTTAAAATTATTCGGTTTACTCATGTTACACCGTGTATAATTTTGGAAGTTTAAAAAACAACAAGCATGTTATTGTTACTTACAGAAATCCCTGTGATGTTCGCGAAGGCGTTGTCAAGTTTATATTGATGCATGTTAAACAATCTAACGTCGGAGGACAAGCAAGCGCGGCAGTGCGACAAGGGGTCCTCATTTGAAGACTCATTTTGTGTTAAATCCATAGTGAAAGACTGCACTTGGAGCAAATATTGGGTTCTAAAATAGATTAGAATTAATTAATTATTTCTTAACAATTATAATGAGAAGAAATACATGATTTACACGATAATAACAAAGAATGGGCATGGAATGGGCATGATGGACTGTCAATGTCACTGTCAGATTACTTTTTTTTGCTGTCAGATTACATGCGTTCGGAATTTTTCACGAACGGATAAAACATTTGGAGCAATAAAGGCCGTAACAGACTACCGCATCGCACCGCGACCTTAGTACGGTGCAGCGCACGTATCGATAGTGTGTAAGGTGTTCGCCGTACGTGTGTTAAGGACGCAACTATAAGTTAAACTGAGAAAGAGATTTTGACCACACCAAGGTCGCAGTGTGGTGCGATGAAAGATAAGTTTTAATCATATTTTAGACGGCGGATTTAACAAGTGCTATTCCAGGAACGTCAAGCTGACTAAATTTAGCCAGATTTTAGACGGATTCTAAAATTTCTAAGTTGAATTGAGTGTGTTGCCACTTTAAAAAAATAAGTGAACGAATGAATGAATGATATCTGTATAAAAACTGTAAAATCGTATTTTCTTTTGGGTGAAATATGATAATTTAATGAATTTTATTCCATTACATATATTTAACACTAGTGTACACACCTTAGACCACTAAAACGTTACTTTTTAATTATGTAATTAAAAATAATTAATCAAATTTTAATAGGCAACATTTAAAAAAATCTGCTGTCAAGTACGAAGAAGTTTGTAAACTTGTTTGTATTCCAATTTGTTTGGTTTTGTTTGTGGAAAACGTGGAAAATGTCGGTGTCGCGAAAGCGGAGCAATAAAACGCAACAGGAGGTGCTCGTAGAGCATCTCCATGCTAACTTGATGTTAGCAAGAGGTAAGCATGTTTATTTACTAATATGATGTGACATAAGGTGAAAACAATTTGAGATGAAGAAATGAATTCCTCTTTTCTTCATCTCAAATTGTGTCTCGAGTTCGTTCTAGCCGTCGACTCTAGAGCCGTTACCGGCGTTCTGCGTTCGTGTTCCATGGGACCTGAATGTAACGCCAACGCAGAACTCCGGTTACCACTTTCGAGAATGGAGAAGTTTAGGTACCGTACAAATATCGCCACAGCACCGTAACGACAACGCCTTACCGCATCCACTGCGCTGAAACTGAAGCTGCTAAAATAATCAGACCCACGAAAACAGCTGCAAATTCTGTTGTAAGAGCCTTGGAAGATCAACTTACTATAATTTGTAGGAGTGGGCAAGACCAATCTGTATATCAAATTATTGGAAATGTTACTTGTGTAGTGATGGACACCTTTGCACCTGGTACAAATCCCACGGGTCTATTTGACTAGGCTTATATTGGTTTAGTTGTAATGTTAATGATAATGACCTTGTTATAATCAACTACCTGTGTCATGAAGTTTTTTTTTATTGTATGTATTTGTGTATGGGTAAAATGTGTATCTTTTCAGGAAATACGGCTAGCCCTAAAGTGGCAGCATTTTAGGCGGCCCTAACTGTTACTCTTAATAGTCACGGATGTCGAAGGACAGTGGCGGAGTGGCAGAGTGTAAGTACTGTTGGAATCAAAATAAAATAAATAAATATTAGGGGATTTTTTTACACAAATCAATCTAGTCCCTGTCCCTAAGTAAGCTCAATAAGGCCTGTGTTATGGGTACTAGGCGATGATATATTTAATAGATATATACTTAAATACATAGAAAACTACCAAGTCTCAGGAACAAATGTTTCTGCTCACTACAGAAACAAATGCCCTTACCGGGATTCGAATCTTGGACCTCTAGCTTCATTAGCAGTGTCACTACCAACTAGGCTAAACAGGCCGAGCAGCCAATGGTTTTTCAATTTAAGCTTGATTTTAGCGTGCACCTAGGCACAAGTACATGTTACATGGGAGCAATATTAAATGTGTCAGTTGTCTTAAGGTCATGTGATAAATTGTATCGGCTTCTGAATAATATGAACAGATGAGAATTATCTCTCTAATGCTTCAAGATCCCACACAAGAGGGTTAGAGGTAGAACCAGTGTAAATAACAAAGCAAAGTTTAGTTTGTTTTACTATCTAAGACTATATCATGTTTTTGCAGCTGTTGGTACTCCTAAATATAAATAACAAATAAAAAATAAATTCTTTTGAATTTGTGTTTGAAGATATTAAATTATACTATTTGCCTATTAACATCTAGAGCCCAAAACACAAGCATCATGTGATGGGTAATTTAAATGAAGTGAAAAAGAAATGTTGGTTTATATTGGTAACGCTGGAACTTTCTTGAAGTTTGAAACTTGGCTGAATTCACCTTGCCTTATGAACATAGAGCTATATCCTCATTTTTATATAAAACAAAATTCTTGACTGAAATGAAGTTTTGTACATGCAATTGATTGATTTGCTATATTTTTTTATTATACAATCTAAACATAAATATCAGGGGGTAAATCAAATTTAAAAATATGTATCTGTGTGCTCATAAGATCTTGCCATTAAGGCCATCGCATACTTTTTAATTAATTACATTCGCTAATTCCGCGTCAATATTTTCGATTAAGACTGTACACAAAGTTTCATAAAAATCTAGCATACTTATTGCCTATTGCTTAAAAATGAGAATGAAACTATGTTTGTATGGAGGGGAGAGGCGAGCTTATGGGGGATAATTTATTAACATAAAAAGGTTGCCTGAGTTCATATACTTCCAGAAGCACAGAAAACATTCTACATATTTCAAATTACATGTCGTAAAATTCCTTTATAATTGCAGATTTGGTCGCAGTGGACACAGAAGGTCAAATCTAAGTACAGAAAATACAGAGATCAAACGGAGGGCACTGGTGGAGGTCCTGCATTAGTCCGCCCACTGACAGACACAGAACTTAAGGTTTTGGAGGTCGTAGGAACAGCTGCAGTGGATGGATTTACCAATCTGGAGACTCCACTAGTAAGTCACCTTTTTTTAAATAATAAGATGTAGGTCCTGATTTTAACTTGGATTGTAGCACCTCAAATGGTTAATAAAGCTTAGGATCTTAGGATATACAATTATGATGGCAATAACCTCCACCTCTTGGTAGACTCAGTAAGGGTCAGCACCCATTTTATAACAAAAGAATGACATCCATCCACCCATCACCTACAGAACCTTAGGCTTCCCAACACTATACCCCAAATACATCCATCCGTTCTGGCACGATACGGTGCGCGCCTCTGGCGCAGCTAGTAATAGCCAGTTACGCGGGCGAAAACTGAATTACACTTTCACTTGTACGCGATTAAGTCCCAGTGGATAATTTTCATATTTTTTCTTATAAAGAAACTGTTAAGTGGCTTTTTGGATTTTCTACGAGATACATTCAGCCAAAGGTAAATTAAACATGTGTATCTGTGTAAGTGTGTGTCTGTCTGCGCCATCATAGCTCCTAAACGGATGAACAGATTTGAGTGTGGTTTTTTTAATCGAAAGTCTTGATCGCGGAGATGGTTCTTAGCCATGTTTTTGAGACATTAAACTTTGAAATAAAAATGTCGAGGTTTTTCTACTTCTTTAAGTATACGAGTAAATAAAGTATAAATTTATGCACTTGTCACTTTGTTTTAGGTTGGTTCTGTTGAAATTTCAACACCGGCACCAGTTGATGAACAACCACCAGTTGCTGCCCAGCTGCCAATTGCTATCCAGCCATCAGTCGCTGACCACCCACCAGGTGCTGTCCAGCCACCAATTGCTGTCCAGCCATCATCTGCTGCTGTTCAACCTCCATCATCTTCAGCCCAATTGCGGAGTTCTCATAGGCCAGAACGTACTCTTCCTCGCTCATTTATTACCTCGTCGCAACGACGACAGCGGAAAAGACCTTCGCGGCCCAAACCAGCAGAATTACTGCAAGGGTCATTAGACCGGAATCATGAATTATTCCGGTCTACAATAACACAGGCAGCAGAGACCTTAGCCACTGCCATCAGAGTAGCAGGGGAGGCCATTTCCTCGGCTATTAGGAACCATGGTGGTTTACAGAACAATGATGGTGGTGGGCAGTCGGTAGAATATTTAGACGAAGATCTATTAGAGTAACAGTAGGAGCCATCCAATTTGTTGTTTCTTTAGTAAGTTAGCGATATTTATTGTTATTTTTTGTATGAAAATATTTGACCCCTTCCCCTTATTCGGGCTTCTCTTCGCTCCAACTTTTCATACAAACATAGTTCTTATTTGAAGACGAGCCAACAAGTCATTAAATGTTTGTACACATATTTCTAAAGGGAATATTCCTTTGCTTTGCTAGCTTTTGCTAAAATTGGAGGTTGTCAATCTACATATCTAAGCTTAATGATTTTTGTTCAAAATGTATTCTCCGTTTAGTTTGAAACAACATATCTTTACAAAATTTTGACAAACCACATGTACTCGTTTTTAGAATATATCTACAAATCTTTATTGACTTTGATGGTCTGTTTTCAATTGAGAACGACGTACTTTTACGTTCGTATGAAAAGTGAAGCGGAAAACTAGCGTTTACTTGCAAAACTAGTGACATTTTGATTTACCAACAACAAGCGGAATAGAGTTGCAATTTTGCAAGTACGGTCGACCAAATTGATTTCTGGGCCACTTCGTACCTTGTCACAGTGAAAATCAATTTGAAGCTGTTAGAGATCTCTTATTATTATCACTGTGACAACGTACGAAGTGGCCCAGAAATCAAATTTATCTATTTAAATTGTTATGTTTGAAACATTTTATCTATAAATGAAAATAGTAGGCCATTCTATTTTCTAAAATCATTGTAGATTGCATGGAGCGGAATTTTAGTTGTCAGTTTGGGGTTCTAAGGAGGTAAACAACCTAAGAGTACCCGACCCTGAGAGGTCAGCTTGACCCCTAAATTCATGATGTAAGCTTGAAAAGCACAGAGCGCGGCACAGCGTCGTTGCGTGGCGGAGACGGTTTTTTGGTGAAGCCAACGCGGTCCGGGGGACGTCCTATCAAAAAATGAAGCAGTAATGACAGTCGATAGTTTCGGAAAGATCAAAAATGCAAAACCGCCTCCGCGCCGCACCGTGCCGCGCCTGCTCTGTGCGTTTCGACCTGTAGGCTGCAGTAATGATTTGTTAATACTTAGTAATTTTATTTTGTATATTGATAATTTGTTTTATTTGTAAGGAAGAATGGAGACCCCTGGAAGTCTGTAATGTGTGCACTAGTGCCACTCGTAAATAACTGTGATTTAAATTTAACGTTAGATATTGAAACGAGGGGAGGCCTACGTCCAGCAGTGGACGTCCATCAGCTGATATGATGATGATGATTGAAATAACTGACCAACTCAGGAAAGTTGGTAAGCCCCTGACATTTTCATTTCAAAGAACAACATTTTCCTCAAAAACGGCTGGACCGATTTGATAATGATAAAACATGTCTAAGAACCATTGCTCTACAATACAGACATTTATTATTTTCCAGTTGCTTAAGCATTATTGAGAGGCTTGCTCAGATAAATATTTAAAATAATCTGTTTAGATATAAGTATTTGTACCTTACTACGTACATTTATGTTTGAAACCTTGGAAATGCTCATAATGAACTCGACGGTATAGACTGATAGCAGTACTTTTACCTATATACTGCTATCAGAATGAAATATCGCTCCGCAAATGGGTCTAAATTTCCCAAAAAAAACCTGTTTCCAGTATAGAATGTAGAACATTTTGTCAGCTTTCAAATATTTTTCTAGGCATATCCTAATAAGCGAAAAACAATAACTTGATTTGCCTTAAGGCTCATTTTAATTTACACAGAGATGGCAAGATTTATTTCAAAATATTACTTAAACTATAAGTTATGAAGGAATGTACCAAACTGTAATTGTAATAAGTAATAAAAGACTATGATAGTGTTAACTGTGTTTTTAATACATAAATATTAGAAAGCATTTTTTTACGCAAGTCGAACTAGTCTCATAGTAAGCTCAATGAGGCTTGTAGTGGGTACTAGACGATGATATATTATAGATATGTATACATAGAAAACATCCAAGTCTCAGGAACAAATGTTTTCTCTCCTCCAGCTTCATAGGCAGCGTCACTACCAACTAGGCTAAACAGGCCGACAAATCAAATAAAAAAAACAGTTGATGTTTTAATCAATTAAAAAATCTATTAATTAAAAATGCACGTCGTCCACGGGCTTCATTAAAAAAATTGACATCATTCTCTGGTTGTTGTGGGAGATCTTCAGGATCATTCTGTTCTTCATCATCCTCCTCTACTTCACTTAGATCTGTGATGTCTTCGTCACTCTCAGAATCGTCACTGCTGTCTGAATCATGATTAATTTCTAATTCATTAATCATATTATAAATTGTGCAGCATGATATTATAATTTTGGCAGCTTTTTCTGGACTGTAATGCAGCGTACGGTGGCGATGAAGGCATCTAAATTTGTTTTTTAATACTCCAAAGCACATCTCTATGACCCCTCTCGCCTGTGCATGGCACCTATTAAACCTTGCCTCTGGTGACTCGGCAACTGGGTCAGGATGAGGTGTCATCAGCCACGGGAGAAGTGGGTAGCCTTTGTCCCCAAGAAGCCACTCCATCGCTTGGTTCTGAAGATACTGCCCTTCGAGGTGCTGGTGCACATTGCTGCTCCTCCAAACAGCAGCATCATGGGTTGAACCCGGAAAGTTAGGGTTTACGCTAGTGATCCGACCTGTGGCATCGCACACCACTTGACAATTTATACTATAAAACCCTTTTCTGTTGTAGAAAATATTACCCGGGGCTATAGGGTGGTTATTTGGGGGTTTGTGTATAGGGATGTGACTCCCATCTACCGCACCCAATGTATATGGCATTCCAAAATTGTCCTGGAACTCCCGCATTGCCCTGTCTTTCTCCAGTCTGGTCACTGGGAATTTGATCCACTGTGGGGTCAACCTTTCTATAATAACAGGACACACATCTGCCAGACTGCGGCTTATTGTTGGCTGACTTTGAGCTAGTATATTAATTTCTCCCACAGCAGTCTGGTAGCTGCCATGGGCAAAAAAGTTCAGTGCACTTAGGACCTTTAAATGTGGTGGCACCGTCCCCGCTCGTAGCGCATCGCCTTCACACAGAGTGTCCACTACGTGACGGCCCATGGCCCGCGACAGCCTAAACAATTTACGGAACTTCCGCTCGGACCGGTCAAATGGGTTAGACTCGTCTCGCAACCTCTTCAAATAAATTTTTTCACCCTCGCCCTCGCCATACTCCCTCTCTTCGGCCACCACAGCAGCTATGACGTATTCTTCATCCATTTCGAAAAAGAAATTCTGCAAAACTTGACTTTTTTGTGTTATCGTATTTTAAACGGGACTATTTTATTCGCCGCTAAAATTAGTCAGTTTAGCTTGACGTTTCTATGTTTTTGTTTAAAAAAGACATGTACTGAATAGCATTTAAGCAGCTAAACCTAAATTGAATAGACCACCTAAATTAAGAAACGTCAGATTCAAATTGGTGTTGTCATTTGATTATGACAGCTGCTCATAGAATAGCAAAGTGGTTTAGCGACGCCTAAATAAAATTAGGAGGTTTAGCGGCCGCCGTAGAATCGCGTCCAGTGTTTCGTATTTTCTCTATTAGAGATTAGAGAGCAAAAAAACAATCAAAGCTACCAAAATACTCGTTGTATTTGAAACCCATAAATCAGTGGTATTAACTACCGTCAAGATACAAGTATTTGACCATGGATACGACCCAGAATGAGCCAAATCGTGACTCCTTATTGTGTTGTCGTGCCTGCCTGTCTACCGACTACAGACTGTTCAATATGCACGAACACCACCTTACTGACGCCTTTTCATGCATCGTAGGAACCTCTGTAAGTATTTACTAATACTTCTAAGTACTGTTAAGTCCTATAAAGACCATATAAAATTATTATTGCATATGCGCGGTTCGAAGTATCTGAATCTGTAATAAATGCGTGCAAGTATGGAGACACAAATATGTCTAATGTTATTTCACTGTTAGATTTGTGTTTGTAATATATGTCACTGCTTGCTTTTTATTTATTTTAAACTTGATTGCGCATCAAAAGAAAGTACATAAGGCCATAAGACCATATGGTGGACCTAATGCCTTGTCTCTTTTTAATTATTATTTCTTGCCAGTGAAATTAGTAATTTCAATTAAAATAATCCAAATATTCTTTTAAATTCTAGCTACCGCAGGACATGCTGCCACAATACCTGTGTGTGTATTGCCAAGCGCTGCTGCTCAAATGTGTGTCATTCAAGAACATGTGTCTCCGCACACAACAGAGCCTTTTGCCACATCTCTTTAAGGTAGGATTACAGATTCAGGCCCGCAAAGGGATTTTAAACCTAAATTTTTTTTGATGTCATGAAATAAAAATTATAGTAATTTTGATTATTGTATTTAAGTAAAATATTACTGCAGTCTGTGGAGTATGACAAACCACATAAAAGCAGAATTGCTATTAACTTTTAAATTGCTATAGATTATTGTTATTTGTGGCTTTCCATCACAGAAGGGACCTTATGCTTCATATGCAATAAGGACCTTTATCTTAAATTCCATTAGAAATCTTGATAGAATGCTACTTATTGCACATGAAGCATGAGAACTATTGACGACCCTTGGACCATGGAAAGCCACATTTACACTGCCTAACTCACAGATTTTTTTTAAATAAACAGTTGTCACTAACTGTAGTACTATTAATTTTATTACATTATAATCTTTCAGTTGGACCCAGATTCTACTAGATCCAACCATCCTCACAGATTTATCAATTTAAGCATAACTCAAGTCCAAACTGTAGACTGCACCGTATCAGCAGAAGATATAAAAATCGAACCAAATATAGACACAGTTAATATAGATAATTTCATAAAGAATACAGATTTGAAAGTAGAAAACGAAAATAATGATGAAATAAATATAAATAATGATACGGATAAAGAATTTGTTGCTGTAAAAAATGTTAAAGATGTTAAAAGTAGGAAGAGGAAAAGTGGTATTACAGTTAGGAAAAAGAAAGAAATTGAATTTGATAATGATGAAATATATGATGTCAGTACTGTTAGTAGTGAAGAAGATTATAGTGCAGTAAAAAAGAAAAAACGAAAGGAAAGAAAAACTGCAGTGGTTAAGAAAGAGACAGTAGAGTTGAAAACTGATAAAAATAAACTAGTAAAAGAAGTGGTGACAAAGAGTAAGAAGAAAGTGGCCAAGAATACATCCGATAATTCTGCAATTGAGAGTGCTTATGCTGTAAAAATTGTACATTTGAGCAAGGTAAGAACCATAATATTTATTATTTGTAAAGAGTAGAGGAAGATAAGTACATTTTTGACTTCAAGAAAAGGTCCACATGACTGACATTTACACATATGAAAAAAACCGGGCAAGTGCGAGTCGGACTCGCGCACGAAGGGTTCCGTACCATAAAAAAAAAGCAAAAAAAAAACGGTCACCCATCCAGGTACTGACCACTCCCGACGGTGCTTAACTTTGGTCAAAAATCAAGTTTATTGTATGGGAGCCCCATTTAAATCTTTATTTTATTCTGTTTTTAGTATTTGTTGTTATAGCGGCAACAAATACATCATCTGGGAAAATTTCAACTGTCTAGCTATCACGGTTCGTGAGATACAGCCTGGTGACATACAGACGGACGGACGGACAGCGAAGTCTTAGTAATAGGGTCCCGTTTTACCCTTTGGGTACGGAACCCTAAAAAACTGTGAACCGGGACATATTTCATGCAAAAAGGGGGGGTTGCGTCAGGGGGAGAGGATGGGACGCTAGTGTGCCTAAAGCACCATACCCTAAGGTATCATATTACATTCATAAAAGGCTGGCTCTAATTAGTTTGTCTTCCCCATACATTAGAACACAATTTAACCGAATCATATGTTTACAAACCGCATACCATCGCCCACCACCACACTGTTAACTGACAGTTCGTAAACCTTATTACAAAAGGCATAAGGTCCACCGATGAACAGTTAAGAGCGTCGCCGTTTATACCTATCTTAACACAAAAGTCAACAACGAAAATAATTCATTATTACCTAATACGTCACATACGTATGACATGACATGAACAAACAAGGAAAGCTATATATAAAAAGTGTTTTTTCTCTGTTTTCTCACAAAAGAAAACTTTGATAGTTTAAATTCCTCAAAAGAGGTCAGTAGTTAACACTAAACTCGAAACAGCACCTTTAAAAAAACATTAGGGGTCACTGACCTGTCCCAGTAAATTGAGGTAGTGTGTGTGAGCTGCGTTTGTGTGTGAAATGGGGTAATTTGACAGAATCTGAAAATTTACCCTCCTCTACGCCCTCTTAATCCAGTCCAGTTTCAGTCCTCTTAGTCCAGTTTTAATTGACCTGATTATGATACGTTATGACTAAAGTTCTTTGGTGAATATCATTGTCCGTGACACATGACGTCAGAGTTACGCGTTACGCTCGAGTTTATCATTTTTACCCTTCGAGCAACACCGGCTTCCGACACGTCGGAAGGGAGGGGCCCAAGCGATATCTCACCGTACAAATCTTTCTGCCATTTTTCGCGGGGGGAAGGTGCACACAGTCGCACTTCTCACACACTTACATACAAATTCCAATCAGAGGCCCTACCGCGAACCACGTTCGACGTGTTGCTTCTCTATGGCACTTGTAAATTCATACGTAAGTGTGACAGGGAGGCAACACGTCGAATGTGGTTCGCGGTAGGCCCTCTGTAATGACGACACAAATACATAGAAAATGACACACGTCAAAGACAAATCTTGCAAACCTCGATCTCTTTTTGTGTACGGACGAGTGACTAGTGTCACAACACGCACACTAACACATTTTCGTTGAAGTATGTCATTGTATTCTGAGAGATGAGAAGTCGGATTTGTCGCTCGACCGATCCGCAATTTGTACTGAGCGAGCAAAATCGATAAATCCAACAATTACTTGAGACTAAAATATAATAATTGTATTTAAATGTAATTAAACGTATGATATGTAAAAAAAAATACATGTGAAATGTAACACTTTCTTTTTGTAAATTTGATGTCCCCGACCTCTTTTTATAACAAAAAACCGAGCAAACAGGCATTTTTGTGCAGCAGTGTTCACGCGCGCGTCTGGACTCGGTCTAGTGAAAAATCCAAGTGCAACTAGTTTTATTACCCGCGCTAGATTAGATTGACGCGCTAATCTTGTACCTCGGCAGAGGGGAAATAGTGCGAATGCCGCCTCCCTTCCGTGTTGCTCGAAGTTTTTACCCCACCTCAAAAAGTGCACAGCGCCGCTAAAGACGTTTTCACTTAAAAAAAAACATTCGCGGGTATTTCGTATTATCTTACTTTTAATATGTGCCCCTACTGGCATTAATAGGGGCACTTTCAAAAATTAGGAAAATACAGCATGTCTTCAATCTTCAACTATATTTAATTTGACTGGCGTATTATACAATTTAGGAAAAATCTTAACTGCGCGTTGTAGAAATCCCGCTCTGAGGGATAAGCGACATCTAGTTAGCATTTCGGGCACTATTTTTTACACCGGAGCTGTCTAGACTTAGACCAAGCTAAGTTAACAGCGAATTTGATAGACCAGGCTGTGCAAGTGTTACAATGTCAAACTTTTATGAAATTATGATTAATTCTAAACATAATTATTTCAAAAATGGTATTCCAAACCAAAAAAACCGGGCAAGTGCGAGTCGGACTCGCGCACGAAGGGTTCCGTACCATAATGCAAAAAAAAAAACAAAAAAAAGCAAAAAATAACGGTCACCCATCCAAGTACTGACCACTCCCGACTTTGCTTAACTTTGGTCAAAAATCACGTTTGCTGTATGGGAGCCCCATTTAAATCTTTATTTTATTCTGTTTTTAGTATTTGTTGTTATAGCGGCAACAGAAATACATCATCTGTGAAAATTTCAACTAGCTATCACGGTTCGTGAGATACAGCCTGGTGACAGACGGACGGACGGACGGACGGACGGACGGACAGCGAAGTCTTAGTAATAGGGTCCCGTTTTACCCTTTGGGTACGGAACCCTAAAAAAGAAAAATATTTATTTAAAATATTTAAGTAAGTACAATAAACTTAAGTAAACTATATTTACAAACTTATTCGGTAATTTATTGTGTAAGGAACTTATCTTAATGTGCGATGCAATTTCGGTATCGGTGGTCTTCGCACTAGGCAAGCCTGTATCGCGGAGGCCAGTACTTGGCGTGGTACAGATATCAAGCATGCCTTAAGTTGACATATCACTCACACGTATCCCTTTTCCATAAATATACAGGTTGGGCCAAAAAGGTGTTGGCGGTTTTAATCTTGAATTTTTCGAAACCGCTTGGCGGGGTGCAGCGGGGGGGTGTGTTGCTATACGCCTCGTTTCGTGGAAATTTAATCGGCATACAGCAGTACAGAGGAGCGTAGCCTGAATTTTGTGTATGAGCTTTTTACCAAAACCCTAAATCGGTGAATACTGCACGTTTGGTGTATCGACAGGAATACCATTTTCGAGATTAGCGCGAGGTTCCAACTCCACGAGCCAACCTCACGCGCATCAATGAGTATTATCTAATAATATACAGTAAAGGGCCAAAAAGAATGCACATCGGCAATCATCGCATTTCCGAATACAAACGAATGCTCATTTCCATGTACATCAATTATTAGGTTAGTCGTTTATCAGAATTTGAATTTAGAACTAAATACTTTATTGTTGTTTTGTTTTGATTTCACGTGAAATATATAGAGCTGTAAAACACGATGTAACTATTTTTAATTATTGCTATATTCTTGTTAGGGAAAAATAATCTTCATAAATATATATTTTATATAAGATCGACAAAAAGTGTAATATTGTAATGACAAATCTCTGTTGAACCTTCTTAAAATAATTACTTACATTAACATCCTCATGTTTTTTAAATTGGTTGGCTTCAGATAAAAAATATTTATAAACATTGTGGATAATTTCGCGTGACTGGTAGAGTAACGGCTTACCTTTTTTCCCTATAGATAGTACAAATTTAATTTTATAGGGGTTTTAGCAGCTCTATATATATATTGACTTAGATAGGCGACTGCACTCTCTCGCATTTGAACCATGACTGACAAAACAAACGTCATGGTGTGTGCGACACATATATCGCTATACGAAGTCGAAATTAGCCGATTGCCTCTTTCTAAAGCTCGATGTGCATTCTTTTTGGCCCTTTACTGTACTAATTACTTACTTACTTTGTTGTCGCGGTGACCCAAAATGAGTCTTGGCCTCCAACACAAGAGCACGCCACTTTGATCGGTCCAGAGCGGTATCCCGCCAGCTTTCGCCGACGCCGAGCTCACGGAGATCTGCCTCCACTCTATCAACAGAGACGATCTAATATTATGCACATTAAAATAAGTTGTGAATGGCTCCGTTCGGCACAGCATTGCTCCAAGCAATTATTAGGGTTGACACAACTTGACGTCCCTTTGCGTGCACGACCACCGATAAGATAATGGTTTGAATTTTGACAACCCTAAATAGCCGAAAGGGACAGCATGATTCGACCCTGAACCGCTGTCAAACTTGGGTTTTGTAGGAAGTGTCCTTTCTGTTACGATAGCAGTCAGAGTTGCGTAATTGTTTTAGTTCGTTCTAACGAGTATTATACTTGTAGGAGGAGCAGCTGGAAGAGATCGCCTCGCGCAAGAAGTCCCGCAACTACCTGGAGTCCCGGTTCCGGTGCGAGGACTGCGGGAAAGGCTTCGATTCTGAGACAGCTTTCAACAACCATCTAGCTAGGCACAGCCCTGTAAGTAATAGTCTAGTTTCAAATAAAACTTTAGTTTAATATATACCTATACCTAAGCTAGTAAACTAAGAAATGTCCACGTGTGATTTTAATTTTTATTATTAAATTTATTTTCTAAATGGTAGGTAAAAATAGGTAGCTATTAAAAGGAAAAACCACATAGAATTTTGAACTATAATAGAATAAAAGAAGATTCGAAATTCAAAACCTTAAAAATTACTCTGGGACTTAGGAGGCTAAAATATTATTTTACAGTACATATCGTCGGGTGGCAAGCAAAAGTCACTAAGTAATATCAAAAAAATAAAGTAACAATGCACTTTATTACACTTGTAACACTGTTTATTGTCCAATAATTTCAATGGTATTAGTTAGTGACTTTTGCTTGTCACCCGACGATATGGTCCTATTTTCCCGCACTAAAATACCACTTTTCGTGCGTATACGTCAAAAGTTTAAAGGGCCATATGTACTGTAAAACGATGTACGATACACGTGCGAAAAGGTAATTCGTAACGAGTGGCGATACATTAAAACACGACCGAAGGGAGTGTTTTAAATCGACACGATTTCCTCTTTTCCGCACTTGTATCGTAATAACTATTTTTTACTGAAGAATATTTTTTTGTTGTAGAGCTCTGGTTCGCTTGTGTGCGAGATCTGCGCGATGCGCTTCAACGTGAAGTGCCGTCTCTTAAAGCACCAGGACTCCCATCGCCTTAAGTTCATTTGCAAGTTCGGTGACAGCTGCAACTTTGTCTCTCGGGACCGGTTAGTTATTATATTATAGTAATCCAAACCCATACACCTGCGAAGTATGCAGCGTAAGCTCGAACATAGCTAGTTCCAGAAAGCATCACGAATCACACCGCCTCGAGTTCATTTGCAAGTTCGGTGACAGCTGCAACTTTGTCTCTCGGGACAGGTTAGTTATCATAGTAACCCAAACCCATACACCTGCGAAATATGCTGTGTTGTAAATCATCCGCCTGCAGTATATGCTGCAAATCCTCAAAGAAAATTGCCGCAGAAACATCTACACGCACTGGCTCAAGTTCATTTACAAATTCGGCGACGGTTGCAGTTCCGCATCACGAGATAGGATAGTTTTTATTTAAAAAAAACCATACGCCTGCGAAATATGCCGCGTGAGGTCAAAGAAACGTCCGTAGAAGCCTCACAACTTCCACCAGTGGCAGTTCGTTTATAATAAATAAAATATTTTTTCTTTAAACCTTAAACATTACATTTGTTTGCATTATAAAATGTATTAACATTATAAAACAGGTGTAACAGGTTTGTAACACATTTAGGTAGTAGGGTTGAGCTTCTGCCTCCCGAACTAGGTCCAAGCCTGCGACTCGGGAGTCAGTGATTCCTCCTCTCCTAGATGTGAGCTCTTAATATGGTAACAAAGCAAATGACAAAAAAACAGTAATAACAGTACTAGTAAAGTAAGTTGCAAGTTTATCAGCTAAAACTTTGTCGCATGAGATAGGTCAGTTATGCTACCTACTGCCAACTAACTTGTTTATAAAATTGCAGAGCGCATGCGAAGAATCATCATGCCATGCACGCGGGCAAGACTTTCGAATGTCAACACTGCGGGAAGACCTTTAAGTGAGTGAATTTTACGTATTTTATCTACCAAATTGCTATATCTACATCCATATCATACCCTCCTTTGATACAATACTTCTTCCACCCTAGAATAAATAATAGTACTACCGTACAGAAATAACACTTCCTACAAAACCGAAGTTTGACAGCGGTTCAGGGACGAATCACCGTGTTTAATGTATGGCACTATACTGTGTTCATCGTTATTTGCGTTATTTGACATCTGTCACTCACAACAGCAATACAACGTAAAATGTCTTACACATCGAAATCACAAAGGAAAACAATTGCACTGCGAACGTTAACGTTCTACGTCTTTTTTTTTAATTTTAGGGTTGGCCGGACACCACCGTTATGAATCGGCAGTTGTCTAAGTAAATCGATATGAATTTTTCATTCTTCTTTTAATAAAAGTAAGGAAGATGGATAATTAACTGTAAATATGGATATATTTATCGTCACCTAACAGACAACAAATTTGACACAGAAATAACATAAATAAACTTTAAAATAGATCCCCAGTTAGTTTAGATTTTGACGATGGGTGCGACCTACTCGGTCGGTGTATTAAATGCATTTACCTTGCGGGAAAACCATATAATTCTAGCTTTATTTAAATCTCAAATAAAAATTCATTATACGTCACAATTCGATACCTCAGTCTACGTGCCATCCAATCGTAATCGCTTGCTGTGACAATCGATTTGGGTTAGTTACATCTCTATATACGTCAGTCACAATGTGTCAAATAACGCAAATAATAATGCATACAGTATATTACTTTCGGCTATTTAGGGTTGTTAAAATTCAAGTGATTATCTTATCGGTGCTCGTGCACGCAAAGGGACGTCAAGTTGTGCCAACCCTAATAATTGCTCGAAGCAATGCTGAGCCGAACGGAGCCGTGTTAGCCCGAAAGGAGGAGTTTCGCACCTGCTTTAGTAGTAATTGTTTTAGATGATGATAGTGGTGATATTTGCTTTCATTGTAATCTATCCGTTCCAGTAAAAGCACGACGTACCTGACGCACGTGCGGCTGTCGCACCCCGCCATGAACGTGGCATGCGATGTGTGCGGCGAGACGTTCGTCAGCCAGAAGGGGGCGCTGCTGCACAAGAACAGGATGCATCCTGAGGTCTGTACAGTCCTCTATCTCCAGTAGCACGACATGTCTGACGCACGTGCGGCTGTCGCACCCCGCCATGAACGTGGCATGCGACGTGTGCGGCGAGACGTTCGTCAGCCAGAAGGGGGCGCTGCTGCACAAGAACAGGATGCATCCCGAGGTCTGTAAAGCAACTTTACACATTGTTTTCAAAGAATAAAGAATAAAACGAGCGGAAGTGGTAAACGGTTACCTTTACTCGACATAAATTGTCATACATCATCATCATCATCATTAACTTAAGAGGTATTCTCTTGTCGGTGGAGTATCTTCCAGCTTTCCCTATCTTGCGCCAGCTCTTTGACTTTTTGGTACCACACGACCCCCACTTTTTCTTTCACTTGCTCCAAAAAGCTGCGTCTGGGTTTTCCTCGTCCCCTCTTGTGTCCTATCCGCCCCTCCAGGATAGTTTTAAAAAAGTGGTCGTGTCGTATTAAGTGTCCAATCATTTTTCCGCGTCTATTTGCGATGGTGTTCAAATTGTCATACCCTACAGACAAAACATCCTCCAGACTGAGCATAGTCGCGCTACCCCCTCTGCCACGCATACGGTAATTTCACTCCATGTTCGAGTCGATAGTGTCTTTGTGTGACGTCCGTGTCTTTGAACGGAATAATCACGGCACGGGACTTCGCTCACCTCGACCCGCGCAGCCCCGCATCTTGGCATCATCGGTTATATGAAATAATTGCTCTAATCTCAGTCTAGAGGATTCCTAGTCTATGTCATACCCTTATCAGGCGTGGCTCACTCCGCGATTTTATCGCTTTGCTACAGGTAGCTAAAAGTGCATCCGTTCGACCCCAATTTTGGGGTTTGCCATAAGCCGCGCGTGGCGCTGTCGCCACCTAGCGGCCATATCTGTGCTGATCGTGACAGACGCGTTTTGTTAGAGAGTGAGTCTTCTGTACCTAGTACTATTATTTATTCTGTGCCCTTATTGATTTATTTATTTATTTATTTATTATACTAGAAGTTACAACTTTATTGTTACATACAATACTCCACAAAACTACATTTAGTTTGACTGTGGATTTATATATTAACTTTTCAGAACGCGAAACCTCAAAAATATAAATGCCCCACCTGCTCAGCCAAGTTCAATAGTGTCTCGGCGCTGGACAGACACACGGACACGGCCGGCGAGCACGCAGCCCTGCGGCCGTGCGAGCAGTGCGGCGAGAACTGTGCGAGCGAGCAGGCGCTACAGGAACATGTCAAAGAGACACATCCGACTAAGACACATCGGTGCGAGGAGGTTTGTTACTCATATATTTTTAAATGCACATTGTTATTTTTGGCCTGTAGTGAAAAAAGTACCTTTACATATGTATAAGCTAAGCTTTATTTTATCCCTGGGACCAAAATTACACTTCTATTTACCAATTTTAGGGTTCCGTAACTCAAAAGGAAAAAACCGAACCCTTATAGGATGCGTCTGTCTGTCCGACCATTCCCCTCTCACTCGTGCGTCTGTCTGTCCGACCACCCCCCCCCCCTTTATCTCTGAAATTACTGCGCCTAAAATTTTGAAAAATATACAAAATAGTACTTTACCTATAGACGACAGGAAAACCTATTAGAAATGTGCAGTCAAGCGTGAGTTGGACTTACGTACGGAACCCTTGGAACGCGAGTCCGACTCGCACTTGACCGGTTTTTAAATTTGACCCACTTCCCGACTTACAATGAAGTTGAAATTTTGCATACATATGTAAGTCGGGTGACAATGCAATATTATGGTGTCATCGAGCTGATCTGATGATGGAGACAGGAGGGGGCCATAGGAACTCTGTGATAAAACAACGCAACCTGTGTTTGGGGTTTTTAGTATTACTTGCCTGTGGAAAGAAAAGTGGCAAAAGCGATAAAACCTTGTACAGTCATCAGCAATAGTATCTTACACAACTAGGGCCGCAAAAATATGTGACACGTTCTTATTTGGAGCGCAATAAGAGCGCGTCATATATTTTTGCGGCCCTAGTTGTGTAAGATACTATTGCTGATGACTGTACCAAAAATGTTTTTTTTGCCAAAAACTTATTTTGTTTTTTGTCAGTGCAACATGTCATTCCCCTCCTTGTCATCGTACGACACCCACCACCGGCGCAAGCACCTCAACCAGCAGGGCCGGCGGCCGCGGCACGCGCCGCGCCGCAAGTACGCCAGCAAGCCGCGCCAGCCGGGCCAGTTCGTGTGCGAGCACTGCGGCCGTATCAAACCGGTATAGTGCAACATGACACTCCCCTCCTTGTCATCGTACGACACCCACCACCGGCGCAAGCACCTCAACCAGCAGGGCCGGCGGCCGCGGCACGCGCCGCGCCGCAAGTACGCCAGCAAGCCGCGCCAGCCGGGCCAGTTCGTGTGCGAGCACTGCGGCCGGATCAAACCGGTATAGTGCAACATGACACTCCCCTCCTCGTCATCGTACGACACCCACCACCGGCGCAAGCACCTCAACCAGCAGGGCCGGCGGCCGCGGCACGCGCCGCGCCGCAAGTACGCCAGCAAGCCGCGCCAGCCGGGCCAGTTCGTGTGCGAGCACTGCGGCCGGATCAAACCGGTATAGTGCAACATGACACTCCCCTCCTCGTCATCGTACGACACCCACCACCGGCGCAAGCACCTCAACCAGCAGGGCCGGCGGCCGCGGCACGCGCCGCGCCGCAAGTACGCCAGCAAGCCGCGCCAGCCGGGCCAGTTCGTGTGCGAGCACTGCGGCCGGATCAAACCGGTATAGTGCAACATGACACTCCCCTCCTCGTCATCGTACGACACCCACCACCGGCGCAAGCACCTCAACCAGCAGGGCCGGCGGCCGCGGCACGCGCCGCGCCGCAAGTACGCCAGCAAGCCGCGCCAGCCGGGCCAGTTCGTGTGCGAGCACTGCGGCCGGATCAAACCGGTATAGTGCAACATGACACTCCCCTCCTCGTCATCGTACGACACCCACCACCGGCGCAAGCACCTCAACCAGCAGGGCCGGCGGCCGCGGCACGCGCCGCGCCGCAAGTACGCCAGCAAGCCGCGCCAGCCGGGCCAGTTCGTGTGCGAGCACTGCGGCCGGATCAAACCGGTATAGTGCAACATGACACTCCCCTCCTCGTCATCGTACGACACCCACCACCGGCGCAAGCACCTCAACCAGCAGGGCCGGCGGCCGCGGCACGCGCCGCGCCGCAAGTACGCCAGCAAGCCGCGCCAGCCGGGCCAGTTCGTGTGCGAGCACTGCGGCCGGATCAAACCGGTATAGTGCAACATGACACTCCCCTCCTTGTCATCGTATCCCCCCCTTATTCATAAACGCGCTACAAACCTCAATTAGCTAATAATCGTTTGTCTTTATCTGTCATTTTGACTTATGTATTTGTAAGAAAGGTATAAAACGTAATTTATCTAAATCAGGCCCGTAAAGTTTTATGAATAAGGGGGGTAGTGCATAATTGTTTTCCATTATCATCATATATTTTTCAAAAACTAAATTGGACGAAAAAAACTTACAAAATTTTATAAGAATCGGTTGAGAATTGGGTCCTGTAAAGGAGTAAAACCACACGAAAGCATTTTTACCCAAGCTGAAATGGAGACTTTCGCCTCGCTCGACTTTCAAAAACTAATGCCATTATTCATTATTCTAAGCTCCAGAAAAAGTTATTCAAACTTTTTAAATAATGTAAGAGATGAATCACGTTTATATATATTTTTTATGAATTGTTGTGACAGAACGCAGCCTTGCTCCGGTACCACCAGCGTATACATGACGGCGTGAAACCATTCGCCTGCGAGCACTGCCCCAAGGCCTTCACGTTAAAGTCCTCGCTAGTTGTAAGTATTGACTATTGAACTTGTAAGTTGTAAAATAGAAGAAGGAACTTGATTAGAGTCGGACCAAGTAATCTCGACTCCGGTCGGCTCAGCATTGCTTTAAGCAATTATTAGATTTGGCACAACTTGACGTCCCTTTACGTGCACGACCACAGATATGATAATGACGTGAATTTTGACAACCCTAACTAGCTGGAAGGCCATACATTAGAAAGGGACAGCATGATTCGTCCCTGAATTCTGGCAGAAATCTGGCCTTGAGGAAGACCGCGATAAATACAAATCAATGAAGGCAATAGTTAAGTCAGTTGTAGCGCAAGCAAGAGCACATTCCAGAAACAAATTGTATGAACAGTTAGAAAACGCACCATCCGAAAACGCAATATTTAAAATAGCCAAACAGAGGCACAAGGCAACACTCGACATAAAATCCAGTAAATATATCAGAGATGAGCAGGGTCGATTATTAACATCGGATAATGATATAAAAAGGAGGTGGAAATCGTATTTTGATAACCTGCTTAACGAAGAATTCCCTAGCGAGGATCTTCCAGAAATATCGGCTACGGAGGGGCCTATCCAACCGGTAAATCCGCAAGAAATAAAAAATGCGCTCCGTAAAATGGAGTTTCACAAAGCTATTGGCCCTGATAACATACCCGCTGATATCTGGAAGCTCCTGCAGGATGACGCATTGCCTTGGCTTACAGAACTATTTAATAAAATCCTTCTCGAAACCAAAATACCTAACTCATGGCGAAGAAGCTACCTATGCCCGCTGTTCAAAAACAAGGGGGACGTAGCAGACTGCAACAACTACAGAGGAATCAAGCTAACGTCACACACTCTCAAACTCTGGGAGCGAATTATGGGAGCTCGTCTCAGTTTTTTAGCCAGTATCACTGAAAACCAGTTTGGTTTCACAGCTGGGAGGTCTACGACGGAAGCCATACAAACCATTAGAATCCTGATGGAGAAATGCCGGACTAACAGAAAGAACCTATACCTCACTTTCATAGACCTGGAAAAGGCATTTGACAGAGTCCCTCGGAAACTGGTGTGGCAAGCTATGCGAGCTCAAAACATACCTGAAACCTATGTCTCGCTAGTACGAGACATGTACCACAGCGTAACCACACAGATTAAGAGTCCAGCTGGTATAACCGACCCATTCCAGGTTAAAGTTGGCGTCCATCAGGGTTCGGCATTGAGTCCTCTGCTATTCAATTTGAGCATGGATTACATCACCAGAAGCCTTCAAGCACAAATACCTTGGTGTATGCTGTATGCGGACGATATCGTGCTTATAGCGAAAACGGCGGCTGAACTACAGAAAACCTTGGATATTTGGCTCAGGGAACTGGAGAGGCACGGGTTGCGAATCAGCCGTACAAAAACCGAATATATGGAGTGTGACCTGGGTGGAACAGAACAGCTTTGCTGCAACATAAACATTGAAAATACCGCAATACCCAGAGTCACTCGCTTCAAGTATCTCGGGTCGGTCCTGACAACGGATGCACGAGTCGATGAAGATGTAAGCCATAGGATCAACACAGCCTGGATGAAATGGCGATCATTATCTGGAGTACTTTGCGATACCAGAATGCCCATTAAAACAAAAGGCAAAATCTATAAGACTGCCGTAAGACCGGTCATGTTGTATGGTTCGGAGTGCTGGACTGCACTTAAGAAGCACGAACAACAAGTGCATACGGCAGAGATGAAGATGCTGAGATGGGCAGGTGGGGTAACACGCTTGGATAAAATCCGAAATGAATACGTCAGAGGATCCTTTAAGGTAGCCCCAATAATCGACAAGCTGAAAGAAGGGAGACTCCGCTGGTATGGCCACGTAATGAGAAGGGAGGAGAGCTACTCTGTAAAGACTGTGCTCAACATCAAAACACAGCCCAGGGGAAGAGGCAGGCCACCAGCCACGTGGTGGTCAACTGTCGAGAGGGATCTAAAGGCCCAAGACATTTCGCCAATGACAACCCGGGACAGAAGGTCCTGGCGCCGCTGCACAAGGAGGCCCGACCCCAGATGAACTGGGAATATGGGCAAGGACAAGAAGAAGAAGATGATTCGTCCCTGAATTGTTGTCAAACTTCGGTTTTGTAGTCATTTCTATACGGTAATACTATTATTTGTTCTGTGTCATAGTTTATAATTATGACTACTAACATAGGTGTCATGTCTAAAACGTCCTGACCACTAGTAGAGATAGTAAAATTCAATATAAAAACTACAATATTGCGTTTTCCCTCTCTTAACATTGTTTGCTTGGGTATGCAGTGGCACACGCGGACGCACACAGGCGAGAAACCATACCAATGCGCCGAATGTCCGCGCGCCTTCAGCTCCAAGGCCAACTTCAATAGACACCACAAAACAGTGAGTACGCTGGTTTTGGCACCGGTTTGTATATTCTTCTTTTTTTTAGTACAGTTAGCGAATTTTATTTTAATTAAGAATGACACATATCTTTTTAGAATTGTCTATGATATCTGGTTTCTTGTTTGTCATTTAGTTATGCAAATAATCTGATGCTATCAGTCAATGTCCGAATTCGTGATCGATATTCTGTTGCTAATCGGAGGTTTATACAGTGTGTAAATTCAATACGGGCGAATATATTGAAACGGTGGTTAACATAGGACCTAAGAATGATACTTACTTATAATCTGTCGGTAGAAAAAACTGGCCAAGTGCGAGTGGGACTCGCGTTCCAAGGGTTCCGTACATTAAGTCCGACTCACGCTTGACTGCACATTTCTAATAGGTTTTCCTGTCATCTATAGGTACAGAACTATTTTATGTATTTTTTTAACATTTTTGACCCAGTAGTTTCGGAGATAAGGGGGGGAATGGTCATTTTTTGGCTACTTTCTTAAATAACTTCTAACCTATGTATTTTAAAAATTATGAAAAAAATATATTAGAAATTCTCAATATGAGCTCTTTCATTTTACATATAACACGATGTAGGTCGACTTTACTTTTTTCGAAACTTTATTTTTTAATTTTCTCATTTACCCTCCAAAAGTGATTGATTGAAATTCATTTATTTACGTTACATGTCCGTTTTTGGGTCACTAATTTAAATATGTGTACCAAATTTCAACTTAATTGGTCCAGTAGTTTCCGAGAAAATAGGCTGTGACAGACGGACAGACAGACAGACAGACAGAAACACGACTCTGGCCCGAGGGTATGGAGGTCAAACCAGATAAATCCAAATATTTTATCATTCAAATAAGAATTCTACGCATGTCACATATGTTCTAATTTCAAAAACCGTTTTACTCGACTTATCGGGTTTGACCACTCACCCGTCTGATCCTATAAGGGTTCCGTTTTTTTCCTTTTGAGATACGGAAACCTAAAATGGCCCGAAATTGAAAGTGATAAGAGATGGACTCGACCGTCGTGTCTACAATTTTGCCGTTCTATTTACAGTATTTTATCAACAGGTCCACCTAGGCATCCGCGGGCACTTCCCGTGCTCGGTGTGCGCGCGCGTGTTCGCGACGCGCTCGGACGCGCGCGTGCACACGGACGCCGTGCACCGCGGCCTGCCGCCGCCGCGCCGGGACCGCAGGAAAACTAGGAAACATATACACGATGTAGACAATAAATGAGTTAAAAATACTGAATTGATTGTTTTTTTCCACAAACTTCTTTAGCGGCGCTGTGCACTTTTTGTGAGGGGGAAAAAATGTAAAACTCGCGAGAGCGTAAGACGCTTCGTAAGACGGACACGTGACCTGATCGAAAAACTGTTACATTGTCATTGAGTTTTCACTTCTGCCGGCACTCCTGGAGTGCAACCCGTTGTTTTTCTCATTTAGGCACAGAATAAGTAATAATACTACCGTACAGATGAAACTTCCTGTAATACCGAAGTTTGACAGCGCATCAGGGTCGAATCATGCTGTAAGTGCCTAATAAATATATGGCTATTTAGCGTTGTCAAAATTAAAGCCATTGTTCTCGACGCGCACGGAAGCCGTGCACCGCGGCCTGCCGCCGCGGCGGGACCGCAGGAGGACCAGGAGACACGCACACGATGTAGACAATAAATGAGTTGAAATTACAGAAATGGTTGTTTTTGAAGTGGAAACTTCTTTAGCGGCGCTGAGCACATTTTGAGGCGGGGAAAAAATGATAAACTCGATTCACCGTAACGCGTAACGTAATGCTGACGTCATGTGTCACGGACAATGTTATTCACCAAAGAACTTTAGTCATAACGTATCATAATCAGGTCAATTATTTAAAACTGGACTTTTATATTAAGCAATAAAGCTCAATGTTCTAATCTTGTACGGGCTGAAATACGAGTATCTCACAGTTACTACTATTCTAACTTTATATCACTCAAATATAATTAAATAAAGCTACATCTTGATGAAATAAAAGTGAACTCTAGTACTGGTGAATAAAACTCAAAATATCATGACCAAATATATTTAGATGCTAGGTCTGCAAGGTAACTTTACAATTTCTATTCGAATTTTAAACAATTAAATTAACGCTACAAATTTAAGCTCACTGGCCAGCAATTTCGGAACTAGTTTTTCAATAGAAAGGAGGATGGGTCAATTATACATAGTGCTGCAGACATTTTGGACTAGTCATTGAGTTTTCACTTCTGTCGGCACTCCCGAAGTGCAACCCGTTGTGTTTTTTTTTTCATTTATTATTATTATTTGTATCTCCTTTTGGATATCACGGGCCTATAATCCCGGTTTTTTTATAGGCTTGCGTGGGGACACAGATCCAACACGTAGAGGCCCCTTGGAGAGCTTTAATGTCATGTAGAACGGACGTCATGTAGAATGTCATTATTATTATTTTGTGTCTCCTTTTGGATTTCACGGGCCTATAAATCCCGGTCTTTTGATAGGCTTGCGTGGGGATATAGATCCAACACGTAGAGGCCCCTTGGAGAGCTTTAATGTCATGTAGAACGCCTGCTGGAACCCGTTCACAGGCGCAACAATAGACACCCATGAACCGGTCGCAGCAGGCATTGGGACTATTGTAGAAAAAGTGAACAGTATTCCGGGCTATGGATTGATGTTTGGGTGGACAATGAGACTGGGCTATTGTAAAAGAGGTCCGGACACCTGCCATAACAATGTTAACACCGTCATCGAGGCAGGCGGTGACTCGCCGCTGACTAGATGGGCCCCTGAAACTGCCGTCGCGAAGACGACCAGGAGCAACATCGGTGTGAGCGGCTCAGGGGTGTCGAGAGGTGTGCGCCGCTTTCTACCCAGTGACTGTTAACAGCCACTGTGCCAACTCGCGTCTTATGCATCTTTCACTTCCACCCCTGGAGCATATAGCTCTAGCGACTCCTCTCTGGACGGCCAATGAAGGCAAGCCAGAGCTGAGAGTCCTGCGGGTCCCCTTGGGGTCCACTCCGACCGACGAAGACACGCCGGAGACGGAGACCCACCCTGACCGACTCTCGGGAGCACTCGGGTCCGTGGGGTCGTTACTCCCCAACAGCTCGCCACAAGCTGCCCTGCGGGCTCCACAAGCTGCCCTGCGGGCTTATTATTATTATTCTCTTTATTTATTTTTCTTCTTAAGTTAGGTTAATTATAATATGGATATAAAAGTAAAATATAAAAACACTTACAAACAATAAAAAAAAAAATTATAAACACATTATAAAAAACCTAACCTAGGGTGCCGCCGGCAGCGGGGCAGGGCCCAAGCTGCCGGTGGTCAGGGCCGCAGAGTGAGGAATCGACGTACTATACGCGCCGTGTCCAAAATTACCGCCTTCTGCATTATTATTATTATTCTCTTTATTTATTTTTCTTCTTAAGTTAGGTTAATTATAATATGGATATAAAAGTAAAATATAAAAACACTTACAAACAATAAAAAAAAATTATAAACACATTATAAAAAACCTAACCTAGGGTGCCGCCGGCAGCGGGGCAGGGCCCAAGCTGCCGGTGGTCAGGGCCGCAGAGTGAGGAATCGACGTACTATACGCGCCGTGTCCAAAATTACCGCCTTCTGCATCTGACCCTTGATCCAACCACCTAGCGAGAGTCTCTCTAGGTGTTGGTCGAGACTCTTCGCTATGAGACCGTTCGCTGACACGACTATAGGAACAATGATCGTCGAGTCAACATCCCACATGGCGGTTATCTCGTGAGCTAAGTCTAGGTACTTGCTGGACTTGTCCTTCTCGGCCTTCACGAGATTCTCATCATGGGGGATGGTGACGTCGACGAGCACAGCCCGGCGCTGCGATCGATCTATCAGCACGATGTCAGGCTTATTGGCTACAATAGTCCTGTCAGTGATGATAGATCGATCCCAATAGAGCGTGGCACGACCATTTTCGAGAACTGGCGCAGGTGAGTACTTGTAGTACGGCACTTCACGGTCCACAAGGCCGTATAGGAGGGCAAGTTGCTGGTGAATAATTCTGGCTACGAGATTATGTCTGTGCAAGTACTCGCCGTTAGCAAGATGAGAACAACCGGAGATAATATGCCTGAGTGACTCTCCGGGACGGCGGCATGCCCGACAAATGTCGACCGTACCGTCCTTCAGGTTATTATTATTATTATTGTGTAAGCAGGCAGGCAGTTGTGACAACTGATATTGCCTGTATCCAGTAATCATTAATAGTTATCGTTGACAAGTAGATGTATTGATGTGTCTGTCTAATTTATTTTTAAATTGGTTCACATTTTGTGCTGAAACCACATCTTCGGGGAGTTTGTTCCAAGCCCTCACTACTCGGTTGCTCAGAAAGTGTTTGTATGGGTTACTGTGGGACCTATGCCTTTCTAACTTTAAGTGATGACCTCTCAGACGGGTGTTGTTGTTGCGCTTGAACATCTCATGAAAATCCTTGAGGTCATAGTGCCCAGACAGTATTTTGTATGTTTCTATTAGGTCTCCACGTTCTCTGCGGTGCTTAAGAGTAGTGAGCTTCAGTTCCTTCAGTCTCTCCTCATACGGCTTGTTCTTAAGTTGCCTTGGTAGTTTTGTGAAACTCCGTTGAACCTTCTCCAGCATATCTATGTCCTTGGCAAAGTAAGGACTCCAGGCTTGAAAAGCATATTCCAGTATGGGTCTGACATAGGTTTTGTAAATTTTTAACATCATTTCTGGTGTCAAGGTTTTGAAAGCTTTTCTAATGAGGTAAATCAGGCTTCTGGCTTTCTTTACCATTGTAGAGATGTGCTCTTCCCACTTTAGATCCTCTGAGATCTTAACGCCTAGGTCAGTTTGTGTTTTTACAGCCGTTAGTGGAGTGCCATCCAAGTTGTAAGTTAGGCGGGGGTTCCGATTTCCTATGTGAAGTATAGTACATTTGGCAGAATTCAGATTGATTAGCCATTCTTTAGACCAGCTTGCTAATGCATTCAGATCATCTTGTAGATGGCTGTAATCTACGAGTGGGTTAGCAAATAACTTGGTGTCATCCGCAAAAGTACTAATACTGCATTTTAGGCGACGCGGCAGGTCAACTGTATATAGTATGTAAAGCACGGGGCCCAAAACTGAGACAAAACAAAAATTTAGACTAATCTTAATAGGAAAGGGGACGGCCGTTTCTCTATACAAACGGAGTCCTCATTTTTCTCTCTGGACATTGTCATTATGGAAAATGTTTTTACATAATTTGATGTATACTAACCATAGCTATCTATGCCCCTACGTTTGCCCTTTTAAATTTATGATTATTGTAAAAATTAGGAGCGAAAACAGATTTCAATCATATAGTTTTTAAATGCTCCTATATATGTCTCTCTCTCTCTTCAGTCGTTCCCTCATTCCTGAGGATCGTGATCACTAGGTTTCACATCCTTGATCAGCTGTCTCCATCGGTCTCGATCCATTGTTGCCCTCACTGCTTGATGGAATTTGCTCGAGGAAGTGGCTTCTCTAACTTGGTCTGTCCACCTGGTTGGCGAGCGACCGCGACCTCTCTTGCCTTCCACTCCACCAATCACGACCAGTTTCTCGAGACTCTCAGCACCTCTTCGCATTACATGGCCAAAGTATGCCAGCAACCGATGTCGGCAGATGGTGGACAAACGTGTTTTGATGCCCAGTTGGGAAAGAATAGACGCATTTGTGCGCTTGGCCGTCCACGGTATCCTAAGCATTCGCCTCCAGCACCACATTTCGAATGCGTCGATTCTTTGTCTCTCTCTTGCCAGTATTGTCCATGTCTCTACTCCGTACATGAAGATGGGAAAGACCAAGGCTCTGACCAGGCGGGTTTTCGTATAAAAGCTTATACTACGGTTTTTCCAGATAACCTGAAGGCGCGTCATGGCGTCTTTAGCCATTGCGATTCGGCGCTTGATCTCGGGAACGCAGCTTCCATCATTGTTTATATGTCATATATGTCTAATAATTAAAAATTCGAAAAAATCAAACGTAGGGGTATATCTGTAATGTGATTGATATACAAACAAATTGTGTCAAACTATTTTCAATAGCGTTAATATCCAGCCTTCCAGAAAAGAAAATGAGGTCTACGTTTGTATGAAAAGGCGGTTTCGCAGCAGTCCTCCACTTTCGTCTTAATGTGGACTCAGACACAATGAGTAAAACTTCATATTAAGTGGTTTATATTATTTATTATCTAACAGCTCCTTGCCGAACTTGCTCCGCTTACGTCGGTCCCGCTTAGGTCCCGGCTGACCGTGGTGAACCGTCTTGATGTGAACTCTCAGTTGGTGGGGAACAGTAAATCATTAAATAAAACGTCTAATAGAGTAGCTTACATTATTTATTATCTAACAGCTCCTTGCCGAACTTGCTCCGCTTACGTCGGTCCCGCTTGGGTCCCGGCTGACCGTGGTGAACCGTCTTGATATGGACTCTGACGCAGGAGTTGGTGGTGAAGATGCGTCCGCAGATAGGGCAGGGGACGCTTTGACGCATGCCCAGATGTGCCTGAAGAAACAAAAATGTCATAGTCATAGTGAAAAACTAATCATTTATTAAATAATTTTTATTTATTTAGAAAATTTAAATCAGGCAAAAAGGCCCATGTTACAAATACCCAATAAATAAATATATAATATTTTTACACATGTGTCGCTTAACTTCAAACTGAACTCTAGTAAATCCATTCGACCCTCTCAGCAAATATCTACCGTAATACCTTTTCTTAGTACCAAAATCGCATATAAATCTGACAGATGAATTTACCCGAGTTTGAAGTAAAGCGACTCACATATAGATGAAACAACTAAGTAATGGGTTGGACCCATCATAGTAATGTTCACCTTTACTTTGGTTGTAAAATTGCAAATATTAGGTCGTAAAATTGTTCAAAAAATTGGCTTTTAAAAACGTCCAAATCATATTGTACTCTATTCGATTATTACACTTTTGCATGCATGGGCTCAAAGCAAAATAGCCAGTACATTGGCAGAGCCGTGTTGAGGTCTAAAACAGGGCTTCACAAAGAACTCACAGTTTTCCGATGTCGAATCAAATTCCCCTGACAGCTGAACGCGAGCGGGCAGCTGTTGCACTGGTATGGTTTCTCCCCCGTGTGCGTCCTGATATGCTCCTGCACACAAACATTTCTTGCTCAATTTTCGGAATACTCACAGTTTTGTGGTGGCGGTCGAGGTTCCCCTTCAGGCTGAAGGCGAGCGGACACTCGGTGCACTGGTACGGCTTCTCCCCTGTGTGTGACCGCATGTGCCACTACACACACAAGCAAAGTCTTTAGTCCCCTTTCGTAACATTTGGTAACTAGTTACGATATGTGAAAAATTAATAATTCGTATAAAATCGTCTCAAAGGTTAGCTGGAAGAGATCCCTTATAGGGATAAGTTCGCCTTTGTACTTCCATTACTGTAATTTATTTTTGTAAACCTGTGTGGTGTACAATAAAGTGATTACTACTACTACTAAAATAAAACTATTGAAACGGATTATACCTATCGCGTATATTGAATTGATACTACATTCCGACGTTTAGAACCCCTTTACAGCGTTCGTGGTCAACGGGTGACTGAGGAAAAACTACACTATGAAAAGACTACCCACTTATAAAATAATGAACCATCATAAACTATAAATTTTAAGGCCAGTTGTTATACATGAAAAATTGGTAACCGATTTTATTTTAAATGAATGTTTTGCTGCTGTATTGAATCATTTTGTAACCGTATTTAATAGTCAACCAGCTAGGAAATATGCAGGTTTTTTTATATTAAAATGAAAATAGTAGCTTTACGTCATTTCCTTATTAGGGACAAAATACATGTATTTATCCGCTTGGCAACTAGTCCCAGGAATTGGCGTCGGCACCAGTTTTTACGGAAGCGAGTGCCATCTGACCCTCCAAACCCAGAGGGTAAACTAGGCCTTACTGGGATTAGTCCGGTTTCCTCACGATATTTTCCTTCACCGAAAAGCAACTGGTAAATATGAAAATGTTAAAAGTTCCAAGTTTTCTTAAGTGTACGGATCCCTTTGTTTGACATAATTATTGAAAGTCATAATGTAATTATTGTCAGATTATCATTAGCCATAATTCTGAAATCATTAACCTTTCAGGATTTTCGTAAGGTTATCCTATAGATAGGTTAGGTTAGGATTGTTTTATGGCAATCTTGAAAAGTAACGCGTTTCTGAGAAAAACCTAATTATGACTAACGAAAATGCGGACAAACAATACAGTATGACTTAAAACTTTAAGGGAAAAAATAGAGACACCCTAAGTGTAGGTTCAAGATTCTTGAACCTACACTTAGGGTGTCTCTATTCTTGAATCAAGAAGAATAGACCAAGTAAGTAGCAAGAACTTAAGAGATAAAACAGGCTTTACTGATGTTACATACAAAACAAAACAACTGAAATGGAAGTGGGCTGGACATACTATTAGAGGAAGAGAAAAATGGACCAAAACTGTAACACTCTGGCACCCCAGAGGGCACAAACGGAACAGAGGCAGGCAGTTCAAAAGATGGTCCGACAAAATCCAAGACATAGCTGGAAGGACAGAAACAAAAACATGGACCAGATTAGTTCATAATAAGGAAGAGTGGAGAAGATTGGGGGAGGCCTTTGCCCAAAGGCACACAGAAGCGGTTACCGTAGAATGTAGAATAAGGAAAACTGTAGATATAGTATAAAAAAAGTACCTTTTCTGAAATAGGGCTATAAATAAAAGCAGCAGAAATAAGGACGGAAACATCTGATACAACATTCAAGCGTCGATTGAGAAACTTTTTACTGGACAACCCATTATATTCAATAAGTGAATTTTTTGACATAACTGTATTATTTATATTCGCATACCTATTCTTGACATTGTCTTTGTTTATTATTGTTATTATTTGACGATCCTTCTCAGGTGAAAGTTTTCATATTATGTATTATTAATGAAATTAATTAATTTGGACTATTTTGCTATTATTTAAATTTATTTCTGACGATCACAATATAGATTCTTATAAATTGACATTAATGTAATTTGTACTGTAATCATATGTTGTGAAATAAATAAATCTAATCTAATCTAATAAATAAAAAGTTTAGGTTACTTACTTGCAAGGAGGTCTTGAGAGTGAAGCTCTTCGGGCATTCGTTGCAGGCGAAGGGTTTGATGTCCAGATGGGAGCGCTGGTGCGTTCTCAGCGCGGTGGCGTTCTGTTAGCATACACAATAGTACATTATAGCCGAGGCTCGGAAGTAGCTACTTGCAGGCTGAGGATTCGTTTTAAACGGACGACCTTGGGAGTCCGTTTAATTGAATCCGAAGCCAGCAAGAACCCTTCCAGCCGAGTCATATATAGTGCTTTTCTCAAAAATGGTGCAAGAAATATAAATATCATAGAAATATTTTACAAAAGCAACGTTCTTACATATATATTTTGACAGAAATAAGCCCTTGCCGCCTTTTTTTTATAATAAAAAAATAGAAGTGTATTTTGTAAATAGAAGTGTAGAAGTGTAGTCTGCCAAAAATACGCCAACATATTTGAGACATCTAAATAGTCGCGGTACTAATCATCTGTTTGGCTGTTTAATGGGCCTGTGCCTTCACTTGATATGGTCATTTCAACTTTTAAAAAGTTTGGAACTCGACAAATAATGGAATTTGTATGCAACATTGCAGTCCCAAAATCGAGACTGCAATGTTTTTAACTTTTTAATTTTTGACTGACCATAAATTACGCGCTTCGCGATCTACTTTTTAGACGGCAAAGTCGACTTTGCCGTCCATTTTTGAGAAAAATAATTATACGTTCATAGTATTTTATGCAACCGTTGTTTAAGAGAGGCCAAAAAAGCCGAGTGGCGTGAGTAACAATTTGAGGCGAAGCCGAAAGCCGGCTTTACACGAAGTATCGTAAAATCGTCAAAAAGATACTGCGTGTATGCACAAATTCTTTTTTGGGGAATAGACTAAAGACTTGTCTTGACAACTATAAGGTAGGGTTTTAAAGGTGTGTGCTCGACCCTTTAAATGACAAATAAAAGTACGGGAGCAGAAAAAAGTATTATAGCCATGTTGACAGTTATACCTTATTACGATGTGCATAAAAATCGAATTGAGAAGGTACAGAGACGCTTTTTAACACATTTAGGATATTCCTCTTCCAAGTCTCGCACACGAACTGGCCCTGCTTGTGTGTTTGCGGGTATTTCTTGCGCGTCGTGTGCCGCTGCCGGCCGGCGTCGCTGTATCTCTGGTTGAGATGGGCTGCTGGCACTAACCTGCATGAGTTTCCCGCAAGTCTCGCACACGAACTGGCCCTGCCTGTGTGTTTGCGGGTATTTCTTGCGCGTCGTGCGCCGCTGGCGGCCGGCGTCGCTGTAGCGCCGGTTGAGATGGGCTGTTGGCACTAACCTGCATGAGTTTCCCGCAAGTCTCGCACACGCACTGGCCCCGCTTGTGTGTTTGCGGGTATTTCTTGCGCGTCGTGTGCCGCTGCCGGCCGGCGTCGCTGTAGCGCCGGTTGTGATGGGCTGTTGGCACTAACCTGCATGAGTTTCCCGCAAGTCTCGCACACGAACTGGCCCTGCTTGTGTGTTTGCGGGTATTTTTTGCGTGTCGTGTGCCGCTGGCGGCCGGCGTCGCTGTAGCGCTGGTTGAGATGGGCTGTTGGCACTAACCTGCATGAGTTTCCCGCAAGTCTCGCACACGAACTGGCCCTGCTTGTGTGTTTGCGGGTATTTCTTGCGTGTCGTGTGCCGCTGGCGGCCGGCGTCGCTGTAGCGCTGGTTGAGATGGGCTGTTGGCACTAACCTGCATGAGTTTCCCGCAAGTCTCGCACACGAACTGGCCCTGCTTGTGTGTTTGCGGGTATTTCTTGCGCGTCGTGTGCCGCTGCCGGCCGGCGTCGCTGTATCTCTGGTTGAGATGGGCTGCTGGCACTAACCTGCATGAGTTTCCCGCAAGTCTCGCACACGAACTGGCCCTGCCTGTGTGTTTGCGGGTATTTCTTGCGCGTCGTGCGCCGCTGGCGGCCGGCGTCGCTGTAGCGCCGGTTGAGATGGGCTGTTGGCACTAACCTGCATGAGTTTCCCGCAAGTCTCGCACACGAACTGGCCCCGCTTGTGTGTTTGCGGGTATTTCTTGCGCGTCGTGTGCCGCTGCCGGCCGGCGTCGCTGTAGCGCCGGTTGTGATGGGCTGTTGGCACTAACCTGCATGAGTTTCCCGCAAGTCTCGCACACGAACTGGCCCTGCTTGTGTGTTTGCGGGTATTTCTTGCGTGTCGTGTGCCGCTGGCGGCCGGCGTCGCTGTAGCGCTGGTTGAGATGGGCTGTTGGCACTAACCTGCATGAGTTTCCCGCAAGTCTCGCACACGAACTGGCCCTGCTTGTGTGTTTGCGGGTATTTCTTGCGTGTCGTGTGCCGCTGGCGGCCGGCGTCGCTGTAGCGCTGGTTGAGATGGGCTGTTGGCACTAACCTGCATGAGTTTCCCGCAAGTCTCGCACACGAACTGGCCCTGCTTGTGTGTTTGCGGGTATTTCTTGCGTGTCGTGTGCCGCTGGCGGCCGGCGTCGCTGTAGCGCTGGTTGAGATGGGCTGTTGGCACTAACCTGCATGAGTTTCCCGCAAGTCTCGCACACGAACTGGCCCTGCTTGTGTGTTTGCGGGTATTTCTTGCGTGTCGTGTGCCGCTGGCGGCCGGCGTCGCTGTAGCGCTGGTTGAGGTGCTTGCGTCGGTGGTGAACGTCGTACGCGGACAGCGTTGGGAACGTCATGCCGCACTGTGTGTAAACAATCGTATTTAAGGTGAGGTAACTTAAATATAAATAAATAATATAAATATTATAGGGACATTTTTACACAAATTGACTAAGTCCCACGGTAAGCTCACGAAGGCTTGTGTTGCGGGTACTCAGACAACGATATATAGAATAGAATAGAATGAATAGAATAATTTTTATTTATAATAAAATACACATGCACAAAGGTGTCCGGTAAGCCCCAATGTAATGTAAGACACAAATACTTAAATAAATAGAAAACATCCATGACTCAGGAACAAATATCTGTGCTAATCACACAAATAAATGCCCTTACCGGGATTTGAACCCAGGACCAACGGCTTTCCAGGCAGGGTCACTACCCACTAGGCCAGACCGGTCGTTAAACCGGTCAAACTTACTAAGAATTACGTAAATAATATGAATAAGGTATAGAAAAATTGCTTACTAAGAATTACGTAAATAATATGAATAAGGTATAGAATTACGCAATGAATAAGGTATAGAAAAATTGGTTATTTTCACAAAAAAATAGACTGTCTGTTCTTTTTACGTTACTTGAAGATAAATTCTACAATTATATGGGAGTTGTTCGAGGATTTAATTAATTAGCCTCCATAAAAAAATAGTAAACTAAATTGACTGCATGTAGAAACAACAAATATTAACAAAGTATATTAAGGTAATACCAAATACTTCGGATTGTCGAGTAATTCCAAAAATACGGCTTTATGGCTGACTTTAAGAATTTTCCGACGTTCTGCATTTTTCCGAATTACCCGAAAACACCTTAAATCAATACTGACCTCCTCACATCGGTGTGATTCAGTCGGATGCGTATCCTTGACATGTTCCTGTAGCGCCTGCTCGCTCGCACAGTTCTCGCCGCACTGCTCGCACGGCCGCAGGGCTCCGTGCTCGCCGGCCGTGTCCGTGTGTCTGTTCAGCGCGGCTATGCTAACGAACTTGGCTGAGCAAATGGTGCACTTGATTTTCTGAAAAAGAAAAAAACAAATTCGCTAGAAATTAAGCGTAAAAAATACATACATAAAATTAAGCGTAGCCCATTCCTTTTTGTGTAATATATGTATGTTTATCCTATATTTTGTATGTATTTATATCCTTTATCTTTCTGGTACCTTGTACATTTTGCTGCATTTGTCACCCTCTTTTCACTCTCTCCTCTCATCACTCAAAGGTTAACTGGAAGAGATCCCTCAAAGGGATAAGTTCGCCTTTGTACTTCTTACTAATTGTATGTTATTTTTAATGTCTTTTTGTACAATAAAGAGTTTACTACTACTACTACTCTTAAGCGATATAAACTTAGAATATGTACTTACTTGCCTGCTTACCTATATCACATAATAAGTAATAGTACTATCGTACAGAAAAAAAACTTAATACAAAACCGAAGTTTGACAGCGATTCAGGGAAGAGTCATTCTGTCCCTTTCCTATAGTTTGTAACATCAGAAAAAGACTACGCTTTTTAAAAATTGAGTATATAACTAACTATTAGTTACTTATATACTCAATTGAAAGAAATAGTTTCACCCCCCTGCCTATATGCAATTGCAAACATATTATTGACATATTTTATTACACAAACGGGTCTACCGCGATATAATTTCATTGTTTTTACCTTTAATTCCGACGTTTCAGCTGAGTTGCACCAGCTGTGGTCACGGAAAGACTGACGTCCCAACAAATGTCAACGGAGATATTAATAAAACAACACTAAACTACCCGAAATTAGTTTATAAAAATGTTCGGGGTAGACAATCTGCTGGTTTCAACATTTGAATCACTGGTCCCCAAGTAGACGATAATTCGTACCCGTCCTCTCGATTGAATATGTGTACAAAACGCGAGAGTTTAAAGTGTCATATTATTGACCACAAAAAAATGTATAACAATATCTAGACACGCGGGAGCGGGAGAAAACTAGCCAAGTAAAATGCTTTATAATTTCAGGATTTTCTACACAGCACAGAACTTGGCACCCATATACTTCTCAATTCTTTTATCGGCGAGTCAAGCCTATTGAACTTGGCTCTCATTTCACATTTATGTTTTTGTTGGGATATTATATTACCTCAGCGTGCATCCTGGCCTTGTGCATCTTCAGCCCCACTTGTCCTATGAACGTCTCGCTGCACATGTCGCATGCCACATTCATCGCGGGTTGCGCCAGCCGCACGTGCGACAAGTATGTCGAGCTCTTACTGCGAGTCAACCAGTATACTGTACCTCGGCGTGCATCCTGGCCTTGTGCATTTTGAGCCCCACTTGTCCTATGAACGTCTCGCTGCACATGTCGCATGCCACATTCATCGCGGGTTGCGCCAGCCGCACGTGCGACAAGTATGTCGAGCTCTTACTGCGAGTCAACCAGTATACTGTACCTCGGCGTGCATCCTGGCCTTGTGCATTTTGAGCCCCACTTGTCCTATGAACGTCTCGCTGCACATGTCGCATGCCACATTCCTCGCGGGTTGCGCCAGCCGCACGTGCGACAAGTATGTCGAGCTCTTACTGCGAGTCACCCTGTATACTGTACCTCAGCGTGCATCCTGGCCTTGTGCATCTTCAGCCCCATTTGTCCTATGAACGTCTCGCTGCACATGTCGCATGCCACATTCATCGCGGGGTGCGCCAGCCGCACGTGCGACAAGTATGTAGAGCTCTTACTGCGAGTCACCCTGTATACTGTACCTCGGCGTGCATCCTGGCCTTGTGCATCTTGAGCCCCACTTGTCCTATGAACGTCTCGCCGCACATGTCGCATGCCACATTCATCGCGGGGTGCGCCAGACGCACGTGCGACAAATATGTCGAACTTTTACTGTGGAAGGAAAGGCATACTCATACTTGGTAGTAGGTAATTACATGTCAGCTTACATAACTATTTAGTAGAAATACATTATGATACAGATGTATTACATAATTAATAATTATTTTCCATCGTATTTTCACGGAAACCTACGAACCTGTCTTGCTATTTCAGTCAGTCTCGGTACAAAAAGTACTGAGGTTGACTGAAGTAGCATGTCAAATACGAACGTTTCCGAGAAAATACGATGGAAATCCATTATGCGATACATCTGTACATGATTTTGGTAGAAGTGTTGGTTCTTTCTCTGGAGTTCCTCCTTCTTCCTCGCGTTATCCCGGCATTCTGCCACGGCTCATGGGAGCCTGGGGTCCGCTTGACAACTAATCCCATGATTTGACGTAGGCACTAGTTTTACGAAAGCGACTGCCATCTGACCTTCCAACCCAGAGGGGAAACTAGGCCTTATTGGGATTAGTCCGGTTTCCTCACGATGTTTTCCTTCACCGAATAGCGACTAGTAAATATCAAATGATATTTCGTACATAAGTTCCGAAAAACTCATTGATACGAGCCGGGGTTTGAACCCGCGACCTCCAGATTGCAAGTCGCACGCTCTTACCGCTAGGCCACCAGCGCTTACAGCGCTGCGCAGCGGTTCTTTCTCTTGAGTTATAAACTCATAAGTTACATTTCGTTTAACCTCTCATCTGTTTATAGAATCTTGACCGAATTTTTAGTCATTTTTTTTGTCGAGAACAATATCTTCTGCTCTTTACGGCGCGACTGTGTTTTGACTCACTGTTTTTTGACCACAAAAGGTTGTCTGTAAAGTCGGTTTAGGGACGACAATTTTGCGTGGTAACGTCATAAGAAAACGTGACCGTAACGTTACCATGGAGATATGTCCACAACGTGACACTTTTTCGTGCATGCTACCGGTGTTCATCGATTTATAAGACGTTATCACGTCAAAAGTCCCATTTATATTTCAAACTAGCGCCCCACCCCCCGGCTCCGCACGGGTTACACAAAACTTTAACAAATTATACACCTAAACCTTCCTCAAGAACCACTCTATTGGTAGGTGAAAACCGCATGAAAATTCGTTTCCTAGTTTTTGAGTTTATCGCTCGTGATATATACAGACGCGGCGCAGACTTTGTTTTATAAGGTGTAGTGAGATAAAAGTTATTTGTTTCACAAGGGGGCAAAGTTATTGTTTAACCGTTCGTGCTAATATTGATACCCTAGCAAGCGAAAGATTCCAAAATTGGACCACGAGCGTAGCGAGTGGTTCGAAAAATGGAATCTTAAGCGTTGCGTGGGGTTCAAAGCACGAGGGTTAAACAAAATTTGCCCCCGAGTGACACACAAAATTTTTCACAACACCAATCCGAAGCAAATATTAAATGCAAAATAATAAACAAAATCAAACCAAATCAAATCCAAATGAATGGTATTAAATATTTATCATCCAAAATCATCATTTAAAAGTCAATTCTACCCGAAAATATAAGAAAACAACTCAAAAATTGCATTTGATTACTTTGCCTCACATGTGAATAAAATGCAACTTTGCTAACAGTTTTTGAAGTGCAAAGTAAGCCTTTCCGAGCTGGTGTGGTGAAAAGATAGTTTATTATTCAATTAGGCATATTACGATGCATTTATTAACGCCAAATAAAGCTATACTATGAAGACGTGAAGCTATACCGTGAAATCACATTATTGTCTTTTCATTATGTAAATATTATGCGTCAATCAACTATTTCTTGTTGTTATTCTGTCTCAGCCAGGAGACAATAGTAGCATAGTTTGTTAGAACTGCCGTACCATGTTCTACAAGCATGCTTAGTAGGAGCCCCATTATGGAAAGGCCATATAACCACCAAAAAATTCAAGTTTGGTTCATTTAAATACGAAATAACTAGTATTTTAGGAGTGACCCAGGATACTGTAATCAAGGCAACTAGTGACAAGAAAAAGTTGATTCACCCAAATAAAAGAAAACTGGCGAAGTTGTGTATAGTGTGTAGCTTTCAAATAGAGCTCGACGGCTCATCCTATTGTCTATTGTTAAGTAAAACCGCTCGTGCCACGTGCCACCACCACCTGCATAAAAAATATGTACTTCGGTTACTGAGTGCCGGCGAGTCGAACGCTACAGAACCAGTCTAAAATGTGTCATCGAGATGCCTAACAAAGGCGCGTTATCGGAGAGCGCACCTACACTGGTTTATTGAGCGTTGGACTAGCCCGCGCTCAGGTGCCAAATAGAATAATAAAGACCTTTTTTTGCAGGTAAGTAGCACGTGCGGTTTTACTTAACAATAGACAATAGGATTAGCCGTCGAGCTCTATTTGAAAGCTACACACTATACCACCGGTGAAGTTAGGGTTGAATTGCAACATTGATAGGGGGTTAGATAATCAACTCACATGAAGCTCTTCCCGCAGTGTTGGCACTCGTACGTCTTGCCCGCGTGCATGGCGTGATGCTTCCTCGCTTGCCCCCTGTATCATATACGATACATAAAAAATATGCACATTTGAGACACTCTAATGTCAGTTCGATTCCCGCGAGACAAGTGAACGTAAAATAATAATTGAATGCAGTTTTATTTCTTTTTAGGGTAAAACGGGACCCTATTACTAAGACTTCGCTGTCCGTCCGTCCGTCTGTCTGTCACCAGGCTGTATCTCACGAACCGTGATAGCTAGACAGTTGAAATTTTCACAGATGATGTATTTCTGTTGCCGCTATAACAACAGAATAAAATAAAGATTTAAGTGGGGCTCCCATACAGCAAACGCGATTTTTGACCAAAGTTAAGCAACGTCGGGCGTGGTCAGTACTTGGATGGGTGACCGTTTTATGGGCATTTTTTTCCGTTTCTTTGTGTGCTTTATGGTACGGAACCCATCGTACGCGAGTCCGACTCGCACTTGCCCGGTTTTTTCAAATAAAAGATTGTGTCTTTTAAGTGAAATGAGCTAACAGGTTTTAAGGCACTTTCCTTTAAAGCCCATTAAGTTTTTCCACCCTGTATAGTAAGGATAGTGGGCGTAGCTATCTCTAGACACATAGCTGCACTCGCAGAGGAACTTTCAATCAGTGAACATCTTGGTGTCTCTGTCCCGCTCTGGCTGATGTGCTGTCTCTGTCTCACCTGTCTCTAGACACATAGCTGCACTCGCAGAGGAACTTTCAATCAGTGAACATCTTGGTGTCTCTGTCCCGCTCTGGCTGATGTGCTATCTCTGTCTTACCTGTCTCTAGACACATAGCTGCACTCGCAGAGGAACTTTCAATCAGTGAACATCTTGGTGTCTCTGTCCCGCTCTGGCTGATGTGCTGTCTCTGTCTCACCTGTCTCTAGACACATAGCTGCACTCGCAGAGGAACTTTCAATCAGTGAACATCTTGGTGTCTCTGTCCCGCTCTGGCTGATGTGCTATCTCTGTCTTACCTGTCTCTAGACACATAGCTGCACTCGCAGAGGAACTTTCAATCAGTGAACATCTTGGTGTCTCTGTCCCGCTCTGGCTGATGTGCTGTCTCTGTCTCACCTGTCTCTAGACACATAGCTGCACTCGCAGAGGAACTTTCAATCAGTGAACATCTTGGTGTCTCTGTCCCGCTCTGGCTGATGTGCTATCTCTGTCTTACCTGTCTCTAGACACATAGCTGCACTCGCAGAGGAACTTTCAATCTGTGAACATCTTGGTGTCTCTGTCCCGCTCTGGCTGATGTGCTATCTATGTCTTACCTGTTTCTAGACACATAGCTGCACTCGCAGAGGAACTTTCAATCTGTGAACATCTTGGTGTCTCTGTCCCGCTCTGGCTGATGTGCTGTCTCTGTCTCACCTGTCTCTAGACACATAGCTGCACTCGCAGAGGAACTTTCAATCAGTGAACATCTTGGTGTCTCTGTCCCGCTCTGGCTGATGTGCTATCTCTGTCTTACCTGTCTCTAGACACATAGCTGCACTCGCAGAGGAACTTTCAATCAGTGAACATCTTGGTGTCTCTGTCCCGCTCTGGCTGATGTGCTGTCTCTGTCTCACCTGTCTCTAGACACATAGCTGCACTCGCAGAGGAACTTTCAATCAGTGAACATCTTGGTGTCTCTGTCCCGCTCTGGCTGATGTGCTATCTCTGTCTTACCTGTCTCTAGACACATAGCTGCACTCGCAGAGGAACTTTCAATCTGTGAACATCTTGGTGTCTCTGTCCCGCTCTGGCTGATGTGCTGTCTCTGTCTTACCTGTCTCTAGACACATAGCTGCACTCGCAGAGGAACTTTCAATCTGTGAACATCTTGGTGTCTCTGTCCCGCTCTGGCTGATGTGCTGTCTCTGTCTTACCTGTCTCTAGACACATAGCTGCACTCGTTGCAAAGGAACTTCAGTCGGTGAACATCTTGGTGTCTCTGTCCCGCTCTGGCTGATGTGCTGTCTCTGTCTCACCTGTCTCTAGACACATAGCTGCACTCGTTGCAAAGGAACTTCAATCGGTGAACATCTTGGTGTCTCTGTCCCGCTCTGGCTGATGTGCTGTCTCTGTCTTACCTGTCTCTAGACACATAGCTGCACTCGTCGCAGAGGAACTTTCAATCAACATCTTGGTGTCTCTGTCCCGCTCTGGCTGATGTGCTGTCTCTGTCTTACCTGTCTCTAGACACATAGCTGCACTCGCAGAGGGACTTTCAATCAGTGAACATCTTGGTGTCTCTGTCCCGCTCTGGCTGATGTGCTGTCTCTGTCTCACCTGTCTCTAGACACATAGCTGCACTCGCAGAGGAACTTTCAATCAGTGAACATCTTGGTGTCTCTGTCCCGCTCTGGCTGATGTGCTGTCTCTGTCTTACCTGTCTCTAGACACATAGCTGCACTCGCAGAGGAACTTTCAATCAGTGAACATCTTGGTGTCTCTGTCCCGCTCTGGCTGATGTGCTGTCTCTGTCTCACCTGTCTCTAGACACATAGCTGCACTCGTTGCAAAGGAACTTCAGTCGGTGAACATCTTGGTGTCTCTGTCGCACGCATTGCCGCTTGAAGCGCACGAAGCAGATCTCGCAGGCGAGCGAACCCTCGCTCTGCAATGTTAAAAACATCTTACATTCTGCCAGTCATGAAAGCAAAACAATTTCGTGCCCTGCGCGATTGTTTGTTGAAATGAATGTTTATGAATGTTTTCCATTCCTAATGTGCCTATGCAGTCTTGCAGCTAGTTGTACACAGGAACCTTGGCTTGTGCTGTTGCTTAACTTGTGTGTGTAACTGATTTGTGATTATATTTCTTCTTTATTTACCTACTTAATTTTTATAAGTGAGAACCTGTAATTGGCTCTGTGAATCTATTTTAGTTTTTGGAAATGTTTATAGCTGTTGGTTTTCCATGTATGTAATAAAAATAAAATAAAATAAAATAAAATTTGTGTCATGCAGGGTTATTATTTATTTATTTATTATTTATTTATTTAAACTTTATTGCACAAAATACAAATAAAATGTACAAATGGCGGACTTAACGCCTAAAGGCATTCTCTACCAATCAACCATAGGGCTAAACAGAGATGTAATAAAAATGGTGCGAGAAGTAAGAGAATTTAGTTAACTAGGAATTTAGTTATTCCCACTAGTTACCACCAAGTTCTTACCAGTGGTAACTACTGGAAAAAAATTTCCCACCTTTTACCGTTGGTATCTACTGGGAAAACAAAATCCCACTAGTTACCACCAAAATATTGTTAGAATTCAATAATAATAAAAACAGTATAAATGTAGCGTGCTGTAATAAAAATTCCCAGTAGTTACCACCAAGCCGAGTTGGTAGTAACTAGTGGGATTTTTTTTCCCAGTAGTTACCAGTGGTAAAAGGTGGGAAAAAAATTCCCAGTAGTTACCACTGGTAAGAACTTGGTGGTAACTAGTAGGAATAACCCGACTATAGTTCGTTCTTTTAGCATTAGAAAGAACTCCACAGAAGCAAGCGTGCAGTTTTTATCAGGCTCTTTAATTGTTAATAATTATTGAATTATCTAATGTGGCATGGTCAATACATATAATTTACTTCAAATTATTACCGCTAAAAGTGCCGGATTTGGAACCACAAGCTTACTTGTGCGAAGTTCTTTCTAAAGCTAAAAAAACGAACTATAATTTCGTAGTGTAAATGCGACGTGAAAACTTAGCCCCCCCCCCCCACCTCTGGCGTCTTTCGAGCGTCGGCGTCTACAATTCTATGGCCGCTGCTCGACGCAACGTCGACGCAGCGTCGACGCAACTGCGCAGCGACGTCATTTTCCATAGCGCTGACCAGACGCCGACAGACGCCGACGCTCGAAAGACGCTAGATGTGGGGGGGGGGCCTTAGAGTCGCGAAAGTGTCTGCGCTGCGCGGACGTGTAGCTTCGTTGCTGATGGGGCAATGGTCACTGCGATACTGTGAATTTCACGACACTAATTATTTCACAAATTTACTGTCGCATATATCGAAACTAGTTTCGTGACACTGATTACATGCATGACACTAATTTCGTAAAGCGGGATTTACATTACGAAATTAGTGTCATGCATGTTGAAATCGGTTTCACGAAAGTAGTTTCGATATATGCGGAAGTAATTTTGTGAAATAATTAGTGTCGCGAAATTCACAGTGTCGCAGTGACCATGGCCGCATCAGCATCGAAGCTACACGTCCGCAAAGCGCAGACACTTTCGCGACACTAAGTTTTCACGTCGCATTTACACTACGAAATTAGTTGCATGACACTAATTTCACCAAAAAATCGCGCAGAGCACGAAACTGATTTGCATTCGTGAAATTAATGCATGCATTATGAAAGTACTAAATTACACGTGAAACTGTTGGTAAAACTAATGCCACGAAACCAATTTCATGACACTAATTTCGTAATGTAAATTCACCTTAATGTAAATACCGCTTTTAGACCGATTTTCGAAATCGAAAATGTATTGACTACTTTTAAAAATATTTACCGGACTGTGCCGTAATCTGTGGTTGTTGTAAGCGGCCTCAGCGTCGAAGCCTTTCCCGCAGTCGTCACACCGGAAATGGGACTCCAGGTAATTCCGGGACTTCTTACGCGAGGCGATCTCTTCCAGCTGCTCCTCCTACACATAAAATAATTGTTAATGGGGATGGCAACTGTCAAAGGTTTGCATAGATGGCGCCATCATAGCTTGCCCCTTTCTCTAGTTTTGTTCATATCATAAATTATTCATAAATTATTTATTTGCGTGAATAGGGGCAGATTACAGTTGTTATATGCATGCAAATATTTGTTGTATTTCTTAAATCTCACGTATTTCACGTATGGTGGTTGCAACCAACCGTATGTCATTCTTACCTTGCTCAAAACAACAATTTTCACGGCATACGAACTCTCAAATGTGGCAAAATCGAACACAGGCATAAAATCGTTTTCTGCTTTCCTGAACTTCCTTGTTACCTCTTCTTTCCTCTTCCTTTTCCTTCTGACTTTTGGCTTATCTGTATCTTTAGGTTCATCAACTTTTACTGCTATCTTTTTCTTAGTTTTCCTTCTCTTCTTTAATGGTAACTCTAGTGTATCATCACTAAAATCATCATCAAAATCAATATTATCATCAAGAGCTATGTCCCACTCTTTCTTAGCATCTACACTTTCTTCATATTCAAAATTATCAACATTTACTTCAACTTTTATATTTTCTATTTTATGTTCTTCACTAACTTCATCGTCATCATTATCTACAATAACTTCAGTTTTCTTCTTAGCCGCAGTTCCAGTTTTTCTTTTTCTTTTTGTACTTTTGTTTTTATCTTCGTTTTCTTCAGTTTCTGTTTTCAAATTGGCATGCTCTATAATGCCGTCTATGTCAACAATGTCTATGTTGGGTTCAACTTTTATGTCAGCTGAGGGAGTAAAATAAAATGTAATACACATAACAGGTTAAAATACAATGGAAATAAAAATAATAGAAGCAAGCTTAGTTTAATTATGACAATCGGTCTGGCCTGGACTAAGTTTAGTTTAATTTTGCACCGGTCCGGTCTAGTGGGTAGTGACCCTGCATGTGAAGCCGATGGTCCTAGGTTTGAATACCGGTAAGTGCATTTATTGTGTGATGAACTCAAATAGTCAAACAACACTGCATTGCACATAAATAAGGTTTTAAATGTATTTAGTTACTTACTTCCAGTTAACCTTTCAGCTGAGGGTGTGTCAACAAACTCTGTGGTGGTGACATCTGTTGTTGTCAAGTTGAAGGGTCTGTTAGAAGGGCGTGTTCTGGCAACACAGTCTGTATCCCACTGGAAAATAGTCCATTGATTATCAGACACATCAAAGCAATACTTCTTCTTCTTCCTCGGTCCCTCATTGCTGAGGATCGCGACCATGTATGCTACATCTCCACAGTGTGCGATCATAAGCAATACTTACACTATTATTAACAGTGTGTATAGATTTAAACCAATTTTTTAACATGCAGATATGTGACGAGCAATACTGCAAATTTTTATATTAAAGGAAAAAATTATGCTTCCGGCAGGACTTGAACCCAAAACCTCTGTAATCCATGTATAGCTCGTCTAGAGAAAGAGGTTGTGGGTTCAAGTCCTGCCAGAAGCGTAAATATTTCAATTTTTTCCTTTCATATAAAAATATGTATGGATTTATTTTTCATTTTATTTTGAACTAGACGGGCCCGCAGCTCCGCTCGCGTAAATGAAATAAAGAGTTCGTCTTATGTTTAGTTAAATACCGACATTATTATATATTCAACCCTGCCATGGTTTAAAACTGTGATAGGGATTTCTTATTTGTAGCCGTTATTTGGATAACTCAATTCGCAAATTAGTCAAAAAATGATGTGATTTGATAAAAGGCAAGATTGTATTTTTTCATCTACACGTATTGATTTAAAACTTGTTTCAAGATAAAATTATTATTTGTTCTTATAAGCCTAGTTGCAAAAACGTTCATTAGATTAATTTTCACCTTAAGACCAATATGGACGACCACCGCCCTTAAATCGCCTTTTCATACAAACATAGGTAGTCTAGTCCTCTCGGTCTTGCGATAGCTTTCGTCAGTCGCCATGGCCGAGGTTGAGCAGGTCTTGAGCAACTACGTCGTATCAGCGGTACCTAGGACGTCCACTCGGGCGTCTCCCATTTTGCTGTCCCAAGTACCTGCGCTCTCTTCACGGCACGATCCTCTCCCATTCTCTCTAAGTGTCCGAGCCACCACTGAATTTAGCCGCTTTTGTCTCTCAATATTTCGCCACTATATCGGACCACATCCTTATTTCTATGGCAACAAAATTATATTACGATATTTGGCTGACTGCTGACTGTATGTTTGCTTATTTTTATCAGGTCGCTCAATAATATCTGAACATGCACTTTAATCTACCTACATAACTTACTATCAACTTTGTATTTTTGGCCCATCTCAGCATTCTTAGCCCGTTCCCCGGACGAATGGCAATGTTTGCCGAAGCCGTGAAAGTCAATCTGAATAATATAACTCAAAAATAAATTTAAAACAACAAAATACAAATCGATAACAATAATATAGTAATTACCATAGACATAATATATATATAGACGTAGTCTCAGCGAGCTGTCACTGTTGCCACTTTTGTTTAGTGTACGATTAACAATGAGGCCCACGTTGCTGTAGCCATGTCGATAAAGTCATATCGATAAACTATCGACATTTTTTGCAATTTTAATTTTACTTCAAAGGCTTAACGATACCTAAAATGACCAAAAACGCTTTTATTCTTTATTGTGGTTATCAGATCACAATTTTATAGTCACGCCCCAGCAGGGAACCAAGGGAAAGTTCAGATATTTAATTAAAATACATAAATACCTCCTAAAATAGGTGTTCCGCAATAATTGAATTATATTATTATATTATAATATATTCATTATCCATTAGCATTTCAATAATGTTTATGTTTAACGAAGATATTGAAGCTTCAATTAATCGCTATTTCGTTCCGCTGTGTAGCGTTTATCGATATATAACATGATTAAAATCGACTTTTCACATCCCTAAAAGAGCACACATATACGCTTTTACGCACACATACACAGGGTGGGCGCATCAAGAAAGGCAACACTTGATTTGAAGTCCGCCTTGTCAACAATATGGTTGTCCTTTTTTGACAAACGGAATTTTAAAAGAGCGAGGTGAGAGAAATGATACTAGTTGCTGCGTCGTGAAAGAGAACAGAAAAGGTTGGGCCCTTGGTAATTACCTTGATTGATAAGAATGATAAGTCATATATGACATAAATCACTCGTATGGGCTCTATAGACTAAGGTTGAGGTTGACAGCACTTTTTATTTTACTTCGTGTAAAAAAACTCAGAAATACCTGTATACCAACATGACAAACATAATTTAGTTTACTTTAACTTACGGATTTTTTGGTCTAATCTGTAGCACCGCCAAACGAAAGCAACCGAGAGTTGCCGAGAAATGGACGATGTCGTCAAATGAAGATTGTTTTCAAAATTTCATTTCCTTATTGTAAATTAAATACGCATCGGAAGCGATAGTTTTTATGCTCTAGTCCTATTCCCATATGTAGATAATTGGTTTGAACAGTTTTTTCTTATCGTACGTGCGTTGTATTCGAGAAACGTGTCAAAAACTTTTTTAGAAATTTGTAAGGCGCCATCTCCCTTCTTCCCTCGTTTTTTATCCCGTTCTAGTTTTTCAATTTTATATATATGATGATGATTCTTTTAAAATTCCTTTTTGCTGTATTATCATGGTTTTTATACCGAATCTTGTTGAAACTACAGTCAGACACAAATTTTGATGAACATAAAACAAACATATCCTATAAATTTACATACCTCTTTGTTGAGTAGCCCCTCCACAAGATACCGTTGTGTGTTCAGACACATGTCTCTAAAAGAACATTTGAGCAGCTGTGTGCCACAGTACGTGCACAGATTGACATAAGACAAATAAACCTATGTATTTATGTACCTCTTTGTTGAGCACCTCCAACAAGTAACAAGATACCGTTGCGTGTTCAGACACATGTCTCTAAAAGAACATTTGAGCCGCTGTGTGCCACAGTACGTGCACAGATTGACATAAGACAAATAAACCTATGTATTTATGTACCTCTTTGTTGAGCACCTCAAACAAGTAACAAGATACCGTTGTGTGTTCAGACACATGTCTCTAAAAGAACATTTGAGCCGCTGTGTGCCACAGTACGTGCACAGATTGACATAAGACAAATAAACCTATGTATTTATGTACCTCTTTGTTGAGCACCTCCAACAAGTAACAAGATACCGTTGTGTGTTCAGACACATGTCTCTAAAAGAACATTTGAGCCGCTGTGTGCCACAGTACGTGCACAGATTGACATAAGACAAATAAACCTATGTATTTATGTACCTCTTTGTTGAGCACCTCCAACAAGTAACAAGATACCGTTGTGTGTTCAGACACATGTCCCTAAAAGAACATTTGAGCCGCTGTGTGCCACAGTACGTGCACAGATTGACATAAGACAAATAAACCTATGTATTTATGTACCTCTTTGTTGAGCACCTCCAACAAGTAACAAGATACCGTTGTGTGTTCAGACACATGTCCCTAAAAGAACATTTGAGCCACTGTGTGCCACAGTACGTGCACAGATTGACATAAGACAAATAAACCTATGTATTTATGTACCTCTTTGTTGAGCACCTCCAACAAGTAACAAGATACCGTTGTGTGTTCAGACACATGTCTCTAAAAGAACATTTGAGCCGCTGTGTGCCACAGTACGTGCACAGATTGACATAAGACAAATAAACCTATGTATTTATGTACCTCTTTGTTGAGCACCTCCAACAAGTAACAAGATACCGTTATGTTTTCAGACACATTTATTTATTTTATTTATTTGGGGCATCAACAGCAATACAAAAAGTACATGATACATAGCACAGTGAGCAAAAAACAAAGCCAATAACAGATGTCCACAATAATACAGTTAATATACAATAACTAAGTGGAAACAACACAAAAAAAATGTTAAGAAAAAAGAAGGGAGAAAAAAAATACATTTCATAAAGTAGGTGCATGGGCTTGCGTAACATGTGTTGATGTGTGTGTGTCACATGATGGACATAAGTAAAAGACAAAGACAAAACCTATATTGACAACCGGTCTGGCCTAGTAGGTAGTGACCCTGCCTGTGAAGCCGATAGGCCGTAAGGGCATTTAATTGTGTGATGAACACAAATATTTGTTCCTGAGTTATGGTTGTAATCTATGTATATAAGTGTGTATTTATCTATATAAGTCCCTTAAAGGGATAAGTTCGCCTTTGTACTGCCTATCCTGTGCCATAAATTTGTGTTTTGTACAATACATAAGTATGCATGTTTAGTATTCAACCTACTGCTATACTGCTTTATATCACCGCCTAGCACCCATAGTACAAGCTTTACTTAGTTTGGGGCTAGGTTGATCTGTGTAAGATGTCCCCTAATATTTATATATTTACGTACCTCATGGTTGAGCAGCTTGGTGACAAGATACTGTTGTGTGTTCAGACACATGTCTCTAAAAGATTCACATTTGAGCAGCCGTGTGCCGCAGTATGCGCAGAGGTGTTGAGGCAGTTTATCCTTGTGCACCTGAAATGGCACCTTATATGTTGTAATATAAATAAATATTAAATTTATTTAGAATTTATTAAGATTTATTTTAATTTAGATTAGTTTAGTTTTTAACTTTAGGTAGATTTTAGTTTTTAATCTTTTTGATGTTACTCATTATACTGTACTATTTTTGCTGAATAAAAACCATACATTTAGAATTATGTGATCAATGATGAATTCAAATCAAGAGTGAACAGGCACCTTCTGGGCGAGCTTTCGCCATCCTAGGCCACGTCTACGCCTCGGCTAGTCTGTGGCCATGAGGGTCATGAGTAAGCCCATTCGTAATAAAAAAAAATGTTTAATAACTACAGATAAGTGAGATAAGGATACAAATTACTAATTCAATTACAACTAAAGCTTACAAATAAGTAAATAAAAAATGCATTGTATATGGTTGCGTATCTTATACCTTGAAATGAGCAATTCTTGTATATATTTGTATATTTTATATATTTCGGGGATCATGGAAATGGCTCTAACAAATTTCGATGAAATTTGCTATATGCGGGTTTTCGGGGGCGTAAAATCGATCTAGCTAAGTCTTATCTCTGGGAAAACGCGCATTTTTGAGTTTCTATGTTTTCTGAGCAAAGCTTGGTCTCCCAGGTACTTGTAATAACTGTCAACTGAGACTAGGAGTTTGTTGTAGTTATGACATACTATCTTTTGCCCGCGACTTCGTCTGCGTGGAGTTAGTACTTTGGGTAGCTTATATTTTATCCAAGCTTTTTATTGACTCCCCATACATACTTCCACCCCCCTCACCCCCTTTAAAGGGTGATTTCTGTGATAAAAACTACCCTATCTCCTTCCTCGGGACTTAAACTATCTCCATACCAAATTTTAACTAAATCAGTTCAGCGGTTTAAGCGTGAAGAGGTAACAGACAGACACACTTTCGCATTTATAATATTAGCCCGATATATATTAATAGTGTAGCGGAGTTTTACTTTTAGGGGGATGTAATGACAACCTCGCTACATGGATCTCTAAATATATATAGCACAGTATAAAATAGCTACTGCAATGACCATGAATCAACACTCGATGGGCGCACAATTCCATCTCCTCTCAATCTCGTAGGTATCTCTTGTTATGAATGTAACCTCAACTCTCTCAGGGAAAATTAGAAGGGCCCCAAGTCCCGTGGCTTATATCGGTGGATGCACGGCACAACTGAATCTCCACAACACAGGAGAACTCATCGTGCATCCCGCAACTCATATATTCTCATAAACTCAGAATCTCATATATCTCTCAACTCATAATATGCGATGAGTACTGAGGTGGGGACCATGTGGTCCCCGACGAGCCTCCACAACAACCCCTACAGCTCATCCATCAGCCTCCATAAAGAAACCTCCAGTAACTCAAACCGATAAACTCTAGCCACCTCACTTGTTACATTCAAACTCGAGCTACACACAAAGAATATCACACAATTCTTCAACTCAGATAGATCTCAAGGTCGTCGCTAATTCAAGGTCACTGCAATATCCATATATATCAAAATATAGATATGTTTCGCTTACCAAGAATCTCCTGTACGTGATGCACGCGCCACGGCGTCACACCACCTCTTACGTACCAGAAATTCAGACGACCTCTCTCAACTTGTCTCAACTCGGTTCCCGCCATCTTCCTCGCTGTCACACATGACACTGCCGACCGCCATCGCCAGTGTTACCAGTCAAAGTACGCTAAGAGTGACAGATAAGATACATACCACAATGACAGTCTTCGCGATCTCCGCGACACTCCCCAAGGCGAAAGGGTTACATCAGCAGCGTCATTAGCTGACGCGTCCATTCGGCTATTCGCTCTCTAGCCCAAATGGCAGCATTCCTCCTTACTCTTGTCGCTTCCTCTGGCCGTTCTTCCATAACACTTGGCTCTCTCACTTCTGTCTCGTGTGTATCAGCAGCGGGAGCTTGCTCAGTTTGCGTAGGACTACTCTCAGAATCTAACACAGAAACTTCTTTCTCGGTTGCAGACTCAGTAGGGATTGTTAGCTCATCAATTTCCATCTCGGGCTCGGGTATTGTTTCTGATGCTTTTATGGGTTGCATAGCTTCAACCATCTCACTTTGCTCAATTGGTGTCTCTGCCTTCTCATTGTCTCGTGTTGGTAGTTGTGCATAATCCGTTGGGCCGTACGTATCAGACTCTAAAGGATACAGATGGGCTATGGATCTCGTGAACTCTGTATTGCCAACTACTACTTTGGCTGCTCGGCATTCACCATCACGGCTTCGGATTAAACTTGATATTTTACCAACCTTCCAATTGATTCTATTTTTGGTATCATTCTTAATCTGTACAATGTCACCGACTTCTGGAGACTTCTTTGACATCACTCGTGGTTGTTTATGAGAGTGGCTGAATCTCTCTCGCAGACTTGGTAGATATTGATTGGTGAACATCTCTTTATATTCCTTAAGAATCCTCTGACCTCTCTTCCAGCCTTCAACCAAGTCGACTTTGGTATTGGTGCCTTGCGAGGTTCCCTCGCCAAGTTCTGGGTTTATTTCTAGACACTGACCTAGAGACAGAAAATCAGCTGGTCGCAGCACTCCCTCTGGGTCGGAACCCACTGCAGTCAAAGGTCTCGTGTTCAATACAGCTTCAATCTCCTTCACTACTGTATGCATTTGACCGTCTGTTAGTAAATGCTTGTCAAGTGTGCGCTTTAAGCAGTGCTTTACCAGTGCTACTAATCTTTCGTAAAAGCCGCCTTGCCAGGGTGCAAGCTGCGTGATGAATTTCCACTTTATATGTTTCTCCTGGCAGTATGAATGTATTAGTACTTCACTCGTCAGCTTGAACTGTAGTGCATTGTCGGATATCAATACTTTAGGTGGTCCTCTGGCCGCCACGAACCGCCGTATCGCTAGCAAGCACTCCTCAGCTGTCAAAGCCTTGACCAACTCCAAATGTACAGCACGAACTGCTAGACATGTCAGAAGACAAATCCATCTTTTTTCTCTGCCAGTATTTGTTTCCACTAATACCGGACCCAGATAGTCCAATCCAGTAAAGGTAAATGGAGAACTATAATTAACCCTTTCACTGGGTAGTGCAGGTGGCGGTGGCAGTTTGTAAGGACCTCCAGAATACTTCTCACACTGCAAACATCTCTTCAGAGCTTTCTGTACTTGGGCTCGCCCATGAGGGATCCAATACTTTTCGCGTAATATACTTAGCGTGTGTGGAACCCCAACATGGTAGTTGTCTCTATGCGTCTTCAGTATTATCTGGGTTGTGAAGGGCGATTTCTTCGGAATAAGAATGGGATATCTCTTATCATACGACAAATTAGCATTCGCGAACCTTCCTTTGCATCTCAAGATCCCATCTTCGTCTACAAAGAGACCTAAGTTTCGTGACAAACTGGTCACCTTTCCTGAAACTTCTTCTGAAAAGAATTTTCCTTGTAACTTTTTAATCTCAGTCACTGTCTCTTCAAACTTCTCTTCATCTGATGGGTTTTGAATAGAATCCACACTTTCATGAAGTCTAGTGACTGCAGGGTTATTCTCTAATTCAGAAAGGTCAAGATCACTATCTTGGTCCTCATAGCCTCTTATTGTCATCTCTGGACCATCCACCGTGTCCAGAGCCCTCCCGGCCAAGCACATTTCTTCCTTCTTCTGCTCCTTAGGCCAATCACTTTGGTCTTGTAGAAGAAAATCTGGACCATGAAGCCATAGATCCTGTTTATGATGCCACAATTCAGGTCTGGTAGCAATGTCTGCAGGGTTCTCTTTTGAGTTGACATAGCGAAGCTCTGCACCTAAGGTATCCTTAATTTGCTTGATCTCATTGACTCGTCTCGATACAAATGGTGGAAGTAATCTACTTGATTTGATCCAAGCTATGACAACTTGACTATCTGTCCACAAATATATCTTGTATATATTTAGGTCTATGTGGCTTTTAATATACCTCAGAAGCCTACTTCCTATCAGACACCCTAGCAATTCAAGTCTAGGAATTTTGAGGTCACTTTTGTCTTCTGCTGGGGTTACTCTGGATTTAGACATGAGAAACGCAGTTGATACTTGCTTTCCACTTATGACGCGCAGATAAACAACTGCTGCATATGCATTCATAGATGCGTCAGTGAAGCAATGTAATTCATACTTCGTACATTCCGACTTTGATCCACTTGCGACATGTCTTGGCAGTTCTACGTTCTTAACAACTTTTAAATTCTCAATTATGTTCCTCCATGATGTCGACAAGTCTTCAGGCAGAATCTCGTCCCATTTTAACTTCCTAGTGCAGATCTCCTGGAACAAGAGTTTCCCTGGTAGCATGAGTGGTGACACAAAACCGCATGGATCATACAGACGTGCTAGCACTCTCAAGACTCCTTTCTTAGTAATGCCTCTGTCTATGATCTCACTCTCAAAGGTTTCGTCACTCAGTTTGAGCTTTAAAGTGTCATTTTCCAAATTCCACACCAAACCGAGGATCTTCATCTCACTTTCCTGTTTAGCTCTCTTTTGCTTGGGAATCTTCTCTACAAAATCTTTGTCGTTGGACATCCAGTCTCGTATGTTCATTCCTAATTCTTTAAATGAGTTTGTAGTTTGAGCATACAAATTGAGAGCCTCTTCTCTTGATTGAACTGAAGTCACTAAATTGTCCACATAGCATTTATCTGCTATCACTGGAAGAAGACTTTTGTTGGTTTTTGAAAGGTGATATCGAATTGTTGCCGCTAGGAGGAAAGGACTCGATATTACTCCAAAAGGCACTCTGCAGAACCTGTACTGCATGATATTGTCTTCAGTCAGTTCCTTTTTCAAATCTTTGACCCAGAGAAACCTGGTCACATCTCTGTCCTCTTCTTGTAGACCAACCTGAAGAAAAGCCCTTTCAACATCGGCGGTGATAGCAATTTCCCCAATTCTAAATTTCAGTTTCAATCCTGTAAGGTCTTCCAGCATGTTCGGACCTCTATATAAGCACTCATTCAAGCTCTTCTCGTTTTTCAGTTTAGCTGAAGCATCATAGACCAGTCGACCCCTTTTTCCCTTCTGTTGAACCATATGAAAAGGCAGATAGTGAACTGGATGGTCAGCAGGAATGGTAGGATCCACAACTTCTATTATGTTCGCTTCAAGTTGTTCCTTCAAGATTTCCTCATACTCCGTCATGACTTCTTTATTTGACCTTCTTAATACTCCCTTTAATCTTCCAAAGGCAAGTCCAAAATTAGTAGGTAATTTTGGTGGATACTCTATCCACGGCCACTTGACCTGGTACCGTCCTTCACTGTATTTGACAGTATTGTTAAAGTGCTGAACGGCTTCTTCCTCACATGTAGTTTTTGGAGAATCACATATCCCGATGCTCTCAAGTGACCATAAAAATTTGACATCTATGGTGCGCAGAGGAAGATCTGGTTCTGTAAAATCTTGATTGATGTCATGGCACTGGCAATATGTAGCAACTGATAGAATGTCTCTTTCTCTGTTGTTCGTAGCACTTCCTGCGAGGAACCAACCAAAATCAGAATCTACTAGATAAGTATTATTTCCCAAATCAACACTCTTCCTGATAAATGAGAAGTATAAATCATTTCCAATCAACAAATCGATGCCTTCACCAGTAGAAGCATCGTCCGCCCAGATGTCTATCATTGGTGACTCTATCTTAGCTATGGGTAGCTCTGCGGTGATGTGTGGAACTATATTCACTCTAATCAGTCTTTCAACATTACGTTTACTCACTACAGTTATTGTTGCATATGGGCATAACATTTCTCTGGGCTTTTCTGATCCAAACGTAAAAATCATCAAACAATCTTCTCCATCAGGTTTAATTTGTAATAATTTTGCTACTTTGTTTGTAATGTAAGTTCGTTGACTTCCAGAATCAAGTAAAAGTCTAATGCTCAGACTTCTCCCCTCCGCTGTCCTTACTTGGGTTACTGCCGTCTGTAAGAAATTAGATGGTTTATTCAACGGTACGTTAACTGAAGTCATGTTTGAAAGAGCCATCTCACTAGCCTCACCCCTTTGCACCTTTTGTCGACACAGTGCTCTATTATGCATCCTAGAGCAATGTACACATCTCCTCCTTCTTGTGCACTTGGAGGCACGGTGTCCTATTTGAAAGCACACATAACACCTATCCTTGAGCTTCCCAATCCTCTCCTTATAAGTGTTAAATTTGGTGCAGTCCTCACTATAATGTTCTTCATTGCAAAATATGCACATTCTCTTAGGGCGTTTCTTGCTGGGTTGAGTTGAAATTGCTTCCCTCCTCTGTTGCCATTTTCTCTTCTTTACAGCTCTAATTTGCAGCGTTGCTGTCGAAGCAGGTGTACTCATCTCCGTTGTGTCACTGGACTTTACTGGAATCCCAGAATGTTCCATGTTTGTAACAACCGAACTCTCCATGGCTGTTATTACGGCATCCAAAGCCTTCCGGATTGCAGCAAAAGAATCATCGGTTGACATAAGCCACACTTGGTATACCACTCTTGATGGAAATTTATTGAGTATGATAACTCTAAGGTGACTAGCATCAACTTTCTCCCCAAGAGCCTCTAATACCCTAAGGTGTTTCTCTATATTGTTCAGAGTGCGCCTACAATCTTCAGGTGAATCCTTAGCTACAGCTAAATTTTGCAAAGCATCATTGTGAGCATCGATGACCTTTGTAGGTTTACCAAAGCGGCTATTGAGAATGTCCACCGCAATCGGGTAATTCATGTTAGTAGTTTCCAGACCCTCGACTGCTTGTAAGGCTGGGCCTTCTAATGACGCTAGTAAGTATGAAAGCTTCTCAACGTTGGCAATGTCCTTATTATCAACATTAGCTGCGAATTTATCCCAAAAAGTGTTCCATTTTAGGATATCACCGTTATATTTCCCTAACTCTAACTTAGGTAGACGCGTTCTATGATTGTTTTCCCCTTCATGGCAATATAGTTTTATTGCGATTTCTAATTCGGTTAGCGTGTCCTCCGCTTTTACTTGCATATCTCGACATTCATTGCACAAATCTTCTTTTATATCCGCCGCACCAGACAAATATCTATTTAAATCTGTTGTGAGCGCTGACAGTCTATTACTAACGTTAATTCTAACAGCAATTATCCTGTCCCTTGCTACGCCAGTCTCAATGCTGTTAAGGGCCTCTGCGGCTCCCTTTAACGCTTCTGTTAGCCTTTCCAGGCGCAATTGTAATGTGGAAAGCAGAAAGTCCATTTTGTACGCAATGCAAGCTACCGATATACTTCATATGCTTCTAAATCTCCTGTTAATCTTGCATTTTGTTTGATGCTAATCTGCAATGAAATGCATTCACTTGAAGTCGAGTTTAAGTACCATAAAAGTTTGATAATTTTACATGAAATTGTAAGTACTTTATTACTTCATAATGAAGTCGCCTTAAATCTATTACTTACAATGGTTTATTTAGCAGTTTACTTCCACACTTTGGCACTTCTTAATTAAGTATTCGCTCACTTTTATTAGTTTTCCACTTCTATAACAAACTTTTCTCACAACACGCAAAAGAAAAACGGGTAAGTTTGGAAAATACGAACCATAGACAAAGTAGACTAACTTATAAACTTCATTCTTAAACATCCTCTACACGACCAGACCGATCGATCTGTCGTATCCGAACGGTTCCGTACCAAACATAAAAAATAATCCGTGACTTAAACAAAGTCCGTAGGGAAAATAAAACAACAAACAAATGTTTCAATATATTTTTTGTAATAAAACTAATGAGGAAACGTGCACAAAATGGAAAATCTACTAAACAAATTTGACAATTGAATTTGACCGAAAGTAAACAATGGCGTGTTTCTGAACGTGTTTAGAAATTAAATTCAGTATTGCCAGAATAAAAACATAATTACCGCTCCTATCTTATAGTTAGTCAAAAGAGTGTCTCACTCCATAGACAGATAAAACTATACTATCTTTGTCTCACACTAGCACCCAAAAGAAAAGGATGGGTAGATTTTTTTTTAACACGGTATACAACCCGCGCAACAAATGCTGATTTATGGAAAAGAAAAAAAAAAACAAGATCTCGTCTGTCGGCCGGTTCACTGTGTGATAAAACTCTAGTATCAATCAGTAGTATCACTACTGAGCTCAAGACATGCACATTCTCTTCATGGCTGGGCAATTATCTCTTCTCATTCTCTTCATGTGTACGCACCACAATGGGTCATAACTATCCCATGTGTACGCACCACAATGGGCATACCCAAACCAAAAAAAAAGTCAAGTTGAATAAAGAAATATTTCAACATACGACAACTCTTTCTCATTCCAAACACGTGAACCGTAACCAACATATTTTTAAGCATCTCCACCAAAACATGTAGCGGAGTTTTACTTTTAGGGGGATGTAATGACAACCTCGCTACATGGATCTCTAAATATATATAGCACAGTATAAAATAGCTACTGCAATGACCATGAATCAACACTCGATGGGCGCACAATTCCATCTCCTCTCAATCTCGTAGGTATCTCTTGTTATGAATGTAACCTCAACTCTCTCAGGGAAAATTAGAAGGGCCCCAAGTCCCGTGGCTTATATCGGTGGATGCACGGCACAACTGAATCTCCACAACACAGGAGAACTCATCGTGCATCCCGCAACTCATATATTCTCATAAACTCAGAATCTCATATATCTCTCAACTCATAATATGCGATGAGTACTGAGGTGGGGACCATGTGGTCCCCGACGAGCCTCCACAACAACCCCTACAGCTCATCCATCAGCCTCCATAAAGAAACCTCCAGTAACTCAAACCGATAAACTCTAGCCACCTCACTTGTTACATTCAAACTCGAGCTACACACAAAGAATATCACACAATTCTTCAACTCAGATAGATCTCAAGGTCGTCGCTAATTCAAGGTCACTGCAATATCCATATATATCAAAATATAGATATGTTTCGCTTACCAAGAATCTCCTGTACGTGATGCACGCGCCACGGCGTCACACCACCTCTTACGTACCAGAAATTCAGACGACCTCTCTCAACTTGTCTCAACTCGGTTCCCGCCATCTTCCTCGCTGTCACACATGACACTGCCGACCGCCATCGCCAGTGTTACCAGTCAAAGTACGCTAAGAGTGACAGATAAGATACATACCACAATGACAGTCTTCGCGATCTCCGCGACAAATAGTATATATGGATTCTAGCGGTGCACGCACCCCAGCGTTAGTGGTAGTCTTCTAAATACTTACAGGGCTTCCGATGATGTGAGCGAAAGCATCACCTAGTTTGTACTCATGAATATTGTACATTCTCCCTTCGACCGAGAGACAGGCGCGGCACCACAAGTTGCCTTCATTTGACGATTTACTAAGTGTTATATCCATTATAAATTACTAATTTTACTTTAAATATATACTAATATTTATAATTGATTTAAATTTATGATTAATATGTGGATTTCTGTATTCTAATAGCGAAATTAGGACATAGGACGCGAATACACAAAGCAAAGATGAAGCGAGCTTTGACAGCTGAGCTGTCAGATTAAATGCGTTCAGAAATTTTATAAGTAAAATCCATAAAAGCCTATCAAAACGGGATGATCAAATCGACCTATTTGATCAGGAAAAATTGTTATGAATCATAATCTCACAAAAGTTTGAAGTTTAAAATAACTTGCACCGCTTTAGCTATAAAAAGCGCTGCCAACCTAGCTATGTAACCTGCTAATTCTATTCGCGGTATGCCATACAATTTAATCAGATTGGGTGAAAAAGACATGGTCCGATACGCACGTCTGTTACCGCTTTCAGTTTCCGAACGAATTAATATGACAGTCACTAGTACTACTAGTAGTATCACCACCACAGCTGATATTAAATTGAAATTTCCTGGCTAAACATGCGTTTGTGTTTCAATAATAATAAAATACAAATTAAAGTACTGAAGAAAACGGGCCGTGTCACACAAGCTGTGAAATAAGTATACGACAATGAACATAACACAAGAAGATTCGCTCCAACGCGGGTTGCTATGCTGCCGTGTTTGTTTAATGCTGGACTGTAGATTGTACAATATACATGAGTATAAACTCGCCGATACCTTTACTCGTATCTCCGGGACTTCTGTAAGTATAAAAGCTTCTACAGACGTTGCTAATGCTGCTACAGATGGCATGCGATTTTAGATAAATGCTGGCCTCAATGAATTCAATCAGTTGGTCGAATCCCGTAACGTATTGCAATCCCTTTGTTTCATATTATCATTAGTCATAAAACTGAAATTGTTAACTTTTCAGGATTTTCGTTAGGTTATCCTGTTGATAGGTTAGGTTTGTTTTATGGCAATCCTGGCTGTTTTATGGCTCAAACAAATTATGACTAACAATAATTCGGACAAACAATATGTTATGACAAAGCTTTTTGGTAAACAATAGAGACCCATTGCAATCGCATGAGATTATCGGTGACATGTGGAGAGACCTGATTCCTGAACAGTTACATTTTAAAGTTTAAACAGCAAACATTCTGGGTTAATATTTAACAAAGGTACTTATAAGTTTACTGTTAAACTTAGGCAGTTGGTAAACAGTTATTATGGGCAGGCAATTAAATAAATAGTAAATAAATATTATAGGACATTTTTACACAAATTGACTAAGTCCCACGGTAAGCTCAAGAAGGCTTGTGTTGTGGGTACTCTCTCTCTCTCTCTTTAGCCTTTTTCTACCCTTTGGGTGTAGGCCTCCTTCATTTTACGCCATTGGTCACGGTCTTTTGCAACCTGAAGCCACTTCTTCCCCGCAGTCCTTTTGATGTCGTCGTCCCAACGCATCTTGGGTCTACTTTGGGGACGCTCTTCCCCTAATGGTCGCCACTCGAGTAGTCGTTTACTCCACGAGTCAGTCTTTCTTGCTATATGACCCGCCCATTCCCATTTCAAATTTGCTACGCGTTTTACGCGTTGTGGGTACTTAGACAATGATATATGTAATATATAAATACTTAAATACATAGAAAACAACCATGACTCAGGAACAAATACCTGTGTCATCACAGAAATGTCCTTACCAGGATTCGAACCCGGGACCATCGGCTTCATAGGCAGGGTCGCTACCCACTAGAGGCCAGACCGGTCGCCAAAATATTTTCTATATTGATTTGCTATACATCCGTTGTGTATGATTGTAGGTAACCAGGGACAGGCTGCCGCAGTACCTGTGCGCGTACTGCCTCGTGTTGCTCCTCAAATGTGCATCCTTCAGGGACATGTGTCTCCGCACGCTGAAGCGACTCACACCGGCGCGGTTCAAGCGGGCGGTAACTATTTCAATTATTCTTGCCAAGAACATTTACATAACATTTATCTGTGTTTGGTACAGTCGCCATCAGATATATTGAGCGGTCAAGGTGCTCAATAATATATGGACAAGTGTAAACGCCTCTATTGCCAAGGTGTTGAGAGCTTGTTCAGAATTTTTTTTGAAAATTTATTATAGGCTCGCTTTTCTGAAGTGTTGAGTGAAGAGATATTTTGAATGAAACCGAGAAAAAGTATCTACTCATGTGGTAGGTATTTATTCTTAGTTTCGTTCACTGTAGAAAAATACACGTGAGGTCTTCTTATACCCCCGTCAACCGACGTGATCTGTGACCCCCGCACCACGCGTTATTTGTGCAAAAGCCCATTAAAGTATGTCTCAAAAATCATTTGTTGAGTAACCTGTCTTATTTGACTTATTTGTTTCCCAGCTGGACACAGATTATATTCGCAAATACCACCTCCCTCACCGGTGGCTCAACTTAACCCAAACTGAAATCGAAGCAATAGAATTACTTCCATCAGAAGATTTACATAATGATCAAGGTGATGATATTGCATCAGTAGACGGCATCAATGAAGCTTATCCTGAAATACTAGAATTAATTAAAATCAGTGACGATGTTTCAGAGGACGAAATAGTTTTTAATAGCTTAATAAACAAAAGAAATATTGAAAAAACAAAGACTATAGAAAATATCATGGAAACTGAAAAAACCACAAACAAACAGATTGAAACTTCAGTGAAGGATAATATGGTCTTAAAAATCGGACGTGTCTTTAATGAAAGTATCGATATTGATAGTAATCTAATGAAAATGGGAAAAGAAAATACAGATTCAACTGAAACTTCAGTGGAGGAAAATATGGTCTTAATAATTGATAGTGGCTTTAATGAAAGTATGGATTTTGATAATAATCTAATAAAAATAGGAAAAGAAAATACAGATTCAATTGAAGCTCCAATGGAGGAAAATGTGGCCTTAAAAACAGAACGTGACTATATTAAAAGTATGGATTTTGATAATAATCTAATGAAAATAGGAAAAGAAAATACAGATTCAATTAAAGCTCTTAAAAATATGGTCTTAAAAATAGGACATGACTATAATAAAAGTATGGATATTGATAATAATCTAATGAAAATGAGAAAAGAAAATACAGAAACAATGAAAATGATGATGATTGAAGTGAAAAATGATAAAATTGAATTCAAAGTTGGTGGAAAATCTGATGACACTGATGATATTTACTATGAAGGAATGAATGAAAAAATACGGGACGTAAAACATGATAGAAGAAAAGTCCAAAACGTAAAACGTAGCGAACATCCAAAAATAATACAAAATGGGAACATTAGGCGACGGCAGCCTAAATTTAATATAGCCACATTTGAGAGTACCTATAATTTTAAAATTCACACTTTGACCAAGGTAAGTGTAAGAACTGTTAAAATATCCCACATAAGCCCTGTTTAGTATGAAAGTTATTATTAGAATAGAATAGAAAGAATAGAATAGAAACACTTTATTGACAAACTGTGTACAGAAGATGACATTTATACAAGAACATTGTCCCAACAGTTACCCGACATGGGCGTGCAATGTTTACTTACATCTACTTAATACCTATATTTACATGTAAATTATGTCTTAAACTAATTAGTTAGGTACTACCTAGAACTAATAGTTAGATTTCGCGACTTAAAAGCTAGGTGTTATACAATATTATCTCTATCATATTCAAGATATTCTTTACATCAACATCAACATCAACATCAACATTTATTCAGCAAATAGGCCACAAGGGCACTTTTACACGTCAACATTGAATTTACATAAAAGCAAAAATAATAACATCAACAATTTTATAAAATAAAACTAACAATTCAATCTAACGTATTACAATTACTAAGAGATGTATATGGTCTCTTAATGTCGAATTACATACAAAATACAGATAAAAAAACACACACAAAAAAAATCTATAATATTTAGAGGTGTAAATGTCTCTAGGTGTCAGAACTATAAGATTATATAGTTTATCAAGTTATCCTTAGAGATGTATAGGGTCTCCAAGAGTCAATATCCTGTATAATTAATACATTCATTAAAAGAAAAGAAACATACGAGAACAGAATGAGGCGTCTCACTGTAATTAATTAATAAAAGTTACTAAGTATAATAGCTCGTGTTAGCTTAACAGACCAGTCTCCACAAACAGCACCCGTTCACGAGTATGACGCGTATCTCAGCCATCGCCTCCCTCAACCTTCATTCGGGAAAGTGGCGACCCGATCAACAACGCCACCGTAAGCAAAGACTTTTAAGCGAGCATGACATGTTCAAGCTACCGGCCTATATTAATATTAAAATAGTAATAACATGTAGCTGTAAGACACGGCATTTTGTGCTCATATGTTACATAAAAAGACAGTAATATAGCTTCACATAATTACTAGCCTAAGTTGACTTAGAGATGTAAAGGTCTCTAAGTGTCAGAAACATTAAAAATATAGGTAAGTATGTACAATCAAAAATAATAATCAAATAAATAAATATGTACTTAGAGATGTATAAGGTCTCCAAGTGTCCAAAACTAAAATTAAATTAAACAATATAATCAAGCGAGAACATCATTGTCTCATGTGTCAATTCTACTGGACACTAGCATATTTAATTCACAATGTAAAAAAAAAAAACAATATTTATTTAATTCTTATTATACTAATGAAATCAAGCTACCGGCTTAAAAGCATCTCTATCGTTTATAAAATCATTTACAGTGTAGTACGCCTTACGTAACAAGGAGTGCTTAATGTGCGACTTAAATTTGTGAAGTGGTAAATTCGCTACATCAGTGGGGACTTTGTTATAAAAACGTGTACAGTTCCCGACGAAAGACGTACTAACCTTACGGAGGCGGTGGGCGGGCACAGCAAGTTTATGTTTGTTTCTAGTGTTATAGTTATGGATATCACTGTTAACCTTGAATTCGTGGATGTTTTTCCGAACATACATAATATTCTCTAGTATGTATTGAGATGCAACGGTAAGAACGTTAACTTCTTTGAATTTCTCTCTTAGGGATACTCGAGCGCCCAGTCCATAGATGGAACGTACAGCTCGTTTTTGCAGCACAAATATTGTCTGAATATCTGCCGCTTTTCCCCACAACAGAATTCCATAAGACATAACACTATGGAAGTAACTAAAGTATACCAGCCTGGCCGTCTCTACGTTTGTCAGCTGTTTGATTCTCCTCACTGCATAGGCTGCTGAACTAAGTTTTCCGGCTAGAGTGCCTATATGTGCATGCCATTGCAGTTTGGAGTCTAGAGTGACTCCCAGGAAAACAGTTCGGTCCTCAAATTCCAGCGTATCACCTTTTATTTTAATCTTGCTGTTATTTACCTGCTTGACGTTAGGTAGCGTAAACTTGATGCATTTGGTTTTCTTGGCGTTCAAAAGCAAATTGTTTGCCGTAAACCAGTTTACAATGGTAGATAGCGCGTCATTAATGCTCTCGAAGCTATTTTCCTTTCTGTCCACTTTAAATATAAGGGAAGTGTCATCTGCAAATAACACTATATCATGTCTATCTTGCACAACTTTTGGTAAGTCATTAATGTATACCAAAAACAGGAAGGGACCAAGAATTGAACCTTGAGGCACTCCGAGGGCTACCGGGGACCCCGCCGATTGAGTTCCATTAATAACTACTCGCTGAGTTCTATACGAAAGGTACGATGAGACCAGGTCTAGGGCACTAGCTTTTATACCATAGCGGCTTAATTTTCTCTTTAAATTTTCGTGATCAACGCAATCAAATGCCTTTGACAGATCACAGAAAATTCCAACAGCATCTTGAGCTTTTTCCCAAGCATCAAAGATGTGTTTTAGAAGTACCGCACCGGCGTCAGTAGTCGATCGACCTTTGGTGAAACCAAATTGATTGCTATCAAGCAGTTTGTTTCTGTTGAAATGTGACAATAGTTGATTCAGAATAAGTTTCTCGAACACTTTGCTTAATGCCGGTAGTATTGAAATCGGTCTAAAGTTCGTGGGATCTGTTCTCGTTCCTGATTTAAACAGAGGGATAATTTTGCTATGTTTCATAATATCTGGAAAAATTCCAGCATCAATGCATCTGTTGAAAATCTCAGCTAAGTATGGTGTAATTGACTCAATGATGGAATCTAATACTTTGACAGACAGGCCCCAAAGATCTTCTGTTTTCTTTAAATTTAAAGACCTAAAAATCTTAAGAACTATATTCGATGAGACATACGAAAATTTGAAGATTTCTGTACATTCTGCCACATTTGTCTTCAAAATTTCTTCAGCGACGTCTGGCGATGAATTAAGGGATCTTGTTGTTTCTACCGGGATATTCGAGAAAAACCGCTCAAAATGATCTGCCACTTCACGGTCGGAACTTACTAAAGTGTCAGCAATTCGTAGGTTGTAGTGCGGATCCTTCAGTTTACGTTTTCCAGTTTCATTACTGATAACTTGCCATACAGTTTTGACTTTATCGCTGGAATTTAGGATCTTTTTCGACAAATAATCGGCTTTAGCGGCGACACACAACATTTTAAAAGATTTAGAATAATTTTTGACGTACTCCAGAAATTCCGGTCTTTTATCAATTGCCTTTAAATCATATAAGTCGTAGAGCCGGCGTCTTTTCTCGTGAATATCCGGTGTAGCCCAGTCGCTAAATTTAGTCTTAGCCTTGCCTTGCACCTTTTTCTGAATGAAACAGGCATCAAATTCCTTTTTAATACAATTAAACAACTCGGAACTCAAACAGTCAGGGTTTTCCTGGGTACATGAAAGACAACATAATTGTTTAGTAATGTTGTAAAATGCTCTCTGTATTAGCCAGTATTTTAATTTATATCTAAACTGATTGCCCTCTAGACATTTAAGTTCATCGGGGAGATTATTAAATATATCAATTGCATTTATATATGTACTGTTTTTAAAAATTGAGGTTTTGACTCTAGGACGAACTAAATCATGCTTATATTGGTTACGCAAGTTACTTTTAATTTCCGATTTCTTAACAAAATATTCAACGTTATTCTTTACAAAACTACATAGTTCTAAAATATAAATTCCAGTTAGCGTAAGAAATTCTTTCTCCTTGAAGTAGGCTCTATGTGATAGCGATTCTTTAATATTAATATGGTAAATGGTTCGTAGACATCTCTTTTGTAGGATAAAAGTAGACTGGACATCTGTAGAATTTCCCCAGTAGATAATTCCGTAGGTAAGCAACGGATAGATATTCCCATAATATGCATTTCTAGTGATTTCTTCCGAGCATGTTTCAGATAGTATAGATAAAGCGTAGCATTGACTAGATATGCTTTTATTGATTTTTTCTATATGGGATTTCCAGTTTAGATGTGGGTCAATGTTTACTCCTAAAAATCTAATGCTGTCCACAGTTTCAATGGTTACCCCCGCTTCACTAATATTTAATGTCATCGGGATTGTATTGTAACTTCTGAACTGCATAACATTTGTTTTAGTTAAATTTACATTTAGGTTTAGTTTTCCTAGCCATTCTATAACTTTCCTTAATGTGCAATTTATGTTGTTCTCTAAATTTGAGACATTTGACTTTGCATCAGAAAAAAGTATCGTTACGTCATCGGCAAATAGTACACAGAGTTCATTTACTATCTTCGGGAGTTCATTCACGTAAACCAAGAATAAAAGAGGTCCGAGAACGCTACCCTGAGGTACGCCTGCATTTACTATTTCGTATTCTGATTGATATTTTTCAATTGTTTTGGAATTTTTACAATATTTTGAAATAACAGTACGTTGTTGTCTATTAAAAAGGTAGTTTTCAAACAGTTTTAAAGCATGACCTCTTACGCCTGTGTTTTCTAATTGTTGTAGTAGAACCTTGTGAATTACACAGTCGAAAGCCTTGGACATATCGATAAATAAAGCTACACACAGTTGTTTGTCATTTATTTTATCCCATATGTCTTTGAAAATTCTAAAAATAGCTAATGAGGTGGACTTTCCCTTTTGAAATCCATACTGGTTAGGATTTAGGATCTTATGCGTAACATAGTATTTAATTAGTCTATTATAAATTACTTTCTCGAATATTTTAGAAAAATTTGACAATAAGGCAATGGGTCGATAGTTGCTCATATTGTCCTTCACGCCTTTTTTGTATATTGGTTTTATGATGGCCTTTTTCAACTCGTCAGGAAAAATACCCGTTTCTAGGGAGAGATTGATTATATAGGTAAGTGGATGGACAATATACTCAACACATGCCTTTATGACTTTCATTGGTATCTCGTCGTGACCAGAACTTTTTTTAGATTTTAATGACATTATAGTCTTTCTTATTTCTTCTGAATCGACAGGCACGAGAAAAATGCTATTTACTGCCTGTGGTCCAATCGGCTTGTAATCAGTAGATTTTAGCTTGGGGTTAGAGTTTTGGTTTGTGAAAAAACTTATTAAATTGTGTAGCCATATTGGTCGGATCGGTAATAATATTACTATCATGATTGATCCCCTCGATCGAGGAGGCAATTAAATTATTTGCGCACGTATTACGTTTAATCAGGCTCCATGTTGCCTTTGTTTTGTTGTCACTATTTTGTAGGAAGGAATCATTTGTTAATATTTTTGCTTTACGTATTACTATCCTTAATAATTTACAATACTTTTTATATTTACTTTGGATTGGATTATTATTGGGAATCGACGAGAAATGTGCGTAATATTTCATATACAAGCTTTTATTTACTTTCTCCTGACCGTTGTCTGTAATCAAATCTTGCAAGTTAATTTTGATCCACTTCCCGGTTTCCGATTGAGCTGAAATTTTGCATACATACGTAAGTCGGGTGACAGTGCAATATTATGGTGTCATCGAGCTGATCTGATGATGGAGACCAGAGGTGGCCATAGGAACTCTGTGATAAAACAACGAAACCTAATTGTGTTAGGGTTTTTTAGAATTGTCTCGATGAGTATTAATTTCCTGTGGAAAGAAAAGTACAGTACTTACTGAGAAATTTCATTTTTGGTACAAACCAAAAATGAAATTTTTGCCTAAAACTTGTTTTATTTTATAGGAAGAGCAACTGAAAGAGATGCAAGCACGCAAACTGTCTCAGAATTACCTGACCTCGCAGTTTAAGTGCGAGGCCTGCTGGAAAGGGTTTGGCCTGGAGTCCGCCTACAATAATCACCGCGCTATACACAGTCCGGTGAGTCCGCTCAGACCCGCCATTTAGTCCTGAGGCCTTACCATGATGTCCTTATTGCGATTCTGTTTAGGACCTAAACTGAATCGCTAAAAGACGGAGCTATATTACTTATATAGCTTCGTTCTTTAGCGATTCAGTTCATCATAAGATCATGGTATATTATATAATATTTACGACATTTTGTAAGAGACTTAAGAGCCCATCAACGCGCACAGTGCACACTAGCGCCACTGCTATATAATCGTACTCAAAAAGTACTTAATACACAATACAGTAGCGGCCCCCTTTCTAAATATCTGTCGTTAAATTTAAATAATCGCGATTATTTAGCAATGGCGCTAGTGTGCACGTCGATGGGCTCTTAAATATTTAATTTTAGAGCCACGGTCCATACTTCTGTGAAATCTGCTCTACGTACTTCGTGATGCTCGACGGGCTCCATCAGCACCAGAACCGACACCGGCTGAAATTCCATTGCAATGAGTGCAACTTCATCACCAAAAATAGGTTAGTTAATCTGATATCCAAGCGCAACATGTTCGCAGGCGTATGGGTTTACGAACACATACGCATGCGAAACATGCTGCGATTTTCAACGCAAGGCATAGGACCAGCATTCGCTTTTTATAATGAGCTTTTTTCAGTACCAAATCAAAACCATTTGCTTATACATTTATTACATAAACATTTTGATAATAGAAATGTAACACAACGTAATAGCAGACATTTAAATCGAATTATCATTTCGTGGTCTAGAGAAAATAATCCATGCTCATATCCTCAAAAAAATGATCGAATTTAAAAATAGTCATGAGACATACAAACTTAAAGTTAAAAACGGTTTAACTCACATGTTTCGGAGAGCCTAGGTCTCCATTTTCAAGCACTAACAGTGCATGAGTGAGTTGCGGTCACGACGGGCGCGCGTCACGTACTGCTGCACGCCGCGTCGCGCGCTGCGCTGTGCGAGTGGTCACGAAACCGTAAAATTAGCTTAATCTCAAAAAATGTGTTTGAATTTTTTAGGGTTCCGTACCCAAAGGGTAAAACGGGACCCTATTACTAAGACTTCGCTGTCCGTCCGTCCGTCCGTCCGTCTGTCACCAGGCTGTATCTCACGAACCGTGATAGCTAGACAGTTGAAATTTTCACAGATGATGTATTTCTGTTGCCGCTATAACAACAAATACTAAAAACAGAATAAAATAAAGATTTAAGTGGGGCTCCCATACAGCAAACGTGATTTTTGACCAAAGTTAAGCAACGTCGGGCGTGGTCAGTACTTGGATGGGTGACCGTTTTCTTTTTGCATTTTTTCCGGTTTTCGTTTTGCTTTATGGTACGGAACCCTTCGTGCGCGAGTCCGACTCGCACTTGCCCGGTTTTTTTTAAATGTATTTGGTAAAATGTTCAAGTTTTGCCAAAGAGAATTCGAAATAGAGGAATATTGTCAAAGTATATAGTCAGTCGAAAAGATAACACCATACCTTTGGCATATCCTCGAGTAGATGACGACACTTTTTGACATTTATAGATGGTCAAGCAAATCTTGTCAGTAAAAAAAGGCGCGAAATTCAAATTTTCTATGGGACGATATCCCTTCGCGCCTAAATTTTTCAAATTTGCCGCCTTTTTCTACTGACAAGATCTGCTTGACCAAGTATAACAAATTTAATATATATCAGTGAAAAAATAAGGAATGGCGTTCTAAAAGTGTTAATCATTTGTGTCGAAAGATGGCAGTAAATGTACTGACTATGTAGTTTTACTTTTTTTTTTTTTTTTATTATGAATGGGCTTACTCATGGCCACAGACTAGCCGAGGCGTAGACGTGGCCTACGATGGAGCGAGCTCGCCCAGAAGGTGCCTGTTCACTCTTGATTTGAAGGTTGCCTGGTTATAAGAACACGGAAATATAGACGCCGGCAGGGAATTCCATTCCTTGGCAGTTCGCATAAGGAAAGTAGAAGCAAAGCGCTTCGTGCGAATTGGTGGAATATCTACCATGTAAGGATGGAAACCGGCCGTGCGTCTAAAAGTCCGATGGTAGAATGGGGACGGTGGTATAAGCTCGTGTAGCTCTTGGGCACACTCCCCGAAGTGCAGCCTGTAGAATACCGACAGGCTGGCGACTTTCCGCCGATGGGCCAAAGACTGAAGCTTAGCCGTTAGCTTCTTGTCGCCAATCATCCTCCTGGCTCTGCGCTCCACTGAGTCCAAAGCGGCGAGTTGGTATTTAGCTGAGCCATCCCACAGGTGGCTGCAATACTCCATACACGACCGGACTTGAGCTTTGTAAAGTGTTAGAAGCTGTCCAGGTTCCGCTTACTTTGACAATATTCCTCTAGTCTGTATCTTTAGGTACTTAAATAAAAGTAAACAAATAATTTATTGACTAATCAACCAAATACAAACCACCTTTAGTAACTGGAGATGTCATCGCTGTCAATCAATCAATCAAAATATACTTTATTCATGTAGGCCTAGCAACAAGCTCTTATGAATCGTAATTAATCTTAATCTAATTATCAGAGCAATTTATTGATGTTAATATTATTCCATAATAAAATTGGATTATTATACATGTCAAATTTAACACTAAGAATTTCACAAAAGGATCGTCAAACATAAAAAAAAAATTGTATAAAAAAAATACTAGTCTAGAATTTCTAGAATAAAATCTAAATGTCAAAAAAAGCATAAGTAACAAACAAGTAGATAGTATTACATCGGAATCAGTTTCTTTAAGAAACAGTCTGCCGATTTTTGCGGGGGAGGGGATGTCAAATGTATTGCTATTTCTACATGACTTGTACGTAACGTACAAATGGCCATATCAGTCCATGGATAGAAAATTTTTGCACAATTGTGCAAGTTGCTTAAATGCTCTAAGACTTGATCGTGTAATGTTTTCATCTACCCTCAACTGGCTTAAGAAGCCATTCGAGGGTAAATTTTGTTTCCTTTTTTTGCAATACCTAATGATACAGACTATAAATCTACATTATCTTCATAGTCTAATAAAACATGGTCTTCTCTTCCCAGAGTGACACAAGCCTATGTCACAATAACATGGCCGCTTTATATAGCGCTATCGCATATTATCATATAGCGCTAGCTGTCGCATGATGACGAAGGCTTGTGTCAGTCAGGTGACCTAGAAAAGACGGGAAGAGAGTACCAGGCGGAGTATATTATTATACCATGATTATCTTTGAGTTTTGCAAATATGTGACGCAGGGAGCTAGCGAGTAGGCACCATGACGCGCACACGGGCAAGACGTACGAGTGTCAGCACTGCTCGAAGAGCTTCATGTGAGTATCCTTTAAGGCAGCGGTCAGCAACTCGCGGCCCGCGAGACTCCCTGGCTATTCTGTATGTAATATTGACAAATGACAATGTCTGATAAAGTCATAAATATTAACAAAGTGCGGCCCGCGACCACTTCGTTGACTGCTATGTGGCCCTTGGCTGCTAAAAGGTTGCCGACCGCTGCTTTAAGGGCTTGTGCACAAATCACGCGAGGTTCGATAGGGGGAGGGGGTCACGAAAAAATCACGATAGATCACGTTGGGGGAGGGGTATAAGGAAACCTCACGTGTATTTTTCTACAGTGAATGAAACTAAGAAAAAAAAACCTACCACATGAGTAGATACTTTTTCTCGGTTTCGTTAAACATAAATTTTCACTCTGCACTTCAAAATAGCGAGTATTTAACGAAAATAGAAAAAGAAACAAGATTTTTTATATTAGTAAGTAGTTTTTTTTTAATACGTCATAAATCGTAAACCGCAATTTTATTATGTTACTTGCTGCTACGGAACCCTTCATAGGCGAGTCCGACTCGCACTTGGCCGCTTTTTTGTTGTTTCCCGCCATGCTGCTCAATTTATTGCATTCCGCACGCACAGATTTAAAGGTGACCCGGTAAGAGCTTTAAGTAACTTGGTCGGTCAATCGCATTGAAGGCCGCAATCTGGGTCTTGTGCCATCGACTCTGCCCTGAACAACAAGCCCCCTTCCCTTTACGAGAATTAAAACCGGCCAAGTGGGAGTCGGAATATCCGGTATCCGGCGTATCCGGCCATGATTTTAATATCCGGCCGGATACCGGATAGTAACATTGCTTGATTTCGGAGTAAACTAATTGGCTTTAAGAAACAGTCTTGATCATAATCGTACTTGTTTATTATTTTAAAACATCCCACTGACTTGCACGCGCACTCATTTCGAACCTAGAAGTGTGTCCGCGCGAACGTTGACTAGGAAATAGGTCAAACCTGCAGAATGCGCACCTGAAAAACCGAAATGTAGGTCTAAGTTCCGCTGGCCGAATATTCGGCGGCCTGATACTGGATATTCGGCCGATGGCCAGGCCGAATATCCGGTAACCGGTATCCGGCCAAACAACTATCCGTTGCATCTCTACTATCTAGTCAATAAATAAATAAATAAATAAATATTATAGGACATTCTTACACAGATTGACTAAGTCCCACAGTAAGCTCAAGAAGGCTTGTGTTGTGGGTACTCAGACAACGATATAATTATATAATATACAAATACTTAAATACATAGAAAACACCCATGACTCAGGAACAAAAATATCTGTATCATCATACAAATAAATGCCCTTACTGGGATTCGAACCCAGGACCTTCGGCTTCGCAGGCAGGGTCACTACCCACTAGGCCAGACCGGTCGTCAATAGTGTTGATTGATTGATAGGAAGAGAAAGTCGTACTTCTCCCACTTGCGTCTGGCGCACCCCGAGGTTGGTGTGGACTGTGTGGACTGCGGCGAGACCTTCCTCAACGACTACGGGCTCAAACAACACAGAAAGCAGATACACAACGTGGTATAGTACAATTTTTTTTCTTAGCCACGCCCAAAGTAATCATCATTTCAGCCATACGACGTCCAATGCTGAACATAGGCCTCCCCCTTGGACCTCCATTCGTACCGGTTGGAAGCGACCCGCATCCAGCGTCTTCCGGCGGCCTTGACAAGGTCGTCCGTCCATCTTGTGGGTGGACGTCCTACGCTGCGCTTGCTAGTCCGTGGTCTCCACTCGAGCACTTTTCGGCCCCATCGGCCATCTTCAAAGGCCCAAAGTAATATTAGCCATTATTTAGTTAGTGTATTTTGTAGTCTATTGTTTAAAGAAATAGAGTCGTTAATCTATACCAGGCGTGGCTCACTCCGCGATTTCGTCGCTTTGCTACAGGTAGCTAAAAGTCCATGCGATCGACCCCAATTTTGGGGTTTGCCATAAGCCGCGCGTGGCGCTGTCGCCACCTAGCGGCCATATCTGTGCTGATCGTGACAGACGCGTTTTGTTAGAGAGTGAGTCTTCTGTACCTAGTACTATTATTTATTCTGCGTCTATACTAACATTTTAAAGCGGTTCTAATCTGCTTTTACTACGAGGTAGTTATCCTAATTTGTGGTTTACCACTCAATGGTATTGTATTCTTGAGACTCTTTGACTAAGGGGCTGTCCATAAATTACGTCATATATCATCTATAATCATCCAAAAATCATGCTTCAAATGACCCCATTTCCTCCTACTTCATGCTACCGTGTCATCCGATGTCCAGACCCCCCCCCCCCCATTTTGAAATGACGTAATTTATGAATAGCCCCTAACTCAGTTCAAATGATTTACACTATAACAGCCTAGATCTTTTATTTTATTTTCATTTTCTGTATTTATACTCTGTATCTTTAGGTTTTTAAATAAAAGTAAACAAAATCTACCCTCAAATGGCTCGTTAGGCCAGTTGAGGGTTAATGAAAACATTACACGATGAAATAATGTAGGTTAAAGTCAAGTCGTTCAGTGACTGGTCCAGGCGGTTTTGTAATTGGTCGGTTAACCAACAAATGTTATAACTACCCGAGAATGTACAAATTGTTTGTTTACTTTTATTTAAATACCTAAAGATAGCACAGACACAGACTTTATAGCGTCTCCCGAGCGTCAGCGCCCATAGTTCGTTTTTTTTAGCATTAGAAAGAAGGTAAGCAATCTTGATTAAGTATGTCTTTTTATTGAAAAACGCTTTAAAAAAATATCTGTTATGAAAGCAGAAGAATATAAATGATCGTATTAGATTCATAATTGTTACATATTTGCCGTGACTTATTTTAAAAACGTGTTTTTCAATTAAAAGACACATCAAGATTGTTTACCTTTTTATTACAAGCTTTTATTTACTTTCACCTGACCATTGTCTGTCTGTCTGTCTGTCTGTAATCAAATCTCGCAAGTTAAATTTGATCCACTTCCCGGTTTCCGATTGAGCTGAAATTTTGCATACATACGTAAGTCGGGTGACAATGCAATATTATGGTCACATCGAGCTGATCTGATGATGGAGACTGGAGGTGGCCATAGGAACTCTGTGATGAAACAACGAAACCTAATTGTGTTTGGGGTTTTTAGTATTGTCTCGATGAGTATTAGTTGCCTGTGGAAAGAAAAGTACAGTCAGCGATAAAAGCTTGTACCAAAAATGAAAATTTTGCCAAAAACTTATTTCTAATGCTAAAAAGACGAACTATAGTCAGCTGTCAGCTGTATGACTGCCGCTAGACGCAACGTTGACGCAACTGTGCAGCGACGCCATTTTCCATGGCGCTGACTAGACGCGAGAGACGCTAGTGTGTGGTGGCCCTTAGTGATCGGATTTTTAAGGTTCCGTACCCAAAGGGTAAAACGGGACCCTATTGCTAAGACTCCGCTGTCCGTCCGTCCGTCTGTCACCAGGCTGTATCTCACGAACCGTGATAGCTACACAGCTGAAATTTTCACAGATGATGTATTTCTGTTGCCGCTATAACAACAAATACTAAACGCAGAATAAAATAAAAATTTAAGTGGGGCTCCCAATCCATACAACTAACGTGATTTTGGACCGAAGTTAAGCAACGTCGGGCGGGGTCAGTACTTGGATGGGTGACCGTTTTTATAGATAATGGTACGGAACCCTTCGTGTGCGAGTCCGACTCGCACTTGGCCGGTTTTTAAATAACCTATTATATATATATATATATATGTATATTATGTGTTTCACTGTTTTTACTGTTTTTCAGAAATCGAAAAAGTTCATATGCTTTATCTGCTCAGCCAAGTTCTATAGTGTCGAAGCTCTGAACAGACACACGGACACGGCCGGCGAGCACGGAGCCCTGCGGCCGTGCGAGCAGTGCGGCGAGAACTGTGCGAGCGAGCAGGCGCTACAGGAACATGTTGGGGTGGCACATCCCACTGAGTCGCATCTTTGTGAAGTGGTATGTGAATGACATACAATGCAATGTTTTCTTATTTTTAGGGTTCTGTACCTCAAAATGAAAAAAACGAATTAGCGTATCGCCGCCATCGCCGGTCAGTTTCCTAATTCGTCAATTTTGCTGATTCAACAGTTTACCTTCTGGTCATTTTCACTAGGTTGACAATTTCGCTAGTGGGTCATTTTCCTAAACCTTCAGTTTACTCTTTCGCTAGTTTTGCTGGGCTTCAGTTTCGTAAATTTGCTAGTTTCCTTATGTGCTAATTTAATTATTCGTCAGTTTGGTCAAATGGTCATTTCCCCTAGATAATCGGTTTCTATATTCGCCAGTTACACTAGTTGCCAGGGTCTTATAGTCGTGTTTCGGTGTATCAAATATACAATAAAAGATTAAATTAAATTGGTATCCTACTGCCCGTCATAAACGTTCTGCGGGATATATTTTGATATACACATATTACAAATTAATTTCTTTTTTTTTAAATAAAACTGCCTGCCTGCCTCAAATGTTTTTTTATTTGTTGTCCGACACCTTGGGATTATTGTGTCCCGCGTACCGTAGTGCATTGTGTCACCAGATAATCTCAACACAAGCCTTATTGAGCTTACCATGGGACTAGGTTGATTTGTGTAAAGATTGTCCTATAATATTTAATATTTATTTATTATTCCATCAGTTTTAGTGTAAAATAAGACATGACTATGTTTTTTTAAAAAGAATACGGCAATGTGGTTTAAAAATATTAAACTTACATTTCGTGACTTTTAGCTGAGTACAAAAATATGTCTTGTATCGCCTTAAGATCGCCTTAAAAACAGCTGGGTTCCTAGTTTACTACGGAACCCCAAAAAAGTAGCAAATCATAAACATGACGAGATGGGATAACTGACAAACTAAACTATCAGATGAACAAGGAAAGGAACGGATTAGGAAAATGACGAAATAGCAAAACTGACAACTTAAGATAATTGAGGAATAAGGAAGTTTGCGACTCAAGAAACTGGCTTAATAGGGGCTCTGACAATTTAGTGAAACTGGCAAAAAAGGAAATTGGCGAATTAAGAAACAGTCTAATCATTAAACTGTTGAATCAGCAAAATTGACGAATTAGGAAACTGACCGGCGATACGCTAATTCAAAAAAACGGAACCCTTATAGAATCACACGTGCGTCTGTCTGTCTGTCCTTCTGTCACAGCCTATTTTACTCGGAAACTATACTGGACCAATTAAATTGAAATTTGGTACACACATGCAAATTAGTGACCCAAAGATCGACATGTAACGTAAAAAAATGAATTTTAAACATGTGGGCCACTTTTGGGGTAAATGAGAAAGTTTAAAAATAAAGTTTTTCAAACTATATCGTGTTATATATTAAATAAAAGAGCTCATTTTGAGAATTTCAAATATATTCGTTTTATAATTTTAAAATACATAGTTTGGAAGTTATTTAAGAAAATAGCCAAAAAATGACCATTCTCTTTATCTGCGAAACTACTGGGTCTAAAATTTTGAAGAAAATGTACATAATAGTTTTTTACCTATAGATGACAGGAATACCTATTAGAAATGTGCAGTCAAGTCGGACTAATTACCTAATTACTTGGTTTTTGATCCGACCCCTACGGGTTTTTTAAAGGCAATTCACTCGCGTTTAACGCGTTTCGCGTGTATATAAAAATACATTGTTAAAAATTGGGGAAAGTACGGAACCCTTGGAACGCGAGTCTGACTCGCACTTGGCCGGTTTTTTATTTTGATTAAAATAATATATGATTAAAACAGTGCAGCGTGGCGTTCTCAAATGCGGCTGCGCTGGCGACCCACAACCGTCGCAAGCACCTCGGGCAACACCGGACAAATCACAACAAGGTCGATCCGTGCATGTGCGAGGAGTGCGGCGCTATCATACGGGCAAGTCGATATTTTACTATGCCTTGAAACCCTCGCAACGCTCAAGCACCTCGGGCAGCGCCGGACAAGTGTGAACAAGATCCAGCCGTGCATGTGCGAGGAGTGCGGCGCTATCATACGGGCAAGTCGATATTTTACTATGCCTTGAAACCCTCGCAACGCTCAAGCACCTCGGGCAGCGCCGGACAAGTGTGAACAAGGTACAGCCGTGCATGTGCGAGCAGTGCGGCGCTATCGTGCAGGCAAGTCGATATTTTACTATGCCTTGAAACCCTTGCAACGCTCAAGCACCTCGGGCAACACCGGAAAAATCACAAAAAGGTCGATCCGTGCATGTGCGAGCAGTTCGGCGCTATTGTGCAGGCAAGTCGATATTTTACTATGCCTTGAAACCCTCGCAACGCTCAAGCACCTCGGGCAGCGCCGGACAAGTGTGAACAAAATCCAGCCGTGCATGTGCGAGGAGTGCGGCGCTATCATGCAGGTAACTTGATATTTTACTATGCCTTGAAACCCTCGCAATGCTCAAGCACCTCGGGCAACACTGGACAAGTGTGAACAAGGTCGATCCGTGCATGTGCGAGCAGTGCGGCGCTATCGTGCGGGCAAGTCGATATTTTACTTTGACTTGCTTGAAACCCTCGCAACGCTCAAGAATCCATTTTTGCACTGAGGTACAATACAACTAGACTGCTTAGTCAAATCAGTTACTTTTTTCGAATTTTGGAACTGTATAAACGATTAGCCACTATGGAATCTCTATGACAACAATGACGTCACGGTCAAGTTAACTACTCTTTATACTTCTTTCGGATTTATTAAATACAAATTGTGTCTGAAAATAACTGCGGTCTAGGTTATTCTAATATTTTTCAGGTGCTTTATTTCGTGCATGGTGTGAAATAATTTATTTTAAATACAGAAAATTTATTATATTGTACTTATTTAGGCTATTTTGGGATCTTTCGCTGGTTCGAATATCAATATTAACACGATTGGTTGAACAACATCTTTGCTCATTAAAATTACTATTTGAACATAGTGAGTTATGTAATATTATATGTTTTTTTTTCTTTATTGGGGAAAAAAAACAGACATAGGCAGATATATAATACAAAAGAGGACATAGATTTATCCATTAGTAGGTGCAACCTACATCCTGAGACAATTCCCACTATGATTTGTAAACCTAGGATATTTAAGTGGCATTGTCATCGGATTGAGGTATAACAGGATAATAGATACTAAACTAACATTGATAGACAGACGATAATAATAATCATTACAGTGCTGACAAGATTACACATAACATTCTAGCCGTGAGATGAGGAACTACATATTTACACTTATATTATGATAAATATAGGACTAAGCATATATTGTTTGTGACAGAACCCGTCATCCCTCGCGGTACACAAGCGCACACACCTCGCGGTGAAGCCGTTCGCCTGTCCGCAATGCCCGAAGACATTCGCAGCGGCATTGTTACTAAGAGTAAGCATACAATAATTTTACGGTTTAGACTAGAAACATAGAATAAATAATAGTACTAGGTACAGAAGACTCACTCTCTAACAAAACGCGTCTGTCACGATCAGCTCAGATATGGCCGCTAGGTGGCGACAGCGCCACGCGCGGCTTATGGCAAACCCCAAAATTGGGGTCGAACGGATGTACTTTTAGCTACCTGTGTGCTAAAGATGCAACGGATAGTTGTTTGGCCGGATACTCGGCCTGCGGAACTATACCTACATTTCAGTTTTACAGGTGTGCATTCTGCAGGTTTGACCTGTTTCCTAGTAAACGTTCGCGCAGACACATTTATAGGTTCGAAATGAGTGCGCGTGTAAGTCAGTGGAATGTTTAAATTGTTTTAAAATAATAAACAAGTACGATTATGATCAAGACTGTTTCTTAAATCCAATTAGTTCACTCCGAAATCAAGCAATTATACTATCCGGTATCCGGCTGGATAGTAGGTCACTATCCGGTATCTGGCCGGATACTAAAATCATGACCGGATAGGCCGGATACCGGATAGTAACCGAATATCCGGTGCATCTGTAATAATCACACGCTTTCCCACGCGTACGATCAGTGTGTTTCTATAGTTCGTTTTTTTTTAGCATTAGAACTGCTACTGCAACTGGCTTAAGGAGCCATTTGAGGGTAGCTTTTGTTTGCTTTTATTTAAATACCTAAAGATACAGACTATAGATTCATGGCCCGAAAGGAGTGTCTCCCCACTGACCAAGGTCGCGGTTCGGTACGGTCGCCTGTAGACACTATAATAAGTAGAGATGCACCGGATATCCGGTTACTATCCGGTATCCGGCCTATCCGTCCATTATTCTACTATCCGGGCGGATACCGGATAGTGACCTACTATCCGGCCGGATACCGGATAGCAACATTGCTTGATTTCGGAGTAAACAAATTGGATTTAAGAAACAGATACGGTCATAATCGTACTTGTTTATTATTTTAAAACAATTTAATCATTTCACTGACTTGCACGCGCACTCATTTCGAACCTAGAAATGTATCCGCGCGAACGTTTACTAGGAAACAGGTCAAACCTGCAGAATGCGCACCAGAAAAACCGAAATGTAGGTATAGTTCCGCTGGCCGAATATAATATGCTATAATAGGCCTCACCATCGGCCGAATATCCGGTATCCGGCCAAACAACTATCCGTTACATCTCTAGTTATTGCTTATGTTTATTTGTGTGCAGAATCACATGCGTATGCACAACGGCGAGAAGCCGTACAAGTGTCCCGAGTGCCCGCTCGCCTTCAACCAGGTGCCAAACTGCAAACGACATTACAAAGTTGTAAGTGCTAGCGGTGTTAAGTTGTATCCAGACGAGACAATTTTTTCGCCAATCTGATGAAATTCTCCGATCGAACAGGGCCGCGCGGACGCAAATACCGATTTGATTCCCCGATCACATCAGCAGGTGCGGACACAAAAATGCCAATTTTCATAGTAGAATGCAAATTGGTGATTTAATTTGTGTACGTGTGGACGCTAGATGAGATTGACCAATTATTTTCCTGAACAAATCGACTGATTTCGTCAGTCCCGTCTGGATACCCCTTTATACATGTGTGTGTGCAGGATCAAGGCCAGTCCAGACGGGATGATCAAATCGACCGAAAGGAATTTACGTCAATCTCCAATTTAATCACCAATTTTAGATTAATAGTGATATTTGAGCGCTCTAAACTTAAATAATTCCCCCTAACGCGAATACTACCGTCACAAATTGATATTCTTGCGTCAGAACCTTCATTTTATCGGTAATATCGATCATATTCTTACAATCGAATAAAGTGTAATCGACGAGCCAAATTGGCGTTTTTTTTTTTATTTTTTTTTTATTATGAATGGGCTTACTCATGGCCACAGACTAGCCGAGGCGTAGACGTGGCCTACGATGGAGCGAGCTCGCCCAGAAGGTGCCTGTTCACTCTTGATTTGAAGGTTGCCGGGTTATGAGAACACGGAAATATAGACGCCGGCAGGGAATTCCATTCCTTGGCAGTGCGCATAAGGAAAGTAGAAGCAAAGCGCTTCGTGCGAATTGGTGGAATATCTACCATGTAAGGATGGAAACCGACCGTGCGTCTAAAAGTCCGATGGTAGAATGGGGACGGTGGGTTTACTTCTGATTTGATCGGACAATTTAATCAGATTGCCGAAAACTTGTTTCCGTTTGGTCTGGTCTGGCTGGAGTGCAACAGTTCTGTTTTTTTGCAAGCTTTTATTTCAAGCCAACTTCCTTATTTCAATTTTAATAAGCTAACACGACTCTTTTCATTCGTTACATTTAGAAATCATTTAGAAGTAATTTTATTTAATCTTCCCTTTTTCTTCCCTTTCGGAGAAAATGAGGAGTGCAAGGTTATCGTGGTATGGGCATGTAATGACTAGGGATGAATGCCATATAGGCAAAATAATGTTAGGGATGAATGTTGATGGACGGAGAGCGTATGGTAGACCCAAAAAACGATGGATGGATTGTGTGAAAGAGGATATGAGAAAGGAAGGAATGAGTGCTGAGGACACGAAAGACAGAGGAGAATGGAAGAGAAAAACATGTTGTGCCGACCCCACATGACGTGGGATAAGTAGTAGTAGTAGTAGTAAACTCTTTATTGTACAAATAGACATATTAAAAATAACATAGAATTAGTAAGAAGTACAAAGGCGAACTTATCCCTTTAAGGGATCTCTTCCAGTTAACCTTGAGTAGATGAGAGGAGAGAGAGAAAAGAGGGTGACAAACGCAGCAAAATGTACAACAAGGTACCAGAAAGATTAAGATAAGATAAGGGCAGGGGAAAGAAGAAATCTTCCCTTTGTTGAGTTTACTATGTGTGTACTTGGTCGGTTTGTGTAAGAGTACCTTTATAATATTAATTTTATTTGTTTCTGTAGGCACATCTCGGTATACGCGGCTCATTTCCGTGTCCGATCTGCGGGCGCACGTCCACCACCAAGTCTTCATTGAAGGTGCACGTGCGTGCCGTGCACGGCGACGCCGGCTGGCCCAGGCGGAACCGCAGCAAACGCAAGAAAAAGACTGCTCAATGATTAAATAATTTGTTTAAAGAAATTGTGTTTTATTCTGAAGAAATCCATTACACGAAACATAATACTACAGGTACATTTCGTAACTATGTTATTTACGAATCAATTCTTTATTGTAACCAGTTGCCATTTTGGAATCATATTTGGTTTCCGGAGGCGAAAAATCGATCTAGCGCGTCTAACGCGCATTTTTGAGTTTTTATATGTTTTCTGAGCCAAAAGAGTAGAAATTAAAAAGTGGCAGCACTGTAGTGTCGTCCCTTTCAAACCAATATATATAAATACGGGACGGCACTACAGTGCTGCCACTATTTAATTTCTACTCTTTTTTGCCAAGCTGTATTCAATATGGTAAACTATCGTATCCAGCTACGAAAAAATCTTGAGGAATGGAAAGGAATCAAGTGGAATGTGCGTGATTGGAGAAAAAAATGTTCCCGTGTGGACTGGACTTCCTTCATTCGATCGCAAGGCCTCGGACCAAAGTCACGATCTTGTACTCATGTACTCCCGTCTGTTACAGATTTTAGGTTGGGGTCACAAAAAGTCAGTTTCCGAACGCATCTCAGGTGAAGGAATTGACAGTTATCTCTAGAGTCTATGGTCTACTGGTTACATTGATGAGCAGCGTTTGTGTTTCAATATTTTTACCAAAAAAATAAAAGCAAATTAACCATATTACTCAGCTCAGGCTGTGAAACGAGCATTCGACCATGAATAGAACACCAACAAATTCGCTGCTGCAGGACGAGTTGTTATGCTGCCGTGTTTGTATAATGACGGACTGCAGACTGTACAATATACATGAGTATAAACTCGCCGATACCTTTACTCGCATCTCTGGGACTCCTGTAAGTAAGGTTCAATTATATCTTAACCTCTAAAACACTGTACATTACAAGTTTAGAACTATATATGCTGGCGGCCTTCAACTGTGCGTTTCCAGAAACTTCATACCTCGCACTGCTAAACTGTGGAATGTACTGTCACCCGCGATATTTCCATACCATTACGACCTTCAAACCTTTGAGAAAATACCGCACTCATCGTTAAGGCTGGCAACGTACTTGCAATAAGCACGGTAGATGTGGATTTGCGGAAAATGCCCAGCAAAATTTACGTACCTACTTGCAATCCCTTTGGTCTTGCACGTGTCCATGATAGTATTGGGAATAAAGCTGGAAACAAATTATCGGACGCGGCTCACAGCCGCGACTTATACCTATCTAGATAATGAATATACACTGAACTGTGCAAACTATGGGAGGTAAGCCGTGGACGTGACCTTGAGCCTTCGGACATCCGACAGAAATCTGGCGCAATGGATGTTCCTGTCAGCCGACAGCCACGTCCCGAACACTGTGCGCCCGTCAGCCGCGTCCGATAATTTGTTTCCAGCTTAACGCTCATTTCGAGGCTTAAAGACTCGAACGCTTAAGACTCATTTATTCATAAAGCCAATTTACATGTCAGATAGGCGCAGAGGGCCTACCGCGAACCACGTTCGACGTGTGACTGTGTGACAGGAAGCCATGTCACACTTACGTACGAATTTACAAGTGCGACAGAGAGGCAATACGTCGAACGTGGTTCGCGGTAGCAAAGCTGACCCTGTATGCATCATGAACTCCCCGTAGGTGTAGAACGGGTGACCAACAAGCCAGTTCTTTAAACGGTGCTTAAAGTTGCACAAACTTGGTGCGTCAATAACATTTTGTGGCAGTTTATTTTAGACAGTAGGTCCCATTACATGAGTTAATTTATTTGATTTCTTTAATTTCCTACAAGTTTCCTAGCATTACGCGTATTGTAATTTGACCCCATCTCTTTCGTTTTATAAGTGTCTAAGTTACCTAAGACTCTCAAGGCTTAACGCCTCAAAGGCGGCAAAGACGATTTCTTACATTATGGCGCTGTCGCCACCTAGTGGCCATATCTGTCCTGATCGTAACAGACGCGTTTTGTTAGAGAGCGAGTCTTCTGTACCTAGTACTATTATTTATTCTGTGATGTAGGTGTCGCGGGACAGACTGCCGCAGTACCTGTGCGCACACTGCCTCACGCTTCTCCTCAAATGCTCATCCTTCAGAGACATGTGCCTCCGTACGTTGGACGCTCTCACGCCTGCGCTGCTCAAGGGGACGGTAATATTTGTTTTCTTTTTAAAATAATAATATTAAATATTATAGGACATTTTTACACAAATTGACTAAATCTAAGCTTCGACGTCATTTATTTTTAATTTAATTTATTACTAATAACTAATAAGTAAATGTTATTATGCTGCCTTATAGACTAGCCTATAGTTCGTTTTTTTAGCATTAGAAAGAACTTGAAAGAAGGTAAGCAATCTTAACATGTCTTTTAATTAAAAAACGCTTTTTAAAAATCAATAACTATTACTTATGAAAGCAGAAGACTATAAAAGATCGTATGACATTCATAACTGTTACATATTTGCCGTAACTTATTTTTAAAATGTGTTTTTCAATGAAAAGACACATCAAGATTGTTTACCTAATTTCTAATGCTAAAAAAACGAACTATGGAATAGAATAATAATACTATTGTGTGCCCTAACAGGGTGTCATGATCTGACTAAATATATATAATGTAACATGTAATGGACATGATAATACAATAATTATGAAATAAATGAAAATGAAATCCAACAGTAAGCTCAATAAGGCTTGTATTATAGGTACTAATCCAGACACAATATGTTGACAATACAAAATAAAGACATGATGTACATTCATATTGTAACTATCTTAAAAAAGTAATTTTTATCAAGTAAAAATATTCGCAAGCTATACTATAACTGTCTATTCACCACATTAGGCAAAAAGCTTGACTGTTAATTTATTTTTCCATTATTTAATTTATATTTTATATGTATACAAAGGTGCTGTTAACTTTTCATTCATGCTTTGCAGCTGGATACAGATTATGTTCGCAAATACCTAAACCCTCACCGTTCGATCAACTTAACTAAAACTGAACTCCAGATTGTAGATTTAAACCCATCAGAAGATTTATTGCATAAACAAATACTGAACAAACACATAAAAGAAGAAATTATTCCGCTCGACACCATCAACGAAGCTCTTGAAGCACCTGATGTCAAAGAATTTATAATTGAAATCAGTAATGATGATTCTGAACAACTTGTTTTAAAAGATGAAATTAGTGAGATAAAAACGGAGACTTCAACCTTAAAAAATGTCTTGTTCACTGAAAAAGTGATAAATAGCAAAAAAAATATAAAGACACCAAAAAAGACCAATAAAGTCTCGAAAACTGTGAAAAACTTAAACAGCAAACAGACTAATATTAAAGTTAAGAAAACTGTGAAAACGGAACAGAGCAATGAAGGTATGGATATTGATAGAAATCTAATGGAAACGGGAAATGAAAATGAAAAAATGAAAATGATGCAGACTGCAGTGAAAAATAATAAAATTGAGAAGAATAATAAGATGAGGAGGCCGAGGAAGCGACAGCTGCTTGACACTGATTTAGCCAAATTTGGGAGTAGCATTAACCATAAATTTGTAACTTTAAGCAAGGTAAGACTATGAATTAATAAAATACCCACCTCATACAGTCATCAGCAATAGTATCTTACACAACTAGGGCCGCAAAAATACGTGACACGTTCTTATTTGGAGCGCAATAAGAGCGCGTCATATATTTTTGCGGCCCTAGTTGTGTAAGATACTATTGCTGATGACTGTTCCATCCATAACATTTACTAAATAAAACCATAATGCAAAAAAAAGCAAAAAATAAAAAAACGGTCACCCATCCAAGTACTGACCCCGCCCGACGTTGCCTAACTTCGGTCAAAAATCACGTTTGTTGTATGGGAGCCCCACTTAAATCTTTATTTTATTCTGTTTTTAGTATTTGTTGTTATAGCGGCAACAGAAATACATCATCTGTGAAAATTTCAACTGTCTAGCTGTCACGGTTCGTGAGATACAGCCTGGTGACAGACGTACGGACGGACTGACGGACAGCAGAGTCTTAGTAATAGGGTCCCGTTTTACCCTTTGGGTACGGAACCCTAAAAATACATAATTATGGCTGTAGTCATACATTTTTAAATTTTTATTATTTTGTTGTGTTGTGATGTGTTTAACCTTCGACGTCAATGTCTGTCTGTCTGTGGCATCGTCACTCTCAAATAGATAGACGGATTTCGATGCGGGGTTTTTTACGTAAAATCGAGTGAATGAAGAATGAGTGAAACGAAATCCTTGCGGTGGTTTTTAGTTCAATATGTGTGATAAAACAAGATCCATCGTTTTGAAGAGTATCAGCACTTGTCTAAAATGTTGTAACGCATTTTGGCATAAAATTGACTTTTTTGGCATAATGCTTCTCAAATAGGAGTTTCATTTTTTTAATTTAATAGTTATTTTGTTAATTAATTAATCAACATTTAAATGCAGCAGTGGCGGCGCGTCAAACATATCCATATGCAAACCGGGGCAAATGTGGCTCCCATATTTCCTTAAAACTCTGCTCAAACATCCAAAAATAAGCAAGCCGGTGGGAATCGGCTTTTATGGACGCGAGTTTTCTATTGAACATATTACAAAAATATTCTTAACTTTATGCATGTTTATTAAAATTTAAACAAGTTTAAAATATTGTATAATCTATTATTTATTTTTGTATAATCTACTTACATATGTCGAACGAGTCTTGGTCAATTTATTACCTTAAAAATTAATAATATAGCATTTCATCATCATCAATTTTAGTTTAACAATTTTAATGTATGTGTAGGAAGAGCAACTGGAAGAAATCGCAACTCGTAAGAAGTCCCAGATATACTTGGAGGCGCCGTTTAAGTGTGAGGACTGCGGGAAAGCCTACAGCGATGAGCCCGCCTTCAAGACCCACCGAGTCCGGCACAGCCCGGTGAGTCCGCTCTGATTTTCCATTCAAAATATATTTATTTGGGCGTTTTCTAAAATAATTATTGAAAACCCGATTCTCACAGCAGATCCTGGTGTTTTTGGGTTCTTTCAACTCAGAATCACTAGCATATTCAATCCTGATAATAAAAAAATTGTATGAAAATTGTACATTCCACTACGTCACGTCTATACAAGTGAAAAATTTTCTCATAATAAAACGTGACGTAATGGAATGGACATTTTGGGACAATCTTTTTTTAATGGAAGGATGGATAATGTTGCCGATTCTGAGTAGAATGAGCCCAAGAATGTCCAGATTTGAAAGAATCAGGTTTTCGATATTTATTTTAGAAAACGCCCATTTCAAGAAATTAATATTCCTAGAGAGGCAGTACAGTGAGGCCCCACACTAGGCTCAGCCTGTGACGTGTGGATCTTAGGGTTTGTGCACAAATCACGCGAGGTTTGATAGGGGAAGGGGGGTCACGAAACAATCACGATAGATCACGTTGAGGGACGGGGGGTATAAGGAAACCTCACGTGTATTTTTCTACAGTGAACGAAACTATGAAAAAAAACCTACTACATGAGTAGATACTTTTCTCGGTTTCGTAAAACATAAATCTTCACTCTGCACTTCAAAATAGCGAGTCTATTTAACGAAAATAGAAAAATAAACAAGATTTTCTATATACAATGAAATGAAATGAAATAAAATATTTTTATTTCGAACATATGGTCCATATACAGGGTGATTCAGGAGACGTGAGCAGGACTAACACTGCGCATTTCGTATATTATAAGCAACTGTTTCGTATAAGTATTAGTCAGGTTAACGTTATTTTTTTAGTCGTGTTGAATAAAAAAGTTATTAATTTATTTACGACATGCATGGTTACCCTAGATTAGAATGCTAAACTACCGATATTCTGTGTCAAATTAAATGTCATCACGGTCTGGTTACTTTTGAAAACTCGTATCTCACTCAAGTTTGACAGTTTATTTTCTTCGTAAAACGCTGTTATTACGGTTAAAGAGGTTTTATGTTTATTAATTACATCCTGTAGGGTGACCATAATGGTAGAGAATAAAATTTGCCTTAATCAATAAGTAAAAAAAATAGGAAAAAGTGTAGTTGATTCGTCTAAATACGACGGTGATCGATCAATTATCAGTTTCTGAATATGCAGGATTAGTCCTGCTCACGTCTCATGAATCATCCTGTATAGGGTTAGTCATTACAGTAACTTATATCTATAGTTAGTATTATAATTAAGACGAAACAAACAAACAAACAAAACAAAACAAAACATTCATAGCTTTCGCGGCGGAGCAGCAACAGGTGAGTGTAGCTGTACACACCGCTTGACCAGGGGCGAGTCCCAACGCTGCGCCAGCGTACTTAGGATGCTGTTCGTGCTGCTTCGGCTGCGATTGAGGAGTGACGCGCATCGCTTCCTCATGATGGCGAAAAAACAGTCTGTTCTAGCCTCAGCAAACATTGCTGAGGCGCTACAGTACCGCGGCAACCTAAACAGCATCCTAAATGCATCATTGTACTGGACTCTCAGAGCGCTGTACGCCCGCTGCGTAAAGTTAGCCCACAGACCGCACGTGTAGAAAGTTTGACAAAAATACTATTTATCTTAAAATTATTAAACAATACTATTTATCTTAAAATTAGGTCGAAAAATTAAAAAAAAAATACACTTGAGGTTGTGTGGGGGGAGGGGGAAGCCAAAACCTCACCAAATATCACCAAGGGGGAGGGGGGGTCAAAAAGTAGCCGAAAACACCCCGCGTGATTTGTACACAACCCCTTAGAGAAATATAGAGTACCGATATGTTGCGCCTCTTGCGGCTATTATTTTAAATATTTATTTTAATTACAAATACCTACCAGTAACGAACGGATCATCTTAAAAAACATCTGACATCGTAATTTCTCGATTCTCTATGAACCGTATTGTTAGCCCCCATTCGGACGGCAGCTTTTTCAACGCGCGTTAAAAAAGCGTTTGAATGACACAAATGGATAGCTATGTATGTATTTACACGACAGCGGTGGCGCTTTTTATCAAGCGTTGTTGGATTTTCGACTTTAATCCTTGGTCGTTAAATCGAATTTAGAGTGCACATATTTTCAAGCGCTTTTTTAACGCGCGTTGAAAAAGCTGTCGTGCGAATGGGGGCTTAGACTGTCACTTTCACGTCACGTTTGTTTACTATATAAGAAACGTAATGGAATACACTTGGACACTTTAGGTAGTTACATAGACTAGGAATCCTCTAGACCAAGTTTAGAGCAATTATTTCATGCAACTGATGATGCCAAAAATATGGGGGTGAGGACGTGGTGAGCGAAGTTCCGTGCCGTGATTGGTCCGTTCAAAGACACGGACGTCACACAAAGACACTTTCGACTCGAACATGGAGTAAAATTACCGTATGCGTGGCAGAGGGGGTAGCGCGTCTACGCCCATGGATGACTCCATGATCGAGGAGGATGTTTTGTCTGTGGGTAGTTATTAATGCTTGTTTGAAACAAATATTTGATTTCAGAGCATGGGTCCGCGCTCCTGCGATATCTGCGCTGTGCGTATGCAGCCGCGTCGCTTCTATACACACGAGATCCGGCATCGAATGAAGTTCATTTGCAATGAGTGCAGCTTCGTGTCTAGGGATAAGTTAGTTAATCAAAATATCCAAACTCAACATGCTTCGCAGGCGTATGTGTTTCAAACACATACGCCTGCGAAACATGCTACATGACTATAGTTCGTTTTTTTAGCATTAGAAAGAACTTGCAAGAAGGTAAGCGATCTTGACATGTCTTTTAATTGAAAAACGCTTATTAAAAATCAATAACTGTTACTTATGATAGCAAAAGAATATAAATGATCATATTAGATTCATAATTGTTACATATTTGCCGTAACTTATTTTTAAAATGTGTTTTTCAATTAAAAGACACATCAAGATTGTTTACCTTATTTCTAATGCTAAAAAAAATGAACTATACGGAAGGTACCTGACTCTTATGCTGCAGCTTGACTTATCCCTTTGGGTTTGCCAACGTAAATATGACGTTTGTAAGGTTCCGTACCCAAAGGAAAACGGGACCCCATTACTAAGATTCCGACGTCCGCCTGTCTGTCTGTCTGTCGCAAAGCTGTATCTCATGAACCGTGATAGCTAGCCAGTTAAAATTTTCACCGAAGATGTGTTTCTGTTGCCGCTATAACAACATATACTAAAAAGTACGGAATACGGAACCCTCGGTGGGCGAGTCCGATACGCACTAGTCCGCTTTTTTTAGATTTAGGTTAGTTTTAGCCTGTATTCAGGATAATGTTAATTATTCTTAACCTTTTGAACGCCACAGACGGCAATTGACGTCAACGCAAAATCGTGACAACGACGCCAAAGGCGGCATATGACGTCGATCGTTTTTTGATGAAAATCTACTGAAAACACCCCACTTTTATAGTTCGTTTTTTTTAGCATTAGAAAGAACTCCACAGAAGGAAACGTGCATTTTTTATCAGGCTCTTCAATTGTTAATAATTATTGAATTATCTAATGTAGCATGGTCAATACATATAATTTACTTCAAATTATTACCGCTAAAAGTGCCGGATTTGGAACCACAAGCTTACTTCTGCGAAGTTCTTTCCAATTCTAAAAAAACGGACTATAGGTTGGCATTATTTATTCACAAAACTAAATTTTACCCCCGTGGCGTCAGTGGCACGGCAAATTGATGCGCCGTTTGGCGTTCAAAAGGTTAGTAAAATAAAATATAATAAATACCATGAGTTGTATGACGCAGGACCCAAGCGCAGAAGCACTACGAAACACACGCCGGCAAGACTTACAAGTGCCCGCACTGCGAGAAGTGGTTCATGTAAGTTTACTGAAGAGCATGGTATAATAGTATACTTCGCCTGGTACTCTCTTCCCGTCTTTTCTACGTCACCTGACTGACACAAGCCTACGTCATCATGCGACAGCGCTATATGATAATATGCGATAGCGCTATATATAGCGGCCATGTTATTGTGACGTAGGCCTGTGTCACTCTGGGAAGATAAGACCATGTTTTATTAGACTATGCTGAAGAGTGTTACAACCAGGCCCCTATTTCACCAACGTGACAGGTCCGACAATTGTCGACATCACTGTTACTGACGTCACGGGCCGCCATAGGCTACGGTAACCGCTTACCATCAGACGGGCGGTGTGGTTGTTTGCCACCAACATGTTAATTAAAAAAGAACTCCACTATATCACCAGTTAATAAGTACTTATTTTGCGAAGCATATGAGTGCCGGCGAGTCGAAAACTACAGCACCAGTCTAAAATGTGTCATCGAGATGCGTAACAAAGGCGCGTTATCGGAGAGCGCACCTACACTGGTTTATTGAGCGTTGGACTAGCCCGCGCTCAGGTGCCAAATAGAATAAGTATGACCCTTTTTTGCAGGTAAGTAGCACCTGCGGTTTTACTTAACAATAGACGATAGGATTAGCCGCCGGGCTCTGTTACAAGGCTACGAACTATAACTATCGCGGTAATCGAAGACAATATTAAATTGTGAATAGAATCAGGCCTTATTTTGCGGAAATCCATATTAATTAAAACCAACATATTACTTTGCTAATCCGCGTAAAAGCAAATGCAATTAATGCATGCAATTAATGTTGTTTGGGAACATTAATTGCATGTAAAAAATACGCATGTAAGTATAAGGGGTTAGCACTGACTGTCTAGCACGTTATCTTTTACGCGGATTAGCACAGTAATATTTTGGTTTTAATCAATATTAAACTAATAATGTTGATAGGGTTTATTTGGTTGTCCCCCCTCAGAAAGAGCACCTCGTACTTCTCCCACTTGCGCCTGATGCATCCCGAGCTGAATGTGGACTGCGTCGACTGCGGCGAGACCTTCGTCAGCGAGTACGGGCTCAAGCAACACAGGAACAGGATACATGAGGTATTAACTACCAATCTTTTTAGAGTTCTTTACCTCAAGAGGAAAGAACGGAACACACATATTTGTTGTCCGTCTGTCTGTCAAGACACTTTATCTCGGGAACGCGTGGAGGTATCGAGTCATTGTTTTATTGTAATAAATTTTTGTTGGGTAATCGAGTCGAAATTAAACCATATCGTCGGGTGACAAGCAAAAGTCACTAACTACTATCAAAAAATTAAAGTAACAATGCACTTTATTACACTTGTAACACGGTTTATTGTCGAATAATTTCAATGGTGTTAGTTAGTGACTTTTGCTTGTCACCCGACGATATGCTCAGGCCTACAAACCTTTGAAGCTGTAAAAAAAACAAACTTCTAACTTAAGAAAAAGATACGGCCGTTTATGCCGCAAAAAACGTATACGTGGCGTTATCTATAAAAAGGGAACTTATTGACGGTGGCGCTTACGCCGTTATTAAATTTAAATTTCTTTGTTGTTCTATAAGGTGTTAACAAATTATATTTCGTTTTTTTTAGCATTAGAAATTAGGTAAACAATTTTGATGTGTCTTTTAATTGAAAAACACGTTTTAAAAATATGTCACGGCAAATATGTAACAATTATGAATCTAATACGATCATTTATATTCTTCTGCTTTCATAAGTAATAGTTTTTGATTTTTAAAAAGCGTTTTTCAATTAAAAGACATGTCAAGATCGCTTATCTTCTTGCAAGTTCTTTCTAATGCTAAAAAAAACGAACTATAGTCACGGATATTTTTACAGCTGATAGTACTCGGTTCTCTGAGTACATTTATTTTAAATATGAAACATCATTAGTTTTGTTATGTTTTTTTGGAGAAAACTAGGAAACAAATTTGCTACGTTAAAACACCCTGTTAATAAGATAATTAAATGAGACCTCTTTAGACATTCTAAAACCTCTTTAAAGTATCATTTCCCACCGAATCATAACGACATTTAAGAAAAACAACTTTTGACGTGACATGACGGACAGTGTTAAACATCTTGACAGGTACATAATAGGGGTGATTATTTTAAAAATTAATTATAATATTCTTTTTTGTTCGGTAAATGAAAACAAAGAAATTATATACAAAGGTTCCTTAATTACAGTTAAAATTTAATTGTTTTAATGTAATGTATCATCTCTTAAAATATCCGTGACTAATTTGTTAGCACCTTATAGGTATACTTGTGTATGTTATAGTTTATCACGAATAAATGCGATGATTCTGATTCTACGCTGTGCGGCGTAAGCGCCATCGACGATAAGGTCCCTTTTCATAGATAATGCCCCATATTTCGACACTCTCAAGGGAATCAAAATAACTCTTATAAATCGACCCTCCTTCCTTCTTCCTCGCGTTATCCCGGCATTTCGCCACGGCTCATGAGAGCCTGGGGTCCGCTTGACAACTAATCCCATGATTTGACGTAGGCACTAGTTTTTACGAAAGCGACTGCCATCTGACCTTCCAACCCAGAGGGTAAACTAGGCCTTATTGGGATTAGTCCGGTTTCCTCACGATGTTTTCCTTCACCGAAAAGCGACTGGTAAATATCAAATGATATTTCGTACATAAGTTCCGAAAAACTCATTGGTACGAGCCGGGGTTTGAACCCGCGACCTCCAGATTGCAAGTCGCACGCTCTCACCGCTAGGCTACCAGCGCTTTTTTTGGCTATAAATCGACCCTGTTAAACTTAAAAGTGCAATTTAGAAAAAGTGCAAGTGTATTACTTTGTAGAGAAGTGCAATTTAGATAATGTATAAGTATTATAATATCGAACCTAAGTATAAGTCAGTAGTAATAATAACCAAAACTATTGTTAACTATGTAACTAAATTGTTAACCACCAAATTTTGCTACACCCTTTCCAGGGTCCATGTATTTAACATCTGTACTATGGTATGCAAATAAAGATCTCTTATCTCTTATCCCTCTTAGGAAATATCATTAGATATTTCCTATTATTAGGGTATAACCCTACCTACCTATACTCGTAGTTACATCACCAAAATCGCAAAATCTGACAGTTGGATTTACCCGAGTTTGAAGTTAAGCGACTAAAGGCCTGTGCACACCGGCTGCGTGTGCGTGACGTGCACGTGCGCGTGCCGCGTTGTAGTATACAGATCCTTATGAGAGACGGCACACCGCTTGCGTGACGTGTGCGTGTGCGGCTCCAACATTTCAGCGCACGCACACGCGCACGTCACGCACACGCAAGCCGGTGTGGCTCGGCCTTTAAATGGGACTGTTTTCCAGAGATCGCATACATTTGTGTGCACTATCTGCTCAGCCAAGTTCAATAGTGTCTCGGCGCTGGACAGACACACGGACACGGCCGGCGAGCACGGAGCCCTGCGGCCGTGCGAGCAGTGCGGCGAGAACTGTGCGAGCGAGCAGGCGCTACAGGAACATGTTGGGGTGGCACATCCCACTGAGTCGCATCACTGCGAACGGGTAAGAACTTTGCAATTAAGGGGCCCACTGATTAACAGTCCGTCGGACGGTATCGGTCTGTCAGTTGTTCGGAACTGTCAAAATTTTGTTCTATCTGACAGGCCGATACCGCCCGGTGGACTGAATCAGTGGGCCCCTTTACATACAGTTGTAGGAGTTGTTTTATCGTCATCCTTTTGTCTGGTTAGTGGTTACCAAAAGAGTTACGAAATTGGGTGAAAAAATTATCATTGAAGCATATGAAACTCAATACCTCCGTTGAAAATACCTTTGTACTGAATATGTTTTATAGTTCGTTTTTTTAGCATTAGAAAGAACTTGAAAAAAGGTAAGCGATCTTGACATGTCTTTTTATTGAAAAATGCTTTTTAAAATCAGTAACTATTACTTATGAAAGCAGAAGAATATAAATGATCGTATTAGATTCATAATTGTTACATATTTGGCGTAACTTATTATTAAAATGTGTTTTTTAATTAAGAGACACATCAAGATTGTTTACCTTATTTCTAATGCTAAAAAAACGAACTATAAGCAAATTAATTTCTGATTTAATAACTGGTTACGAAATGGGAAGTTTTCCCATGGCGGAGCTGGTGTTATCTAGTCTTAAACTCGCATTTCACTTTCTATTAAACTCTTCACTTTCACTTACACACTCATTTTCACTTATTTTTTACACTCCTTCAATTCTTTATTCGTTCATTGTAGGTACATGAAGTGGTGACTTAGTATTCTAAGTAACAGCTATGATGTGCCTTTTGGCAGTGGCGTGCCTAGGGTTTCGGAGTAAGGCAAGCCGAAAGATATGTTTTCGTAATAAATGTCCAATCTCACTCTTTGGACTCAAATGAATTTGCTAGCGTATAGCGGCGAGCTATCATAGCGCACAGCACAGGGCATACTAGGTACTACCATAACTACTAGATAGAATTTTACAAACATATCAGAGGGCCCACAAGGTGGACTGATGACCTGGTGGGCTGGTGAAGGTCGCGGGAGGCGCAAGACCGGGCATTGTGGCACTCTTTGGGGGAGGCTTATGTCCAGCAGTGGACGTCCTCTGGCTGATATGATGATGATGATCAGAGGGCCTACCGCATACACTGAAAGGTCATTGGGCGTTTTTGACCCGCTTTATGAATTTTCGCGTACAGAGACCAAACTAGTTTTAAAATAGAGAATTTAATCTCACTTTTCTAAATATGTAATTTTTTTTTATGTATCACCCGGCAGAAAAAAGTTATTCAACAGTACGAAATAGTGTTATTAATGTTTTTACTTTGAGCATTGTGCAAAAGTGTGGTTCATGCAGCATGATAAACGTTTTATAGCACAATGGCAAATGAAATGTTATCAATTGCGGCTGTTGCCGGGGTGGTCTCCTCTGCAGTTTTTGCAGGTGGCCTTCTGGTCTAGAGGTCGCGTGCATCTGGCCCAGTGTGGTTCGACGCAGCGAACGCAGGCGAGTTGCCTGTGACATCCATGTGATGAGTGCCGGAAGTCCTAGCAGCGGTGACATTGCGCGAGGCTCTTCTTTCCGCGCCATGCCTCCACCTTGACACTCCTCATGTGGAGAAGCTCCGACATCCCGTAGATGCCCATGTGCAGCCCGGGTGGCCCCCTCTTACGTCTATCCGTTTGGCGTGTTTAGGGTGGCCCAGCTTCTCCAGGGGTTTCTTGATATCTTCAACCGGTGTGAAGGAGGGGAGACCCCTGCGGTACTCCGCCTCGGAGCGGAGCTCGAAGAGTATCCCAGCCTCCGGCGGTGTGGTGAATGGTGACTCCCCCTTTATTTCGCGCCTGCTGCCTTTTTAGACGAATTAACAATTGATTTTGATCAAGCAGAATAAAAATATAGTTTTTTGAGAACTGGATTTTATTTTTGTTCCTCTTGATATTAAACAATATAACAACAGCAACGCGATATAACAGCAGCTATTCAAAGTACTTTTGAATTAATTCCAATAGTTCTGACTTAATTCATAGCAAAAATGCTATAATGGTAAGAAATGATTTTTATTTTTTTCTCAATTCTCCCATGGCTTGCAAGAATGCGACTCATACCACTGTATAGCAGATACATTTACCTACATACCTAGCCCTATTTCGTTTGTGTACGCTGTGGGTCATATGTCTGAACAAAATGCCCAATGACCTTTGCAAATTGCATGCCTCTTTCTCTGTCACTCTAATTACGCCTTAATTGGAGTAAACCAACAATCCTTGTGTTTTGTAAACGGTCGTACAAAATTTTCTCTTAATGCGACTGACTTATCTGAGAATACACAAGTCGGATGTTGGTTTTGGCGCGGAAATGATATATATCCCGTTTTTCTACAAAGTTTAACGATTTTACCTTGCATTCGTTGAGTAATACGTGGACGCATCTCATACCGTCACAAGGAACAACTTCATCCATTGTTAACACTTATAAACGTCACAACAAACGAACAAATCCACATTCACTACTTAATTCAAATTCACTTAAATGAATTGACCTTTCGTTACGTTACTTTCGACTCGACTAAATAATAATACACTTGAAGTAAACGCGTGCCCGTGTGAACTTATGCAGCTAACTTCACACCAAAAGCTCGGCTTAAATCGCCTTATAAAATTGCTATACATACCAACAAATAGTTACATCGTTCTATGACGTTTGTAGGCTTAGACCGCCTAGAGCGGGACGAAAAAGCAAGCTCGCACTCGTCGGCTTGCAACCGCAATCCGACGAGAGCGAGCAGGATAGCTGAATTCTCAGCAGATATTCATCCTACACCTGATTTCTTTCGCGCGGAGGAGGCGCCACGGCAAAATATTGCAACACGCTGGCGCCGCGGTCCGCGCGCTGTGGCTTGAATTTAATAATACGTACGGGCGCGCGGTTTAAAAATAATCTATATTGATTATTGATCTTATCACTACGTAATTTCGGTAAGGCAACTAAGGCAAGCCCGGCTTTTGGGCTTGTATGGAAGTACCGCCACTGCCTTTTGGCGTACGAAATAACTTCTTACTACCTAACTATAAGGTATAAGGGGGAGGCCTATGTTCAGCAGTGGACGTCTTATGGCTGAGATGATGATGATGACCTAATTATATACAATTTTAATAACAAAGTTACAATAAAACTATATACAACTGAAATAAATGTCATATAATAAGAAAAAGTGACCAAGGCTGGATGCGAACAAGCGTCCTCTGCTATCGCGGCAGGTGCCTGTTATGTAGTAGTTTCACTTTTTACGCTTCACTTTTCACTTGTTATTAATTTTCTTTTATTATTGTGCGTATTTGAAATAGAATGGTTCACAACATAGACTAGGAATCCTCTAGACCGAGTTTAGAGCAATTATTTCATGCAATCGATGATGCCAAAAATGCGGGGGTGCGCGGAACCAGGTGAGCGAAGTCCCGTGCCGTGATTGGTCCGTTCAAAGACACGGGCGTCACACAAAGACACTTTCGACTCGAACATGGAGTAAAATTACCGTATGCGTGGCAGAGGGGGTAGCGCGACTATGCTCGGTCTAGAGGATTCCTAGATTTCCTAGTCTATGGGTTCACAATAAAGAATAGGTATTTGCTTACAGTGTGAGGTAACGTTCAGTAACGCGGCGGCGTTAGACACACACAACGCGCGCAAGCACCTCGGGCAGCGATACAAGGGCCCGACACGTAAGGAGCACCGCGGCAGAGTCAGGGAGCAGCAGCACCGGCGAGTCATGTGCGACCAGTGCGGCGTTACTGTGCGGGTAAATAAAATACTAAAGTCAGACCAAGATTTAGATATGTAATACAAAATCCTTAATGAGGCGATTTAAGGTAGTTTCCTTCCAGGACCCGACTTATTTTTCCACACTGTATATTTAATATCTTTTTCTCAAAAATGGACGGCAAACTCGACTTTGCCGTCTAAAAAATAGGTCGCGAAGCGCGTAGTTTATGGTCAGTCAAAAATTAAAAAGTTAAAAACATTGCAGTCTTGATTTTGGGACTGCAATGTTGCATACAAATTCCATTATTTGTCGAGATCCAAACTTTTTAAATTTTTTAAATGGCCATATCAAATGAAGGCACAGGCCCATTAAACAGCCAAACAAATGATTAGTACCACGACTATTTAGCTGTCTCAAATAGGTTGGCGTATTTTCGGCAGAAAAATACACTTCTATTTTATTTTATTAACCGACTTCCAAATCCCAAAGGAGGAGGTTATCAATTCGGTTGTATGGTTTTTTTTTTTTTTTTATGTTTGTTACTCCATATCTCCGTCATTACTGGCCCGATTTTGAAAATTATTTTTTTGATTGTATGTATATGCATACAGATTGGTCCCGTTTTTGTCAAAATCCAGTTCTGATGATGGGATCCATGAGGAATCGACGGAACTCCTCAAATCTTAAAGGCATACATATGATTTTTGTGTTTTTATCAACAAATCAAGCATATACATTCAAAAACGTGACATTTGATGAAGTGGAACTGCTGATGATGATCAGAACGGAACTCTTCAACGACGCATAGTTCACCTTTGGCGATTTGTCCTCTTCGTTATGTTTGTTAAGCAAGTTAAGTTTTTAAGCCACAATTTTATCAAGCTTGAGTTCTGATGATGGGATCCATGAGAAATCGAGGGAACTCCTCAAATTTTAAAGGCATGCGTATAGAGATTTTTGTATTTTCATCAGAAAATCAAGCATTTTCATTAAAAACTGTCGCATTTGATGAAGTGGAACTGCTGATGATGATCAGAACGGAACTCTTCAACGACGCATAGTTCACGTTTGGCGATTTGTCCTCTTCGTTATGTTTGTTAAGCAAGTTTAGTTTTTAAGCCACATTTCTGTCAAGCTCGAGTTCTGATGATGGGATCCATAAGGAATCGAGGGAACTCCTCAAATCTTAAAGGCATACGTATAGAATTTTTTGTATTTTCATCATAAAATCAAGCATTTACATTAAAAACTGTCGCATTTGATGAAGTGGAACTGCTGATGATGATCAGAACAGAACTCTTCAACGACGCATAGTACATGTTTGGTGATTTCGAATTTCGATTTTGACTTGGACTGGGACCCGGACTCATACCCGGATCCGGTTCGGACCCGGACTCGGACTCGGACTCGGACCCGGACTCGGACCCGGACTCGGACCCGGACTCGGACCCGGACTCGGACACGGACCCGGACTTGGACCGGGACTCGGACCCGGACTCTGACTCAGAGACCCGGACCTTGACCCGGAAAACCACTATGATACCTAAACTAAATAAACCACTATGATTACATACCTACCATAAAATGTGGGTATGATGATGCCAAACCCCTCCCGCTCAAACTCCCGTACACCGCACCGCATGCGCCGTTAAGTGGGTTAGGTTAGGTTTGAACTGCGATCCTCACAGAACCGAACAAAAGTGGGTTAGGTTTGGTTAGAACTGCGAGTCTTACAGAAACGAAATGCTACTAGAAAAGTGGGTTTGATTAGGTTCGAACTGCGATCCTCACAGAACCGAACTGCTATCAGAGAAGTGGGTTAGGTTAGGCTAGATAACTACGACCCTTACGGAAACGAAATGCTACTAGAAAGTACTGGTTTTACCTCCTTTTCTACATAGTGCACCATCTACCATAATCTTTCACCGGGCCCCATAGAAGTCGGTTTTTTTTCTTAAAAATTATTTTAAATAGAAAGGCGGCAAGGGCTTGAAAATATATACGTATTGTTTTTGTAAAATATTTCTATGATATTTATATTTATTGCACCAGTTTTGAGAAAAGTACTATATATGACTCGGCTGGAAGGCTACTTGCTGGCTTCGCGATTCATTTAAACGGACTCCCAAAGTCGTCCGTTTAAAACGAATCCTCAGCCTGCAAGTAGCTACTTCCGAGCTTCGACAATAATGTACTAAAATACTCTACTCTTATCATACTCTATTTTGTATCAGAACTCGTCAATCCTCGAATATCACAAGCGCACGCACCTCGCCGTGAAGCCATACGCCTGCCCTCATTGCCCGAAGTCATTTACATTGCCAGATCCTCTAAAGGTAAGCGTTTATTATAATAAAACTTTTTTGTGAGACATTATGACACACACTGGCGACTTGTCCACCCGACGTCCTGGCTTCAAATTTTGTGTTTTATAGTTCGTATTTTTTAGCATTAGGAAGAACTTGCAAGAAGGTAAGCGATCTTGACTTGTCTTTTAATTGAAAAACGCTTTTTAAAAATCAAAAACGTTTACTTATGAAAGCAGAAGAATATAAATGATCGTATTAGATTCATAATTGTTACATATATGCCGTAACTTATTTTTAAAATGTATTTTGCAATTAAAAGGCACATCACGATTGTTTACCTTATTTCTAATGCAAAAAAAAGAACTATAGTGTTGATACACGTTTATTAGACATATATCGACCGAGATATGAACTGCGATTACCTTTTGTATTGTTCTCCTGGTCGATATAAGTCTAGTGAAACTAACCGTGAATCATTCAAAAAACGTGTATCAGCGTTTAGTTTATATTTTAATTTAGACATATTTAACTTTTGGTTTAAATGTTTAATAAAGTATTTATCTTATTGTGGTGTGTGTGTGTGTGCAGCAACACATGCGGTCGCACACGGGTGAGAAGCCGTTCCAGTGCTCCGAGTGTCCTCTCGCCTTCGCACTAAAGGGCAACTTCAACCGGCATTATAAAGTTGTGAGTACTTGTTCAGAGTTGAAAGTTGGTTGGTGGTTGGTTGGTTCAAAGTTGGTTGTATTAACCTAAACTCTATTATTACGTACTAACATTCTTTTTAACAGCACTCGAATCGGGGACGCAAAAATTAAATTGCCTTTTGACGATCCCACTTGGTTCGATTGTAAGATTATGGTCGATCCAGTGGGAGTTATGAACTTGATGATTAAATTGTGTGCATGTGGACTTACTTATCTTTTATCTATCTTAATCAATTTGATCATGCCGTCTGTGACACAGAGTCACAGACACACAGTACCTAATGTTTATTTTCTGACACATTATTGCACAGTAAATGTAAGTAAAAATACCGAACTTAATGCCGGAAGGCATTCTGTACCAATCGAACGCACTGTTTGCAAAATGACATTGTAATTTGATCCGATGTTTCACTCGTAATTGTCGATTTTTTCATCAGATTTCTATTAATTTTGTTGTATAGACAGAGTTCCCTGTTTTGTTCGTTATAAATAAGTGCAATTTCACCAAATGGCCTTAAAATCGAGAGTTACGAAAACTTATGAAATTAACGTACGTTTTCGTAACTCGCAAAACTTGAAGGAAAAATTATATACATTTTTGGGATTACAGTTGTATTTCATTTTTATTCCGAAATTTGACCATGTATTCCAGTGGCGGACCTCTAGCATAGCACCCTTGACGTCAAGGCTACTCTTTTACGGCAGTAATCGACCCAGTTTTTCGAGTTTATTTGATCCAATGGTAGCTGTTTTTAATTTTACAAGCTTTTATTTAGTTTCACCTGATCGTTGTCTGTAATCAAATCTTGCAAGTTAATTTTGATCCACTTCCCGATTTCCGATTGAGCTGAAATTTTGCATACATACGTAAATCGGGTGACAATGCAATATTATGGTGTCATCGAGCTGATCTGATGATGGAGACCAGATGATGGCCATAGGAACTCTGTGATAAAACAACGAAACCTAATTGTGTTTGGGGTTTTTAGAATTGTCTTTAGTATTAATTGCCTGTGGAAAGAAAAATACAGTCAGCGATAAAAGCTTGTACCAATAATTAAATTTTTGCCAAAAACTTAGTTTATAATGTTTGACGACCGGTCTGGCCTAGTGGGTAGTGACCATGCCTGCGAAGCCGATGGTCCTGGGTTCGAATCCCAGTAAGGGCATTTATTTGTATGATGATACAGATATTTGTTCCTGAGTCATGGTGTTTTCTGTGTATTTAAGTATTTGTGTATTATATATATCGTTGTCTGAGTACCCACAACACAAGCCTTCTTGAGCTTACCGTGGGACTTAGTCTGTGTAAGAATGTCCTATAATATATTTTTTTAAATGTATTCAATTCTAGGCACACCTGGGTAAACGCGAAACATTCCTGTGCACATTGTGCGGGAGCACGGCCACCACCAAGTCTTCACTGAAGGTGCACGTGCGAGCGGTGCACGGCGACGCCGGCTGGCCCAAGCGGGCCCGCAGCAAACGCAAGATAAAGATGCAGCTAGATGATCAATGATTAAATATTTTGTTTTAAAAATGGTGTTTTATTCTGAAGAAATCCATTACACGAAACATACTACAGTTACATTTCGTAACTATACTTGGTCAAGCAGATCTTGTCAGTAGAAAAAGGAGGCAAATTTGAAAAATGTAGGCGCGAAGAGATAGCGTCTCATAGAAAATTTGAATTTCGCGCCCTTTTCTACTGACAAGATTTGCTTGACCAAGTATATGTAGTTACTTACAAATAAATTCCTAACACAGAAGAAATAATTACTACCGTACAGAAAGGACACTTAATACAAACCGAATCATGTTTTCCCTTTCGGGTTGTCAAAATTCAAGCGATTATCTTATCTGTGGTCGTGCACGCACAAGGAAGTCAAGTGATGCCATCCCTAATAATTGCTCGGAGCAATGCTGAGCCGAACGGAGCCGAGTTCGACCGAAGTGGAGTGTCTCCCCACTGTTCCTAATTCGTGACCGGTTGCCATTTTGAAATCATATTTGGTTTTCGGGGGCCAAAAAATCTAGCTAGGTCTTATCTCTGGGAAAACGCGCATTTTTTAATCTTTATATGTTTTCCGAGCAAAGCTCGGCCTCCCAGATATTATTTATAATAATATGGTAACCATTGTATCCAGCTACGAAAAAACCTTATGTAACGGAAACGAATCAGATGGGAATGTGCAAGATTGGCGAAAAAATTTTCCCGTCAAACTTCCTTCATTCGATCGCAAGCAAAGAAATCGCAAGGCATTAGTATTATAGGCATCCTAGTGAGTTTTATTTATATTCTTTGTCGCAAGGCCTCGGACTAAAGTTGCGATCTTGTACTCCCGTCTGTTACAGATTTAGGTTGAGGTCACAAAAAGTCAGTTTCCGAACGCATCTCAGGTGAAGGAAATGACAGTTATATGGTCTACTGGCTACATTGTCTCTGAGCAGGTCTGCGTCTGCAGCGTCTGTTTCAATAATTTTACCATAAAATAAAAGCAAATTAAACCATATTACTCAGTTTCGGCTGTGAAACGAGTATTCGACTATGAATAGAACACTAGAATATTCGCTGCTGCAGGACCAGTTGCTATGCTGCCGTGTTTGTTTAATGACGGACTGCAGACTGTACAACATTCATGAGTATAAACTCGCCGATGCCTTTACTCGCATCTCTGGGACTCCTGTAAGTAAAGTTCAAAAGTTCAATTATAGCTGTATCCAGACGAGACAATTTTTCGCCAATCTGATGAAATTCTCCGATCCAACGGCCGGGGGGGGTCGCAAATACCAATTTGATTCCCCGATCACATCAGCAGGTGCGGACACAAAAATGCCAATTTTCACAGGAGAATGCAAATTGGTGATTTAATTTGTGTACGTGTGGACATTAGATGATATTGACCAATTATTTTTCTGAACAAATCGACTGATTTCATCAGTCCCGTCTGGATACCCCTTATATCTTAACCTCTAAAACAACTATATAAGAAGTTTAGAACTACATATGCTGGCGGCCTTCAACTGTGCGTTTCTCAAGAAACTTCATACCTCGCACCGCTAAACTGTGGAATGTACTGTCACCCGCGTTATTTATAAATATTATGTTTGAAGGTTCAAACCTTTGACACAATAAATAATAGTACTAGGTACAGAAGACTCACTCTCTAACAAAACGCGTCTGTTACGATCAGCACAGATATGGCCGCTAAGTGGCGACAGAGCCGCGCGCGGCTTATGGATTTACTCAAAATTGGTATGGAACGGATGTACTTTTAGCTACCAGTAACAAAGCGACGAAATCGCGGAGTTAGCCGCGCCTGCCTTTGAGAAAATATCGCAGTCATCATTAAGGTTGGCAACATAAACTAACGTATTTGCAATCCCTCTAGTCTTGCAGGTATCCATGAGCGACATTAAGTGCTTATCATCAGACAAGTTGTCTACTTGTTTGCCTACTATATCATACAAAAAAGTTTAATACTCAAAGCATTTTCTTTTCTATAAGGAACTCATACACATCAGTTTGCAGACCATTCAATTTCTCAATTGTATTGCTTTATGTTATTTATTATAACTAGAGGTCGGACAAATTTGCATCATTGCTCACAATGATGTGAACATGACTCCTAAGGGCGAGCGTTGGCGTCTACAACTCTATGGCCGCTGCCGACGCAACGTCGACGCAACTGCGCAGTGACGTCATTTTCCGTAGTGCTGACCAGACGTTGACAGACGCCGACGCTCGATAGACGCTAGATGTGGGGAGGGCCTACAGAAAATTTGGAAAACTTACTGATTATTTTCCTTAATAAATTTACATTATAAGAAATCTTTGTGTTGATTAGGAATCAAAATTAAACCTCAGGTAAGAAATTAATTAAATGACTTATTATTTAACCTGGAGCCATGTCCACATAAAGCCGCATTTACATTTGTCTGTTGTGTTGTGTTGTGTGTGATGCATCAGAACGGTATCGGTTTCATACATTTAATATGGTTATATTCACATTTCTCTGATGCCGTGTGTTGTGACGGCTTGTGTTGTGTTGCACCACAAGCGATCCCTGTCCGCTTCAGGACGGGAGAGGTGCGGGGGGCGGTGCAGCGACACGACACAGCGCATCAGACTAGTGTGCACGCGCCAGTGTTGTTTTGTGACGCGTCAGAGCCGCATCAAGTATGGATGAGGAGTGTGAACTCTCCGAGAGTGAAGAAGATACTAATAAGACATGCGTCATAACACGTCATATAGATCAGCAGCAGAGAGCATCACAACACAACACGACAGACAAATGTAAATGCGGCTTTATTGTGAGTAATGACGCCAATCTGTCCGATCTCTGATTATAACACAAACAACCTAATTGTTATCCACTATGAGTTATAAATCTATATATATGATTGTAGGTGGCCAGGGACAAACTGCCGCAGTACCTGTGCACGTACTGCCATACACTGCTCCTCAAATGCTCGTCCTTCAGAGACATGTGCCTCAGCACTCTGGAGCTTCTCACGCCCGCGCTGCACAAGGGGGCGGTAATCTTTGTTTTTAATATAAATAGATATTATAGGACATTGTTACGTACGTGTGCTGGCTTGCTAGCTAGAACCGAACTGGGGGTACCCGCAGATCTTCTCATCTACCCACATGTCAATATATAACATGCCTTTCCCTCTGGATAGATGACACTCCACTACATTTTAGAATTCCATATTTAAAGTTAGTTTTGAACCACACTGTTTATGCACATAACTATATTGTTCACTTATACCCTAACATGCTTTCATAGTCTTTTGTAATTATTTAGTAACTATTTAACTATTGGCTATCTGCACTATAATGTTCATCATCTCCACTATCAGACTCAACGTCTGTACTACCATATTCTTGAAGAGCTATCTTTTTCAAGGATGGTCTACACATGAAGTCAAGGTGAGGTGCTCAAGATAGAAAGGCGTGGAAGGATCTTAGTAGAGGTCCTATGCACCTCTGGGGTGCCTTAGGACAAACAAGAACAACAACATTATTTATAGTATGAGGTCTCTAGCGACTTTCATATTGATTGTCACTGTGACTAGGCACAAAATGGGTCATAATAGTCATAAATTAATAGTTTAGATTTTTTTAAATCTGTATTTTATTGAGGCTTTGGACACTCTAGGTCAGCGGTCGGCAACCTGTTAGCAGCCAAGGGCCAAATAGTAGTTAACGGAGGTGACGCGGGCCGTACTTTGTTAATATTTATGACTTTGACGACATTGTCGTTTGTCACTATTACATACAAAATAGCTAAGGCGGCACTCGGGCCGCAAGTGACAGGTTCACAAGCCGCATGCGGCCCGCGGGCCGCAGGTTGCCGACCGCTACTCTAGGTGAACATGTCAGCCTCATGTTACATCCATATTGTGAGTTGACTTTATATCTTAAAAAAGTAATTTTTATCAAGTAGTTTACCAGCTACACTAGAATTGTCTATTCACCACATTAGACAAACATCTTGACTTTTAATTTACTTTTCCATTATTTAATTTATACTTGATGACCATGATGATGATGATTACATTTGATATACAAAAGTGCTGTTAACTTTTCATTCATTCTTTTCAGCTGGACACAGATTATGTTCGCAAATACCAAAACCCTCGCCGGTCGATCAACTTAACTCAAACTGAAATCATAATTGTAGAGTTAAACCCATCAGAAGATTTATTTCACAAACAAATACGGAAAAAATACATAAATGAAGAAATCCCGCTAGACACCATCAGCGAAACTTCTCTTGAAGCACCTGATTTTCACGAAGATTTAATTGAAATCAGTGATGATGATACCGAACAACTCGTTTTAAAAGATGAAATCAGTAAGATAAAAAAGGACACTTCAATTTTAAAAAATGTCTTATTAACTGGAAAAGTCTTAAAGAGCAAAAAAAATATAAAGGCACCAAAAAAGACCAATAAAGTCTCGAAAACTGTGAAAAATTTAAACAGCAAACAGACTAAAACTAAAGTTAAGCAAAATTTAAAAACGGGACAGGACAATGATTGTATGGATATTGATAAAAATATAATTGAGACAGGGAAAGAAATAGAAAAAATGAAAATGTTGACAATTGAAATGAAGGATAATAAATTTGAATTTAATATTGCTGGTGAATCTGATGATGGTGACGGTAATAATGAGATTAATGAGCCTAACTGTGAAGTTGAAGAAGTGCCTGTAGAATTTAAGGGAAGAAAGAAGGAAAGAAGGGTGAAAAAGCGACCTGACACTGATTTTGCTGAATTCGCGAGTAGCATTAACCATACATTTGTTACTTTAACCAAGGTGAGGCAGAATTTTTAAAAAAGCCACCTCACACCAAACATAAAATTGACTAAAAACTACAAAATAATGGCTTTGGTCATGAATTTTTAGATTTTTATTATTTTGATTTTTATTGGGAAAAGTGTGGACTGAATGTAGATTTAGTGACAAACATTGAGAAAGGTATGTTGAGATGGTTTGGACATGTGGAAAGCATGAGTGAAAGAAGGCTGACAAAGAGAGTGTATAAGGGAGAAGTGGAAGGGGTAGACCTCGGCGGACTTTCTCTGATCAGATCGGGGAAATCCAGAAGAAAGGCCAGGTCAAGAGCACCCTAAACCGGCGAGCGTGTATGAGGAATGTTATGAAAGTGAAGGAAGCGAAAGAGGTATATCAGGATCGTAGCAAGTGGAAATCCGTGGTCTCTGCCTACTCCTCCGGGAAATAGGCGTGATTATATGTATGTATGTATGTGTATTATTTTGTTGTTTATTTTTTAACTATCGACTACAATACAACAGATATACCGATTTCGATGCGGGGGTTTTACGTAAAATCGAGTTTCCTTGTGGTGGTTTTTAGCTATGTTTGATAAAAATAGTTCCAGCGTTTTGAAGAACACTTTTCTAAAATGTTGTAAGGCATTTTGATTCTTCAATAGGAATATTTTTATTTATTTAATAGTTATTTTGTTAATTAATCAATCAACATTTAAATGCAGTCTGTTGTAATTATTACAAAAATATACTTAACTTTCAGCATGTGTATTAAAATTTAAACCAGTTTAAAATATATTAAATATATTAAGAACGGGTCACTCACGTATTTTAAGTCGAAAAACGTTCTTAATATATTTAATATGTCTGTGTCTCACGGAAGTGTTGTCAGTTTAAAATATTGTATAATCTATTATTTATGGTTTATATTTATATACGTAGGCCGAACGGGTCTTTGTCAATATATTACGTAAAAAAATAATAATATAGCATTTTATCGTCACCATTTTTGTGTAAATAATTATCAATTTTAGTTTAACAATTTTAATGTATGTGTAGGAAGAGCAACTGGAAGAAATCGCAACTCGGAAGAAGTCCCAGATGTACTTGGAGGCGCCGTTTAAGTGTGAGGACTGCGGGAGAGGGTACACCGATGAGCCCGCCTACAAGACCCACCTAGCCCGGCATAGCCCGGTGAGTCCTTTTTTTTTTATTATGAATGGGCCTACTCATGGCCACAGACTAGCCGAGGCGTAGACGTGGCCTACGATGGAGCGAGCTCGCCCAGAAGGTGCCTGTTCACTCTTGATTTGAAGGTTGCCGGGTTATAAGAACACGGAAATATAGACGCCGGCAGGGAATTCCATTCCTTGGCAGTGCGCATAAGGAAAGTAGAAGCAAAGCGCTCCGCTCTGACTTTCCATTCAGTTCTGGTAGATGTAGTGTAGGGACGCTTGGCCGGAAGCAGGCGGGCTGTCGATCGCGTGTCGCGTTCATTCATCCCTGTTCCCTGGAGTTGGAGCTGCAGGTTACTGTCCCGGCGGCGTTCCCTCACCATTCTCCTCAAGTCTTCTTGTTTTCCTGAACAGAAGGGCATCTTTGAGTTCGACGTCCTTTAGTTCGTTTTCTTTTAGTGTGTCTCTACCGAATGTACTATATCGCGGTGCCGCGTACATAGTACATTCTGCTAGTAAGTGTAAGCTAGTCTCCTACTTACCACAATGTGGACAGGAGGCGTCTCTACTAATTTCCACTATCTTAAGGTGTCTGTTGAGAGTATTGTGACCTGTAATACCTATCAATAGTCTCAGACTGCTCTTACCTAGTTTAAAAAGATACCTGGTTAAAAGTTGTGGTATTACCAGGAATGCGAAACTCCTCCCTCTGGGCAAACTTGGCCCGGGTCTGTTCGGCTCAGCATTTTTAGGGTTCCGTATCCGTACCCAAAGGGTAAAACGGGACCCTATTACTAAGACTTCACTGTCCGTCCGTCCGTCCGTCCGTCCGTCCGTCCGTCCGTCCGTCTGTCTGTCACCAGGCTGTATCTCACGAACCGTGATAGCTAGACAGTTGAAATTTTCATAGATTATGTATTTCTGTTGCCGCTATAACAACAAATACTAAAAACAGAATAAAATAAAGATTTAAATGGGGCTCCCAACAACAAACGTGGTTTTTGACCAAAGTTAAGCAACGTCGGGAGGGGTCAGTACTTGGATGGGTGACCGTTTTTTTTGGCTTTTTTTTGCATTATGGTACGGAACCCTTCGTGCGCGAATCCGACTCGCACTTGCCCGGGTTTTTTTTTCTGGTTTACTCCCTTCAAATTTTCACAGGGTGAGGGTACTTGCCGATTAGCTGGCCAGGTTTATTAAATGGATTAAAGAATATAAATGGATGCCGAACCAAGGATGCGAATCTCTTGACTTCGGCCAAACTCGGCTCCATTCGGCTCAGCATTGCTCCGAGCAATTATTAGGGTTGACACAACTTGACGTCCCTTTGCGTGCACAGCCACAGATAAGATAATGGCTTAAATTTTGACAACTAAAAATAGCCGAAAGGGATCATCATCTCAGTCATAAGACGTCCACTGCTGAACATAGGCCTCCCCCCTTGGACCTCCATACGTGCCGGTTGGAAGCGACCCGCATTCAGCGTCTTCCGGCGACCTTAACAAGGTTGTCTGTCCATCTTGTGGGTGGACGTCCTACGCTGCGCTTGCTAGTCCGTGGTCTCCACTCGAGCACTTTTCGACCCCATCGGCCATCTTCTCTGCATGCAATGTGGCCTGCCCATTGCCACTTCAGCTTGCTAATCCGGTGGGCTATGTCGGTGACTTTAGTTCGTCTACGGATCTCCTCATTTCTGATTTCGATCACGCAGAGAAACTCCCAGTATAGCCCTCTCCATAGTTCGTTGAACGACTTTGAGTTTTGAGATGAGGCCGATAGTGAAAGACCACGTTTCGGAGCCGTAAGTCATCACTGGTAACACACATTGATTAAAAACTACCAAATAACCACTGAAAAATATCATTTCTAATAAGATGTTCATCAATAATCGCAGTAACGAACGGATCACCTCAAAAACATCTGAAATTACGATTTCTCGATTCCCTATGAATCGTATTGCTGTGCCCTGTTTAACAAAAGTTTGTAACTTGTAATACAAGTGGAATTCCCTTTTTGAAAGCTTTTGTTAGAAAGTAGGGTTGTCATACGTCCGGATATGTCAGGATATGTCAGGATTTTTTACCTTTTGTCCGGATTGCAGCCGGACTTGGCAAGTGTCCGGATTTTACGAAATGACCTTATAAAAATAAAATGCGCGCGCGGGCAGGGGGCTACTGGACTGAAAGGGAAAAGTAGATCCACGATACAGTACACCGCAGAGAGCAGCGCGCCGCCAGGGCGTCGTTCAAGCTACGCCAAATCTGTTACAAGAAATGTCCGGATTTTTAGGGTGATGTCAGGATTTTTATCAGGACATTTAATTCTTCCATATGGCAGCATTTGACGACCGGTCTGGCCTAGTGGGTAGTAACCCTGCCTGCGAAGCCGATGGTCCTGGGTTCGAATCCCAGTAAGGGCATTTATTTGTATGATGTGACAGATATTTGTTCCTGAGTCATGGGTGTTTTCTATGTATTTAAGTATTTGTATATTATATATATCGTTGTCTGAGTACCCACAACACAAGCCTTCTAGAGCTTACTGTGGGACTTAGTCAATCTGTGTAAGAATGTCCTATGATATTTTATTTATTTATTATATGGCAACCCTATTAGAAAGGGACTATTATAAGTTACAAGCTGTTGATAAACAGGGCACTGAACTGTCACTTTGACGTCACATTTGTTTACATGATAAGAAATTTAAGATGAATACACTCGGACACTAGGTAGTAATGGTTTGAAATAAATATTTGATTTCAGGCCACGGGTCCGCGCTGCTGCGATATCTGCGCTGTGCGTGTGCACTCGAGTGGCTACGCCCGACACCTGGCCCGCCATCGAATGAAGTTCATTTGCAATGAATGCAACTTCGTGTCTAGGGATAAGTTAGTTAATCAAATATCCAAACTCAACATGTTTCGCAGGCGTATGTGTTTCAAACACATACGCCTGCGAAATATGCTACATGACAACGGAAGGTATCTGACTCTTATGCTGCAGCTTGACTTATCCTTGTACACCATAATTATGACATTTTTAAGGTTCCGTACCTAAAGGGTAAAAACGGGACCCCATTACTAAGATTCCGCTGTCCGTCTGTCCGCCTATCTGTCTGTCTGTCACCAGGATGTATCTTATGAACCATGATAGCTAGACAGTTGAAATTTTCACCGATGATGTATTGCTGTTGCCGCTATAACAACAAATACTAAAAAGTACGGAATACGGAACCCTCAGTGGGCGAGTCCGACTCGCACTTGTTCTTTAAATGTAGGCTAGTTTTAGCTTGTATTTAGGATAATGTTAATCTGACTTGTTTTTTTTTAATAATAAATATCATGAGTTATTTGTCATAGGGGCCAAGCGAGGAGGCACTATGACACACACTCGGGCAAGACCTACAACTGCCCGCACTGCGAGAAGTGGTTCATGTAAGTTTGCTTCAGACATTGACTTAAATATCTAGGGACTGGCTTTACGGGCAATAATAATGATAATGAGTCATGACAGGGGCCAGTACAGCTAGGGTTGCCAGATCGAAAGGCGCTATTATCGGGAAACAATCTCTTCTGATGGAATCCTGGCAACTCTCTCATTCTTTTAACATGGAACTGTTGAATCTGTTTAGTAACGTCGCACATGACCACAAGCGTAGCGAGTGGTTAAAAAAGTGAAATCTTTAGTGTTGCGAGGGTTTCAAGGCACGGGAGGAGAACAAACTTTTCTGCCCTGGTGAAACGACGACGAGACGTTTTCATCACACTAACGAGAGGCATTATACTAGCTGTAAAACATTACAAATTAATGCTTTAAAAGTTGGCCGTTAAAAACCATCATACATACCTACATCCTACCGGTTGATATGAGCAAACAACTAAGAAATTTGCACTTTAGATAGAGGATTGATTTCAAAGAATAAAGAGAGTCTTTTCAACTGGGAAATTCCGAGTAATACTTTTTAATTCAGACTAGGTATTCACTACTCAGAGTACCTTTTATCGCAAAGTATTTGTATTTTTAAAAAGTATTTTGAAAATACCTATTTCGTATTTTGTATTTAAATGCAAATTCAAAAACTATTTTGCATTTGAAATAGTATTATCGAGGAAGTATTTGTATTTTGTATTTAAATACTTTTTATAAAGTATTTTTCACATCTCTGATTGTCCCCCCTCAGAAAGACCAGCTCGTACTTCACCCACTTGCGTCTGTTGCATCCCGAGCTGAATGTGGACTGCGTGGACTGCGGCGAGACCTTCGTCAGCGAGCACGGGCTCAAACAACACAGGAACAAGACACACGTGGTAAGGGACAGCCGGCACAGAATAATAGCAGAGATATATATATAACTCCGTATAAGATAAATCAAGTCTAAGAAAAAAACGTGCCTCGGAAATCAAGAAAAAGTCATTCTTGAATAGATGGCGCACACACCCTTGGCCTATTCTCGACTAGATGGCGTTGACGACACCGTTTAATATTTAACAATTTTAACACATATCATGATATCAGTGAAACAACATGGGTCAGTATGGAACAATAAAAATTAAAAATCATTTATCCGTAAACATATTTTGATTAATTTATACATTTTTAATTTTGTTTTAAGTTTTAATGGTGTGTCGATAGATGGCAGTAAATGTACCCGTGACTACAAAATTTACTTTGGCAATAGCCCTCTATACTATCTATTCTCTTTGATAATAGTTATCTGCCAAGTCGAGCAAAACAAAGACGCACGGCCGTACCATCCTTTTCCCGAAGCGATTCAGGCGATTTTCGACGTCCTGTAATTTTGTGCTGGCTAAAGCTAGACGGACTAGCAAGCGCAGCGTAGGACGTCCACCCACAAGATGGACAGACGATCTTGTTAAGGTCGCCGGAAGACGCTGGATGCGGGTCGCTTCCAACCGGCACGTATGGAGGTCCAAGGGGGAGGCCTATGTTCAGCAGTGGACGTCTTATGGCTGAGATGATGATGATGATGATGAAAGCTAGAACCCTGAATTTTCAGTGACATGTAGGCCTTAACGTGCTTTAGGTATATTTTCAAAAGCATTCAATTAATTCAATTCAATAATAATTTATTACAAATAACAAAGATTCATAATACATGGTTAGTAACATAATAAACTTATTATCTACGTTAGTATTCTTATATTAAACGTATATATTCATTATACGTATTAAAAATTAAAGATACCTCATTGATACGGCTTAACACCCCCTAGCACTGATTAAAATAACCGAGCTTATTCCACCGTCCCCATTCTACCATCGGACTTTTAGACGCACGGCCGGTTTCCATCCTTACTTGGTAGATATTCCACCAATTCGCACGAAGCGCTTTGCTTCTACTTTCCTTATGCGCACTGCCAAGGAATGGAATTCCTTGCCGGCGTCTATATTTCCGTGTTCTTATAACCCGGCAACCTTCAAATCAAGAGTGAACAGGCACCTTGTGGGCGAGCTCGCTCCATCGTAGGCCACGTCTACGCCTCGGCTGGTCTGTGGCCATGAGTAAGCCCATTCATAATAAATAAAAAAAAAAACCGACTTGGTTTCACATAACATCTCAAAACTTTTTTGTAGTAGAACAATTACACTGCGAGACTTGCATCTTATTACATGTAATGTTTTTTATGGGATTTGTTTTACAAGGGGGCAAAGTTGTCGTTTAACCGCTCGTGCTAATATTGACACCGGAGCAAGCGAAAGGTTCCAAAATTGAACCACGAGCGTAGCGAGTGGTTCGAAAAATGGAATCTTGAGCATTGCGAAAGTTTCAAAGCACGAGGGTTAAACAAAATTTGTCCCCGAGTGAAACAAAATTTTTCACCGCACCAACCCGAAGGAAATATTAAATGTAAAATATCAAACCAAATAAATGTTATTAAATATTTACCATCCAAAATCATCATTTAAAAGTCAATTATACCAGCAAACATAAGACAACAACTCAAAATTTGCATTTGATTAATTTGCCTCCATGCAAATAAAGTGCAACTTTGCTACCAGTTTTTGAAGAGCAAAGTAAGCCTTTCCGAGCTGGTGTGGTGAAAATAATAGTACTAGGTACAGTAGACTCACTCTCTAACGAAACGCGTCTGTTACGATCAGCACAGATATGGCCGCTAGGTGGCGACAGCGCCACGCGCGGCTTATGGCTAACCACCAAAATTGGTGTGGAACGGATGTAGTTTTAGCTACCTGTAGCAAAGCGACGAAATCGCGGAGTGAGCCACGCCTGCAACCGATCTGGCCTAGTGGGTAGTGACCCTGCCTGCGAAGCCGATGGTCCTGGGTTCGAATCCCGGTAAGGGCATTTATATATTTGTCCCTGAGTCATGGTTGTTTTCTATATATATATATGTAGGAAGTGGATGCGAAACTAAAACACACTTTTTACTGAACTTTATGTATTTAAACGAAGTATTTAAAGAAATATAAACAATTAACATAACGGCACGTCTTGTCTGTTAGCTTTCTCCAACATATCCCAATGGCGGACGGCCTGCGCCTCATAACCTAAACGACATAACTCACTCATGCTATCCCTTTCATACTTGTTGACATGATCTTCATTCTTGCTCACTCATTCACACAACGTTCCATTTCACTCAATCCTACAGTCGGCCGTTCCTGAAATATAGACTGGTCTCTCAGTCTCACATTACAGTATTACAGTTAGTACACAAACATAACTTTAGGTTCTTAAGTATAGCTGAATTAATCAATTTAACATCTTAAAGTAAGGTTGATTTACTAAACATAACTAAACATCTTTTAGAACAGTTGGTAACAACTTACATAATCTAGTCACAGCTATTTTCAGACCATATGTTTAATGACAACAAAATCTTAATTAGGTAAATAAGCCTTATTCTTAGCGTATCTAAAATAACATCTTTAGGAGTATAACACTGCATGGTTACACAACATGACTTAGGGAAACGACAAATGTGATTCTCACCTGACAACAAAAAAAATTAAATAAAATAAGAAAGCAGTTTAATTACCTGCCCCATCACTCCGTGCTTACAGGCCATCGTTTCATATGATCACAGGAGGTGGTGGTGTTCCTGGACCCTTCGGTGGAATCATCGACCTTCTGTACTTGGTACCGATCTCGTCCTGTGACTTTCGTGACTCGGTATGGACCTAGGTACTTAGGCTTCAACTTCATTCCGACTCCAAATTGGGTTCTTTTTATTGCAACCAGATCACCTTCCTTATACTTGGTACTTTCCTTCCGTTTCCTGTTAAACGTACGCCTGTTCTCTTCTTGTACCTTTAGTATTTGTTCTTTCGCCTTCCTTCTGTTCTCTTCTCTAGCTAGTACAAAGCAGTCTCTGTTTTCTTGTTCTAGTAACTCATAAATCTCCATGTCTTCTTTAAGCTTCATTTTAGCGCCTATAAGTAGCTCGTATGGTGACGTGTTTATACTGCGCTGGTAAGTACTATTTATACATCTCTGTACTTGACTGACATGTCGATACCACTGTGTCGGATTTTCTATGCATAGTTTCGTCAGTATTGAGGTCAGTGTCTTATGAATAATCTCGCATTGACCGTTTGACCTCGGAACCCCTGTGGTTATCTTTATATGCTCTATGCCTTCTTCCGTGCAGTACTCTTCAAACTCTTTGCTTGTGAAAGCAGTACCTCGGTCAGTTATTATTCTTGCTGGATTTCCAAAACATTGCTGGTGAATCTTCAACTTGTCAATAGTCTCTCTGCTTGTAGTGCTTTTTACTGGAAACAACCATACAAATTTGGTGAAAGCGTCCACAATAGTCAGTATGTGGTTGTACAGCTTTTTAGTCTCCATCATGGGTCCTATGTGGTCAGCGTGCAGTGTAAAAAGGGGTATCTCATCTTTCTCAATGCTGTGTAGGAAACCTTCTTGTTTACCACTTTTCTTGTCAGCTAGTAGACAAGGGACACATGACACAATGTGTCTTTCAATCTTGTTTTCTAAGTTTTCAATATAGTAATCCTTACTAATTAGTTCCATCATCTTCTTTTTAGAGAAATGACCTTGATCATGAGCTCTCTTGATTATCTCTCTTTCCATCTCAGCAGGGACAATGAGACGTCTATCCTCTCCTTTATAGAGCAATCCTTGGTCCAAATAGTAGTCTTTGAAAGGCACACTCTTCTGCAGCAATTCCATAATGGCTTTCAAGCCTTCATCATTCCCTTGAGCCACCCTCAACTGCTCATGAATGGGGCCACTCTTCAAAAATGCCACATATGGATTTCTGCTCAGGGCATCAACATGTTGCATTCTATTGCCTTCTCTATGTTCTATTTCAAAGTCATATTCTTGGAGGATTAAAATCCATCTTGCCACTTGAGTTGACATAACTAAATCTTTTTTGTTCAGGGTCATCTGAAACGCCTTACAATCAGTTACTATCTTGAAATGAGTACCATAAAGGTAACACCTGAACTTCTTCACTCCTTCTATTATAGCTAGCGCCTCCAGCTGATAGCTACTATAATTACTTTCTGCCGGTGTTGTTTTTCTACTCATGTAGTATACTGGGTGTAACTGTGCGTCTACACCTTTCTGTAATAAAATGGCTGATATGGCCACTTTGGAGGCATCCGTGTGCATCTCTGAACTCAGCTTGGGGTTGAACAGCCGTAGCACTGGTTGGCTGGTTAACCTTTTCTTTAATTCTTCAAATGCAGCTCTACACTCTGCGTTAAACTCAAATGAACTATCTTTCCTTAACAGATCTGTCAGCGGCTTGGCAATCATTGCAAAATCTTGTATGTACTTCCTAAAATACGATGTGAGGCCTAAGAAGCTTTGTAGTTGTTTGGTATTGGTAGGCTCTGGAAATCTAGCGACCGCATCCGTCTTTTCCGGTGAAGGCCGCACCTGCCCATCTTGGATCACATGTCCAAGGTACTCCACTTGTCGTTGGACAAGCTGCGACTTTTTCCAATTAATCTCGAGGCCATATTGCGAAGCCACCTCCAATACTTCACCCAGTCGAACCACAGCTTCATCCTCAGTCTCTGCGGGAATAATCAAGTCGTCAATAAAGATCAATACTACACCTCTAGCAATGAGGTCTCTAAAGATTGCAGTGATGAATCTAGTAAATACTTTAGGACACAGGGAGAGGCCAAAAGGTGCCCTAAGAAACTCATACTGTCCTGTCATCGTGACAAATGAAGTGAACTTAACCGATTCCTCGTCTACAGGTAAATGAAAATATCCATTTTTCAGATCCAGTGTGCTGAAAACTCTTGCATCCACCAATTTGTCTATATGATCTTCAATTACTGGCATAGGATATTCGTCCTTCACAATCTTCTGATTAAGTCGTCTGTAATCAATGCATACCCTAATACTACCGTCTTTTTTCTTTACAAGAACCAAAGGACTAGCATACTCTGAGTAGCTTACCCTTACCACGCCGTCTTCAAGCCACTTATTCACTTGTCGGTCAACTTCCTCTTGTTCCGCTGGAGCCAATCTTCGGGGTCGTTGTGCAACAGGGATGTCATCTTTTAGCACAATTTTCAACTTGACAGGCGCTTCCTTCGTCTTACGCGGTACGTATGATTCCACCAGGTCGTTCACCCGTTTTTCAACATCTTCACTAGAACCTGTAACAAGAGAATCACACACCCTTATCTCGCATACCCACCTATCAAGCGGTATTAACCATACATTGTTATACTCCATAACAAGTCTGACACGCAACAAGAAATCTTCACCGAGAATCATACTGTACGGCACGGTGCGGTTAGGAACTATACGAAACTTAACGTCCTTATACCACAACTCGTCTATTTCAATGTCCAAACAAATTTGTCCATAACAATCCACCTGGTTCTCGCCTAAACCCGTTAAGAAATCGTCACTTTTGTCAAACTCTGGCGCACCTAAATTGTTGTAGCACTCGATTGTCATCAAACTTACTTCGCACCCAGAGTCAACCAACGCTATAACATCTTTTCCCAACACATGAACTCGTTTCACAGGCTTCTTTTTCGGTGTAATCGTCTGCTGTGTTTTGTTTACGTCGCCGGCCATGACAGCTAGTAGACAATTCTTCGCCGCCATTTCGCTCGATTGGCCAATCACGTCTTCGCTACTAGGGATGTGACCATCACTCGTCGAACCGTAAAAAGCACGTTTCGTTGCGACACTAGCGCCATTCGTCCCGGTCGGCCATTTCTTCCCAGCGCTGCCACCTTCACCACTCGCTGCTAGCTTCACGTCACTCTTTGAAGTACTTGCAGTTGAAGATGACACAGCCGTTTTGCATTGAGATGCAATATGCCCAAATTCGTCGCATTTGAAGCATTTCAGGCCTTTCTCCTTGTGGGGACAGTCTGCTGATGAATGATTCTTTTCTCCACAGCTGTAGCAACGTACAAATCGCCCATACGTCTTCTCATTTTTCTCTGTCTGCTTCGAACGACTTGTATCTCGGCTTGAACTCGAACTCGCCATGTTTGATTTCAATTGTTCATAAATCTTCAGCTTCTCTTTCAGGTCACTGTATGTCGTAACGCCGTATAACATTATCTTATTTACTTCTTGATCCTTGATTCCTTCTACTATGTATTTAATGGCTACATAGTCTGGCATTTTTCCTCGTTTACCCAACTCTTTCATAGTAAATAAGTACTCTAAACACGATTCACTTGATTTTTTATGTCTGGAACTCATCAGCTCGTGTATAGCCTTCGCGTCGATGTTATCAGGGAACTCCTTGAGGATAGCGGCTTTAAACTCGTCCCACGTCTTAAAAATGCGCTCTGCCCGGTACCACAATAACGCCGTTCCTGTTAACGACCGCCTCGCCATCAACAGCTGTTGCAACGGAGTCCACCCACAGAGCTCGGAGCTGTCCTCGACGTCTTGAACCCATCTGGTCGCAGGATACGTCTTATCTTGACCAGTGAATTTGGGGATCAGCCCTTCCGTGAGATGTAACATCGTCATGCCATTATCTCGTGATGTTTCATTTTCGCCGTTGTAGTCTTGTTGTCTGCCGCTACGTTTGTTTGGAGACATGTTTACGCCTTGCCTTCACGTAGTTCGACGTCGTATTTCGTCTTAAAATTTTCGAACCACGCGATCCCAACGACAAATCTCGGTACGTCTTTTCTTTGTTCGTTTGCCACTCCCACGTCTCACACCACTGTAGGAAGTGGATGCGAAACTAAAACACACTTTTTACTGAACTTTATGTATTTAAACGAAGTATTTAAAGAAATATAAACAATTAACATAACGGCACGTCTTGTCTGTTAGCTTTCTCCAACATATCCCAATGGCGGACGGCCTGCGCCTCATAACCTAAACGACATAACTCACTCATGCTATCCCTTTCATACTTGTTGACATGATCTTCATTCTTGCTCACTCATTCACACAACGTTCCATTTCACTCAATCCTACATATAAGTATGTACAAATCCAGCAACGTAAAAACTAGTTTGACGTATTCAAAAGGTACTTAAATACATACCATAGTACGTAGCGGCCCCCTTTTTAAAATATCGTTCTTTAAATTTAAATACCTCCTCGCCTCGTGGTGGCCGAGTGGATATGACGTCTGACTTTCAATCCGGAGGTCGCGGGTTCAAATCCTGGCTCGTATCAATTAGTTACGAAATATCATTTGTGACGTCCCACGGATAAAGGTACCTTATGATGGTTGGCGCTTACGCTATTATTAACGCCGCTCCAATATTATTGCGGCGCTATGCGACGTAAGCGCCGGCCGCCATAAGGTACCTTTTGCCGTGGAACGTCACATTTGATATTTACCACTAGCATTTCGGTGAAGGAAAAACATCGGTGAGGAAACCTGCATACATCTGCGAAGAAATTCAAAGGTGTATGTGAAGTCCCCAATCCGCTTTGGGCTAGCGTGGGAACTATAGCCCAAGCCCTCTCGCACAAAAAATGAGAGGAGGCCTGTGCTTAGCAGTGGGACTAGGGAATGCAATCTCGATCTCGCAATTTCGAGATCTCGCGAGATCTCGCACGAATTTTCGAGATTCAATCTCGTAGGAAATCTCGATTTTAGCAATCTCTTGATCAAGAATCAAGATCTTGATTAATATTTTCGAGATCTCGAACGAGATTAAAAGATTTTTCCGTGTGAATTACTTTGTTCTGAGTAATCTTTTTGTCCTAAGGTTCATGTTGTTCAGGCAGTGCTATTGTGTGCGGCCGGCTTTTACTGACGATAAAACCGGAAAATCGGACAAACTTAACGTACAACGTTAGGGTAAGTGAGCAAAAGTCACAATTATTTATGATTTCTTGCTCGCTTACCCTATTTTTTTTTAAGTTGCTGAGTGCTTGTCAAAAATATCAACTCAGCATGTTACTGCCTCTGCTTACAATTTTGTTATATTAAAAATAATTATTACCACTTTTTATTACTACATGCAATTTAGAGCTACAAACATTTATTTTTAATAATAGTAGTTTTTTTTTTAATGTTGATTAATTTTTTATTTTATCATCAAAATAAAACATGACGTACTCTAAATAAGTAGTATATACGGCATTCTTAAAGATTTTTGCTCAAAATAACACATTTTTAATTACTTTGTCAAATCTCGATCTCGTCGAGATTAATCTCGATCTCGAAAGTGTGACGGCCGAGATCTCGAAACTCCCTATCTCGATTCAGATTTTTCGTGCGAGATCTCGAATCGATTGGTGCGAGATTGCATTCCCTAAGTGGGACGTATAAAGGCTGAAATGATGATGATGATGATGATGAAATTTAAATAATCACGATTATTTAGCAGTGGCGCTAGTGTGCACGTTGATCGGCTCTTAAGCGACTCAACTGTGACTGTTTTTCAGAAACCGCCTACATTTGTGTGCACTCTCTGCACAGCCAAGTTCAATAGTATCCCGGCGCTGAAGAAACACATAGACACGGCTGGCAAGCATATAGGCCTGTGGCCGTGCGAGCAGTGCGGCGAGAACTGTGCGAGCGAGCACGCGCTACAGGAACATGTAGGGGTGTTACATCCCAGTGAGACGCATCACTGCGAACTGGTAAGAGCATTGCAATTACATACAGTTGTAGTTGTTTTTTGTATATTTTAAACGTTAAAAAACCGGGCAAGTGCGAGTCGGACTCGCGCACGAAGGGTTCCGTACCATAATGCAAAAAATAAAACAAAAAAAAGCAAAAAGAAAACGGTCACCCATCCAAGTACTGACCCCTCCCGACGTTGCTTAACTTTGGTCAAAAATCACGTTTGTTGTATGGGAGCCCCATTTAAATCTTTATTTTATTCTGTTTTTAGTATTTGTTGTTATAGCGGCAACAGAAATACATCATGTGTGAAAATTTCAACTGTCTAGCTCTCACGGTTCGTGAGATACAGCCTGGTGACAGACGGACGGACGGAAGGACGGACAGCGAAGTCTTAGTAATAGGGTCCCGTTTTACCCTTTGGGTACGGAACCCTAAAAATAGTTATTTTAAAATAAACATTTTTTGTGTTTAGTTACGAAATGGTTAAGAAAATTTGGTAACTGGTTACGAATTGGGGACTTACGCCGTGTCGGAGCTGGTTTTGTTACAGTCTTAAACTTTCATTTCATTTTCTGTGTAATTTTAATTATATGGAGCACAATAATTGTACATTAGGATACGAGTGTGTAAAGTAGGAAATTCGTAACGAGTGGCCAATTAAGTTTTCGCACGTGTATCGTGCGTGTGGCCCTTTACATGTTCGATATACGCACATAGTGTTATAACTAACACTAGGCCGGTAAAGTAAGTAAGTAAATATTCTTTATTGCACTAATAATTATACATTTTACATACATGTAAAACTACAAAGAAATTCTAATGAAACAATAGAACGCGGTAACAACAGGCGGTCTTATCGCTAACAAGCGATCTCTTCTAGACAACCTTTGGGTAGCAGGAAATGTGGAACTCAAACAAAGTAGCACCATATGTACTATTATGAAACTGTACAACGGGACTTAATCGCGTATTTAAGTTTTAAGATTAACCTCCGACGTTTCGAGGACGGCGTTGTCTCCGTGGTCTCGGAGAAGACTGGCTCAAGTTGACATCAACATCTTCTATAGTTCGTTTTTTTTAGCATTAGAAATAACATAATAATAATAATTGAAAAACACATTTTAAAAATAAGTTACGGCAAATATGTAATAATTATGAAACGAATACGATCATTTATATTCTTCTGTTTTCATAAGTAATAGTTTTTGATTTTTAAAAAGCGTTTTTCACTCAAAAGACATGTCAAGATCGCTTACCTTCTTGCAAGTTCTTTCTAATGCTAAAAAAACGAACTATAGCCGCTGAGTTTTTCGAACTACCCGCACTTGGGTCTTGTTTACCATATGTACTGTAAAGAATATATATTTGCTTACAGTGTGACTTAACGTTCAGTAGCGCGGCGGCGTTAACCACACACAACTGTCGTAAGCACCTCGGGGAGCGGTACAAGTGTCCGGCGCGTAAGGAGCACCGCAGCGGAGCCAAGAGGAAGGGCTACAAGCCGCCGAACCACATGTGCGTGTGTGACCAGTGCGGAGTCACTATGCCGGTGAATACTACTCTTACACCCAGCTTCTTTTTTTGTTTATTTGTAGAACACAGGTGATACAGGTATTAAGTAAAAATAGGTGATTACCAGAGAGCGCAACTTTGGTGCCGATGACGTCATTATGACGTTAAGTCGCATATAGGATGTTTTTTTAAAACAACATTGTAACACCTCAATGATTCTTAATAATGATTATATAATTGATTATTTATAAAAATGCTTGGTAATTTACACAAAAAATAATGTAAACATTAAAAAACGATACGAAACGATCTCCTTCTCGTTCAATATGCTTTGTTGTTTTCAAATGTTTCTCTATATTGCTTGCTTTTGCTGTTAAATTTTGGTCACATTTTTTCATTTTTTTACAATCAGAAAAGGAAATTTCTGCAAATAGGGCTGCAAAGACTCCATAGCGATTACAAACAATAATATTTCGGTTATATTTTACTAATAAAAAAATAAGTAAACAGTAATTGGTTGTCATTTCCAACAATCTTGTTTTTAACATGACAAAGACAGTTAGTTATGTTTTTATACGTGGCCATTACGTATAAAAACTCTCAACTGAAGTTTCAATATCAGTAAACTAAAGAGGCTAATAAGTTGTTATTTGTTTAAGTATCTATAATCTAAATAACAACACTCTGTATTTAGCTTCACGTCATACGTCTGTCATCGGCACCAAAGTTGCGCTCTCTGGTGATTACAGAGCTCTGTGTTTCGCCTATTGGAGTAAAAATGTTATTAAACTTAAAATTAATACATCGGGGTTTTCGGTGCGGGAATGATTTCGTGTATAGTTGTATACCTTTGTGTAACTTAGTTTAGAAATAGAAATATCGTTTATTTGCCAGAAATGTGGTACTTAAATTAGGTGGTAACATTCATCTTAAATCGAACATCACATCTCGCCGAGAGTGTATTTATTGTAAAATATTTACCAAACTATGAATTAAACGTAGGTAAGGTCGAAATGTGCTTAGAAATGTTAAATTATTATCGTTTTTACCTGTTATTTGGCTAGTGTAAAACATTCCCGCACCAAAAACACCGATGCTTATGAATATCACTATGTGACTAGGGGTTGTGCACGCGAGGTGTTTTCGGCTGCTTTTTGACCAGTGTTGGGCGTAATTAATTACTCGTGTAATTTAATAACATGTAATAAAATTGTTTGTAATTTAATTACATAAAATTTAATTACATGTAATTAAATTTTCTGTGTAATTTGCAATTGTAACTACATTAATTAGTAATTAAATTAATGATTTACTTTTCATTTACCTTTTTAATTAGTAATTAAAATTTTAATTACTTTCCACATGTAATGGAAATTATTTGTTGGAATTACATTTTGTAATTGCAATTGTTAATTAGTAATTCAATTACTTTTTTCCCAACATTGTTTTTGACTCTCCCTGCCCGTTGGTGATATTTCATGAGGTTTTTGGCTACCCCCCTCCTAACCTGATGTGTATTTTTTTCTATTCGGCCGGTCAAGGCCACGCGCTCCAAAATTTCGTAAAATAGTGAAGATTTATGTTTAACGAAACCGAGAAAAAGTATCTACTTAATGTGGTAGGTATTTTTTCTTACTTTCATTCACTGTAGAAAAATACACGTGAGCCCTCCTTATAATTTGAAATGAAATGAGAGAGAAAATGAAACACTTGCTTATATTTTTCACGCACGCACGCTCTGCTCAACTTCGTGCTTGAAGCACACCCGGAGTGTGATTTGTTTGTGAGTGCAATTGGACGACTGATGATTGAGTGATAGAGCGAGAGATGCCTGTAAGTAGTATTATATAATGTTGTTATGTAAATACTTGTGTACCCTATGTATAAGTATTACTGTCTCCCAATTTGTGCCGCTGTGGCTTTAGCTGTTAAAGTCAACTTAAATAATAAACAATAAACAATTTTTGACACTTAAAAGTAATAATTTAACAGTTGTACTATATTGCAAATACTAGCACACATAAGAATATTTTCAATATTATATTCTATTTTGTATACAGAACCCGTCACTTCTCGAATATCACAAGCGCACGCATCTCGCCGTGAAGCCATACGCCTGCCCTCAATGCCCGAAGACATTTGTGGGTCGATCCCTTCTAAAGGTAAGTATTGACGCCAATGGCGAACGGTCTGGCTTAGTGGGTGACCCTGCCTATGAAGCCGATGGTCCCGGGATCGAATCCCGCGTAAGGGTATTTATTTGTGTGATGACACAGATATTTGTTCCTGAGTCATGGTTGTTCTATCCCTGGCTTTGATTTTGTGTTCAATAAGTTACACTGTTTAGACGTATTTTTTGTCGCTATTGGCGACATGTTTCGAGCCCGTCGGGGGTCCTTCCTCAGGCGCTCGTGCACTGAGCGCGTCGCCCGCCTCGTCGTGGGGCGGGGCGCGCGGGGCAGTCCGCAGCCGCGCCGGCCGGAGTTGTCAGGTGAACATATCGCCAATGGCGAATAAAAATTCAAATGATTGAAACCGTTGTCGCCTAAACAGTTTAAAATGTGTCTCACGAAAGTTTAATTTCGTTAAAAAATTTATTGTTATGTTTCTCTTCATATATGTATATTGTAAAATTATCGTCTGCCAGAAATAAACCTTACCTTGACCGCCGCTCCATTTTTTCCTTGTCCATCGCAATCCAACGCGGCAACGCAGCGAGTGTGATGGGCACCATTCCTTAATATATGAGGCCGGTTAAGTTGATACCCGTTTAGTTTATATACGGTGTAACATCAGGAAACCGAATAATTTTAATAGCCTGATCATATTTACAAAGGCAAAAATGTCCTATAAACTTTTTTGAAATTCGCCTAGTTTCAGAGTTAATTAGGTAGTTAAAATATTGTTACATATTGCAAAACGTCTTTTTGATGGAGATGTTGCTACCATGGGACGTAGTCTAAATAAGTAAATATCCTTATTGATATAACACTTTAAACTCTCGCGTTTTGTACACATATTCAATTACACAAACGGGTCTACCGCGACCACAGCTGATGCAACTCAGCTGAAACGTCGGAATTAAAGGTAAAAACAATGAAATTATATCGCGGTAGACCCGTTTGTGTAATTGAATATCCTTATTGATAGATGTAAAAAAAAATCTTTTTTGCCGTATTAAGCTAAATAAAGAAATGCGTGGTTAAAATATCTCGCATTCCTCGTGAGCACCTTGTATTTTAATTTAGACATATTTAACTTTAGTTCATAGATATGGTTTATATGTTTATTAATTAATGTATTTATCTTATTGTATGTGTGTGTGTGTGCAGCAACACATGCGGTCGCACACGGGGGAGAAGCCATTCCAGTGCTCCGAGTGTCCGCTCGCCTTCGCAGCAAAATGCAACTTGCACCGACATTATAAAGTTGTGAGTACTTTTTCAGATATAAGGACTGTTCATTTTATTAAGCGGACACACAAAAAAGTATAAATTACATTTTTCTAATTCTGGAATCGCTTTATTTAGATAAATATAATAAAAACGGAAACCAACGCAAAACATTTTAATGTAAATATAGTATAATATAATAACATCGGTAAGATTTTCGTACTTTTACACGGTTGCGCCGTTCAAGTGCCTGCACATAAATTTTTGACACTTTTTGACAAGTTGTAAACAACATTCGTTTGAATTCTTTCAATGTTTTAGCTTCTCATCTACCCTTTTTTAAGTGCATCTTCACATTGGTCAAGTGCCACTCGATGGAGTGGAGCTCCGGGCAATTAGATGAGTTGACTTGTTTTTGAACGAAATCAATGTTTTTCAAATTCAGTAGCTTTACTTTCTGACCAGCATAGTGGGCACTTGCCAAATCAGGCCGAAATGAAGAGGTGACATTATGCGTCTGATAGACGGAAAGTACTCGTTATTAGATGCATTATTTTCTGTAAATGTCGCAACCAAAGTTCATGTCGCAAAATAGAACAAACTTTTTAAGGCCACAGGAACCAATTGCCTGCCAGACAAGGACTTTCTTCATGAATTGGTCAATTTTGATGTTACTCTCCTCGTCGAATATATGATCTTCTACAACGGCATGGTAGCATCAGGGCCATTGGTAACGTACTACAGCAACATTTTACGCATTTTCCGTTGTCCATTAAAATGCTACGAAATTTATCTTAATGTAAAATGTAGTACAGTTTGACGCTTCTTTTTTTCGATTGCTTTCGCTGCTCTGTAATTCTTTTGTCCATTTTTTTCTTTCTATGGGTCCATTTATTGTACATACTTCTTATATTTTAATCTGTGCCTACTCTAACGCCTGCTGTCTTAGGAATTTCGCGAACCGATAAGTAATTTATTGATTTTAACAGCCGCATGACAATACTTTTGTTTCTGGATTGGCCGGGCCGCTTCTGTGCCGGGATTTTGTAAAATCTTCAAGCATATGATGCTCTGCAAATGTTTTAATAATTTTATTTACGTTTAACTTGGAAAATTTGTACATATTTACGATTTTTCGCAGTGAATACTAGCCTGTGCATCCTTATTGCAGAACTAACTTGCTATGTTCCAAATTTGTTCGGTCCTTCGGGAAAAATATTTGACTATTATGGGAACAAATATGTAGCAATTGATAAATAAGGGATTGTTAATTATATTGTTATGAGCTGTACGTCAATTGATTTTAAATTCGCCGATTAAAAGAGGTGTAAGAGTGTCCGCTTAGTAAACTGAACAGTCCTTAATATTTTAAACTTTCGCGTTTTGAACACATATTAACTCACATTATAGACGGGTCTAACGCGAATTTTATTCACGTTTTATTTAATTCGCGTTAGAAACGTCTATAATGTGTGTTAAAACTTTTTCAGAGTTAAGAGTTAGTTGTTGGTTGGTTGGTTCAAAGATTATACAGGGAATAATAGCAGTGTTTGTAAAATGACTTGTAATTTGGGCCGATTTTTCACTCGTAATTGTCAATTTTTTCATCAGATTCCAATTAATTTTGGTTTATAGACAGTGTTCCCTGTTTTGTTCGTTATAATTAAGCGCAATTTCACCAAATGGCCTAAAAATCGAGAGTTACGAAAATGTATGAAATTTTCGTACGTTTTCGTAACTCGCAAAACTTGAAGGAAATGTTATATACATTTTTGGGATTACAGTTGTGATTTCGTTTTTATTCTGAAAATTGACCATGTATTCCAGTGGCGGATCTCTAGGCTAGTGCCCTTGACGTCAAGGCTAGTTACGGCGGTACCCGTCCCAATTTCTGAAAGAAGAAAGAAAATACATTTATTTACGTCAACCAACCAGTTAAATTTCTCGAGTTTATTTGATCCTATGGTAGCTGTTTTTAATTTTATAATACCTACGCCGAGTCAGACGCCACAATAGAGCCACGCTGTTACGTCATCCCCCAAATCGAATGTTTAGTTAATTTAATTTTTATGTGTATGGTTTTTATTTGTCTTTGTCTTTGGCTCATCTGTGGCCATGAGTAAGCCCATTCATAATAAAAAAAAAATCTTTTGTAGTTTCACAGTGCCTTGGTTTTATACAGTAATGTTGTGTAACATATTTGATCAATCAATAAATAATAATGTATTTATTTCTAGGCACACCTGGGTGAACGCGAGTCTTTCCTGTGTCCATTGTGCGGGCGCACGGCCACCACCAGGTCTTCATTGAAGGTGCACATTCGTGCCGTGCACGGCAAAGCCGGCTGGCCCAAGCGCGATCGCAGCAAACGCGAGAAAAAGATGCAGCTAGATGATGAATAAAGGTGCACGATCGTGCGGTGCGACGGCGGCTGGCCCAAGCGGGACCGCATCAAACGAAAAAGACATGATGATAGATGATCAATGATTAAATACTTTTCTTCTTCTTCCTCGCCCGGCAATTTGCCATGGCCCATGAGAGCCTGGGGTCCGCTTGACAACTAATCCCATGATTAACATAGGCACTAGTTTGATTAATGATTAAATACTTCGTTTAAAAAAATGTGTTTTATTTTGAAGAAATCCATTACATGAAACATACTTTGACGACCGGTCTGACCTAGTGGGTAGTGACCCTGCCTGCGAAGCGGATGGTCCTGGGTTCGAATCCCAGTAAGGGCATTTATTTGTATGATGATACAGATATTTGTTCCTGAGTCATGGGTGTTTTCTATGTATTTAAGTATTTGTATATTATATATGTCTGAGTACCCACAACACAAGCCTTCTTGAGCTTACTGTGGGACTTAGTCAATATGTGTAAGAATGTCCTATAATATTTATTTTATTATTTATTTATTATACTATAGGCACATTTCGTAACTAGTTACGAATCAACTCCTAATTTTTGGAATCATATTTAGTGACCATTGCAACCAGTTACGAAATGGACAAATCACCAATTCATATCTGGTTACTAAGTGAGAATGCTGTTCGTCTTAGCATTCTCACTTAGTAACCTGTTGTGTTCCTGCCGGTGAGTAAGGTTGCTAGAGCACAACGAGGGGAGTGTTAGGGTTGGCAACGCGCATGTTATATACCTCTGGAGCTGCAGGCGTCCATAGGCTACGGTGACTGCTTACCATCAGACGGGTCATATGCTTGTTTCCCACACAAAGGCGTCCTTTAGCCTCGTGCCGCCCACCATACGAAATTATAGCCAAGAAAGTTAGAATCTTGTTGTATTTTCAATTAGATTGAATTTCATTTGTTCGGAAATGTTACTGAGATAAATGAAATGCTACCTACTTTGTTTTTAAGGTTGACATTCCATCAAAACTAAGTGTACGTTTGACAACTGATCTGGCCTAGTGGGTAGTGGCCCTGCCAGTGAAGCCTATGGTCCTGGGTTCGAATCCCAGTACGGGCATTTATTTGCGTGATGACACAGATATTTGTTCCTGAGTCATGGTTGTTTTCTATGTATTTAAGTATTTATATATTATATGTATCGTTGTCTGAGTACCCACAACACAAGCCTTCTTGAGCTTACTGTGGGACTTTAGTCAATCTGTGTAAGAATGTCCTATACTGCAAAACGTAATTCAAGACCAAAAAAAGTAAGACAATGTTGCCACTGCAATAATTTGTTTGTAAAATTATAAATTCGTTCTGATAAATAATTAAGCTAAGATAATTTATTAACAAACGTCGGACTATAGGGGGCAGTTTGAGGGCAAGGTAAGGTTTACAAAAAAATCTTAACTTACGTGTATTATAATGTACCTAGTATTTGTAACATAGTTAAATAAATTAGTTACCCGTTATCATTTATTCATCTTTAACACAAAATAGAAAAGTACAGAAGTCAATCACATGTATGTACTTTACTTTTCATACCTACGCTCGGCGGTCGCTCTAGGGTTGCGATTGTTGCGAACTATGACTTATGCACAAAAAACTATCGTGGTAGTGGCACTCGTATCTATCATATCGTATCTCGTATTTAGTTGTTCGATTTATTGTTGAGGATGAAACGGGAAGAATGGAAATATAAATTAATAATAACATTAATAACTCAAATAGGTATTTTAATTTTAATGTCATTGTTATATTACAAATTTGCCACAGAAAATATCTTGCGATGATTCCGAGATTGGCGAAATACACGATTATTATATTTTTAAGTGTAATAAATTCGCATTCTCATGTACAATGTAATAAATTCGCATACGCATTCTCTCTGAAACCACTGGTAGCTTAAAAAACGACAATTCACCGTTTAATGTTGAATTTAAACAACCGTCCACTGTACAGTTATAATAACTTTTTGTTTTGTTTCTCCATTATTGCACTGCACTCGCACTGGTCCCAACCGGTCCGTGAGCAGTGTCTATGTGTGCGTTGCTCGAGCGCGCTTTGTATGTAGATTGATTTCTGTACCTATCTGTTTTGTGTCTTTAATGTGTAAATACTCTTTGAAGTGATGACTGATAGCAGTGATAGCCCACTGAAGTGGCCACTTAAAAAACAAATAAATAGCTGACATGCATCATTATGACTGTTGTTCATACTTATATTTGTTGGTAGAGTGCCGTCTAATCAATAGAAAGATTTGCTTTATTTGTTACATTATAAATACTAGGTAGGTACCAAATACTAAGTACAAATACTCGAAAGTGAATTGATTGATTTGCGAACCTTACCTATCATTCTGACATGCCACGAAAATGCCCGCTGGAGTCCGACGTATGTTTATTAATTAGTAATTTTTCTCCTACTATTTAAAAAAGTACTTTTATTTACTTATTTGTACATAAATACAAGACGCGAATAATAAAAAAGTGGCAACATTTCTTAAATTTTTTGGTCTTGCAGTTTATAATATTTATTTATTGGGCGGTACGAGGTTAGAATAAAACGACCAATATTATTTCACAGAAGTATTTTATTCATTTTTTATCTTTTAGTAACTTGGTTTTCCTTTTGCTCCGGTCCCGCTTGGGCCAGCCGGCGTCTCCGTGCACCGCGCGCACGTGCAGCTGCATCGAGCCCTTGGTCGTGGAGATGCGTCCGCAGACCGGGCACGGGAAGAAACCGCGTATACCGCGATGTGCCTAGGGAAACGAATAAAAATAATGTGTCGTTCCACGACAAAAGGTACCTTATTGCGGCTGGCGCTTACGTCGCATAGCGCCGCAATAATATTGGAGCGACGCTAATAATAGCGTGAGCGCCAACTGCCATAAGGTACCTGTGGGACGTCACATATTAACTCACATTTTAAGACGGGTCTAACGCGAAATTTATTCAATTACCTTAAATATTACAGAATTAATAATATCTGAGAGACCGGGCCATAAAAAATACGCGTTTTCCCTGAGATAAGACCTAACTAGACCGATTTTTCGCCCCCGAAAAGTTCTATATTATAGCAAACATCGAAATATATCTATAGGGGCCCACTGATTAACAGTCCGCCGGACGGTATCGGCCTGTCAGTTGTTCGGATCTGTCAAAATTTTGTTCTAACTGACAGGCCGATACCGTCCGGCGGCCTGTTAGTCAGTGGTCGGCTTATTACAGGGTGGCAAAAAAATAAGTGCATTCAAGGGAAACCAAAGCTGCAAAGGTGCCAGGGAGGTTTTTGGATTACACTGAGCAACGTTTACTATGCGACCAACCCCGAAATCGCAAAAAACTAGCTGTTTCACACATTTTGGCTGGTCCATTTTCTATTGGAGGGAACATTTTTTTTCACGATTTGGGGCTTGGCCCCATAGTTAAAGTTTCTCAGTGTAATCCCAAAACGGGAATGCACTTATTTTTTAGGCCACCCTGTATAAAAATGAATTTCTATTTCCCTTGGTCACGGCATCGGACCAATTTCGCTGATTCTTTTAGTGTTGTGTAAGGCAAAATATTAAAGCTCCTTAACTATGCTTAACAACAATGAGGTTGGCAACTGCCAATGGTTTGCATAGATGGCGCCATCATAGCTTGCCCCTTTTTCTATGAGATTGGCTTAAAGGGCTGCCATCCAGGCCATTAAAAGAACAAAAATTTGACACAATTCTAGGGATTGACCGGGCAAGCTATGCTGGCGCCATCTGCTAAATACTTCGACTGGTCAGCTCCATTTTTTTTGCCATATTAGCAGACAGAAGATTTTGTGGCAAAATAAAGTGATTGACAAAATGAAATATCGACATGTCTGTTATCGATGTTATATACATTAACGTTATACTTAGATATTTGTTAAATTTAAAAAAAAGATACCTGCCGCGAAATCCACAACACGTTCGATATCTTTTTCTCTTTTGATATATTGGTAGTATTCTATTTGGCACTCCACCATGTAAAGAGTGTGACCTAGCAGTAGGACACCATGGGCAATAGAAACACTTTCTTAGATTGCTCTTTTAATAATTTTTTTAAAGAATTTACATGAATCATCAACAACTATACTTGGTAGCTGCCTCCCATCGAAGGCCGAATGCGCTCCGCGTTCTCTTTGACAGCGGGCTGATATTCTAAATTTAAATATCAAAGCTAACCAGTCACAGATTAAAAAGGCTGTAAAGGTTGCAAACCTTTACAGTACACTACAGTTTACATGTTAATTTTTAAGTACTAAATATATGTAATAAAGTAATTATGTACCGCTTTGTGATTGATTTGAATTATTGAAATTTCTCGGTAACTTACCTACAGCAAGTAGAAGTTAAATGTTTTAAATATTAATCTATGACTTATCGATAACAGATTTATGATGTTTCTTATTCTCAAACAATCGTTTTTGGTCGTCCCATTCGTTTTTCGCCAAGTTCTTAAATTAGTCATATACTACTTTCGTCACCCATTCTACATTCGTCACAATCGGTGGCTTTCAATGTAGAATGGGTGACGAAAGCAGAATAGGACTAATTTAAGAACTTGACGAAAAACGAATGGGACGACCCAAGACGATACCGTTTTTGCCACAAAAACTTGTATAAGGAATTGGGGTTGAAATAAATAAAAGCTAGTAAGGTACTCCACTCACAGTGTCGTAATGTCGGTTGAAGTTCCCCTTGAGGGCGAAGGCGAGAGGGCACTCGGGACACTGGTGGGGCTTCTCACCTGTGTGCGCCCGCATGTGCCACTGTACACGCAAACACACACACACACATACTATACAATTACAATAAAGAATTTGGCTAATATGTCTTTAGGTATTTAAATAAAAGTAAACAATCCATTTGTAAATTTTCGGGTAGTTACAACATTTATTGGTTAACCAACCAAATACAAAACCACCTGGATCTGTCACTGAACGACCTCACTTTAACGTAGATTATTTGATCGTGTAATGTTTTCATCACAATAAAGAAATCTTATCTTTACAGTGCGGGAATGATTTCGTGTATTTATAACTTTGTTTATTGTAAAATAAATAGAATAATTACCAAACTATGAATTAAACGTAGGTAGTAAGGTCCAAATGTGCTTAGAAATGTTAAATTAGTATCGTTTTTTACAGTTTTTACCTGTTATTTGGCTAGTGTAAAACATTCCCGCACCGAAAACCCCGATGTATGCTTATCATGTACATTCAACTGGCTTAACCCTTCAAGTGGCGGTCAACCCGTGAATGGTCGATTCGAAAACCAGTAAACTGTCATCCACCAGTGAGTGGTTAATCAGGTGTTGACGTATTTAGAGGTGAAATTGAACGCATTTAAGTATAGTTACGCTCTTCTAGCGCCCAAAATTAGGTAGCGAGTTAGAGAAGGATAGCATACCATAAGAAACACTAAAACACACTTGGTATAAAATTTGTTGGTGAGGACCATTGATTTGGGAGCGACCGCCTAGTCCGAGGTCAGTCTCGTTTTTAGTGTTCCGTACAAAACTTTGTTTACGGAACACTTATGGGATCACTTCGGTCTTGCAAATCAGTTAAATACGTTTTTTACGAGGTTATTTTGTAAAATAAATTGTATCTTAGGTACCTTTTATTGATTTCTTCCTTTGATAATTAAATAGCAATTACCTCCAATAATCAATTAGTTTTATGGTGGTAGTCATTTTTAACAAGGAAGCTGAAAAACCGTCATTCTTCCGGAGTTTGATTAGGTCTGGCCAAATGTATAAACATTAGATTAATTTAATTGCTATATTCAAATAGCCTATACGTATAACGCTGATTCTAACAATATGTGATTTAATATACTTTCAAACATAGAAAAGCTTAAATCGACCATTTTGTAAAATTTTCTTAATCTGCGCTGACCACCCACCGGGGCCCCGCCACTTGACTTCTTTTCGCGTTTTCGCTGGCGCCACTTGAAGGGTTAAGGAACCATTTGAGGGTATATTTTGTTTACTTTTATTTCAATAGCTAAAGATAAGATGTTGTAGTAAAGATGATTTGAGCAAGTAACAATATGAATGCTTACTTTAAGCAAATACGGCATGACGAATGTCTTCGGGCAATGCGGACAGGCGAACGGCTTGACGGCGAGGTGCGAGCGCTTGTGGTACAGGAGCATCGACGCGTACTGTCAAAAATACAATCATAAATAACATGTTTATAACGTGTTTAAATTAGAGATGCAACGGATAGTTGTTTGGCCGGATACCGGATATTCGGCATGACCATCGGCCGAATATCCGGCCGCCGAATATTCGGCCAGCGGAACTATACCTACATTTCGGTTTTTCAGGTGCGCATTCTGCAGGTTTGACCTGTTTCCTAGTGAACGTTCGCGCGGACTCATTTCTAGGTTCGAAATGAGTGCGCGCGCAAGTCAATGGAATGACTAATTGTTTTAAAATAATAAACAAGTACGATTATGACCGTGTCTGTTTCTTAAATCCAATTTATTTATTCCAAAATCAAGCAATGCTAACCGAATATCCGGTGCATCTTTAGTTTAAATGTATAATTTATTGTTTTTATATTTTACTATTATATTCATGATAAAAATTATAAACAACCTAACTTAAGAAGAAAAATAAATAAAGAAAATAATAACATGATATCACAGAATAAATGACACTTCCTACGAAACCGAAGCGACAGCGATTCAGGGACTAATGATGCTGTCACTCTCTAATGTATGGCACTATCCCTTTCGGCTACACTTGCACAGTGGGGCTGGGGGAGTGGTCAAGGTATAAATATGGCCGACCATTCTAGACCAAGGACCGGAAAACCCCTCTTTACGCTTAATCCTATCAATTGGGTAACCCAATCGATTCGGTTACCTCATCATTCGGTAACCCTATCATACCCTGATTGTAATGGTAAGCTTATTGAAACGGTAACCCTAACCTTTAACCGAGTTAATCTCAAAACCCCATCGCAGGTTTTCATTCAGTTATGGTAACCTTTATTATCGGTTGCTTACTGGTTTGCTACATTAAAAGTAGTTTTATCTAGACAGGTCATTCCGTTGCCGGGCGTCAGACCGTCAACATCTACTGAAGATGCCTCGTAGAGAGGCGAAACATGTGCCGAGTATTGTTCTTTTGGTTATAGTTTGTTATATTTATTTTTAACAGGGTGATGGGAACACATTTATTGCATGTAAAAAAAATATGCAAGTTAGTATAACGGGTTAGCACTGATTGACTAGCACGATATCTTTTCGCGGATTAGCAATGTAATATTTTGGTTTCAATTTCGTCAAAATTCAAGTAATTATCTTATCTGTGGTCGTGCACGCAAAAGGACGTCAAGTAGTGCCAACCCCAATAATAGCTCGGAGTAATGCTGAGCCGAACGGAGCCGAGAATGCCCGAAAGGAATGTCACCCCACTGGTACTTACCCGCAGAGTAACGCCGCACTGGTCGCACATGGTCGGGTTCTGCATTGGCTCGTACTTCTTGTGCGGTTTCCGGTAGTGGGCCGGGGGCTGCTTGTAGCGCTGCCCGAGATGCTTGCGTTTCTTGTGCGTGTCCAACGCGGCCTCGTTCCCCCACTGGTACTCACCCGCAGAGTAACGCCGCACTGGTCGCACATGGTCGGGTTCTGCATTGGCTTGTACTTGTTGTGCGGTTTCAGGTAGTGGGCCGGGGGCTGCTTGTAGCGCTGCCCGAGATGCTTGCGTTTGTTGTGCGTGTCCAACGCGGCCTCGTTCCCCCACTGGTACTTACCCGCAGAGTAACGCCGCACTGGTCGCACATGGTCGGGTTCTGCATTGGCTTGTACTTGTTGTGCGGTTTCCGGTAGTGGGCCGGGGGCTGCTTGTAGCGCTGCCCGAGATGCTTGCGTTTGTTGTGCGTGTCCAACGCGGCCTCGTTCCCCCACTGGTACTTACACGCAGAGTAACGCCGCACTGGTCGCACATGGTCGGGTTCTGCATTGGCTTGTACTTGTTGTGCGGTTTCCGGTAGTGGGCCGGGGGCTGCTTGTAGCGCTGCCCGAGATGCTTGCGTTTGTTGTGCGTGTCCAACGCGGCATCGTTCCCCCACTGGTACTTACCCGCAGAGTAACGCCGCACTGGTCGCACATGGTCGGGTTCTGCATTGGCTTGTACTTGTTGTGCGGTTTCCGGTAGTGGGCCGGGGGCTGCTTGTAGCGCTGCCCGAGATGCTTGCGTTTGTTGTGCGTGTCCAACGCGGCCTCGGTCGCGAAAACGAAGTCGCACTGCGTTACAATATATTACGTTAATAATGCATTGAAAATACTTGGCCATTACTTTTTTTAGGGTTCCGTAACCAAAAGGTAAAAAAGGCTATTACTAAGACTCCACTGTCCGTTTGCCTGTCACCAGGTTATATTTCATGAACCGTGATAGGGGCTATTCATAAATTACGTCATTTCAAATTAGGGGGGGTGACGTAGGAGGAGACGGGGTCATTCGAAGCATGATTTTTGGATGATTTCGAGGGGGGGTCAAAAATTGTCAAAAATCGATGAAGTAATTTATGGACAGCCCCGTTAGCTAGACAATTGATAGTTTTACAGATGTATTTCTGTTGCCGCTATAACAACAAATACTAAAAAACGGAATGAAATAAATAGTTAAGTGGGGCTCCCCTACAACAAACGTGATTTTTTTTACCGTCTTTTTGCGCTTGTCCATGTCTTGCTGTTGCTACAATCACTGTTAATACAACTTTAAATAAAATAAAATAAAATAAACTTGGGGCAAAGTATTTCCCACTTCCGAGCTGCGACAATTACGACTGTCTAAACGAATTTGACAGACATAAAATAATATCAATCTCATCTCAAGCGATCATAAATTTAAAATTATAGATTTTCATTTCATTTTCAAGCATATACATATATATATGTATTTACCTTTTCACAGTGATATGCCACGGTGGGGTGTATCATTCCCACATGCTCTTTTAGCGCGTCCTCGCTCGCACAGTTCTCGCCGCACTGCTCGCACGGCGACATGTCTTTTTTTCTATGCTCGCCCAGCTCATTATGTTTCTTCAGCGCCTCTTCGTTGGTGAATTGGACTGAGCAGGTAGCGCATGTAAACTGTTTGGATTTCTGAAAAACAATCAGAGTAAAATAAAATAAAATAAAAAGTCATTTATTGTCGCAACAAAACTTACAGCAACAAATCGAACAAAGAGAAAACAAAAAAGGTTACAGCTTACATAACTCTCAACCCTTTATAGCAGAAATTACGCAAATTGAATGGGTTCACTTTGAAATAAAGTTAAAAAGCATGTGGGAAATATATTCCCGCTGTCTTATTAATTAAAATTGTACCCTATCACTTTGAAATTGTGTTCCAAAACACGTGGGAAATTGATTCCCGCTGTCTTATTAATTAAAATTGCTAATCTCTTTGAAATTGTGTTGCAAATCATGTGGGAAACATATTCCCGATGTTTTAAAAACATACATCGGAATTTATGGTACGGGAATATTTAAAACTAGCCAAAAAATAGGTAAAAACTGTAAAAACCGATACTATTTTAACATTTCTAAGCACATTTGGTATCAATATTAGCACGAACGGTTGTAAATTGATGATCTTGGTCCCTATGACAGTTCATTTTTGTATGGAGTAACTGTCAATCAAGGCTCGGAACCGGTTTAAAATTTACCGGTAAATACCGGTTTATTTCGGTTTTCCTCCGAACTTTCATAATAACGCAAACGTTTTAAGAACTTTATTGTAAATAAACCGGTTTATTCGACGAGCGACTTAAGCCCGACCGGCCTGGTGGTGTCGCGTAAAGAATGACACCGACATAGGAAGAAACCGGTTTTTATTGTTCTAAACCAGTTAATCTGACAAGAACTTTATGGAAATATTCTCCTAAAAACCGGTATAAAAATAATGGTTTTACGAGCAAAACCGAAATTAAAAGGTTTTGTGCCAAGTACATGCATGATAACGGTTTGGAAATTTAACCGGTTTCCGAGCTTTGCTGTCAATGTGAAATATTTTTGCCTTTTTTTGGTAGGTACTTTAACACATTTTTTTATTTAGAAATGCAACAACTAAGTAATGAAATATGACAAAAACCTTAATTCTTTCTTTTTCTTTAATTATTTTTTTAATTAAAATCCAAAACCGATATGGAGGAATTGTCATAAGGAATCCATTCGCCGCGTCAAGTATATTGTATTGTGCCATCGCCCACACTGTTAACTGACTGTAAACCTTATTACAAAAGGCATAAGGTCCACCGGTGGACAGTTAAGTGTTGCTCTTAGTAGTCTTAGTACCAAGTCATGTATCTTCCTCTTGTGTTGCGCGAGGCCAACGTCGCTGACGAACGTCTCGCCGCAGTCGAAGCAGTCCACGTTCAGCTCGGGGTGCATCAGGCGCACGTGCGAGAAGTACGTCGTGATCTTTCTGACAGAATAGGATAGAGAATAGAGACGCTTATTAAGGGCCACCTCACATTTAGCGTCTTTCGAGCGTCGGCGTCTGGTCAGCGCAATGGAAAATGACGTCGCTGCGCAGTTGCGTCGAGGTTGCGTCGAGCAGCGGACATACAGTTGTAGACGCCGACGCTCGAAAGACGCCAGATGTGGGGGGGGGGGCTAAATGTGGGGTGACCCTAAAGGCAGAATAAAAGAAAAAAACAACACGTAACATAACATATAAGCTACGAAATAGACTTATATCGACAAGATACAAGACACAATTTCCATAGTAAAATTGACAGTAGTGCAGCTGTCGTTGGAAATGGAATGTTACCCTTACTCATCGAAAAAGAACACATCACATGTTTGAAGTGCCTTATGTGGGAAATATACATCCCTTAGCCTGGTAAAGGGTCAACGTGCTTATTGTTATAATATGTATACTTAATCTATATACTAACCCCCTTATTCATAAACGTTTACTAAAGTTGACAAGCTAATAATAATCGTTTGTCCCTTTCCGACGTATTGGTATGATGGAAAGGGACAAACGATTATTATCGGCTTGATAACTTTAGTAAACGTTTATGAATAAGGGGGTTAATCTAAAAGGGTAAACGAAGAGGTGTCTTTTTATTGAAAATTTACTTAATATGTATTATATTATTAAAATAAACAACAATTATTTAGCATTATTATGTATTTACATTATTATGGTTATATAAGTAATAATTACTATTTTTAAAGCGTTTTTAATAAAAATACATGTCAAGATTGTTTACCATTTTTCTAATGCTAATAAAAATAAGTTGTTGGCAAAAATTTAATTTTTAGTACAAGCTTTTATCGCTGACTGTACTTTTCTTACGACAGACAACTAATACTCATCGAGACAATTCTAGAAACCCCTAACACAATTAGGTTGCGTTGTTTCATCACAGAGTTCCTATGGCCACCTCCTGTCTCCATCATCAGATCAGTTCAACGCTACGTTCCTTGGAAGATGGTTAAATTAGTTACCTTAGATTCCATTACATAGTTACATACAGGTCGACCTAATAAAAGCTTGTTAACAAGGTATAGTTTTAGTGTTGACTCGTACACGGGCATTTCCATTTAAAGTTGTACCATGACTCACTTGACGAGTTGAAAATATAATTTGGATTATTTGGTACTTTTTTATGTGATTCTAGGAGTAAATATATTCTAGTTTACGAAACACAAAAGAGAATCGTTATATTTTTAGCATAAACCAGTTAAAATTAATATTTAATAGGATGAGGGAGGTTTTTTGCGGTCCGTTTGGTTACAAATGGTTATTGAAATAGTCAATAAAAGACATACTTGAAGCAAATGTTTTTATGTTTAAAGCATAATAATGTTAATAAACAACCTAAAAACAATCATCATTGACCAATTTAGAACAAACATTTTTCATAAAAGGAAATTTTAGGTGGTTTGGTTACGAGGTGGCCCCAAATCGTACGATATTTTTAGGTTTATTAAATAGTTATTGGCATTACTGCCATGTGACGAATAACAATAATTAGAATTACCAAAACTAAAGATTATTGTCAAAAAAATTTAATATTTTAGCTTATAAACTTTGAATAAACAATAAAAAATACTTTTTAAATCAAGGGGACATTTCCAAATGGACACCCATGTACCTTAATGGACAAAGTAAAGACGAGATCACAATAATCAAAAATTTACACAAATACTCAGCGATTAAAAAAAGGACTACAAAATATGTACCAAAATCAGTAGATAAGGTTTTAAACATAAGAAACTCAATATTACTTAATAAAATATGACTTATTAATTGCATATGAATTAAATAAGTATAGACAAAGTCACGGTAAAAACTATACATACTCAATGTGCGTGCGACTTTACCGTGTCCGTTTGGTTACATTTTTCTAGTCCGGCTATATGTTACGCTTCAAATTGTAACCAAAAGGACGTAACGATTTGTCTGATCCAGAATTAAATCTATTCAAAATAATACAAAACTAACCGCAATGTTCAACTTATGTGCTTGATAAATAACTATATGAAACCTGGTTTTATTTAATATTAACAGTGTTTTAGTTACTTAAGGTTCAAGCTGCATAAACAGTTGAACAAAACGGACAAAACATTGAGTAAAATTACCGGTCACACACCAGCCCGCCTTGGAGGTTGCGAATTGACTGTTATAAATCAAATTTGACGTTTAAACAAGCTTTATCTATGGTCACAGGGTTTCCAGGATGAAAAAAAACCTAAAATGTTGGTAAAAAGTATTTCGCTAAGTAGCGAAAACTGCGTAACCAACCTGGACTATGTCCGTTTCACCATTTCGCGGGGACAACGTTTTTATCGAAATTAAACCCTATTATTGGTGTTTTTAAAGCTCTTTTTCATCAATAACACATTTTTCAACATTTAAACTATGCCAGGAATGCATTACTTGGTGTTGCCTTCATAGAAAAAACATGTGAAAAAGTCCATCAAAAATTGAAGTCGGTGAAGGGGACAGTACTACAGAGTGATTTTATCATATCTAAAAACCTGATTTTAAGTAAGAAAAAAGTGATTTATTGTGCATTAAACTTAATAAATGATGTGTCTATATAATATATTTCAATAAAAAACATCATTTGCCTAGTTAAAAAATTCGTCTTAAGAGTAAAACGCAAAAAATGTAAGGGGACATGCGAAAAACTCGAGGGTACAACTTTAAATGGAAATGCCCACACCTACCTAGGGCAAGTAGTCCAATTGGGTAGGTCCAACTTCGAGAAAGTGGTCAACCGCCGAATCCAACTCGGTTGGGCAGCGTTCGGGAAACTACGTAATGTCTTTTCGTCCGACATACCTCAGTGCCTCAAGACGAAAGTCTTTAATCAATGTGTGTTACCAGTGATGACTTACGGCTCCGAAACGTGGTCTTTCACTATCGGCCTCATCTCAAAACTCAAAGTCGCTCAACGAGCTATGGAGAGGGCTATACTCGGAGTTTCTCTACGTGATCGAATCAGAAATGAGGAGATCCGTAGACGAACTAAAGTCACCGACATAGCCCACCGGATTAGCAAGCTGAAGTGGCAATGGGCAGGCCACATTGCACGCAGAGAAGATGGCCGGTGGGGTCGAAAAGTGCTCGAGTGGAGACCACGGACTAGCAAGCGCAGCGTAGGACGTCCACCCACAAGATGGACGGACGATCTTGTTAAGGTCGCCGGAAGACGCTGGATGCGGGTCGTTTCCAACCGGTACGAATGGAGGTCCAAGGGGGAGGCCTATGTTCAGCAGTGGCCGTCTTATGGCTGAGATGATGATGATGATAGTTTTAGTCCCAATAGTAACAAACATTTTATTAGAAAATCATCACAGAAATTCTTTATCACCTTAGATAAGGGGCCCACCATAGACTAGGAATCCTCTAGACCGAATTTAGAGCAATTATTTCATGCAACCGATGATGCCAAAAATGCGGGGGTGCGCGGGACGAGGTGAGCGAAGTCCCGTGCCGTGATTGGTCCGTTCAAAGACACGGACGTCACACAAAGACACTTTCGACTAGAGATGCAACGGATAGTTGTTTGGCCGGATACCGGATACCGGATATCCGGCCTGGGCACTGGCCGAATATCCGGTATCCGGCCGCCGGATATTCGGCCGGCGGAACTATACCTAAATTTCGGTTTTTCAGGTGCACATTCTGCAGGCTTGACCTGTTTCCTAGTAAATGTTCGCGCGGACTCATTTCTAGATTCGAAATGAGTGCGGGTGCTTGTTTTAAAATAATAAACAAGTACGATTATGACCGTGTCTCTTTCTTAAATCCAATTTGTTTACTCCAAAATCAAGCAATGTTACTATCCGGTATCCGGCCGGATAGATGGTCACTATCCGGTATCCGGCCGGATAGTAAAATGATGGCCGGATAGGCCGGATACCGGATAGTAACCGGATATCCGGTGCATCTCTACTTTCGACTCGAACATGGAGTAAAATAAGCGTATGCGCGGCAGAGGGGGTAGCGCGACTATGCTAAGTCTTGAGGATGTTTTGTCTGTGGATAAGTGTAAGATTAGAATAGTATAGAATAGAATATATTTTATATAAAAAAAGAAAGGATAAAGGAAAAAAAAGGAAAGGAAGCGAAGGAGGATTAAAGGGGTATGCAGACGGGACTGACGAAATCAGTCGATTTGTTCAGGAAAATAATTGGTCAATCTCATCTAGCGTCCACACGTACACAAATTAAATCACCAATTTGCATTCTACTATGAAAATTGGCATTTTTGTGTCCGCACCTGCTGATGTGATCGGGGAATCAAATTGGTATTTGCGTCCGCACGGCCCTGTTCGATCGGAGAATTTCATCAGATTGGCGAAAAATTGTCTCGTCTGGATCTTCTCTTCTTAGTCGGTACACTCTTGCCAGAGTGGTCGTGGTCATCATTGTAAATCTCGATGAGTGATGATCTTGCTAATATAGCGCCATTCGTCGCGGACTGCAGCTTTCCGGGTACATTCGTAAACCGAGCACTTAGTTGCGGCCTTTATCTGGTCTGTCCATCTCATTGGTGATCTACCACGTGGCCTGGTGCCTTCGACCTTTCCCTGCACTACGAGACGCTCTATGGAGCCAGGATCTCAGCTCGTCTGGATACAACTTATGTATTCTGTGGTAAACGTAAAGATAACTCACACGAAGCTCTTCAAGCAGTGTGGGCACTCGTAGGTCTTTCCCGTGTGTGTGGCGTGGTGTTTAGTTGCTTGCGGCCTGTGTCACATTAATGAACATTACACAAAAATCCTTAAGCCTTCACTGAGAGAAAAATCATCACCAGGAATTAAAAAACAGTTCTGTACTGGGGGAAAAAATGAAGTTTTAGTAATAATTATGGACGTTTCACTATTTCTGTAAAGTTTATTTATTTCTACAAACAGCTCAGTAATCCCAAATATAATTTCAACAAACAGATAATAGAAATTGCAAGAACTAATAGAAATTGCAAAAGTCAATTTGTTCCTATTAGTTAATTCTCCTTGTCCCCGGATTAAGTTTATTTTTGTAATTCTAAGTGTGTTTTTGTTTTACTTTTCTCTCAGTGTTGTTAAGGCCGCCGAAAGACGCTGGATGCGGGTCGCTTCCAACCGGTACGAATGGAGGTCCAAGGGGGAGGCCTATGTTCAGCAGTGGACGTCTTATGGCTGAGATGATGATGATGATGACACAAAAATCTGTCAATTTCGTTAGTGAAGCTACTTACTTGAATAGTGCGGTTGGCATAGTAAAATAGTATTTTATGCAACCGTTGTTTAAGAGAGGTCAGAAAAGGCGAGAGTAACAATTTGATGCGAAGCCGAAACGAACGCCACGAGTATTTTTCCGATTTTTCGACTCAGTTAAACAACATTGCATGCAATAGTATTTCTACGACCAAGCACTTTAAAATAAAATAGTAAATTTAACAAATATTGACGACCGGTCTGGCCTAGTGGGTAGTAACCCTGCCTGCGAAGCCGATGGTCCTGGGTTCGAATCCCAGTAAGGGCATTTATTTGTATGATGATACGGATATTTGTTCCTGAGTCATAGGTGTTTTCTATGTATCTAAGTATTTGTATATTATATATATCGTTGTCTGAGTACCCACAACATAAGCCTTCTTGAGCTTACTGTGGGACTTAGTCAATTTGTGTAAGAATGTCCTATAAAAAAAAAATAGACGGTCAAGCAAATTTTGCCAGCAGAAAAAGGCGCGAAATTCAAATTTTCTATGACGCGATATCCCTTCGCGCCTGCATTTTTCAAATTTACCGCCTTTTGCTACAGACAAGATTTGCTTGACCAAGTTCATTTTTCATGACATCTAGTGGACTTGAATGAATGAAAATCTCGTTCCGTCATTTGGCCCCTCCCCCATTTCCTCTCTATATTATTGTACCTCTATCAGTATATCAGATTGTCTGACCTGGTTCTAGAGACGAAGCCGCACTGGTTGCATATGAACTTGATCCGGTGGCATGCCTGGTGCTGACTGAGCCTTCGGCGCGCCCTGAAGCGCATGGCGCAGATCTCGCATGAGAGCGGACCGCTGCTCTAAAAACAAATGATTCAAATTAATGAACGGACTCTTTTAAAACAAAGCTTTCGAAGGCTGTATCAGAGATATATATAACTCCGTACAAGATAGATAAAATCTAAGAAAAAAACGTGCCTCGGAAATCAAGAAAAAGTCATTCTCGAATAGATAGCGCGCACACCTTTGGCCTATTCTCGGCTAGATGGCGTTGACGACACCGTTTGATATTTAACAATTTTAACACATATCAGTGAAAGAACATGGGTCAGTATGGAACAATAAAAATTAAAAATCATTTATCCGTAAACATATTTTGATTAATTTATACATTTTCAATTTTATTTTAAGTTTAAATCGTGTGTCGATAGATGGCAGTAAATGTACCGTGACTACAAAATTTACTTTGGCAATAGCCCTCTATACTATCTATTCTCTTTGGCTGTATACAAGCGAACTATACTGCAAAACGTAATTCAAGACCAAAAAAAGTAAGACAGTGTTGCCACTGCAATAATTTGTTTGTAAAATAGTAAATTACTTTTGATAAATAATCACGCTAAGATAATTTATTTATTAGTAATTACTCCTGAAATTCAAAAAAGTACTTTTATTTACTTATTTTTACATAAATACAAGACGCGCTAGTAAAAAGTGGCAATATTTCTTACTTTTTTTGGTCTTGAATTACGTTTTGCAGTTTAAGCTTCAAGATATGTATGGATATATATGGCGTAAAACACTTATTATTACGACCAAGATTACACTTGAAAGAAAAAGGGAGAGGAAAATATCGTAAATAGCTTAAAAACTTACAAATCATTCAAGTTTAACTTTTGGTATCGTCTTGGGTCGTCCCATTCGTTTTTCGTCAAGTTCTTAAATTAGTCCTATTCTGCTTTCGTCACCCATTCTACATTCGTCACAATCGTCGGTGGCTTTTAATGTAGAATGAGTGACGAAAACAGAATAGAACTAATTTAAGAACTTGACGAAAAACGAATGGGACAACCCAAGACGATACCTAACTTTTTGTGATTAAAAAGTTAAACTTGAATGATTTCTCCGAGTCGAATGAATTCATCCGAGTTTGAAGCAAGGCGACACACATATTCGTGACACCAATGCTAAATGGACTTTGGACAATGGACACAGGGGCCTTTTGTAGATTTAGTTTAGTTTAGTTTTATTTTATTTTAGAATAGTTTGTATTTAGTTTAATTTTAATTTTAAGATATTTATATTTAGTGTTTTTTGTACCATATACCGGGTGTGGCCTGTAACATGAGCAAATAATTAAAACATAGATTGTACTCCTCAAACGGTGACACTTTTGTTCTACAGCTTTTAAAAATTATGAATTATTTAGACTCCCTATTTTTCATACAAAATAAATATCATCGCCACGCCATATCATTGTGATTGACGTTGCTTGTCACGCCTTAAACAAAACAAAATTCGCAAAACATTGCGTCACAACTTTAAAGTGTATAAAAAATCAAACCACAAGTTATTTTTATAAGTCGCTGCACAAACCCTGTTAGTCAGTATGAGGAGTACAGCCGACAGTTTATTTTATTTTATTTTATTTATTAGGCACACAAAACAGATAACATTTATTACATGGAATAATTCTTTTCAGAGCAGGTTTTTGGTTGGGAATGCCATCCAAAGCATGTATGCACATCATGAAACAAATATTAGAGCGAAAACTACAACTATACTAAGACTACTATACAAACTAACATAATTACACAATAATACAATTTTAGGCACAAAACATTGAGGAAATTAAAGACATTAATGAAACTTAATGTAATGGTGATCGATGGCAAAGAACTTCCATAACCTGTTTCCGAAAGATTGCAAATCTCGAGTTGAATATATCAATATGGCTATGTTTAGATACCAGGTCGTTGTACAGACGGCACATTCTTACAATAGGGTTGTAAAATGAAGTATTATTTTTATACACTTGTAGAGCAAAAGTCTTTGGGGCACGGGACCTGAACCGGGGGGTATTAAATGTAACAAGGGACAGAATATTGGGGGATACAATTTTGGAGTGGAGAACTTTGTGGAGAAATAGCATGTCATGAAGAAGACGACGCGATTCAAGGGAGTAAACATTGAATGTGCGCAATCGTTCGACATAATCCTTGCGTATAAGATCACGGTTGTAGCGGTATGACAAAAGCTTGAGACACCTCTTCTGAACTTTCTCGATATTATTGGAGTGTAAAGAGTAGTACGGCGACCACACATTACACCCGTACTCAAGAACACTACGGACAAGACTATGAAAGAGTGTTAACAAACTTTTTGGTTTTTTAAAGTCTTTGGTGATTCGGAGAATAAATCCAAGCATTTGGTGAGCTTTTTTTGTGATGTATTCGTAATGATATTTAAAGTTTAACTGTTCGTCAAACCAAATACCGAGATCTTTAGCTAACTCTCTGCGTGAAAGTTTTTGATCGGCTATGGCGTAATCGTAGTTTAATTTATATATGAGTATGAATAAATTATGTAACTCTAAAAGCCATAATAGACAAAAAAACCGGGCAAGTGCGAGTTGGACTCGCGCACGAAGGGTTCCGTACCATAATGCAAAAAAAGGCAAAAAAAAACGGTCACCCATCCAAGTACTGACCCCGCCCGACGTTGCTTAACTTCGGTCAAAAATCACGTTTGTTGTATGGGAGCCCCACTTATATCATATTTATTTTTATTCTGTTTTTAGTGTTTGTTGGTATAGCGGCAAATACATCATCTGTGAAAATTTCAACTGTCTAGCTATCACGGCTGTCTAGGACGGACGGACGGACGGACAGCAGAGTCTTAGTAATAGGGTCCCGTTTTACCCTTTGGGTACGGAACCCTAAAAAGCAGAAGCTAAACGGAGGCTCACCGGGCTATGCCATACTCGGTGGTTGTCGTAGGCGGACTCCACGCCGAACCCTTTCCCGCAGTCTTCGCACTTGAACGGGGACTCCAGGTAGTTCCGAGACTTCTTCCGTGTTGCGATCTCTTCCAGTTGCTCTTCCTACACATGAATATCTAATAGAGTTATGCACATTTTCATCATCATACCAGGGGTGCGAATCTCCTGACTTCGGTCAAACTCGGCTCCGCTCGGCTCAGCATTGCTCCGAGCAATTATTAGGGTTGGCACCATTTGACTTCCTTTTGCGTGCACGACCACAGATAAAATATCACTTCAATTTTGACAACCCTAAATAGCCGAAAGGGATGATTCGACCCTGAACCGCTGTCAAACTTCGGTTTTGTAGGAAGTTTCCTTTCTGTACGTTAGTACTATTATTTATTCTGTGATCATACCCCGGTTTGACGGGTGAGGTCCAACGATTAATAAGTTTTGGCAAAAACATTTTTGGTACAAGCTTTTATCGCTGACTGTACTTTTCTTTTCACAGACACTCCAAGGGACGCAGCCATGCGGTAGAATGAGATAGCAATATCACTTGCCCCCTCTAACGCATAAATGCGTCCCTTGGAGTGGCCGGCATTGGCCCATCGTGTAGAGGAGCCATCACAGTTCCTATGGCTACCTCCGGTCTCCATCATCAGATCAGCTCTATGTCATAATAATATCGTATTGTCATCCGATTTATACATGCACGCAAAATTTCAGCTCAATCGGAAATCGGGAAGTGGATCAAATTTAACTTGCAAGATTTGATTCCAGACAGACAATGGTCAGGTGAAAGTAAATAAAAGCTTGTAAAAAGTGCTAGGACACATGAAAGCGCGAGGAAGACGATTAGTATTCATTTTAAATATACTTAGTCAGATTGTCAGAATGACTTAAGTCAATGTCAACTATAGCAGCTTGTTTGTTAAGTGTGAAGTGGGGTTGGCAACTGTCAAAGGTTTGCATAGATGGCGCCATCATAACTTGCCCCTTTTTCTATGAGATTTGGCTTAAAGGGCTGGCATCCAGGGAACAAAAAAACAAAAAAAGAACAAAAAATTTGACATATTTGAATTTTTTTTGATTTGTTTGATTTCAGACGCTTTTACTTAAAGTATTATAAAAATGAAGACTACTGAAGACATTAATATCGGAATTGACCTAATATGAATAATATTTACTGAAGACGTTTACCGGATTGAACTTACTGAAAAGACAAAAAAAATCTACTCATGACAAGGCAGTATGGCTTAGAGCTTTAGCCTGTCCAGATGGACGAAAAAAAATAAAAAAAACTAGGGATTGACAGGGCAAGCTATGATGGTGCCATCTGCTAAAAACTTCCACCGGCCAACCCCATTTTAACAGTTCTTATTCTTACCTTGCTCAAAGTGACAATTTTAAGGTTATAGGTACTTTCAATTGCGGCAAAATTAAATGTTGGTAGCTGTTTTGGAACTAGATTTCTTATTATCTTCGGACATTCGCTTAGTTTTACGTTATGGACATTTTTTTTAGTATTTCTATTATTTTTTATGTTTCTTATTTTTTCTTTATGAATAAGATCATCATTAACATCCGATTTTTCACCAACTTTGAATTCAATTTTATCATCTTTCACTTCAATCGTCATCATTTTCATTGTTTTTGTATTTTCTTTTCCCACTTTCGTTAGATTATTATCAATATTCATACTTTCATTACAGATACGTCCAATCTTGAAGACCATGTTTCCCTTCACTGGAGTTTTAGTTGTTTCGGTATTTTCTTTTCCCATTTTCATTCGATTTTGATTAATAATCATACTTCCATCACAGACGTTTCCGATTTTTAAGACTATATTTTTGTTCAGTGAAGTTTGACTTGTTTGTGTATTTTCTTTTACCAACGTTACTAGACTTTTATCAATAGTCATAGGTTGACTACTAGATAGTTTGGTACGTACAATTTTTGTCACCATATTATTCTTTAATGGTGTATCAGTCTGTGTTTCAATGTTTCTTTTAGTTTTCAAGACATTTTTATTAGTCTCATTTTTCTCAATTTTTCTTTTGGTGATTACACCATCTTTTAAAACGATTTCATCCTCACAGTCATCATCACTAATCTCAATCAAATCTTCTTCAATTTCAGGCTTTATTTCAAGATAAGCTTCATCATCATCATCATCATCTTGTTCATTATTTAGAACTGACGATGGGGGTATTTCTATTACTTCAACTTCAGTTTTAATTAAATTGATCGACCGGTGAGGGAGTTGGTATTTGCGAATGTAATCTGTATCCAGCTGGAAAACCAATTAAAAAAATAGCATTACTATAATGATAACACATTCGATTATTTTCGATAAAAATTGTGCCATATATTGAAAGCTCAGTTTGTGTACATTGTCATACAGGCTCCTGATACGGCAGTCGTCTATAGCCATAATATCCTCACCCGTCATGGCCCTATACTCCCGATGTCACAGAATAGATAATAGTACTAGGTACAAAAGACTCACTCTCTAACAAAACGCTTCTGTTACGATCAGCACAGATATGGCCTCTAGGTGGCGACAGCCCCACGCGCGGCTTATGGCTAACCACCAAATAGATCCTGCAGCTGTTTGAAGTTGCAGGTCTGGATCGAGAGTTGATCAGGGATGGTTGCAGTGATACATTGGCTTTGGAGCCTTATATAGCCCCTAACACGAAGAAGAAGAACTGTCTAGCTGTCACGGTTCATGAAATACAGCCTGGTGACAGACAGACAGACGGACAGTGGAGTCTTAGTAATAGGGTCCCGTTTTTACCCTAAAAACGAACATTCAGGTTATGTAGACAGATGAAATGGAATGATTGAAATAGTTACCGCCCCCTTGAGCAGCGCGGGTCTAAGTCGCTTCAGCGTGCGGAGACACATGTCCCTGAAGGACGAGCATTTGAGGAGCAGTGTGTGGCAGTTCGCGCACAGGTACTGCGGTAGCTGGTCCCGGGTCACCTACAATCACACATATATAGATTAAATACTCGGTGGCTCAACTATTTTTTTTCATGAAATAACACTATTGAAATGGATTAGGATTATATCATGTATAATGAATTCATACTATGAACTAGAGATGCAACGGATAGTTGTATATTCCGCCGAATATTCGATCCCACTTATTTTTGCCTACTCTTGCCATATGTCCAGCCCATTTCCATTTTAACGTTTTTACAGTCACTGATATATCCTTAATTTTAGTTTTCTTTCTAATATCTGTCAGTCTTACTTTGTCTTTCCTTTTTACAGATAAGATTGATCTTTCCATGTTGTGTTGGCAAACTTTTAATTTTTGGAGATCTTTCTTAGTTACTGCCCAGGTTTGACATCCGTAAGTCATACATGGTAGAACACACATATCAAATACCTTTGATTTGCAGGACAATGGTAAATCTTGGTTTTTTAGAATGTCTCTCAATGACCAGTAGGCTTTCCATGCGTTAACAGTTCTTTTTTCAATTTCTTTACTTGTCATGTTTGAACCTGTTATAATTTGTCCTAGATATGTGTATTCCTCGACATATTCAATCTCTTTTCCATGGACAAGTATAAGATTAAAAAAAAAAAATCTTATACTTATCCATGATCAAAGACTATTTCTTAAATCCAATTAGTTTAATCCGAAATCAAGCAATTCTACTATCCGGTATCCGGCCGGATAGTAGGTCGCTATCTGGTATCGGGCCGGATATTAAAATCATGGCCGTATAGGCTGGATACCGGATAGTAACCGGATATCTGGTGCATTTCTACTACGAACCATAATAAATTTGTAAAATAAAAATAAAATAAAAAAGCCCTTTATTCATTGTAAAGTGTTTACATAAAAAATTTAAAATAAAACTATGACTTATATAATATGTGTGTTACTAATGAATCCCTAGTGGGTAAAGGCCTCCTCCAATGCTGCCCATTTGTCCCTGTCTTGTGCTGTCACCATCCAGTCTGTGCCAGCTGTTCTTTTTAGGTCTTCATCCCAACGCATTTGTGGTCTGCCCCGGCCTCTTTTGCCAAGTGGACCTCTCCATTTGGTGACTATTAATGTCCATCTCTTATCTGTAAGTCTTGCTATATGGCCTGGCCTATAAATTTGTATTTATTTATTTGCTGAATATGGGTTTACAAAGGTGTACAATAACATATTAATTAGTTCAACCATACCCTACTTAAACTATAATTGTGGCACTATCTATGAAAAGGGACCTTATTGTCGATGGTGCTTATGCCGCACAGCGTCGCGCGGTATTGTATTTATATCGGACCATCGTTAATAATGGCATAAGCGCCATCGACAATAAGGTCCCTTTTCATAGATAATGCCCCAATATATGATGGTTCATTATTTTGTACGTGGGTATTTTTGGGCAGTGTAGTTTTTTCTCAGTCACCCGTTGACCACGAACGCTGTAAAGGGTTCGAAACGTCGGAATGTATTATGAATTCAATATACGCGATATAATCCGTTTCAATAAGTTTTATTTCATGTGTAACTATCGCAGTAACCGAAGACAATGTTATATTTTTAGTCGTTTTTAGGCTTCCGTACCCAAAGGGTATAAAACGGGACCCTATTACTAAGACTTCGCTGTCCGTCCGTCCGTCCGTCCGTCTGTCACCAGGCTGTATCTCCCGAACCGTGATAGACAGTTGAAATTTTCACAGATGATGTATTTCTGTTGCCGCTATAACAACAAATACTAAAAACAGAATAAAATAAAGATTTAAATGGGGCTCCCATACAACAAACGTGATTTTTGACCAAAGTTAAGCAACGTCGGGAGGGGTCAGTACTTGGATGGGTGACCGTTTTTTTTTTTGCTTTTTTTTGTTTTTTTTTTTGCTTTATGGTACGGAACCCTTCGTGCGCGAGTCCGACTCGCACTTGCCCGGTTTTTTCTGTCCCGTCTTTCCTGGTGCCTTTTATAACTTTACAAAGCCATGATGGATTGCCGGGTGTTGACTACAGAATGGTTAAACGCGTCTCATGATTAAGTTAATACTTAAGGTCAGATGGCAGTCGCTTTCGTAAAAACTAGTGCCTATGTCTAATCATGGGATTAGTTGTCAAGCGGACCCCAGGCTCTCATGAGCCGTGGCGAAATGCCGGGATAACGCGAGGAAGAAGAAGAAGATTAAGTTAATACTTACAGCAGTCCCAGAGATGCGAGTAAAGGTATCGGCGAGTTTATATTCATGAATATTATACAGTTTGCAGTCCATCATTAAACAAACACGGCAGCATAGCAACTCGTGTTGTAGTAGCGAGATTTCTTGCGTTCTATTCATGGTCGAATACTCGTTTCACAGCCAGAATAATATGGTTTATTTGCTTTTGGTAATAATATTAAAAAACAATGTAACCTAACCACTAATGATGACATTGATGACTGTCGAGTGAGTGTCAAACATGTGTCAAACAATTTTTTTTTAATTTATTGAAGCATTGGCAACACGGCCATCAGCTTAAACATGAATATAATAAAGTGATATTTTCATTCGGTTTCCGTACGGAAAGACAGGTGTGAACGGGACGTCGCTGTACACTTGCATAGCGCTCTCTCGCTTGCACAAGTTGCGCACGATGTTATTCCGTACGAAAAATTCCGTGCGTCTGCGGCCAGGGTAATGCGGTGCTATATTATTTTACCACGTAAACGTACGAACGCGTCTTGCTTTTTCAGTCAGTCTCGGTACAAAAAGTACTGACATGTACTGAACTAGCATGACAAATACGAACGTCTCCGAGAAAATACGATGGAAAACATCTGTGTCTGCTATAAAGTATACTCGTGCGCGAAGGCGAGTGTGTGGATCTTTGCTAATAATTGAAATATACGTCATTACTTTTATTTATTGATTTATTAAATGCAAAGTGTTAATGATTATGACTTGTGTGTGGTGCGGGGCTTGAGGAGCGGCGCTAGGAGCGTGTGTAGCGGCGTCTCCACCAGCACGATGGCCGCCACCGACACCGCTACTGCCGCCATCGTGTCGCCGAAGAACCTCCACAGCTAAATACATAAATTGATATTAGTTTTTGCGCCCTTGTACGCTTACGTGCGAATTAACGAGTGCGCAAAGAGGCAACATGTAGATCGTGGTTAGCGGTAGGCCCTCAGGGCTATAACCGCGAAAATCGAAGTTCGCAAATTGCGGGCATTTTTCTCTGTCACTCTAATTACGCCTTCATTGGAGTAAAAGAGAAAGATCCCCGCAATTTGCGAATTTCGGTTTTCGCGGTAGCCCCTCTGATGTCTACCGCAACGCAAGCCGTCTACCGTCCAGCGCGGCAATGCCGCCAGCCTTCTTGGCACCCTGCCCCAAGGCACTGAACTGGAGCCAGTTTTTTATTTATAGGTTATTTTAGTTTAGTAGTTATTTTAGTTGTAGCTTTATGTAGTTTTAATTTTAGTTTATAATTGTTTTTATTTTGTTTATATTACATGTATTTCTTCTTATACTAAATAAAATAATAAATAAATCCGTTTAGAACTTACTTGATATTACTCAGTCGCTTTTCGTTGAAGGAAAAAATCTTGAGGAAACCGGACTAATCCCAATAAGGCCTAGTTTACCCTGTGGGTTGGATGGAAAATCAGATGGCAGTCGCTTTCTTAAAAACTATTGCCTACGTCTTGGGATCAGTTGTTAAGCGGACCCCAGGCTCCCATAAGCCGTGGCAGAGGGCTTAACGCGAACCACGTTCGACATGTTGCCTCCCTGTCACACTTACGTACGAATTTACAAGTACGACAGAGTGACAACACGTCAAAGTATGCCCTCTGTGCTGGGACAACGCGAGGAAGAAGACTAACCAGTGTGCGCATGTTAAAGTAGTTGACGCCGCCCGTGGCGTCCGGCTCCTCTTGTAAGATGTTGCTGAACAAGTACATGGCGTAGGAGACGCGCGCCACGAACCGCCACAGCCGCAGCGACAGGAACCAGTCCACGGGACCTACGGGAAACAAATCGTTAATAGGGAATATTACGCAAAACTTTAGGGGGCGGCACTACCACTTACTTACTACTTACGGCTGTGGCGCAACGACCCGAGACGCCACGCCACATACTAGCACGCCACTACCACTATCCATCACAATCTGGGGGTATACCGCGAAACGAGAAAATCGAAATCTCGTTATCTAACCACTCTATCACTCTATATTCGAGCGATAAAGAGGCAGATAACTAAATTCCTCTTGTAAGATGTTGCTGAACAGGTACATGGCGTAGGAGAGGCGCGCCATGAACCGCCACAGCCGCAGCGACAGGAACCAGTCCACGGGACCTACGGGAGACAAATAACTTCACGACCACAGATAAGATAATGGCCTGAATTTTGACAACCCTAAATAGCCGAAAGGAATAGTGCCATATATTAGAAACATGCTTACACATGCTGTCCTGCCCAGCGAACCCGCACACATGTTCCGTGCAAGATCTACGGGATGCTACAGACAGGGCGTTAAGCGTCGCTACCTTCTGGTCCCGCTTAATATGAAATACGAAACCATCGACACGAGAAGAAGAAGAAGATATATTAGAAAGGGACAGCATGATTCGACCCTGAACCGCTGTCAAACTTCGGTTTTGTAAGTTTCCTTTCTGTACGGTAGTACTATTATTTATTCCGGGGGGCGATACCTCCATAACCCTGAGTGCATGCGAAGATGAGCCAGCCAAGCGCCAGCGCCCAGCAGGACCGGGCCAGGGCCAGCTTGAGGTTCAGAGCCGGCAGGTGGTCGTCGAAGGAGGCGCGGGTGCCCGGGTGCTCCGCCAATATCACCAGCAAGGACAACACTAAGGCCCCGCCGTGGTATAGCCAGATGCTCCACTGAAAATTATGTTTGTACATTTTATAATTGACCAGTTTACACCATGGACTTATAAGATGGACTGCATTGTCACTTTTTTTGCCATACTAAATTGAACTTTATCACCGAGCTAGAAAGACGTTCGTACCAGACTAGAGAAAACGGTCCACTTGAGATAGCAAAGGTGGGTCGCGGTGTCTCACTCGCACGTGTTGCCAATATTAAAAATATACCATTGTGGTAGTATTTATATCAATATACTACTCAAATTAAATAACTTCTTATATATTTAAATGCTATATTCAGAGTAAGGATCTGATATCTTTTAAGAAATTTGTAAATAAGTATGATGTCAATATTATTACCTGATTTAACCAAGCATGTGGACAACAAAAAAAAAACCTTTTATTTTGGTGTGGTAGACATTGTAGAAACTTTGAATGTTAATTGGTATCCCTATCGTCATGACATGTTATCAAAACACGTGAATGCAAAATTTCCTAAAAATGGTGAATAAATGTTGCGTTAAAGGTTGTGGGAGTGAATGAATTTCTAATTGTGGAATATTGTTTCACCAGTGGCCTATTTTATAAAGCTACAAGTTACAATTTACAAGCGGAAGTCTCGTTCTAAAACATAGGGTTAGAAAGAGACTTCCGCTTGTAAATTGTAACTTGTAGCTTTATAAAATGGGCCACAGGAAGCCACAATTATTACATTTTGCGATAAAAATACAAGACTACATTGTCAAACTCATTAGGGTGACTATGATGTCGGCACGATGAGAATCAGTGTTACACAATTTTTATTAGGTACTTAAGTAAGTTTATATAAATAGGTATGTATTTATTTCGGCATGTTTAAATTGGTGAAATGAGAGCCAATACAGAATAAATAATTGACAAAATTGAAATCCAAAGTCCTTAAACATTACAGACACATTTATGCATTGTTATAATAATAATAAACACATTGATAATAAAAGAAAAATAGAACTTTATCGTAATTTACTGACTTTTGGGACGATACCAGAAACGTTACTGGGAATTTACCCTCTTTGGAAAATTTACTAAGAACGGCACATCACTAATTTCTTTACATTTCACGACTCTTCTCTTTTCGCACAGGTGGCCTAGCACCGTGAACACCGAAGTTCGCAAATTACGGGCATCTTTCTCTTTTACTCCTATAAAGGAGTAATTACAGTAATAGAGAAAGATGCTCGCAATTTGCAAACTTCGATGTCTATGGTCCAGTGACAAGCGTCCTAGTTAAAAACGATAGCAAGCGGGCGTAGCGGACCCACGCGACCCTCAGGCAGTTACGAATTTGCCCTAAGACCGAGTAGGCCCGGGCCTAGGGCGGCCAGATATTTTGGGCGGCAGTCTATATGATGGGTGCTGAGAAAGGGGGGGCGGCTAGAGCTTGCTATGTTGGGCTTGGGGCCTAAGGCGGCAAATACTGTATGTAATTCCTCCACTGTCCTGAGAGCCGACCCCGTTGCGTCTTTGTCGCACTTGTAAATTCGTACGTAAGTGTGACAGAGAGGCAACACGTCGAACATGGTTCACAGTAGACCCTCTGGTTCTGTCAGCATATTTGTCTCTCTATCTCTCTCACTCATACCTGTGTTCTTGACAGACGTTACGGCGGACCACCTTCCTAACGATCGACCATGTTCGTGGTCCAGTACCTACGCCTACTAGTAACAGCTTTTCTTCTTCACTTGGTCCCTCAATACTGAGGATCGTGACATCATATCCTTCTGTTGAAGACCAGGTTCCTCCATAGGGTTCTCTTCCTCGCCAAGCGCATGGCCTCGTGCAGTTTTAATTGCATAGGTGCCGTAACGTGAACACACCATTTAGAACAACTAAATTAAGTACCTAAGGTTGTGTGAAGCGTTTTACACAAGAGAAAAAACTATATCCATCCCTTTTTAGGCGAAAAGACAGTATGATTTCTATTACTAATATAACTATGCACGATTAAGAAAAGATCCTGGTCAAACTATATATTTAAATGTTATCCTAATATCCCACATACATAAGACGTATGGTCACCCTAATTAGAAAGAGATACAACGGCCCACCTTGACTATCTCATGTGGACACACTTTTTGGCCAATGTCCGCCATCCAGTTATGGTTAATGTCCATGGTTTACACTTAAAGAACCTACTACAAACGATTTATGGCTCCTTTACACGATGGGCCATAATATTGGCCCACTAAATGGTGTCGGATGTCTTGTGGCACGGCGGTATGGCCACGGTGTTTTTCGTCCGCACATCAACAACCCAGAGGGTAAACTATAGGCCTTATTGAGATTAGTCCGGTTTCCTCACGAAGTGATGTAGTGGGCCAGCGATGGCGCGTACGCATGTACACGTGGCCCATTCTATAGTACGTGCTCTCAACCGTCGCATGGCCATTTAGCTGGTCCAGCCTGGGCCATTGTGTAGAGGACCCATTACAGTACCTACTATAATATGTAATGTAATGTAAAACGTTGTACAATACACGTACGAAAAGGTAATTCGCAACTCGTGTCGATTTAAAACACTCCCTTCGGTCGTAACGTGTTTCAATTTATCGCCAGCCGTTGCGAATTTCCTGCTTTTCGCACGTGTATCGTAATGTATTATTACAAGGATTACCTTTGATAAATGAAGTTTTTCGTTCTTGAGGACGTGCATACCGTACCCGAACAACATTCCGATGAAGAAGGGAGGGGAGCGTACTATAGTGTTATAGTAATACCACGTCCAGTAGAAGGCAGCAGACGAGCTGTAAATAACAGCGGGTTCATTAGGGTTCCGTACCCGAAGGGTAAAACGAGACTCTATTACTAAGACTCCGCTGTCCGTCCGTCCGTCACCAGGCTGTATCTCACGAACCGTGATAGCTATACAGTTGAAATTTTCACAGATGATATATTTCTGTTGCCGCTATAACAACAAATACTAAAAAGTACGGAACCCTCGGTGGGCGAGTCCGACTCGCACTTGTCCCGTTTTTTTTACTCTCATTCCCCTTGCTATACCAGTGGGGAGACTTCGGGCAAACACGGCTCCGTTCGGGTCAGCATTGCTCCGAACAATTAAGGCCCCTGTACATATTGGGCCAGCTTGGGCCAGTCTGGGGGACGCATTTATGCGTTAGAGGGAGCAAGTGATATTGCTATCTCATTCTACCGCTGCGTCTCTTGGACTGACCAACAATATGTACAGGGGCCTTTAGGGTTGACACAACTTGACGTTCCTTTGCGTGCACGACCACAGATAATTACTTGAATTTTGACAACCCGAACTAGTCGAAAGGGATAGTGCCATAATTTAGGAACTCTGGAATCTCCTGGGTCACTCTTAAAATACTAGTTATTTCGTATTTATTAATGAACCAAACTTGATTTTTCTGGTAGTTATAAGGGCTTTCTATAATGGGACATCTAATACTAAAGACGTTTGTAGAACATGGTACAGCAGCTCTTCTAAGAAACTATGCTACTATTGTTTCCTGGTTGATGGGACAGAATAACAACAAGAAATAGTTGATCGACCCGATTACACCTTCTCATAACTGTGTGCTAATGCTATGCAAATAAATTCTTTGAAACTTTACCCCCAGTTGCGCGGTGAATCCTTCGTTACGTCAGGAAAGTTGAAATAGAAACAGAAGGCGAGCGTCGCGGCCGCGGCGCCCAGCGCGCCCCACGTGCGCCCGCGCGCCCGCCCCGCCCCGCACACACACAGCAGCAGCGCCGCCGCCACGTGCAGCTGCATGTCCACCGACAGGTACCAGCTGTGACCCAGGCACTGCACACAACACTCATTACATCATTATCAGTGATCATGCGGCGTACTGGATACTACATCGCGATAGATCAAATTATTTTTTTTGTCAAAAATAATGAGGCCACCTACTAACTTTGAATAGCGAGCGTGTATTAATATATAAAGGGCTGTGCACACCGGCTTGCGTGTGCGTGACGTGCACGTGCGCGTGAGCTAAAATGTTAGAGCCGCACACGCACACGTCACGCAAGCGGTCTCTCATAACGCAGAGAACATATGGAAGAACTATTATATAATCTGTGATATAATGGAGCCCTCCGAGTCCAATATAACAACGCGTTCCGAGTGCTGCGGGGGCTGCCCCGCTTCTGTAACGCATCAGGGATGTTTGCGGAGGCGCTTAATGGATTGCTTTTATGCAGCCATACGCAAGCAATGCTCATCCCTGGTGCGCCGGGTGCGGGCCAGCCCCAACCCCATCCTGCGTTCTATCGCGGACAGGCTCGACTGTCCATACTTGAGACACTGCTGTGAGAAGCATGTTTCTTGCAGCCTGTATTACTTATATTTAATTTTGTGTAAGTAATTAAGTTTGTACTAACATTAAGCCCGCTCCACACTCGTGCGCGAATCGCGGCGCGAAGCCGCGAACGCGAGTCTGGAGTCGATTTCGCATATCAGCGAACTAGACTCCACACTCGCGTTCGCGGCTTCGCCCGCGATTCACGCGCATAGTCTGGAGGGGGCTTTAGACATAAGAATCTATAATAGTTGTGTTAAACGGGGTGAGTAGGTTTCGCGGGGGGAGTTGGATTGCGAACCCAGAATTTCATTTTTGAGTAGCTACTTTAATTTTTGGGCTTAGGTTGCTCTCAAAGTGATTTGATTATATTTTTAGACATATTTTTTCTTCTTTTCGCAACACTAAGCTGCCAAATCATACAATTTTGAAACACAAATTCACTGTCAAAGTTGATGCTCGAAATCGGCGGATTTTTAGTTGAATTAAACTTTGTTTTTAAGTGATGTTTACCAAAGTAAGTGTTCATCCACCTTTCGGATATCGTTTAAATACTTACATGGCTTATTGGAAACAGAAAAACTTAAGTTATATTTTCTTTATTTATAATGGTTTTAACATAGAAAACGATCCAACCGCATTTGAGGATTTTTATGGGGAGAGTAGGGTTATACTGAGGGGTGAGTTGGCTCGACAACGGGGACAGTTGGGTCATGAATGGGGAGAGTTGGTGTTACGAACGGGGTGTACCGGTTTGATAGAGGGGGGAGTTGGTCTTCGTAGTTCAGGGTTGTCGATTTACATTTAAGTTGTCAAAAGTGTCTTACATTATGATAAAATGGTAAATATTATTAACAAAAATATTGAAGTAGCGAAGGAATTTAATAAATTCCAAATTAACTAAATATGTTATATTAAAATTTGCATTTTATTTATTTCATACAGTAATTATGGAAGTCAGTAGTCGATATTTGACCATGATTAAATGTCAATGTGCAATGTGGTGTGCTGATCATGCATTTGCATACCTAAATACGACACTACGTCGAAAGACCTCCCTTCTGACAACGCAGTGTCATGCTAGTCATGTGTTTGCACACAAAATTGTGACACTGCGGCGATAGACGTTTCTGTCTGCCGACGTGTCATAGTGTGTCATGCAGGTCATTAATTTCATATTAATGTTTTTGATGGGATTCACCTCACTAATTCCATATAGATCAATAGTTATTTGTACAACAAGAGATCAAAGTTCGATATTTCTTCGAGTGCTTATTTTGAGTCCCGTGCAAGCGAAAGATTCTATAATAGATTCACGAGCGTAGCAAGTGAATCTAATTTAGAATCTTGAGCGTAGTAAGGGATTCAAAAGCGCACGAGATGTAAATAACTTTGATCTCGTGTAGTACACAAAATTTTTCACCCTAAGCAGTGAGAACATACCTAGAGGGACAGAGATAATAGAACCCAACTATGTATATCGAACTTGTATTAGACCCCGCATGTTGAAATGACATTTGACTATAAAGGTTACTAGAATGTCATTTTGTCTCACTCAGTGAGCAAAATGCGATTTTGCTCACTGAGTGAGTCAAAATGCGAGCAAAATGCGATTTTGCTCACTGAGTGAGACAAAATGACTCAGTGAGCAAAATCGCATTTTGCTCACTGTTTTTAAGAAGCAAAGTACCCTTGTTCGAGCTGCTGAGGTGAAAAATATATTTTTCTAAATTGATCTAAAAAACTATTTATACGTCATAAAAATAAGGATCACTACTTACAGAAAACATTAAACCGGTTTAAGTAGGAGCATAAATAAAACATAATTTTGCTACATTAATCTCTTGACAATACGAGCAATCTTGATCCAAAAGTGTCAACCCTAGCAATTTTTCCATCTCGCCCCATTGCTAATAAGCCTTATGACCCCAACTACGGGGTGAGCTGGCTTTGCCTACTATTATGAATTTTTCATTGAAACTATGCAATGAAGCAACAAACTATCATTGAGAAACTAAAATTCATACCTCCGGAACACTTTATTTGTATATAAATCAATGTGCCACATATAAAATAGTTATTTGTTTTACAAGGGGGCAAAGTTGTTGTTTAACCGCTCGTGCTAATATTGATACCCGAGTAAGCGAAAGATTCCAAAATTGAATTCGAAAAATGGAATCTTGAGCGATTTTTCACCACACCAACCCGAAGCAAATATTAAATGTAAAATATCAAACAAAATCAAACCAAATCAAATCCAAATGAATGTTATTAAATATTTATCATCCAAAATCATAATTTAAAAGTCAATTCTACCAGCAAACATAAGAAAACAACGCAAACTTTGCATTTGATTACTTTGCCTCACATGCGAATAAAATGCAACTTTGCTATCAGTTTTTGAAGTGCAAAGTAAGCCTTTCCGAGCTGGTGTGGTGAAAATAAACTTTTATCCAGGTTTGAACTTCGATTTCCAGCCAACTCACCGCGTTTTACGGTACTAACAAATTGTATGAGTCATATGTTACTTGAATAAAATGAATTTATTATTTACTAGCTGTTGCCCGCGACTTCGTCCGCGTGGAATCTTATCTTCCACATTTTACATCTTTAGTACCTATAATTTTCATATCCAAGCAATGTTGAAATTAAGTACTTTTCTTTTTTAGCAAGTTGTATGAAGTTTTAAGTCAAGTGGATTTTGATGTTGGTTGCTGAAAGTACTTTTCTTGTATTCTCATAATAGGTACCTATGCCCTTATACAAAGATTCAAGTTCCGCATTCCACACTCACAAAATATCTGATCTCCATACAAACTTTCAACCCCGTTTTCACCACCATAGGGATGAATTTTTAAAAACGCTGAAATTAGTTTTCTTGTATTTTAATATAATACTGCATTTTTACAAAGTTTCAAGTTCCTAGCTTAAAATAAAATTTGCACCCGAAGACGAACTTTCATCCCCTTTTTAACCCCCTTAGGGGTTGAATTTCCAAAAACGTTGCAATCACTTTTTTTGTAATCGGCTATTATGCCTTTCTACGAAGTTTGAAAGCATTTGTAATGGATTAAAATTTTCAACCCCTTTTTAACCCTGTTAGGGGATGAATTTTACAAAACGCTGAAATTACTTTTCCTGTCTTCTAATAATATCCCTAAATACAAAGATTCAAGTGCACCACTTGAATTTTTTTTTGATATCCATACAAACTTTCAACCCCTTTTTCACCACCTTAGGGGATGAGTTTTTAAAAACGCTGAAATTAGTTTTCTTGTATTTTAATAATATATCTTTTTACGAAGTTTCAAATTCCTAGCCTAAAAGAAAACTTTAACCCCGTACAAATTTTCATCCCCTTTTTAACCCCCTTAGGGGTTGAATTTCTCAAAATCGCTTCTTATCTCTTGTACACTTTATAAATGCAATCTGGTGTGCAAATTTCAACTTTCTGGCTTTTGTAGTTTAGGCTCTGCGTTGATGAATCAGTCAGTCAGTCAGTCAGTCAGTCAGTCAGGACACTTGCATTTATATGAGTATATATATATAGATTATTATAAGGATTTGTATAGTACAACGCCGCACGCGCACGTACACGTCACGCACACGCAGCCGGTGTGCACAGGCCTTAAATGCCTATAATATCGTAAAGTTTAGAAAGTACATTCCACGAAAATTTTAAAATTCAGAAGAAAAAAATGTTTTCCATTCCCTATAGTAGAACATGCTATGTAAAAAATGTATTTATAAGACGTGTTTGTAAACTTTTTAACGAAAATGAAAAACTTTATAATTTAGATTTGTTTGACTGTTCCATAAATTCACTAAAACGTGCTTTTCGGTAATTAATTAAGTATGTAATTTTTCATTACTTATGTCTCTTTCCGGTAATTTAATCACTACCCATTAATTTCACTCCGACTCTCGTGAGTGTATACTCACGAGAGTCGGAGTGAAATTTTCAGCAAAGTCGAATGCACAGGAAGGTTTTCTCTAATGGTGGCGGACACAAATTAAACAATCCTCTGTCATGCACAATTTATTATTATATCATAGTAGAATGTCAATATCACACAACGACTGTAAATTACTGAATTCGGAGTTGAGGATTAAATTAAAATTATTTAGGACGACACAGGTGACTTACATCTTAAGGCGCTATAGATGTGAAAAGAGAATTAGTCTATGGTCACCTAGCTTTTTATAAGGAAGGAGCATAGACAACAATGAAAAAATTTATTTTTTCTAACACTCCTCCTTATATGCTCCTGTAATAAAAAGCTCCGTGATATACAGGTACATACATGTTAATAAAATCAATAAAGGAAGAAACAAAATTTCAAATGTGAATGAATGCACTAACATTCGATACATTTCAATTTTAAACCCTTTACAAAACATATATGTCTCTCAATACACAAAGGCTTATAGTAAATACATCAGCAAGCACTATTTGTAGATAAATACAAAAACATTAATTATTATCCTGTATCGCAAAACAATATGTCAAGTTCTTTTATTATGGGAATATTCTAAGTCTAATAACAACTTATGAGCACTGTCATTAATATGTACATGATAACATCAAAATGTTTGTCAATTATTTCGGACAAGAAATTCTTAACAAAACAGATATCTTTACATACATGGCAATATACTCAAATTCACATATTCACCAATTCATAACATAGCCAGTATATCTGCGATCTAACCAGTCATCTGCTTAATCACTATTGGCATAAGCTACATTATCTAAATCATTACTTCTTTGAAAACAAAGACCATAATTTAGAATTCCAGCTAAATATTTAAGAACCCGTTTAGCGACATGCCAATGACTCTAGTCGAAAAATATTGCTGACTGTACTATACAAAATCAGCTGACTGCAAGCGTAAGATACATCCGAGTGGGTGCACAGTAGTAATAAGTACATAAGTGGCTCTAAAAGCTGTCTGGATTAAAATTACTCATCTTGTAAATACAGCTTATCAGATTCATCCAGCTTGCAGTTTACTGGCAATAGAGTAGATACAGATTTACAATTACTCATGTAAAATTTAGCCAAAATGCGCCTTATGAAACTGATCTAATACAGTGATATTATATGTTACAGTTACTTTCATACCAAGACAATCCTTAAACATCCTTTAAAATTGAATTTCAAAGTTAGTCTTTAAAAATGAAAGCAGTTCATTAATACAGCCGTTGATAGATACAAATGCTAAGAAAAATATTTAAACCTTTGTTATTTCTTAGCATAGAGATAAGGCTCACATTATACTTTGTTTACAGCCATAACGAAATTATACAAATCATGCTAAGACATAATAATGATAATAGATTCATCTTTGGTTATCTTAACATAAACATAAGGCTCGCAATAACTTTGTTTGCAGCCATTTTCATTTAAAACTGTAAACTTTTACATTTTACATGACATGCTTGCTTCAAGCCGTCGATGCTTTTTCTCAGTAAACATACTTTAATATTATTTCATTACCAGCTGGTTGCTCCATATAGGTAGATGGTTCATCAAAAATTACCGTTAAAAAAAAATGTAACGTCTATACGAACCATAACGTAGCGCCGGCTGATTTGAAATACTAAGCAAAAGTCTGAGGGTTTAATGTCTTACAATTGGCATATTGATATCCAAAACAAAAAAAACTTTACCCTACTTTTGACTGTAACCACAGGCAACAAAATGAACTTTATATCTAACAGCTCAACAAATTACCTGCAAATTCTAATAAGAACCCACTTAATTTCATAGCCCGGTCTACCAGTTCCCATACATGATTTCTTACTTGTTAAATTACCAAAGCGCGTCACGCAAAATAGGCGCTAGACGTCGACTTGCGGGAAAATAAAAAAAAATAAAACTTTGGCCCTGCTACAATAAAATACATATTAGCAGGTAAGCCACTCATGTTTTAAAAGGAAAAACTGATAGCCTCAGTGTATGTTTATTAGTGGTTCAGTTTGATAACTAATAGTGACAACAGTTAACAAACAATTACCTTCTCTGAGAAAATACCTCTCGTACTGCGAACGGGGGCAAGACATCGACGCATCGGCAGTGACCAATGTAATCGACTCTCCTCCTCAAAATGAAGGGTCAGGCAGAGAGGATGGAGTGTCTGAATTGCAGGTTCACGTCACCCTCATCACCACCATCTTCATCGAGCGACAGGAACTGATCAGAGAGCGGAGACTGCACATCTGGCGTTACTACCGCATCTGAAACATTTTTAGAGATTATGTTAGAATATTACTAATATCACAGTTGTCATTATCACTATTATCACAGTTATCATTTACTACATGATCATAATTATTCAAATCATTTAAAATTGCTCATCATTCATTTGTAAAAATAAAATAATAATGCATTATCAAACTTTATAAAATTTTAAATGATCATGTACAGTAAAATGCTCTTACACACGCCTCACAACTGGTGTCTTGTCCATAAATTTATCCTCTAAGAAAGCTACAGGTAAAAAAAAACTTTGTGATAATGGTTGGGATCAATTACACTATATATATTTGTATTTGCTTTTACACATTTTCACCATAACCAACAAACATAATTTCTTGGTACACGGAAAATGTTATTCAGCCAGACACACCAGTGACTCAAATAAATTTGATCCAGTCCATTCACATTAAGGTATTTTATTTGAAAACGATCTACTGGGGAACAGACTACTGTCATTACAGCATCGCCCCTGTAATGATCAATCAAACAACATTCCTGCAAAATAGTTCTAGCTTTCATTAAAATAAAAATGCTCCAAAAATAGTCCATCGTCAAGGTGAATTACCTATACCATACCATGAAATTTAAGAAAAAACTTTACAAGTCATTGTTACAGTATTCTGTCCCATAATCACTGCATCAGATTTTAATATGTAAATCAGTATGTTTCTCTACCAAATCAATAAAAAAAAAAGGGAACTTACATCTTTATTCTTCATAAGATGACCAAAGCTCCTCCTGGCTCAGTCATCAGAGAATGTCAGCAAGAAGCGGGCTCCATTCCGAGTGCCGACTTGCATCTGGTCAACAAGTCACTGTGGGTCAGTTCCAGTGGTTTAGCAGCACATCCAATGCACAGCCTGGGAACAGATGTCACAGACATCTTCCCAGTAAAACACGGTACGCAGCTGCTTGGCACATCGTGTTCATACTGAAAAACGACACCAACACTGAATTCCACCACCCAGGACATACAAACCATCACGATGCAGAAGCCCAAGACGCCTACACTATACCATAAATGCATTGGCGCGGGAACAGCAGCATTGGCACTCTGTAGTCCCTGCCTAGAGCGAAGGGACGCTGAGTGACCTGATTCGGGAATGGGCTGCACTTGCAATTTTAGACTGTAAAGCCCATTACTTTTGTAAGTAGATAAGAAACAGTTGCCTGTGATTTTACATAAAATTTGATTATAAATCCTACAGTGTATTTTAACATTGACAACAATACTATGTTTTACGGGGACTTGAATAACTGAAAATAAATTACTGGCCAGCTGTGGCACAAAAATGACATTGTATAAACAAGTTTTCTTACTAAGGGAAACTTTACCTACAAGCTCACCGATAAGCAGTTCTCCACTAGCAACAGATATCAAATATGCCTTCTTATTATATTCTTGAAGAACTTCATGACTACTAGCTAGGAGAACAATCGCGCCACGAGCCACGATGACATCTTGACAGGGACAAGCTAAGTTAGCCGCAGCACACAGTGCGTTATCTTCTTTATCTTCTGTATTCGCTATTGCTCCCTCACGCTTCCTCTTCACAAAACATCTGCGGGCCGCTTTTCCATTGCGCTTGCAACACGAGCATAAAAGCTTGGTAATCTTCTCCTTGATCAAATATGCTGATGAAATATCATAGTCAGTTTGAACGTTGCTCATTCGATGGTCTTCTTGTAAAGGAAATGCATAGACAATCTCAATAGTAAGTGTGTTTGTAAATCCAGCAGTTTCCAAACCGGACACTAGAACAATTTCTGGCAAACTGGAGAGCAACATGTCGGCTGCCTCGTCATCCTCTACATTCTTCCCTATATCAGCACGCCGGGCGACGAGCTTCATCACACCTTCAGTGTAGACAGATACGCAGGTACAATTGTGGTACTCAACTCGGTGTGACTTTCGAAGTAGGAGTACTTTCCTGTAGTCTGTAGTCTTCAAAGGCGTCAGCGAGCTTTCTACAGTCGTCCTTAGATTTCGTACAATCATACAATTTCTTATTAGCTGATACAAATCGGTTGAATGGAAAAGGGTAGATGCACGCCGGTGCCCTCGCATTGTCGCCGCCGTTCGTGTCGTAGCCATCGACGCAATTCCACAAATCTTCTAACGATAACAGCATAGTTAGCATTAACTCGTCAGTCCATCTCATCTTCCGATTGACATTGACGTAGCAGAGATGATTGAATTTGTGATTCCGCCATTTTGAGGTTATTTTCCCGCATGCTCGTCTAAGTCGACAACAATCAAGTTTTATTCTTATCGAGCACACACAGGACCTGTTATTCTAATTTCTAAACCCTTCCTGGGATAAAACAGTAACCTGTAACCTTCATTGTCTGGACCACTAACCTTTCAGCAAAGTCGAATGCACAGGAAGGTTTTCTCTAATGGTGGCGGACACAAATTAAACAATCCTCTGTCATGCACAATTTATTATTATATCATAGTAGAATGTCAATATCACACAACGACTGTAAATTACTGAATTCGGAGTTGAGGATTAAATTAAAATTATTTAGGACGACACAGGTGACTTACATCTTAAGGCGCTATAGATGTGAAAAGAGAATTAGTCTATGGTCACCTAGCTTTTTATAAGGAAGGAGCATAGACAACAATGAAAAAATTTATTTTTTCTAACAGAAATTAATACGTACTTCAACGTATAGGTATCTATACGTTCAAACTAATCTAGTACCTTATGTTTTTGTTACTTTATTTTACAGACTGCAATTTATATATATAATAAGGAAACTCCAGGTCTTAATTTAAGTGATGTGCAGGATGAAGGCGCAGGGCCTTGCGTAGGACTGCGGCGAAGGATGTCGTCGAAAATAAAATGCTTCTTTTACTCAACAAAATCGTAGTTTTAATTTGCAATAAATTACACTACATTTCGTCCATGTCAAAGGGTCGATTAAATCGGATTATTATATATCACATGTTTAAAAGTTATAAAATAAAATTGACTTATGAGGAGCCATTACGTTTCGAGCGGAGGGGAAAACGAAAGAGAACCCGGATAGGTGTATAGTGGCAACATTGATCATAGAGAGAGGTGTTGCCTGTGTAATAATAGAATGAGATGTAAAGGGTATACTACACGATTCTAACACTCCTCCTTGCACTTTACATGCCTAGAAAAGCTCTAAGTATGGCTCTACATAAAGCATACTTAGAATAAATTACATGCTGCAGACTTAAGTCTAGTAAAAACACATAGACGTAAAATATAGACATGCAGCTATAACTAGGTAAAACAGGAATTAATATCACATTTAAAAAAATCATAAGTAGAGAAGTAGTTCTTAATTAACATTTTAAAGGCTTAACATTAAGTCCCTGCATAAATTTACAATGTTTTTCAGCACATAAAGGTTTTGTTAATACATCTGCTACCATTTTGTCAGTCTGCAAGTACCTTACATTTAAGTTCCCTTTTTGAATCAGATCTTTAATGAAGTGATACCTTAGGTCTATATGCTTTGTTCTTTTGTGGGAGTGCTCTTTAACTAACAGTAATTTTTGAGCACTTTGGCTATCATTATAAATGACAGTGTCAAAAGTTTTATCGATAATTTCTGACAAGAAATTTCGTACAAAACATGTCTTTACAACAATCTCCAATAGCTACGTATTCTGACTCGCAACTTGAAAGAGAAGTACATTGTTGCTTTCTTGCCTCCCAGTTAATTACATTAGATCCTAACTTAATCACAAAGCCAGTATAGGACTTGCGGTCTGAAAGGTCATTGGCCCAGTCTGCGTCAGCGTATGCAGTAAGGTTAAAAGTATTGCTCTTTGTAAAACAAAGGCCATAATTAATAGTACCTTTTAGATAACGTAGCACACGCTTCGCCATGCGCCAATGATTTTCATCAAAACATGTGTTAAACATACTAAGTTGGCTACATGCATAAGAAATGTCCGGTCTAGTACAGACTGATAAATACATTAGACTTCCTAATAACTGTCTGTACTGATAGACTTCATCATCTAAACATGTCTTATTTGATTTCTGTAATTTACAATTAACCGGTAAAGGTGTAGAAACAGATTTACAATCTGACATATTATACTTGAATAATAAACGCTTTATGTACTCAGTTTGATCTAAGGTTGTGATACCATTTTCTCTATAAACATTCATTCCTAGACAATTATTCAATTTGCCCAAATGACGGACTTCAAAATTATTTTGTAAAAGTTGTAAAATATTATTAATACAATTATTGTGAAATACATAAAAATCATCAACATACAATGCAATAATAATATATTCAGTCTTTGTCTTCTTTGTATAAATACATGGCTCACATTTGCTCTGAGTAAAATTATTTTGTGCTAAGAAATCATGTATTTTGATATTCCACATTCGGCTTGCTTGCTTAAGGCCGTATAAGCTCTTCTTAAGCAAACAAACCTTATCACAGTTTTTAAAGCCTAAAGGCTGCTCCATATAAATCTTTTCGTTTAATTCCCCATTTAAAAATGCAGTTGTAACATCGATATGGTCTATTTGTAAGTTTAATTCAGTAGCAATAGAAAACAATATTCTCAGTGTGCTATGCCTCACTACAGGTGCAAAGGTGTCCGTATAGTCAATGCCCTCTACTTGGCTAAACCCACGGGCAACCAACCTAGCTTTAAATTTGGCAGGCTTACCTGAGGTGTCGAGTTTCTTTTTGTAAACCCACTTACACTTGACGATGTTTTCATCTGCAGGTCTGTCTACTGAGATCCATACCTTGTTTTTAATTAAAGAGTCATACTCACACTGCATTGCCTGCTGCCAGTCTTCCTTTTCAGAAGATTGCATGGCTTCGCGGTATGATGCAGGCTCATCTGGCGAATATCCTTCCGCTATCATAGATAAATCATAATCTCTGAGATGCTGTGGCACATTACCTCGTGTTTTACGTACGGGACGTGAACGAGACGTGTCGGAAACGGCCGGCAGCGTCGGCTCACTTGGTGCAGACTCCGGCAGAGAAGACACGGGACCCCTTGGAGCACCCACTTCATCACCGTCGTCATGATCATCAAATGATGACTCCGGCAGAGAAGACAAAGCGCCCCTTGGGACGCAATCTTCATCACCGGTACTGTCACTTGCACCTTCATCGCCCGTACAGTAGTGCTCAGAGAGCGGTGACCACGCCGGTTGCGTCAGGGTCTCTGCATCTGAAACTGTATTTGAAGAGGATGAGCACTCAGCTGATTTATCTTTTTCATTATTTTGAATGACATCATTAACATTAAAATGAGAGTCATCATTAAAATTATTCAATGCATTAAAAGAATTATTTTCATTATTAGTCATTGAATTATTAAAATTGTCTTTATCGATATAGTAATTATAAAAATTGGCTCCACAAGTCTTTTTACTACTGTCATGTTTTCCTATAAATTTATCCTCATTAAAAATAACAGATCTGGACTGTATAACTCTATGAGGTTTAGTGGGATCAATCAAACGGTATCCTTTAAAAGTTTCACCATAACCAACAAAAATTAACGCTTTTGCTCTAGCATCAAGTTTTCGACGCTTTTGACTAGGAACATGTGCATAAGCAGTACACCCGAAGACACGTAAATGGCTGATGTCTATAGGAGACCCAGTCCATAAGCTCTCGGGAATTCCACCTGAAAGCGCTCTGGTAGGAGACCTATTTTTCAGGTAAATGGCTGTCATAACTGCCTCTCCCCAGTAGCGGTTACACAGGCCGGATTCCTGCAGCATAGCCCTAGTTTTATCAAAAATCGTTTTAAAAGCCCTTTCCGCTGTTCCATTTTGAGCAGGATTGAAAGGGACAGTGGTTTGATGTATAATACCATGTTCTTTAAGATAATTGGCCAGTTTATTGTTTGTAAACTCAAGGCCATTGTCACTGCGCAAACATTTTATTAAAAATCCGGATTGTTTCTCAATCATAGTTTTAAAATTAATAAAATGTGAACTCACCTCTGATTTATGCTTCATAAGGTAACCCCACGTTTTCCGGGTATGGTCATCTGTGAAGGTCAAAAGGTAACGAGCTCCACCCCAAGTTTCGACTTGCATCGGTCCGGCCACATCTGAATGGATGAGTTCAAGTGGTTGGGTAGTGCGCTTCGTGCTGACAGCAGGATACGGTGCTCGCACCATCTTGCCTGTCAAGCACGGCTCGCAACTACCACTGATGGTGTCTTCTTTCTGAAAAAGTAAGTTCATGCATTTCTCCCCATCACCAAGAATCCTCATACCTGGTTCAGACAAATGACCTAGACGTCTATGGATTAGATCCATTGGCACTGTCGAAACAGCGTGAGCATTCACTGTCTCTTGCCTGGTTTGCAAGAGCTTGGAAGACTCCTCCTCAAGGATGTGTCGCACTTGAGCCTTATATTTATACAAACCATTTTCCTTAGAAGCAACTAACAGTTGATCGCCAGTGACTTTAACATTATCAAAGACTTTACAATGATCCCTACTAAAAACGACAGTATAACCCTTGTCAGTGATTTGACTAACGGACAGTAAATTGCTGGAGAGGTCAGGCACATGGAGAACATTTACAAGGCTAATATTGGAGCACAAAGGGACCCTACCACTACAATTGCTATGTAATTTATTACCATTAGCTATATAAATTGTAGAATTTTTACCTCTAGGTTCTTCTAGTAGCTCCTTATTAGCAACCATATGTTGGGACGCTCCGGAATCCACGACAAAATCATGGCAGCTGCTGCCGCTTCATACCATGGCTGATGCAAGCATAGTGTGGTTCTCCTCATTGTTCTTCAGCTCCTTCTTGTGCTTAAAGCAACGCTTGATAGTGTGTCCGCTCTTCTTGCAGAACTGGCAAAACATAGGCGATGACTTCTTCTTCTTGCTTCCTAGGTAGGCCTTCACACCCTCCTGGTCACTCGCACTTCTCCGGTGTTCTTCTTGTAGCAATCTGGCACGCACAAGCTCCACCGTGAGTTTGCTTGTAAGACAGGCGGTTTCCAGACCCGACACCAGGTTGTCAAATTCCTGCGGTAAACCACTCAACAGGATCTCCGCTACCTCATCATCGTCTATCTTCTTGCCTATATCATCGAGCTGTTGAACGAGCCGCATCACCGCCTCGACATATTCCGACATGCTGCTGTACTGGTTGTATTCTACTTTATGCAGTTGACGTAGCAAGAGCACTTTTCGGTATAGGCCCTTGGACTCGAAGGCATCGGCGAGTTTCTTCCAGGCATCCTTTGCCGACGTGGCATCTCGCACGTACTGGTACAGTGCAGGCTTGATCGTTAAACATATCTTAGCTAAAGCGCGGCTTTCGTGGGTCGCATTGGTGTCCGTACCTTCCACACAGCCCCATAGACCATCCAGCGTTAGTAGCATCTTCATAGCAAATTTCCAATTTGAATAGTTTGCCAAGCCATCCAGTTTCTCAACTGGAATGTGCCCGTTATTTTCACTGTTTGACGACATTTTGGACTAATTTGTAGTGACTAGTTGAGCAATCGAAGAAAAGTGAGGTTATATGCAAACGAGGGAAGTGCAATTCTAACCTCAAAAAAATGACACTATTTCCGACGTACCTTTCTGCGGTTTTGTTTTCAGTATCCTCGCAGCACTCTCTTCTGGGTACATAAACTGATGTGCAGGATGAAGGCGCAGGGCCTTGCGTAGGACTGCGGCGAAGGATGTCGTCGAAAATAAAATGCTTCTTTTACTCAACAAAATCGTAGTTTTAATTTGCAATAAATTACACTACATTTCGTCCATGTCAAAGGGTCGATTAAATCGGATTATTATATATCACATGTTTAAAAGTTATAAAATAAAATTGACTTATGAGGAGCCATTACGTTTCGAGCGGAGGGGAAAACGAAAGAGAACCCGGATAGGTGTATAGTGGCAACATTGATCATAGAGAGAGGTGTTGCCTGTGTAATAATAGAATGAGATGTAAAGGGTATACTACACGATTCTAACATTAAGAAATATTTTTGAAAACCTATTTGTAAACGACTGTTTGTTTCTTCTTAAATAAAATAAATAAAATATTTTTTTAAAGTTTTGAATATGTAAATACGATTGCATGTTTTTTTATCCAAAAAACTTGTACCGTAAAACGGGGTGAGTAGGTTTCGCGGGGAGTGTTGGGTTATGAATGGGGAGAGAAGGTTTGAGAGGGGGGTGAGAAGGGATTTTAAGGCTACTGCTACAAAAATAATGTATTCCAATTTAAAATGGGGCTATAGTAATACGCATAATAAAACAAAATCGATCCAAAAACCTTCCAAAATCACCTTTGTATGAAAAACCCTCTCACCCCAAATACGAGGCACTACGGGGTGAGGCGGGTTTTCCTCTTTATCGTCAAAGTTATGAAATGGAACTACCCAAAATAAAATACAAACTAAAATACAAACGTCCGAACCACTTATTATATACACCATTCAGTTTTCACATGTAAAAATAAAATTTTATCGAGGTTTGAAAGTCAAATTTCACCCAACTTACCCCATTTTACGGTACTATTTAATGCTTTCATGATATTCACTTAGGTTAAGTTAAGAGTTTAGGTTAGGTTAGATTTTAAATTTGAATCACTTGGCAGAGTAGTATATTATAATGTAGGTACAGCTACCATTTCTCTCGGGTTGACAATGTTCTGCACGTGCAGCAGAGCGCTCCACCAGTACTCGCGGCAATGAACGACCTGCAAACAATATTCCTTTAAATACATATATACACGGTGTAACATGAGGAAACCGAATAATTTTAACCACGCATTTCTGAGGTCAAAAGAAGTAAAAAAGTAATATGAGTTTAGGTCAATTAAGTACGCTAAATAATTTTTTTTTGTTTTGTTTTTTCCATTTTTTTTAATGTATTTGTACATATAAAATAAATTTTATTGGTAAACTTGTCACTTACAACTAATTTTTACATTTTTTTTTCGTAAAACCTACTTTTTGCAAAGTGTTACTTGTCGCTTTTTTACATCTATCAATAAGGATATTTAGACTACGTCCCATAGCAGCAAAATCGCCATCAAAAAGGCGTTTTGCACTATGTAACAATAAAAACATGATTTTTTTTAATTGGTATTTACTCTGAAACTAAGCGAATTTCAAAAATGTTTATTTGACATTTTCGTCTCTAAATATGATCAGGAATACGCTGTTGAAATTATTCGGTTTCGTCATGTTACACCGTGTATCTATTTGCAGTATCTTTCCTTAAACACGTCGAAAATACAAAAGATAAAGCTGACGCACAAAAAGCGGTATACATTTGTTACCTACTTGTATCGTAGTAAACTTATATCGGTGAAATATCAAAAATACTTTTTAAAAATCTTTTAAATCATGGAAATGATTGATATCGTTAAGGCCCCGGTACACAGTGGTCAAGGATGGTCCATGATAAGCCATCGCCATTGTATACAATGGTGGACGACTGACCATCAGTTGTCTATCGTGGTGCGCAATTGGGAAGTTGTCAGTTTTATGACACTTCAAAAGATTCGTATGGGAATCGCGGCGTAGCGTGGCCTGTAGCCCCCTCCAGACTATGCGCGTGAATCGCGGGCGAAGCCGCGAACGCGAGTGTGGAGTCGATTTTCGCAGACAGACAGCGAAATCGACTCCACACTCGCGTTCGCGGCTTCGCCCGCGATTCACGCGCATAGTCTGGAGCTTGTGGTGTTCATACAGTCACCCAATGCAATGGCTTGGCATGGCCCACCATCAGCAACTGTGTACGGGGGCCTTTCAGACCTGTTGAGCGCGGTCGACCGCCGTGGGCCCGTCGGTGAGGCGCGGCTCGGCGGCGCGCAGCAGCACGGCCGCCGCCAGCAGCGGGAACAACCGCACGTAGCGGTTCAGGTAGAACCGGGGCAGGTTACTCAGCGACACTGAAACGGGACACGGCGTTAGAAAGACCCCACGTCTTTTGAGTGTCAGCGTCTATACAAGTAAAGGATGACTCACGTTAGACCGGGCCGTGTCCGGGCCGGAGCTTCCGGCGCATCGTTTTCTATGGAAAGCATCACGTGATCGCCTGTCATGTCATAGAAAAGTAAGCACCGGAAGCTCCGGCCCGGACACGGCCCGGACACGGCCTGGTCTAACGTGAGTCGTCCTTAAATGTGTGTCGCTACGCAGAGGCGCCACCGTCGCCTCGAGCAGCAGCCATAAAGTCAAAGTCAAAACCAAATTACTTTATTCATGTAGGCCTAGTAACAAGCACTTATGAACGTTTTACATAATAATATATTATCTTAAGCTAATTATCAGAGCAATTTATTGAAGTTAATATTATTCCATAGTAATATTGGATTATTATACAAGTTGAATAGACGCCGATGCTCGGGAGAGGCTTGTGGGATTTTCCTAAGAGCGCTTTTACATCCTCGATCCGATCTGAGTTGGTCTGTCTGAACCTATCGTGCGTCATCGCTATTATCGCTAACGTTCTCAGAATTAGAGATGCACCGGATATTCGGTTACTATCCGGTATCCGGCGGCCTATCCGGCAAATTTTTTACTATCCGGCCATTATTTTACTATCCGGCCGGATACCGGATAGCGACCTACTATCCGGCCGGATACCGGATAGTAACATTGCTTGATTTCGGAGTAAACCAATTGGATTTAAGAAACAGACACGGTCATAATCGTACTTGTCTATTATTTTAAAACAATTTAATCATTCCACTGACTTGCACGCGCACTAATTTTGTACCTAGAAATGAGTCCGCGCGAACGTTTACTAGGAAACAGGTGAAACCTGCAGAACGCGCACCTGAAAAACCGAAATGTAGGTATTAGTTCCGCCGGATGAATATTCGGCGGCCGGATACCGGATATTCGGCCAATGGTCAGGCCGAATATCCGGTATCCGGTATCTGGCCAAACAATTTAACTATCCGTTGCATCTCTACTCAGAATGCACGTTTGGCTGTAGCCACGCGGTTTAGGGTTAGTCTTTGGTGGTCAAGGGTGTGTTCACTCACGTGACTCTGTTTTGCCAGCGCTGGTGTAGACCAGTAGCAGTCCGCTTAGCACGAAGAAGGAGTCTACGGCGAGGTGGCCCGCGGCCACAACAAAATACCTCTGCCCACTAACCTGTAAAACAAGACCCATCAAAAACATAAATGTAAAAAAGGAGAGCCAAGTTCAATACAAAAATTATGCTTGGCTGTGGGGTTCGCCGCAAAAAGAATGGAGATTTAAATGAGTGCCAAGTTCTATGCAAAATCCAAATATGTATTTAAAGGAACAAAATAACATTATAAACAAGTATTAAACTCTATTTCTTTGCTTTATTGGATACCTATAACAGTTGCTGTTATTTAAAAAAATGCGAGATCTTAAAGCAGGTTAGATTTGACTTGGCCAGTTTTCATTACATCAGTCATTTTATAAAGTTATTCAACATATATATTTTGTAATTCTGATAAAAACTGGCCAAGCCAAATCTAACCTACTTTAAGATCTCACATTTTTTTTAAATAACAGCAATTGTTTAGGTATCCAATAAAGCAAAGAAATAGAGTTTAATACTTGTTTATAATGTTATTTTGTTCCTATAAATACATATTTGGATTTTGCATAGAACTTGGCACTCATTTAAATCTCCATTCTTTTTGCGGCGAACCCCACATCCAAGCATAATTTTTGTATTGAACTTGGCTCTCCTTTTTTACATTTATGTGTTTGATGGGATATCAATACTTTTTGTAAAGAAAACTAGGCAGGTATTGAGATTTAATGTTTTTTCTTGTATTTCCGCTGCATGTTTTTTACTTCTGTTCTTTGTATTAATCATGTGGTGCCGCGCGCCGCCAACGATACACCGTTGGCCGGTTGTTTAGCGCGTATTACAGGTTTTTTGTATGGGGACCCCCCCTATTTTTTAACTTTTTTTATTTTTAGATTTTTTCCTACGCTTACACACAATTACCGAGCTGGATTCCAAATTTCATCCTTCTAGGTCATCTGGAAGTAGGTTAGGTTTAGGTACTATATGTCAGTCACAATAAAAAAGAAATTTGTATGGGGACCCCCCCTATTTATTAACTTTTTTTTGTTTTTAGATTTTTTCCTACGCTTACACACAATAACCGAGCTGGATTCCAAATTTCATCCTTCTAGGTCATCTGGAAGTAGGTTAGGTTTAGGTACTTATATGTCAGTCACAATAAAAAATGGTTTTTTTGTATGGAGGGGGGTCCTCATACAAAAAAACCATTTTTTATTGTGACTGACATATAAGTACCTACTACGTATTACAGGTTTTTTGTATGGGGACCCCCCCTATTTTATAACTTTTTTTAATTTTTAGATTTTTTCCTACGCTTTCACACAATAACTGAGCTGGATTCCAAATTTCATCCTTCTAGGTCATCTGGAAGTAGGTTAGGTTTAGGTACTTATATGTCAGTCACAATAAAAAATGGTTTTTTTTGTATGGGGACCCCCCCTATTTTATAACTTTTATTAATTTTTAGATTTTTTCCTACGCTTTCACACAATAACTGAGCTGGATTCCAAATTTCATTCTTCTAGGTCATCTGGAAGTAGGTTAGGTTTAGGTACTATAGGTCTGTCAGTCAGTCTTAAAATTTACGACTTTTTGACCTTCATATCTTTATAACCGTTTGAGCTAGCTTCATGAAATTTGGGCTTCTAGATGTCCTTATGGATATAATTAAACACACGTAGTTTTATGTGTTTACGTTAAAGATGTTTTGAGTTATAGAAGGGTCAAAAGTGGCACCAAGTGGTTCGTGTAATATTACACTTGGCGCTGGCTAGCCAGTTCCTTTGCTTGAACTTGGCTTGACACGCTGCCGCGTGTCTAGATAATACAGCCGGCTTAGCCACGACAAAGAAACGCTTTTTGTCTCTCTATCACTCTTCCATATTAGTGTGACAGTGACAGTTGCGTTTCGATCGCTACTGAACGTAAGCGATTGGCATGTTGCCTACACGGCCTGGTTATTTTTTACTAAAATGCGAATTATTCGCTTATAATCACGTTTTAAATTTATAACATTTATACGCCTTTACAGTAGTAACATTTAAAGTGGAGTGTTTTAACAAAATTACTAGTGCATTATTCTGCTATTTAATTCTTTAAATGTTTCAAAAATAGCAAAACAAAAACCTGGCTTAAAGGATCTGCATCCAGGCCATAATTGTAATAAAAAGTGACATAGCAGCGACCTACTGATAACTTGCGACCTTGCGACTTAGCGACAGGCGACCTAATAGCGTCATACTGACGACCTGCGACATACAGTGATATAATAGAGACATATCGGGGACCAGCGACCTAATAGTAGTGGCGACATTGGCGACTGGCGACATATATACTAGCGACTGGCGACATAATATAATGACTGACGACATGCTAGCAAACTGGAACTGGCGACATACAAATGACAAATCTCAGCCTAAATTTACCAGGGCATCAGACTTAGAGAAAAAGTTGCTTGTATTGTGGCATGTAGCGGGGCACGATTAAAAAAAAAACTAAAGGTCGATAAGTCTTTTCGTTAACATAACTTTCGTGCTTTCAACAAATTAAAAGTGGAAAAGATCAGATTGTAGCTCAGATGGCAGGGCACTGGGCTAGCGATCCAGTGGTCGTGGGTTCAGGTCCCACCCAAGACAGTGAATTTTTCATTTTTGGTTTATTTAGTTTTGTCACGAATAAAAACATTCTATTCTATTCTATTCTATTCTAAAAAAATAATTTAACATAGGTACTGCGTCGTACTTTCTCGAAGTACGACGCAGCCCAGCAAACATTTTAAGTATTTTTTCCTAGGCTCGAAGAAGATTTTTCCAATTTAAGTGAAAATGACGTCCTAAGTCACCAATTATTTTACGTATTGTACACTTTTACTTCCAAGTCAAAATATAGGGATAATAAAACGTAAATTTCACTTCATAAATACACCATGAAGTCAGGGACTTAGGGGTTGAAAATAAGGCAAAATATTAGGTAAAATTAACCTTAAACCCTGACCAATAGGTCAAATCTACTAATAAGGTATTTTAGGTGTATTTGCGACGTAATTATTACTTATACGGGGACTATGAAGTCACGGACTTAATGGTTGAAAATAAGTCCTATTACTAGGTAAAATTAACTTCGTACCCTGACCAATAGGTCAAATATACTAATAAGGCCTTTTAGGTGTATATGCGACGTAATTATTTCTTATACGGAGATCATGAAGTCAGGGACTTTATGGTTGAAAATCTGTCGAAATATTAGGTAATATTAACTTCGAACCCTGACCAATAGGTCAAATGTACTAATAAGGCATTTTAGGTGTATATGCGACGTAATTATTTCTTATACGGGGACCATGAAGTCAGGGACTTAATGGTTGAAAATAAGTCGAAATATTAGGTAAAATTAACTGCAAAGTCTGACCAATAGGTCAAATGTACTAATAAGACATTTTAGGTGTATTTGCGACGTAATTATTTCTTATACGGAGACCTTTAGGTCGTCGATTTTATGTCGATTTAGCTACTAATTTTAGGTAAATGTTACTTAAAATAGATACCAAATTGCGACCATATAGTTAAAATCACTTGTAAAGTACTATCAATACCATAAGGTTGTGCCGCCATTTGCTTTCATTATAACGAGATGCTAAATATGAAATTGCATAACTTAAGTAGTTATATCTTGAATGGTGCCATCGCACGGTACTTCATTGTGCTAATATTCAAAATAAAACAATATTTTTGATCAAGTCAATACACTCACACACACAAATATTCAATTACAACACTCAATTACAAGCAAATTTATATGCATTTTGATTTTATAAAATGTTGAAAACTTAAATATTTCAAAAGCCCATCGATAGTTTTGTATGTAAACCTAACATACTGCACGAAAAAATTTTCTGTGCATTAGATTTCATCGTTCTTCATCAGCGTAATCGGCCTAAATTATTTTACATGACTTAGTGGCCGCCATTATCATTGCACAACTTAAAGTTGTTTTCTTGTTAGACATTTTGTTTCTGAGTGAAAAGAATATATAAGCGTAAAATGTTTGTGTCTCTTTTTCTCTTCATCGCGTCTCATCTAAATATTGCCTCGCAGAGTAACTATATGGATAAAAATATGTCGCCATCACGTCTAAAGGTGGTAAAGAATACCAAATTAGTACATTTTCACTACGCGGCACGTCGTGGCGACGTCGAATCCACATCGGAAACATGACCTAGTGTTGACCTAATGGTTGTAATCACTAATTTACCGTCAATAAATACGTCGCCGGCACGTGCGTTTTTTCCCCATTTATGTCGCCGGCACGTGCCCACGACGTCGATTCGACGTGCCTCATTTTGGTCTCCTAAATTGTGCGACCTAAAATAGGTGCCTTTTTCGGAATATCGACCAAAAATGTTTGCTGGGAGGAGTGTAGAATGAATTTTATGACTGACTTAGAAATACAAAATACTTAAGTGAAGGCAAAGGACATACGCTTTCGCTCGTTTCCTCTTCGTTAACAGAATGTTGTCGAAGCATGAGCGAGGAGTGTAGTATGATGATCCAGAGCACGGAGAGGGCGCGGACGCCGTGCAGGCAGGCCAGGCCGCCAGGCGCGGCCGTCAGCAGCCGCGTGTTGCGGTGTAGCGAGAACGCGCATAGCCACTGGTCTCGAGGCTCTGGCTCTGCCAACATAGTCATTTTATCATACCCCTAAACTTAAAGTGGTTAAACAATTTAACAGGCTGGTGACTTGCGCAGTGTTCCTTAATTACGAGTTTTGATGATAGCCACAGGGACTTATTATGTAAGTTGGCTCATTTGCAGTATTTGCCACACCAGGCCCAATGCCCTGTAGTCATTACTAGCCGCCCCTTTCACAGCACCCATCAAGACAGCTGACCCTAATAATATCTGGCCGCCCAAGGCCGAGGCCAACTGGGAATTAGGGCAATACCGCCACAATACTGGACAGTAAATGCCATCCTTTAATCATGACATGCTTCATACTTATTACTCTAGCAACCTATCGCTTGTAATTTGTTCACTTCTGTAGCGGTATCCAGACGGGATCAGAAATGAAATTGGCGTCAATCTCCAATTTTAGATCTTTGGTGATATTAGAGCCCTCTAAATTGAAAAAATGCCTCACAAATTGGTATTCTTGCGTCCGCACCTCTTTTTATCGGTAATATCGGTCATTATCGGCGATTGAATTCGGCGAGCCAAATTGGCGTTTGCGTCCGCACGTCCTGCCGGCCTAGCCAACGTTACAATCGCTATCGCTTCGACAACGAAAAGCGTTATGTCTCTCTATCACTCTTCCATATTAGTGTGACAGTGACAATTGCGTTTCGATCGCTACGAAGCGTAAGCGATTGACATCTTGGCTACGCGGCCTGATTCGATCGGGCAATTTAATCATATTGGCGAAAATTTGACTAGTCTGGATACGCCTTATATCTTATTGATATCACATTTGAGCTATAAAAGGACGTGTATTTCAGTTCAAAATCACACCATTTCCTTCCTCTGTGTGCATTCTAAAACATAGGGCTCTGCGCAATACACTTATGGCGCCCGCTCCACTCTCGTGCGCGAATCGCGAACGCGAATGTGGAGTCGATTTCGCTGATTTGGGATCTCTACTCCACACTAGACATGTGCGCCGCGCCGCCGCCGCCGACGATTTTTCCACGCCGCCGCCGCCGATAAATTTGACCGGCGTATAATCGGCGTGGGAAATTTTGATACCTATCGTATCTTATTCCATGTTGCGTAGTGAGTAGATAGTGTCAGAGGTATAAATTAAAGATCCTTATGCTTTATCGCTTATTATTTGCCAGTGAAGCAAATTAGTATCATTTTTGTCGTTGCGGTGTTAGCTGTGATAACGATTTAACGATTCTGGATCTCAGGTTATTATTTGATATTTTATCGCACAGCTTTTTTGTAGAACGCATTTTGTTTTACATCAATAGTCTGTTTATTGTCAATTTAATCAGTGAACTAAAGTCAAGAAAATAGCAGTAGGTTCATATCCTAGGATATAAACATGCTATTTTCTTCTTAGAATCTCCAGCAAGCTGTCACCGCGATTATAATTGCGTATTTTATGATTTCTCGTATGATCAATCATCAGTCATAAAAATATACGTCTTATCGTAAAATTGTAAATCGATTCGCGAGTGAAAAAAAGGTGAAAATAAGTGGAAGAAGGAGGATAATGACGAACCAACCACTCATCTGGCGGCCGCCACCAAGAACCTAAAATTACATTGAGGTAAGGTCGGCCCCATTAAAAACATAAACTAACACTCATAGCCATAGTCCCTTCTATCTTCGGATTCTTCGGGCTGCGCTACCGCAGGTCCTTCAAGCTTACATTCCGCTCCATTCGCTCCGCCATATGATAGATATGATTTGATTTATTTATCACATAATATACAATTTCATTTAAAACTACACACGATAAATTCTTAGTCAATTTATGGTGATTATCAGCTTCTTTTACTTAACAATATATATTTCAATCAAAATTATAAAAGCCCTGTTAAAGCTTCGTAATAAGCTATACCTAAACAATTATACCTACTTATAGGAACTTAAATCACCAAGTATCATCACTAAGCTAGCAGTGAAGAAAACAAAGTAGACCTTTAATATTCAATAAAACGGGACACTTCAAAGACATTCTGTTGAGCGAATCAACCTGCCAGAGACGTTTACTTTCGAAAACAATGACACCTTTATTCTAACATAGATTTCTGTTAAACTTCAGTTCAGACAAATTTAAAGTATTCATCATTATTTCGTAACAAATCCTAGGTGAAGCGACAGTGGCTGGGAAAAGTCAATATAGATTTAAGGCAACATAAATAGTTTATTTTTTTGTGTTTTACTTGTACATATTTCGCTTACAAAGTAAGTAAAAATACTGCCTAAAATGTAGCGTTTTAAAGTATCCTTTTTATTTTAATATTACCGCTAACCGTTTAGCCCGCTCCACACTCGTGCGCGAATCGCGGCGCGAAGCCGCGAACGCGAGTCTGGAGTCGATTTCGCATATCAGCGAACTAGACTCCACACTCGCGTTCGCGGCTTCGCCCGCGATTCACGCGCATAGTCTGGAGGGCGCTTTAGGTTGGCATTGGTAACAAATTGTTGCCAAGTGACATGCCGGGATATAATTTTCGGCAATAATTTAGAAAACACACATAATAGGGTAAAGGCACCAGTAGTCAGCCTTATAACGACTTTTTTAAGTTTGAACGTTCAGCATTTCTACAGGATTAGTCGGATAATTAAACTAATGACATAGTTAGATCAATTGTTTATCATAATTTTAAACCAAAATATTAAAAAAAATAACAATCATCTTTATAATATCTATAATTAACTTTAAACAAAAAGTGGCACTTTTCTCCAGTAGTCAGCCTCCAAAATCCAGTAAGCAGCCTCTGTGTACCCAGTACTCAGCCTTTATAATATTCATAATAATTTGATCAAAATCACTTATATTTATATCATAACCAACAATATAATTATCATTATTTTTTCTTATAAGTACATACAATTCTTATGACACGAAATTTGTTGTTTGTTAAATTTTAGTTAAGTACTATGTACTTAACTAAAAAAGTTGTCAAGCGGACCCCAGGCTCCCATGAGCCGTGGCAAAAATGCCGGGATAACGCGAGGAAGAAGAAGGTACCTATTCGGTAAAAAATAATGAAACGATTCTATTCAGATCTAATTATCATTAATAAACAAAGTCATATACCTAGCAGGAAAAAGCAAAATGAGAGTTATGTACCTATAGTTAACGTCATTAATATGTATACACTTTTGAACCTTATTTCAATGAGATAGGGTTTAAAAATGTGGACATATTTTTGGCGGCGACGTACCAAGCAATGTCAATGGCTGAGTATTGGATCCGCGAAGTGAAGTGAAGAAGTTCCAGTGGTCAGCCGCATTATAACGTAATTTCAAATGCGGCTGACTACTGGATTTTACTTAAAATTGACTAGGGCATGCCTAACTAAATTTGAAAATGTAAATTTAACGGTCCTAACGGTCGTGTTGGCTCGAAAATAATAAAATAAACGAATAACCCAAAGGTCAGCCGTGGGGGGCTGATCACTGGATTTTTTGGAAAAAAGTGTTATCCAGTGGCCAGCCCCTCAATTTATAAGTGAAATATAGATATTTTCAACAAAACATAATCCAATTTAATAGATAAAGTAATAAACAAACCAATCATTAACAAAAATAATAACTTGCAACATTAAAACATAGTTTTTCTTGCCTGTTAAGAGAACACCACGTGCAGTAAAAAATATGGCGGACATGACACTTTTGCACTCGTCGACAAACAGCACTTGTATGAACGAGTATATTTCTTCCCCCCGTTCCCTCACCGCACCTGTCGTGTGACGTATTAACCAATAAGGAATCAAAGCTCCTATTTGAGTACTCGCGATTTGTTTAAACGAATATACCAGATATTTATGACCAATAAACGACTCAAAAGGCTGACCACTGGTCCCTGGCTGGCCACTGGTGCTGTTACCCTATGCTTTAGATAGCCTAGTAAATACTCAGCAGGCTTTAATGTAGAGTTTCTACAGCCACGTTCTCATGCAGTATCAAAAATTATGCTACGCCGATTTCACGCCGATCACGCCGCCGCCGCCGGTCAAAAAATCATCGGACGCCGCCGCCGATGATTTTGCCATCGGCGCACATCTCTACTCCACACTCTCGTGCGATTCGCGCAAGAGTGTGGAGCGGGCTTTTAGAAAAATAAGTTAATTGTATCGCGAGGCACGTTGTACATTCTTACCTTTTTTCAGTAAAAACATATGATGCAGTTCATATGTTGTACTGACGACTGTCAGTAGCCCAAGCAGTCTTAACAAGATACATCTGAAAAAAGTGCTGTTTTTAGTGCTCGGACAGAATGTGTGTGTGCTCGGAAAACAATTATAATTCCTGTGCTAAAACGGTGTCCGTCACTTTCTATCCCGCGGAGTTAAAAAGTGAGAGGTATTTTATCACGTAAGTAGATCCAAAAAAAAGCGATCCATTACGCCTGCATCCCGTTAAGACTTTCGGACCACGTGGCCGGAGGGAGGGTTAATATCATACTAAATATGAAAGTTTATTACGTTCTGATATTTCGTTTTTGAATGTATCGTTTTTAGAAAGTTATTTTGCACCTTAAAATTGGTATTTTTTTTTCTACTCGTATACCTAAGGTAAACGTACTGGTGCTCGACGTAGTCCCAGTACATGTCATCATGAAACTTAAGCCATTGTCAAAAGAAGTGACAGCAAGTTATAATCTATTGGGCATTCGCATATCGCCAGTGTTCGATACATTTACCTTATGTATATTGGCCGGCTGTATAGATGTCGCAGTCGGATCATATAATCCGCCGTATTACATTACGCCTAGCCGTTTTCAAAAGCAGGGGCGTTTTGAAATGCGGCGGTTCAACGATTAGCCGGATTGAATGCGGCTGAATGAGAATCCGCCGGAATGTATTCGGCGCCATACGTTCTTCAACACGGCTAGCCGTAACTAATACAGCGAGTCATTAGCCGCCGCTTAGACAGTTTTTAGTTCCCATTTTTAACACTCGTGGCGCTGCCTGGCATAACAACAACAAACTATGAAAAACGCTGGGGTGTCCATCAAATCTGGAGTTCATCGGACGGTTTCTTTTCAAAAAACATTTCCTTCACAACTTAACTAGACGGAGCCCCGCTTCGCGGGGCTCCTATTTCTGAACGGTTTGCCCTTCGGGCATCTGAAGCTACCTAACGAACCTAACCTACATACCTATTGATTTAGTGAGACGTCCGTGAAAACATTACACTTTGGGGGAAAAAAGCGTAGGAGGTAAGTAGGTTAGGTTCGTTAGGTAGCTTCAGATGCCCGAAGGGCAAACCGCCCAGAAATAGGAGCCCCGCATAGCGGGGCTCCGTCTATTTAAGTTGTGAACGAAATGTTTTGGAAAAAAAATGCATGTAGTGCGGTGGGGCCATGGTAAAAATAAATTAAATTGCAAACAATGTCAAACTTCAGTTACGTAGGCGACCGAAAGAACTGGTCACTTTACAATCTAAATAGTAGTAAGTACGATGCGGCTAAACGTAGGCCGCCTTATTGAAGAACGTATCGCAATGACAATCCGGCTAATCGTCGAACCGCCGCATTTCAAAACGCCCCTGTTTTTGAAAACGGCTAGCCGTAATGTAATACGGCGGATTATACGATCTGACTACGACATATACAATAGTATGTTCTCACAAAGCGACGTAGTCTCCCTAGTAGCATTTTCGTTGGGGCCCACGGTGCCAACGGTAGGGAAAACGTTGGGATGAGGTTCGTTCCGTAGCCAACGTTAATTTTGTATTGGCCCACCATCGCATTTACCAACATTCGCTGTGGCACAGATGCCCAACAATGGGCCTTTGTGTATTTTGGTACCGTTGGCTAAACAACGATAATATTCGTAGGCCCAATGATGACATATATCGCATTTACCAACATTGGCAGTGGCAGTGATGCCCAACAATGGGCCTTTGTGTATTTTGCTACCGTTCGCTAAACAACGATAACATTCGTTGGCCCAATGGTGACGAATACCGCATTTACCAACATTGGCTGTGGCACGGATGCCCAACAATGGGCCTTTGTGTATTTTGGTAACGTTGGCTAATCAACGATATCATCCGATGGCCCAATGATGACGAAAATCGCATTTACCAACATTGGCTGTGGCACTGATGCCCAACAATGGGCCTTTGTGTATTTTGGTAACGTTGGCTAATCAACGATATCATCCGATGGCCCAATGACGACAAATATCGCATTTACCAACATTGGCTGTAGCATTGATGCCCAACAACGGGCCTTTGTTTATTTTGGTAACGTTGGCTAATCAACGATATCATCCGATGGCCCAATGACGACAAATATCGCATTTACCAACATTGGCTGTAGCATTGATGCCCAACAACGGGCCTTTGTTTATTTGGTAACGTTGGCTAATCAACGATATCATCCGATGGCCCAATGACGACAAATATCGCATTTACCAACATTGGCTGTGGCACTGATGCCCAACAATGGGCCTTTGTTTATTTTGGTAACGTTGGCTAATCGACGATATCATCCGATGGCCCAATGACGACAAATATCGCATTTACCAACATTGGCTGTAGCATTGATGCCCAACAATGGGCCTTTGTGTATTTTGGTAACGTTGGCTAATCAACGATATCATCCGATGGCCCAATGATGACAAAAATCGCATTTACCAACATTGGCTGTGGCACTGATGCCCAACAATGGGCCTTTGTTTATTTTGGTAACGTTGGGTAATCAACGATATCATCCGATGGCCCAATGACGACAAATATCGCATTTACCAACATTGGCTGTAGCATTGATGCCCAACAACGGGCCTTTGTTTATTTGGTAACGTTGGCTAATCAACGATATCATCCGATGGCCCAATGACGACAAATATCGCATTTACCAACATTGACTGTAGCATTGATGCCCAACAATGGGCCTTTGTGTATTTTGGTAACGTTGGCTAATCAACAATATCATCCGATGACCCAATGATGACAAATATCGCATTTACCAACATTGGCTGTGGCACTGATGCCCAACAATGGGCCTTTGTTTATTTTGGTAACGTTGGCTAATCAACGGTATCATACGATGGCCCAATGACGACAAATATCGCATTTTCCAACATTGGCTGTAGCATTGAGGCCCAAAAATGGGCCTTTGTGTATTTTGCTACCGTTCGCTAAACAACGATAACATTCGTTGGCCCAATGGTGACGAATACCGCATTTACCAACATTGGCTGTGGCACGGATGCCCAACAATGGGCCTTTGTGTATTTTGGTAACGTTGGCTAAACAACGATAACATTCGTTGGCCCAGTGAGCACAAATATCGCATTTACCAACATTGGCTGTGGTACTGATGCCCAACAATACCAGTTGAGTTTGCTTGTGGCGTCACTAGATGGCGTTACTGTCTCCAAACATAGAAGTTATAGTTATTTTCTCGATTATTCCGGATATAATCATAATATTTTTTAAAAGTAACTTATAAATCTAATAGCTATGACTATAAAATTTATACATAAATTTAAAAAATTGTATTTTACCAACATTTTCTCAATTTAAATCTCAAAAAACATAAATCTCGCTTACGAAGTTTCGAAGTGCGGTTAGTATATATACAAATTAGAGTGTATAGTAAGTGTACTTGCTTCGGCAGTACATATACTAAAATTGGAACGATACAGAGAAGATTAACAACAACTGCTGCCTAGGGCCTTCATGTGGATACAACCAATGCCTACCGTAGTGTAATTGTAATATTTATCAGGAAAGGCCCAACGTCGTATTACACAACCACTTACCTAACGTAGGGTAACTGTAGGACTCGTAAACAAAAGCCCATTACATAATTAGACTGTAGGCAGGTAGGCACACTATAAATTACACAACTATTTACCTAAGGTAGTATTGTAAGAATCCTACACAAGGCCCAACGTTAAAGTTACAATGTTGGCCCTTTGTGGGACAAGCTGTGTTGGGCCTTCAATCTGGTGCACGACTACCTACCGACCTACCTGACTTGCCGTTGGGTAATTGTTGAATTTGCAAACAGAAGCACAACGAAAAAATTGCCCTTTTTTATTTTTTTGCAGTTGGCCCTACAGCAAGCCATACGGCCAAATGTAACAATTAACCAACCATCAAACAAATGAGTATAGGCCCAACCACGGCCCAACCAAAACCACCACCGTTGAATAATTGTATGATTTATTTAAATAGGCCCAACGAAAAAATTACTCTAATGGGCCTCTGTTGGGAATCTTCGGGAGGGCCTTTGTCGAGGGCCCTCCAGCAAATCGTACGGCCAAATGTAACAATTAACCAACCATCAAACAAATGTGTATAGGCCCACCCACGGCCCAACCAAAACCACCACCGTTGAATAATTGTATGATTTATTTAAATAGGCCCAACGAAAAAATTACTCTAATGGCCCTCTGTTGGGAATCTTCGGGAGGGCCTTTGTCGAGGGCCCTCCAGCAAATCGTACGGCCAAATATAACGGTTGCCCAACTAATACGTAAACAAAGGCCCAACAAAATCCCTACAAGAAAATGCTATTAGGGCTATGGCGGCGTAGGGCTTGTCTGCGGGCAGCCGGCAGAACTGCAGCGAGTAGTTGAGGCGCGCCGGCAGCAGCGCGTGCGCAGTGCACGCGCGCGGCACGCACACGCCCAGCCGCAGCGACACTGCCACACGCTGCGACTGCGCTCTGCATAAGATCATTAAGATTCAAGTTCAACACAAAACAGGAGACCTTTTTATAGGTTTCTGGGCGGCTAGAGGATAAAATAAAGGGGTCGATTTTTTGAATGGAAAACTTCTTTAGCGGCGCTGTGCACTTTTTGTGATAAGGAAAAAATTTTAAACTCGCGAGAGCGTAATATATGTAGGTATAACGTGATGTCACCCTCTAACTGGTATAATATAACTCGAGTACTAACAGTGATGTGCTTAGGGGTTTCAAGTAATGCGACGAAATAACGCTAGATGGCGTTAACCTCAATTATACATAGTGCGTCATTGAGGTTTCACTTCTGCCGGCACTCCCGGAGTGCAACCCGTTGTTTTTTTTCTTATTGTCGTTTTTAAGGTTTTGTACCTCAAAAGGAAAAACGGAACCCTTAACACATTCACTGCCCCCGACGCACATGTGCCTCCACCGTCATACAAGTTTGTTCCTAGGTTCCTAAATAAATCTCTTGTGATAAGTAAAAAGAAAACACGCGTATAACACATGATGTGTCTATAATGTATTTCTTTAGGTAGTTAAATAAATATGAACAATGTTATTTTTACATTTTCACTACTTAAAACATTTATTACCAACCAAATAAAAAACTACCTTGATCCATCCCCTATCGTTCTAGCTTTAACCAATTTTCATGTTTTGAAACTTTAGAACTATCATGATTAAGGACATTCATGTAAGTAGTGTCTTTTTATTGAAAAACGCTTTAATTTTTTTTGTAAAGAATTACAGGAATGTAATAAGCTAAGCCACGAAAAACGTTGTCGCCCTGCCTGACACTGTTTGTATAGTCTGCAATCTGTCTGCAATATACTGAAAGGCCTATGAGAGAATAAGTGTAATAACAAATATTACAAAATTAAATTACTATTGATAAATCAAATCACCCCGATATATTCCTATTAGCAAAATATTACAATTTTAGCAGCTTTATTGTTACCTTGAGTAAGTACGAGTAATTCATAGTAAGTAGTAAAACTTCTGTAAGTTTAGTCACATCGAGTAAAATTTATTTACTTGAATATTGCTGCCTAATAAAATACCATATTGTGGTTTGTTTAAGTACATTTTGTTTAATACCTATCTAAAGAAATACACTATAGCATAACACATCGCCGGTGCGCACGTCTGCACCTATAGTTTTTTTGCTGTTGTATTTTTGATTATGAAGTGCAATTTATGGTGGCTAAAAATGTACCATATATTTGATTATTGATCTCACCTACGATTCCTACGAGTCTGATTTGTAAAAAAGCAAAAAAAATATTAACATGGTGTTTTTGGAGCTTTCAAAATTTCTCGAGATACTCGAGAAACTCGAGAAATCTTGGTCGAGAATTCCCGTGCCTCGAGAAACCAGAAACCCTACTGATACCCCATACAAATTTCTACCCCCCTTTTCACCCCCTTTAGGGATGACTTTTGCTACGAAAATTTAAGTAAAATAAAAGTCGACCTACCCTGCTGCTGATTCGGTTGCATTGGACTTCGGTTCGGTCCAGCTCACGTTGCTTGACGACGACATACTGAAGGTAGCCCCCCTACCTTCTGAAGACAGGAAGGTAGGGGCGACCTGAGCGCGGATCACGCAGTATTTGCCCTGGACGGTCATGCCGGGGTGTTCCTCATTAATAGCCAAGCATCGGTAGAAGTCTCCGTAATCTTCGTAATGGCCGCTGACTCCTTGTGGCACGCGGAAGCTGGAAGCGTAGACTGGAACAGGCAATTTATTTATTTACAAGAACGGTTTCAATCTCGGAGTAAATATCTATAGAGCGGCCATTAACAGGCGTTCCCCTCTGCAAAAAGATCGCGGCCGCCGGTCAAGGAGGTTATATAAAACTAGTTGCCACACGTCATACGCCATTCAGCAAACGTCAGTCTAAGCGGAATGATAGGAGCCGAAAATGCCGAATTGCAGCGTTTTCTCGTGCAAAATGAGATCGGAAAGGTCTAGTCTACAAAAAGAACACGTTTCTTATCATATGTAAGTACTATTACATCTAAATATTATCAAATAGTGCATTAACTTTGCAAATAACTAAAAAACATTGTCAATCTGACAGTGATACCAGTGATATGGTATTCCCAAGTAACACAACGTAGCTGAATATTGTTTGAATAATAGAGCATGCCGTACTTAATGCTGAATAAGGTAGCTGTATAACAGCTGAATAAGCGTTATACAGACGTTATACAGACGGTTTGGGCGCAAAGTGGGCAGTGCCCACGCCGCTTATTTCTGAATAACAGTAATGTAATAGCTATATAAGTGTATGCCCACACATTGAATCGCTGAATAACACTTGTATAGAGGCTGTCAAAAGCTTATATACCGCTTTTAAACCAAAGTTATCCAGCTTTGTACACAATGAATCAGTTATTCACACGTTATGAAGCTTTTGGTTCCAAAGTGCATTTTTACAGAAAATATATTCAGATATTTGTGTTAAATCAATGATTTGTCTTCCATTTTAATTTGTGAACTCGTGTCAAAGTGTAGTTTCTGCAGTGAAAGCTTACAAAATAAGGAGGACATCACCCATATATTTATTTGATGTTTACATAACTTCAATTTCATTGCGCATGCGACTTTACTGTTAATATATATATGCATTTTATTTAAAATTTTAAAGCGCCGCGTAAATAATGCACCGTTTCAAAAGTAAATATAGAAAATTTACTACTCCACATTTAAATTTGTAATTTTTCTGCGGTGTTGAGATGTTTTAGTGATAGAAAATGTACTTTGACAAGTTATGCTACGATAAAACTAGTATTAAAAATGAATAAAATGGGTTTTTCAGTTCATTTTCAATTCCTATATAATTGTAGAGGTTAGAAAGTGAGCAACCGTAATGGCGTCCGACTGTGCTGAATATAAGCTGCTGCCACAGCTATTATTGTGCTAATTTCTGAATAAGCATTCACATTATTCGCGTTACTAAGCAACATGTTAGATAATAATGGTCTTAACACAACAAGTTTTGAATAACATCAGTATAATAGTAATTATTTTCTCAATCTTAAAGCCTATTAGGGTTCTATACACAAATAGTAAAAACCACATAGATCCTCACTACTTTGATGATAAAACATTATAGGTATGTAACACGGGCAATATTCAATCCTACTTCCCACTAATATTATAAACGCGATATAATATATAAGTTATATGATAAATCTGGGGGCACGGCAGTTTACACAGTTATTTTTTCCGTTATCAGTTCCGACAAATATGTAGTAGGTAAAGGTAACGCAAAGATGTATGACGTGAGTACGAAGATGTATATAGTATGAGTGGTATGGTTACGAGTATGGTATGAATATGAATATGGTATAGGTGCGAAGGTGAGGGTATATCATTCATTCATTCATATTAGTAGCGGGTATCACGGGTATGAGTACATTTAAGTATAGTTTGATATGGGCAGTATTGTTTAGGTATGAGTACGAGTACAGTGTGGGATGGGTATGAGTAGACCCACTTGAAAACTAAAAACAGTCTGTTCAAAATCGACAGGAGAATCGATTTCGCTATGAGGGTGATTATTTTATTTTTCTCATACCCAGTCCAGTCTACAACTTTTTAATGCAACAATATGAATAACTAGCATTTGACACATTGTTTGCCAACTAACAACAACCTTAAATGGCCATTGGTAAACTTTATCTCGTTGCAGTAAGGTATGAAAATGGTCAGTTAACAGTGTTTACGATGGTAACTAGCAATTGTTTTACGTCATTAAAAGTAGAGATGCAACGGATAGTTGTTTGGACGGATTCCGGATATCCGGCCTGGACACTGGCCGAATATCCGGTATCCGGCCGCCGGATATTCGGCCGGCGGAACTATACCTACATTTCGGTTTTTCAGGTGCGCATTCTGCAGGTTTGACCTGTTTCCTAGTAAACGTTCGCGCGGACTCATTTCTAGGTTCGAAATGAGTGCGCGTGCAAGTCAGTGGAATGATTAAATTGTTTTAAAATAATAAACAAGTACGATTATGACCGTGTCTGTTTCTTAAATCCAATTTGTTTACTCCGAAATCATGCAATGTTACTATCCGGTATCCGGCCGAATAGAAGGTCACTATCCGGTATCCGACCGGATAGTAAAATAGTGGCCGGATAGGCCGGATAGTAACTGGATATCCGGTGGATCTCTAATTAAAAGGACTATGCATCTTGTGTAAAATAACCAATCGAAGAGAATTGTTAAGAAAACTAAACCTCGATTTTTTAAATAATGGTTGGATTAAAGAATATGCGTATTTATTCTTGATGCGTTCCAAATAAAATAAAAACACGCTCAAGCTCAAAGCAATCAGACTCAAGTAGCACTGTTGACCGTGTATAAAGCTACGGAACCCTCTCCACTGCGCACTTGTTGATACTAAGCAGTAGTTTGAATAGCGCTTCTCATTGCGTTCATTTTGCAGCTTTTAGCAGGAAAATATAGTATATGTGTACTAAAATCGCTATAACTTAAGTATAAGTGTTGTTTTAGTATTTATTATTCAGACGTTATGCCAATAAAAGCCATAATTAACCCATATATGCAGCTACTGAATAACAAATAATATGTGGATTTTATTACAGCTTCCAGTAATAGCGTCCACCTTTATTCAAAAACTAGCGTTAAAACAGAAACTGCAACCGCTTTTATACAGTTGAAAGTCTTCACCGACGCTTCTTTTCAGCATTTAGTAGCCACTATCACATTTTTCTTAATATTGTCTGCTTAAAATCATACAACACAGAATATATACAGCTAATTGCTGCTAATGCTGCTATTATGCAGCTTTTAGTAACCACAAATGCTTTAAGCTGAATAATGTCTAAGTAACTGTGTAAGAAATAAGTATTATTCAGCTTTAATATGCAAAACCGATACTATGCAAAATTTATTCAGCATTTATTGGTATAAAGGCCCCACTAGGCCCACATATTTTCTTATTCCGAATTTAGTAATTTCCACCGCATATACACAAAACTTATGCAATCTTAATTTGAATAAGATGATAATTTTACTCTATTATCCTGCTTGTGTGTTACTTGGGTTAGATCTAATTTAGGGTAATTCTGAAGAAGACTTTCTAAATATTAATTAGGTACGAGTAGAATTTCTAATAGGAAATATTATGCGAAACTCTGCGTAGGGGGCGCGACTACCACAATCATCCGCCGCGGAACAAGAAAATTTAAATTTCGTTATCTAACCTCTCTATCACTATTGCATATTTGAGCGATAAAGAGAAAATTTACTAGCTAGCTTAGTGCTACACTCTGGTGGCGGAACATTGCAGTAATATCTATTTGCGTTGCTTTTTGTTATAATTATAATTTATGTAACCCATTATTTTTATATAACACCTTAGTTTCATATCAACCTAATCTATTTAATCAAATAAATAGATCTATAAGAATAAAGAAAAGGGGGACGGGGGATCAAAAAGAAGTCAAAAAAATCACGCTTGATTTGTGCACAACCCCTAAATAACGTAAAATTACCGATAGACTATTTTTTGAAAATTATTTTTTCCTTTAGTTTCTACATATAGCTGGTCAAGCAGATCTTGTCAGTAGAAAAAGGCGGCCAATTTGAAAAATGTAGGTGGGAAGGGATATCGTCCCATAGAAAATTTGAATTTCGCGCCTTTTTTACTGACAAGATTTGCTTGACCAGCTATATATTTTTATTTAACATGTCAAATATTTTAATAGTTTAAGGTATTTACGGCTGTCACTTTCCATAAATAGGCACTTTTAATTTATTACTCTGGTATCACCGTACCAATATTAGTGATGGGACACCATAAAAACCAATATCGGTAAAATCGATATAAACATAATGAATAATATACAGATGGTCATGATGCCTAGCGAACACCAGCCATATCGTACAAACCTCAAGGAGTGATGTTCCTAGCTTCCTAGGCAGATGATGATCTGCCTAGTGACCACCAGCCATATCGTGCTAACTTCAAGGTGTGATATTCCTAAGCAGATCATGAAACGCCGGCATGTCATGATCTGACTAGTGACTACCAGCCCCACCGTTCAAACCTCAACATTTAGGCATATCGATAAAAAGATAAAGATAAAAAATTCTTTATTCAAGTAGGCATATTACAATGCGCTTATGAACGTCAAATAAACCTTTACCGGCTCCAACCGTACACCTCTGCCCCGAGAAGATTTAAATCCCCCCTCAATTGGAGGAGGGTATCCCAATATGGGACCGGCAACAAACTCGGCGGGATACATCATTTCAAAACATTATTACATCTTATAATTAACATGCATTACGAGTAATTAAGAAAAATTGAGGTATTTGAGAGCGTAAAGGAAACACAGCAGTACAGTCGACGGTCCGTTTATTACTGATTGATACAAGGGGTGCGCGGGGAGCGACACCGCGCCCGCGCCGGTTTGCATGCATATACTACATTTCTCCCACACTAATCTTGAAACCTATTAACAAAGAAATAATTAATATTAAAAATAACAATTAGGTAGGTAAACATTTCCTTATGCCTAAACTTTATAGTTAACATCTTTCCTTGGACGCAACAGACGTCTTGACGAGTATTCTGTGAGAGCGGTCGACTCAGCGGTCTCTTGCACATGTGCGTCGACCGCGCTCGGCAGCCGCACCGGCGTCCCCGGCGCGGAGCCGCTTGGGGAGGCCGGCGGGGAGCCGCCGTCACCGACGCAATCTGCCCACATTTCCTCCTCCGCGCGTGTCTCCCGCGTCACCTCGGAGGCTGACTCACCAGACCCCGCATTATCCCTATTACTAAGAGACCCTTCGGTTGTACTTGAACAACTAATTGAGGGTTCAGACACTAGCGAGCTGGGAAGTGAAGGCGATTGGGTAGGTGTAACTAGGTCCTCTAAATCGCTTATAGTAGCAATACTGTCATTAGGGCCTTTATACTTTAACAATTGGTCCATATGGCGTACACAATAAGAATTATATTTATACATAAATATTTTAAACATTTTATTGCCAACCCTTTCCTTTAGGACACCTAACTGCCAATTTTCTTTTCGAGCACTGTACCACCGAACCCAAACTTTGTCCCCGAGGTCAAAACAACGACGATGCACCGGCGCCGGTGTTTGCTCGTGCGCGTTATTATTATTAGCAGGAGGTAAAATTAAATCAAGACGCGACCTCAAATTTCTTCCAAACATTAGTTTGGCGGGGGTGGTTCCTGTAGTACAGTGCGCGGTATTTCTGTAAGTAAACAAATACTCATACAAAGCGTCATTCATTTTTTGTTGAGACATATTCTCATTCAAAATACATTTAATCATACGTTTGCAGTTTTTTACTGTATTTTCGGCCTGGCCGTTACTATTTGGGTGGTATACAGGAGAGTTCATGTACTTAATTCCATTGTTAGAACAATAAAGTCTAAACTCGGCGCAATTTATTTTGACATCATTGTCTGAAACTAATACGTTCGGTATACCGAAATACGAAAATAAATATGTCAACTTAGAAATAAGTGCTTGCGTAGTGGTACCATTATTCATATGTAAACAGTCTAGCCACTTGCTAAACGCATCGACCACGACCAGATATACCCGTTGCCCCACCGTCATGTAATCAAAATGAACGCGGTTCCAAACTCCAGGCGGCCGCGGCCAGCTCGCTGGCGCCTCGCGCGGCGGCTTAGCGCGTAATGAAATGCAGGTGGCGCACGAGCCCGTGCACCGTTCGATGTCCGCGTCAATCCCTGGCCACCACATTCGACTTCGAGCATTACACTTCATTTTAACGATACCTAGATGCGTACTATGGAGTTCTTTCAACAAGCGCTCTCTAAGTATCATTGGAATGACGACCCTATGTCCCCGTAACAAGATCCCCCCTTCCAATTGTAGGTCCGATTTGCATTGGAAATAAGGTCTAATTTGATCGCATACTACTTTACGCGGCCATCCATTTTGCATGTACTTTATAACCGTCTTTAATACGGTATCGTTTCCTGTGGCTTGGATTATTTCGGCGCACGTTACCGCCGGTAATATTGCATTCATAAAATGCAAGGAGTTAAAAGTATCAAACTGGTTATCGCTATCACAATAAGTCTCTGATAAGGGAGCGCGGGAAAAATAATCTGCAACCAAATTATTTTCACTAGAGATATATTGAACAACGTAGTTGTACGCGGACAAAATTATGGCATATCTTTGTAGTCTTAAGGCGGTTGTAATGGAAATACCAGTTTTATTGTTAAATATCGATACGAGCGGTCTATGATCTGTTTTTAGGATGAAAGGCTCACTACGACCGTACAGATATTGATGAAACTTTTTGACCGCGAAGATAATAGCCGTCGCTTCTTTCTCTATTTGGCTGTAATTGCGTTCACTACTTGTTAGTGACCTGGAAGCGAATGCTAGCGGCCGCTCCATACCCTCAGCGTCCCGAGTCGATAATACTGCGCCAAGACCGGCGGGGCCCGCATCAGCAGCTAGAACCAGTTGCGCGTCAGGGTCGAAGTGCGCGAGCGCACGCTCAGAGGCCAGCTCGCGCTGCACCTGTCGCACAGCGCGGCGCTGCCGCTCGCCCCACTCCCACTCTGCTCCCGAACGCAGTAATTCATGCAGCGGACTTAACACACTAGACGCGTTTGGAATGAAATTCCTGTAATAGTTAACCATGCCTAAAAAACGTTTAACTTCCGTTACATTTTTAGGTTCCGGTGCATTAATTACCGCTTTTACCTTTTGCGCACTGGATTGAAGCCCTTTTTTACTTATTGTGTAACCTAAATAAGTAACACTATTTTTGAAAAACTCACACTTTTCCTTCTGCAGACGGAGACCGGCTTGGTCAAGCCTACTCAGTACTTCCCGTAACCTGCTAAGGTGGACAACTTTGTTGGGACCTGTAATACATATGTCGTCCAGCCAGCAACTCACTCCATCTATGCCGGCAAGCAACGTCTCCATGGCTTTTTGAAAAATAGCCGGAGCATTCGCTAAGCCATATACGAGACGAGTATACTTAAATAATCCCTTCGGGGTGTTTATTGTAGTGAGCTCCTGGGACTCATCGCTTAAAACAAATTGATTGTATGCGTTCTTCAAATCGATTTTACTATAGTGCTCGCCGCCGCCCAGCTTTGCGAATACTTCCTCTATACGAGGGAGCGGATACTTATCAATCACTAAGTCCTTATTCAGAGTAACCGAAAAATCCCCCGCGATTCTTACTTTACCGTTCTCTTTAAGCACTGGTACAATTGGAGTAGCGTATTGGGAATGGTTGACGGGTACCAAAATACCTAACCCTACCAACCTATCTAGTTCAGCTTCTACTTTCCCTTTAAGGGCAAAGGGTATAGGTCGTGGCTTAAAAAATTTAGGGCTAGCTTTATTATTTAATGTTAAAGTGACTTTAAACTTATTAAATGCACCTAGCTCGTCACGCCATAGGTTAGGGTATTGTTCTAACAAAAGATCAAAATCCTTATCTTCACTTATTTTATTTATCCTCGCAGTGAAATATATGTCAAAGGCGGCCATAAAATCGCGGCCTAATAGACCGGGTCCTCCATCTTTGACAACAAAAATGCTGATGCATTTGGTGCTATTGTTAAAAGTAGCATCAATATCAAAAACTCCTAAAGGTGCGATTTTATGGCCGTTATAAAAGCACATACGGACATTACAAGGTAATAATTTGTATTTATGAAACTTATCACAATACAAGGTGTCTGATATGACGCAAGTACCCGAACCGGAATCTAGTTCCATAGTGACAAGATTATCCCCTAACTGTACTTCAATTTCAATAGGTTTTATTGAAACGTACCTTAATCTATAGTTTTGGCACTCCACGCAGCACGACGCATCATCCGAAGTATCACTATTTTGCTGCACTATATTATTAATTCGCGACAACTTGGCCTTACACACTTTTTTCAAATGACCAACTAAACCGCACTTTTGACACTTGTAACCCTTATATTTGCACTGGTCCGCATCATGATTTTTCATGCCACACACGGTGCACTTGCGAACCTCTCGTCCGCGGTCGGTGGCGGGTTTCGGCCCGCTCACCCGGTACACCGGTTCCTCCTTCACGAGCGCCGCCGCCGTTGACTCCGTGGCCGTCGCCCGGGCATGGCGCGCACTCGCCGCCTGCTGTGCCACCTCCAAGGCTTTCGCAAACGAAAGCGAAGTAGCGTCCTGCTCGAATAAGCGATCACGTTCGCGGCCTACGTTCATGCCTAGCACAAAACGATTCACTAGCAACATGTCCAATGCAGTGCCGAACTCGCAGTGCACGGCGAGTCCGCGAACTCGCGCCGCCCATCCCTCGACGCTTTCTCCCGTTGTCCTTCTCGCCTCGAAAAACTTCTCCCTGTCGGCGAAGGTACACCTTTTCGGCGAGAAATGCTTGTTTAGCACTTCGACTAAAGCGTCAAACGCAACATCCTCTACTTTCTTAGGATGCACGAGATCTGTGGCCAGACGGTAGGTATCATCCGACAGATGAGTGAGTAATAACGGTGCCTTCTTGGCATCTACAACTGAATTTAAAAGAATATACTGCTGCAGCCTTCCATGAAATATCTTCCACTCTTGAGAATTATGGTCAAAAACTGTAAGACTTCCGATACAAGTAGTCGTCATAATCAACGGTTATTTTTTTCCACGCGCGGGTAGATTCGTCGCCAGTGAGGTATTTGAGAGCGTAAAGGAAACACAGCAGTACAGTCGACGGTCCGTTTATTACTGATTGATACAAGGGGTGCGCGGGGAGCGACACCGCGCCCGCGCCGGTTTGCATGCATATACTACAAAAATACAATTTAAATTACTATAGAATTCATGCAATTATACTCAGTGAGTACATAACTTTATACAAATACGTAGCTCTTTCAGAAAACATATCAAATTCTTACAAAAGGAAAAGAAATAAAATCAATAAAAGAAATGAGAATACATATTATATGAATCTGACTGATTGTTATGAGATGCTTTCATACAATTTGATGTGCTTTTTACCCGAGCTGAGTCACCTTAACTCTACACATAATACAATGCTTTTAATTGCTACTTGTCGTTATTACAGTTTCTGGTTTGAACCATGCATGTTTGTCTGTCAAGTAGTCCTCGACTCTGTAATAAGCCTTCAGCATCAATGACTTTTTTAAGTAATTCTTAAGAGCTGGAAAGGGTAATCTTAAAGCATCCTCAGGTAACTTGTTATAAAAATGAATGCATTGCCCAACGAATGACTTCTGTACTTTACGAACACGAAACTTTCTGATAGCAAGCTTGTTTTTATTTCTAGTATTATAGTTCTGGACATCAGAATTCTTAGTGAAGGAGTCTAGATTCTTAACAACATAAATAATACTATCATATATGTATTGGGAAGCGACAGTTAAAATATTAATTTCTTTAAAAAGTTCTCTTAATGATTCACGCACCCTTAAATTATATATAGAACGAATGGTTCTCTTTTGTAAGACAAATATAGTCTGTATGTCAGCTGCTTTGCCCCAAACCAGAATACCATATGACATTACACTATGAAAATAACTATAATAAACAAGGCGAGCTGTTTCAATTCAACATTAGTCAATTGTCTAATTCTCCTCACAGCGTAAGCGGCCGAACTTAATTTGTTTGCTAGTGTTCTTATATGAGGACTCCAGTGTAGATTATTGTCTAATGTTAAACCAAGAAACAGTGCTTTATCTACCATCTCTAAGCATTCATTGTTCAAAAGTATTTTAGTATCGACCGGTTTAACATTCGGCAAAGAAAATCTAATGCATTTAGTTTTCTTAGCAAATTAATAAGTAAGTAATTCGAATAAGTAGGATGTCCTAAATTTTAGCAAATGATAACCATTGAAATGGCTTGACAGCCTACTTATAGTACGTGTTTGGGTAGCGTATGATTTTAGTACCTACCTAGTACCTACGCATTCTGCTCCAAATGCCACATAGAATGCAGCACTAGCAGTGGCAAAAAATGCAAAAGGCAGATTATTAAATGGCGGCGTGTCATGATATGCCTAGGAATATCTCGATATGCCCGATTTCACGATCTACCGCCGATATATATACTAATTATCCCCTACTCAATATCCCTTAAATGACATCATTGGCCGCGTTCCATCTCTGTCATCAGATCTGCATGCTCGATAGTATATTGCATTGATTTCAGAAGTAAACCAACATGTAAAATATTAACTAATGAACTGATAATAAACAATCATTCTATATCAGCTTGCAAGATTCGCCCTAAACAAATTGACAGACTATTAGAAATAACATCTATACAATACAAAAATTGAAAGTTAGTAAACTGCTGGTACAAAGACTTGATATTGAATTATTATTATAATCGATAAAAGCAGAAATTAAAATTCATTGTCAATTTTATCGACAATATTATCGGCGCGTCCCTCGCACTATCTAGGTTTACTTAGAAATGACGTCATCTCGTTCACGGACAGGGTTGTCTGTGTTTGTTCTTGTACTTGTGTGAATACAGTTTTTGCTAGAGTTTGATGATTTTGTCGTGTGCGTGTGTAGCGACGCATGCTAAAAATGCATTAGTGTTAACATTATTTGTGTGCGTTAAAGGCTTGCTACACGGTCGCCGACAAGCCCCCAGACCGCGTGGCCTTGGCCGGTCCCGGACCGTGTAGACAGTTGTTACCAACAAAATTTGACCAAAATTGTCCAAGGACAGACCAAGGTCAGACGGTTAGAAGGCTTGTCGGCGACCGTGTAGCAAGCCTTTTACCTCGTCCCCCGCGCCAAAAACGACAGAATTTTTCAGATAGAAATTAGTGCGCGTCTCTACTCCATAGATTAGATATTTACTCCGAGGTTTCAATAGGGAGTATTACTGCAATGTTTTGCCGCCAGAGTGCAGCACTATATATGTAATTTGGTTTAGTACCTAATCCATAGAGTAAAATACATACTAGACCTTAAACAGTTTTTGACAACTTTTTACTATAGGTAATATTGATATACCAAGGCGGTTTGTTTACAGGTGGCCTACCGCGAAACGCGAAAATTAAAATTTCTTTATATATATGCCTCTCTATCGATCGAATAAGCAAGAGTGATAGAGAGGCAGAAACCGAACTTTCGATTGTCGTGTTTCATAGTTGGCCATGTGATTGTCAGTAGCAAAGTTTGTTTAACACTCGCGCCTTAAAAAACTCGCAACGTTTGTTTGTCATTTTTGAATCTTTCGCTTGTCCGAGTAATGTGGGGTTAAACAGTAACTTTTCCCCCTTATAAACTACGTTTTGAAAGCGGTAGACCTCGAGAACTCCCCATTTTGAAAAGTTCCCAATGACTGACTCAAAAAAAAAAACAATTTAATCATAGAACCTACCCACAAAATTTCACGCGAATCGGTTGAGAAATTGCGACCATTTTTCCCAAGCTGCAACGGAGACCTTCGCTAACGCTGGGTCAATAAGTAATATGTACTTACATTGGTTTTTGTCCATAGCTTCTAATTGGGCCTCACACAGCGCTGGATCCAAAACGCTCCTATACAATTCCTCGTCATAAATGGTGGCATTTGTGCCGCCGTGCAAGCACAAGGTGGTCAGTATAACAATAACACTCCTCATGGCGTCTTCTATTTTATTGAAGTGATAACTTCTTTTAGCGGCGCTGTGCACTTTTTGTTCAGTATACACCTAAACCTTCCTAAAGATAAGTGAAAGCCGCATGAAAATCCGTTCAGTAGTTTTTAAGTTTATCGCAAACATACAGACGTACAGACCGACAGACTTTGTTTTATTAGGGGTACAGTCAGCAGCAGAAGTCGCTATACACTCCAGGTGCTCAAAGAGAGGTAAACGTTTAAACTGTCAAAAAGTTGTTGACTGTCATGGTAGTATTTACTTGTGAGCGCTCAACGTGTCACAAATATGTTAACAGTCGCTATTCATTAATTTCTACACTTACAACAAGTCATTGATACCTTAGCTGTCAAAAAACCAATGGTATCTAAGCGGTCAACGTGTCAAATATATCTGAACAATATGGAAAAATAGACTTTAAAGCATACAAGTATGGTCGAATATTGAATGAAAAATAGCCATGCTAATTTCAGGTAAAGCGTTTTGACAATCATCGAAAGCAGTACAGTCTTGTCATCACATACATCTATCTCACGTTTTGCCCTTCAACCATTTGACAGGAGCCTCTCGGTCAACTTACTGCAAACTATTTCTTTTAACAGAATCGTCAAGACGAATGACACATAGCAAAAGCTAACTGAAGCTGAATTTAGAGCCAATTGTCAAGGCACGTTGTGGTCTCAGTAACAGGCGTTTGCTTTTCAAAGCAGAGACCGCGGGTTCAAATCTCAGTGGTACGCACCTAGAGATTACAGCTTTTTATTTTTTTTTGGGTTTCATTTCTATTATTAATTTGTGTCTTCTGGTTTTATGTTAATTTCGCATTAGTTTATATAATTTTTGAAGATATGTCAGATGTAGCGTAATATGTACGATTTTCTATCAGGACGTTGTAGGTTTGAACCCGCAGTAAGCGTTACTTAGATTACTCCTGTGCGGAATGCCATTTGATATTTACTGCTAGGTTGGATATGTTTAACACCTTTACCCGTGCTCCTCACGTGGGGCCACGGCTAGGCCTCTATTACAAAGCCATAAAGTTTACATGTCAGATTGGGACAGTGAACGTGTTACGTTTCAATTCAATTATTTTCTCCTTCGTTATTTGATTCGGGGGATAAAACACAAAAAAAGAAAAAAACTGGGCAAGTGCGAGTCGGACTCGCGCACGAAGGGTTCCGTACCATAATGCAAAAAAGGCAAAAAAAAAACGGTCATCCATCCAAGTACTGACCCCGCACGACGTTGCTTAACTTTGGTCAAAAATCACGTTTGTTGTATGGAAGCCCCATTTAAATCTTTATTTTATTCTGTTTTTAGTATTTGTTGTTACAGCCGCAACAGAAATACATCATCTGTGAAAATTTCAACTGTCTAACTATCACGGTTCGTGAGATACAGCCTGGTGACAGACGGACGGACGGTCGGATGGATGGACGGACGGACGGACAGCAGAGCTGAGTCTTAGTAATAGGGTCCCGTTTTACCCTTTGGGTACGGAACCCTAAAAATGCTGGTCTCTTCGAAAACTTACTAAATTAAATTAAAGGACATGAAAACAATGCATTTTATTAATTTTAGACATCATGTTTCATAGTAACATTTATTGCTTAAGACCTACACAATCGATATCTAAATTGAAATAGTCTTAGTTTTATTTTTCAAAACGTTCAGGGTTCGATTCCCGAGCTGAGTACACATTTTTTTTAAATGTATGAATGCAGTATTTCGTGTCACTAAAATCGATGACATGATTCCTAAGACGAGATCGGTGTATAATCTTATTATATAGTATCAGATTTTCCCATACTGGCCGATCTAAATGGGCCATCCTGTATAGTATATTTTAGTACAATAAGCGGGCTAAATAAATATATTAACATAGTTATATAATATGCTCTAAGGTTTGGAAGAACAGCCGCATATGACAGTTAAAATAAAAAAAACCGATCATTCTCGTAGAACCTACTTATTTATTGTCTAAGTTTGACACTTAACGATAAAATACTTCTTTAAGAAAGGAGGTGTCAATTCGTAGTGCTACAGTATTTATTTTAAAGTTAAACAGATAAAATGTTGATGCTTAGTTACCATTGAAATAACAACTGCTTAGCAACTGGTGGCACCCTGGCTGCTGACGTACGTGATTGGCAGTGCGTGTAGGTATTAATGACAGCAGCTTGAATTTGAGTGCTTAGTTACCACTGACGTTTTAACCGTTATTGTCATTATGATTAAATAAGGGTGTATGTGTTAAAGAAAAACTCAGATGTTAAGGTATATGTGACGAACTGAAAGCCTACGTGAAAATGACAACTTAGATGTCCTTATTTTTGTGACGATTGAAGTGTATATGTTTTCTTGGACACCTTGCCCGCTCAGGTATATCTGCTGCTGACTGTACCTAGTGATTCTAAAGGTGATCGGGGATTTCTATGCCACTTGGGGTGAATGCATGACCTCAATCATTATGCTAGCACGGATATGCCGCGGGATTCTGGGATTCGTGTGCGATATAGGAGAGTGTTTTGGCATGTTACTGTTAATCAATTAATCATGCATTATCTAAGCCGACTGAATCACTTCTTCAAACGCTTATCTTATCTACTAATTATTAGCACCGTAGAATGACATTGTAAATACAAACCGCACTGCAGCTGCTTTTTGCACTCATTATATTATTAAGTGCAAAAATACCACCTGTCTTAATGACAAACAACATCCCGACATAACTGTTAAAATATAAATACGTACGTACATATGTACGGTTTTTTAAAAATGTTTTACTTAAATTATTATATGTTATTGTTATTATAAGAACATTTTTGTATAACTTAATAATTTTTTTGAATAATATTTTTTCTTTAAATCATAACCAACACTGTTTTTTTACAGTCCTTTATTTTATAAACGAATTACCAACACCGAAATAGCGTTTACTTTTCGAACACTTTTGTTCCTATCGCGGGCCAAGCGGCGTATCCATATTACCATTTCGACTTGATATCCCGCGGTGTGGCATAGAAATCCCCGATCACTGGTAATCAACACGAATTTATTATTTTAATAAATGTGTCTCACTTATAACTTAAATTGGGAAACAATACAATTGTGAAACAATCTTCCCGCGCGAGTTCCAACTTCCGAGTTCTAGACTGAACTAAAATAATGATTGCTCTGGCACCACGACATATACCGACTATTGTTAGAGGCTAGTAAATCAAAAAGACAGACAACGACTTCCTAGCTTAGTCGGTAGTGACACTGCCTACGAGGTCCCGGGTTTGAATCTCAGTAAAGGAATTGACTTAATTGCATTTTTATGTATTATCACGTCACGAACGTTTCCGAGTTATGGATGTTATCTATGTATTTATTTAAGTATGTATGTAAGTAAAGTAAGTAAAATCCTTCATTGTACCTACCATAAAGTTAAAAATAATAATACAAAAAGCGAAATACAAGCTTAAGACTAGGTAACAACAGACTAATTGCTAAAAAACGATACCTATCTTCCAGACAACCTTTGGGGAGCAGGTTTGAGTAGTTTGGGTAGCTTTGGGCATGTAATTATTTATTGTCAGCCAAAACTAGCATAATAAAAGCATTTTAGGAATATTCTTATTTCATGGCGCCATCTAGTTTTAAGATTTTTAAACCTTTAATGCCGGTTGTCAGTCTTGTTTATTGACTAGACTCTGTTTATACCTACATGCCTACATATTTACGAAATACGTACAGAAATACCTAATAATACCACCGCCTGTTTTCAGGTGAATATTAGTTAACATCATAATAGGTATACGTCATGAAATTCCTTAAAACAAAAATAAGCGTGAAGAATCTGTGACCATATGTGTAAACATGTACATATATATAACAGTTACCTTGCATGCATAGCGACCATATAAATCGTCGTCATTTCAAATTAGGGGGGGGGGGACATCGGATGATAGTAGCATGACGTAGGAGGAAACGGGGTCATACGAAGCATGATTTTTGGATGATTTTAGGGGGCGTCAAACATAGATGACGTAATTTAAGGACAGCCCCCTTGTAAGAAGCGAAGAGATGACTTCCCCTAGAAAATTTCTATTTCGCGCCTTTTTCTACTGACAATTCGTAGCTGGAAGTCCTGGGCTATAACCGCGAAAATCGAAGTTCGCAAATTGCGGGGATCTTTCTCTTTTACCTTTTAATACTCCAATGACGGCGTAATTAGAGTGACAGAGAAAAATCCCCGCAATTTGCGAATTTCGGTTTTCGCGGTAGCCCCTCTGGGTTCATAGCAGGTAACATCCTATAGAAGTGGTCTACGCGTGCCTCCGTGAGGGACAAAACAAACGCAATGCGACAATATTAAAAACACGTTTTAGCGCGTTTTCCAAAAAAAGTGTACATTTCATTCATGTCTTCAAAATATTGACTTCTTGGGCTCATTTTACACAGAATCTTTGGACATTCACGCCTCATACATGAAAAAATGTGTCCCTGAATTTTGTATGAACATTTTTTTTCCAGTGCGTCACGGTCATACAAATAAAAAAAACAATTTTACAAGAATGTGACGATCTGGAAAGGAAATCTTTGGACATATTTTTTCATGCATGAGGCGTGAAATGTACAAATGATTCTGAGTAAAATGAGCCCAAGAAGTCAATAATTTGAAGACATGAATGAAATGTACACTTTTTTTGGAAAACGCTCTATAACATTCCTGGCAATATCTAGACACGCGACAGCGTGTCGAGCCAAGTTCAAGCAAAGGAACTGGCTAGCCAGCGCCGAGTGTAATATTACACGAACCTATTGGTGCCACTTTTGACTTCCTTGCCTTCTATAACTCAAAACCTCTTTAACGTAAACACATAAAACTATGTACGTGTGTTTAATAATATCCATAAGGACATCTAGAAGCCCAAAAATTTTATGAAGCTAGCTCAAACGGACAAACGGTTATAAAGATATGAAGGTCCAAAAGTCGTAAATTTTAGCACTGACTGACTGACATATAGTACCTAAATCTAACCTACTTCCAGATGACCTAGAAGGATGAAATTTGGAATCCAGCTCGGTAATTGTGTGTAAGCGCGTAGGAAAAAATCTAAAAATAAATAGGGGGGTCCCCATACAAAACTTTTTTTTAAATTGTAGCGTTGGAACCGTTACAAGCAGATATTTGAAACTATCCAATATATGTATTATTATATTTGCTATATAACAGAAATATAAAAAAAGGCAAGGCAAGGCCAAGTCAAATCTAACCTACTTTAAGATCTCACATTTTATTTAAATAACAGCAATTGTTATAGGTATCCAATAAAGCAAAGAAATAGAGTTTAATACTTGTTCATAATGTTATTTTGTTCCTATAAATACATAATATATTTGGATTTTGCATAGAACTTGGCACTCATTTAGATCTCCATTCTTTTTGCGGCGAAGCATAATTTTTGTATTGAACTTGGCTCTCCTTTTTACATTTATGTTTTTGGTGGGTTACCAAAAACAATCTACGTAATTCGGTCAGGTTATTTGTTGCGCACCATAAACAAACTAAATTCATAAATAAATAAATAAATAAATAAATTCGCTTCGTTGTCTGCGAAAATCGACTCCACAGTCGCGTTCGCGGCCTCGCCCGCGATTCACGCGCATAGTCTGGAGGGGGCTTAGGATATAGCGACTACGGAGCAAGAAATAGCTCACACACTGTTTTGCCATCCATCACCAGTACCTACTGCTTCGTTTCTCACAAGTGTCGATCTACTTACTCTTGAAAATGTTACGTGCAATTAAAAAAACCGGGCAAGTGCGAGTCGGACTCGCGCACGAAGGGTTCCGTACCATAATGCAAAAAAAGGCAAAAAAAAAAAACAACGGTCACCCATCCAAGTATTGACCCCGCCCGACGTTGCTTAACTTCGGTCAAAAATCACGTTTGTTGTATGGGAGCCCCACTTAAATCTTTATTTTATTCTGTTTTCAGTATTTCTTGTTATAGTAGCGGCAACAGAAATACATCATCTGTGAAAATTTCAACTGTCTAGCTACCACGGTTCGTGAGATACAGCCTGGTGACAGACGGACGGACGGACGGACGGGCAGCAGAGTCTTAGTAATAGGGTCCCGTTTTACCCTTTGGGTACGGAACCCTAAAAAAAAAAGAAAATTGTTCTTCTGCTATGTATTTTATTGGATAAAAATAAAAAAGAGAGTGTGGGAAAAGAAACTGCTAAAAATTCGCCAGAGAGCGTCATATTTCTTAAGTATTGGTAGGTAATAATTGTTGCAATGCCTATTCCTCCATTGTTTGTTGGAGTGATTGGGTGATTTCTGGTCCCAATAATAGCGATTTTCTTTATAACTTACAAAAAAAAATGGCGCGCACTGTTGTCATACGTCAAACACGGACGGTAGTCCGCAACGTAGGACGACAACCCACACACGATCCTGCGCGGCGGACTACAGCGCTGGGCGCGGGGCTTGCAGGATTTGTAGGACCCAAGAGGCATTCTACTTGGGTGTTGTAGAACGCATGTAGGACGGCACGTAGTCCGCGACCCCCATACACAATCCTAAATAATGAGGCGGACTACAAGGTAGGAGTGTGTGAATGGGGGGTAAAGTGAGACTGTGACAAGGACAAGCAATAATACCGCTTTCTCTGCTACTCCTACTGAAAGTTCTATAAGTGTATCTCGTTCGGTCATTTGGCCCCTCCCCGTTTCCCCTCTATATGAGTATTTATTGTACCTCTATGCCTGGGTTATGATCCGTAACAGACTACCGCACAGCACCGTGACATTGGTGCAGTCAAAACATCTCTTTTTCGTTTCGCTCTAACTTATTGCTGCGTCCCGCACATACAGCGACAACCTTGAAAGTCTTGAAACACTATACATTAGTATATATACATTACGTACCAAGGTCGCGGAGCGGTACGGTAGTCTATTTCTTAGAGAATATAACCAAACGGAGATGCCTTGTATGTAATTTTCGGTAAAAATCAGTTTGCCGGTTCTTACGGGGGAGGGGCAGGTCAAATGTATACGTAACGTAAATAAAAAATAAGTAAAAAAATTTCATTGTTGGTACAAGCTTTTATCGCTGACTGTACTTTTCTTACGACAGACAACTAATACCTACCGAGACAATTCTAAAAACCCCTAACACAATTAGGTTGCGTTGTTTCATCACAGAGTTCCTATAGCCACCTCCTGTCTCCATCATCAGATCAGCTCGATGGTACCATAATATTGCATTATCATCCGATTTATACATGCATGCAAAATTTCAGCTCAATCGGAAACCGGGAAGTGGATCAAATTTGACTTGCAAGATTTGATTACAGACCGACAACGGGACAGGTGAAACTAAAGCCCCACATTGACACTCCTACCTTGTAGTCCGCCTCGTTGGGTAGGATTGTGTATGGGGGTTGCGGACTACCAGCCGTCCTACCGTTTAGCCGTTTGTAGGACGGCTCGTAGTCCGCAACCCCCATACACAATCCTACCCAACGAGGCGGACTACGAGGCGGCCTACACGGTAGGAGTGTGAATGCGGGGCTTAAATAAAAGCTTGTAAAATAGCCATGTCAGATAAACGTCAGTCCATACAATGTGTATGACCATTGGCCGCGTATTCTTGACAGGGGAAGTTACTCCGTTTGCGTAGTCGTTTCATTGTACATACAAATATGGCAAAAAATAAAAGAATCGCTCTGAAATAGGGTAACTTCTAGAGATGCAACGGATAGTTGTTTGGCCGGATACCGGATATACGGCCTGTACACTGGCCGAATATCCGGTATCCGGCCGCCGGATATTCGGCCGGCGGAACTATATCTACATTTCGGTTTTTCAGGTGCGCATTCTGCAGGTTTGACCTGTTTCCTAGTAAACGTTCGCACGGAGTCATTTCTAGGTTCGAAATGAGTGCGCGTGCAAGTCAGTGCAATGATTAAATTGTTTTAAAATAATAAACAAGTACGATTATGACCGTGTCTGTTTTTTAAACCCAATTTGTTTACTTCGAAATCAAGCAATGTTACTATCCGGTATCCGGCCGGATAGCAGGTCACTATCCGGTATCCGGCCGGATAGTAAAATATTGGCCGGATAGGCCGGATACCGGATAGTAACCGGATATCCGGTGCATCTCTAGTAACTTCAGAACGGATGCCCGAGTGGGATAGATGCCTCGATATTAATTTCTTCTAGTAGCAGGCCTGTGCGACACAGATAAGAGCAGGCGGATCAATATTCGAACTTCTTTATGCTAAGCGTCCTTTCTTTATATCAGAGTGTGTATCTTTTGGTGAGTGCTTAAATGAGCTTTACTACATACTAGATTCCTTTATATATTTATTTATCTACGTTAAGGAGAACCAACAGCTTTAAACTTACAAAAGACAACAAGGTTGAAACTGAAACCCAACTACAGGAACTCATAGTTTAGTTACAAAGTATTCTAAATTAAACAAATACTAGCACTTGTGCCCATAAAAAGAGAGAAAAAAGCGTGAATGAAATTGGAAACCTTAGAATAGATCCTAAGTTTCGGACCACTTCGTTCATTAGCACCTAGAGTAACTGAGGTGTCAGAGTTCAAAAAATGAAAACAGAGTAAAGTAAAACTTATCAAATTGAAATGCAGTTAAAGAATATTAAATGTAAAGGCGCCAATACACTAAGTTGATAAATTCAATGCATTTAATCGCCTAATGAAAACGAAATGTAAGAATGATACAAAAAGTGTATATGTAGTAATACAGTAATAAGAACACGAGAAATAGTGCTTGCACTTGAAAGGTATTTCACCAGTGTGAGTCAACAGGTGAGTCCGTAAGCCAAATTTCCTTCTACACTTGTAGCTACAGCGCCTACACTACACATGAAGGGCTTCTCATCAGGTGAGTCCGTAATTCTGTTTTTCTTTACACTTGTAGGCACAGTGACTACAACTGAAAGACTTCTTGTCTGTGTGAGTCATCAGGTGTGTCCGTAACTGTGCTTTACTTCTACACTTGTAGCTACAGTGACTACAACTGAAAGGCTTCTCGGCAGTGTGAGTCATCAGGTGTGTCCGTAACTGTGCTTTACTTCTACACTTGTAGCTACAGTGACTACAACTGAAAGGCTTCTCGTCAGTGTGAGTCATCAGGTGTGTCCGTAACTGTGCTTTACTTCTACACTTGTAGCTACAGTGACTACAACTGAAAGGCTTCTCGTCTGTGTGAGTCATCAGGTGTGTCCGTAACTGTGCTTTACTTCTACACTTGTAGCCACAGGGACTACAACTGAAAGACTTCTTGTCTGTGTGAGTCATCAGGTGTGTCCGTAACTGTGCTTTACTTCTAATATGTACGTGCATTTTTAGCAAATAAAATTTTGAATTTGAATTTGAATTTGACTTCTACACTTGTAGCTACAGTGACTACAACTGAAAGGCTTCTCGTCAGTGTGAGTCATCAGGTGTGTCCGTAACTGTGCTTTACTTCTACACTTGTAGCCACAGGGACTACAACTGAAAGGCTTCTCGTCTGTGTGAGTCATCAGGTGTTTCCATGAATTTGATTTTCTACTACGCTTGTACGCACAGTGAGTACACCTGAAATGCTTCTCGTTTGTGTGAGTCATGAGGTGTTTCCGTAACGGTGCTTTTGTTCTTAACTTGTGGTCACCGTGTGCACCTGAAAAGCTTCTCGTCCGTGTGTCATCGCATGAGCCTGTAAATCTGCTAATCGAAACTTTTGGTCACAGTGGCTACAACGGAAAGGCTTCTCTTCTGTGTGAGTCATCAGGTGAACCTGTAATTGTGCTTTTCTTATACACTTGTAGCTACAGTGACTACAACTAAAAGGCTTCTCGTCTGTGTGAGTCATCAGATGACTCCGTAAATTTCCTTTACTTCTACACTTGTAGCCACAGTGACTACAACTGAAAGGCTTCTCGTCTGTGTGAGTCATCAGGTGAGTCTGTAAGTCGCTTTTTCTTTTACACTTGTAGCTACAGTGACTACAACTGAAAGGCTTCTCATCTGTGTGAGTCATCGGGTGTTTCCGTAACTGTGTTTTTCTTCTACACTTGTAGCCACAGTGAATACAACTGAAAGGCTTCTCGTCTGTGTGAGTCATCAGGTGACGCTGTAAATCTACTTTACTTCTACACTTGTAGCTATAGTGACTACAACTGAATGGCTTCTCGTCTGTGTGAGTAATCAGGTGACGCTGTAAGTCTCTTTTTCTTTTACACTTGTAGCTACAGTGACTACAACTGAAAGGCTTCTCGTCTGTGTGAGTCATCAGGTGAATCCGCAAGTGTGCTTTTGTTCTAGACTTGTGGTCACAGTGTGTACACCTGAAAGGCTTATCGTCTGTATGAGTCGTCAGGTGAGTCCGTAAATTAGATTTTCTACTACTCTCGTAGCCACAGTATGTACACCTGAAAGGCTTTTCGCCTGTGTGTATAATCATGTAAGCCTTTTCATACAGTTTTTTGTCACCGTGTAGCATTTGATGTCGTTCTAAACCATAATCCCCTGCGGTTGAATTATGTAAAGGCAAGTGAGTGTGTACGTGCTTCTTCAAAACCGACTTGCTCCTGAACCGTTTGCCGCAATGGTGACATTGAGAGATGGCGGTGGTAACATGGGGTGTGGGTGCGGGCTCGGTGGCGTGCAGCTTGTATGTGCGGCGCCCGACCCGGCAGGTGCGCCGCTCCGCGTCCACCAGCAGGCGCTCCAGCCTGACCGAGCACGAGCGGCGCCGACCCGACACCACCGCAGAGGAGACAAGAGTGGGCACTGTAAGACGACAAAATAATACTCAAATATCCAAAATACCAACCTGATAAATATGTAACAGTGGCAGGGCGTTACATAAGTTTCTTTAATTTAACTAATAATTATCTTTCAAACTTCATTCTTGGCAATAGATGAGCTGGTGATCCATAATAATTGAGATGCTTCAAAACGTGTAAGAGATTTAAAGCATAGGAGTAAACTAGCTACCAAGTGAAACACACAATATTTACCACACCAACGCAAAGAAAACTCTAGCTATAAAACATCACAAACCGAAGTATCAATATGTACCATCTAAACATATTCTTATACATCAACATCACAACTAAACGGAAAATTCAGGTGAAGAACAATTACAAATTTCATTGAAGTAAAATAGAAAACATATTTACAGAATTTACTCTCTATTTAGACTCTAGTGTTGGTGTGTGTGAGTGTGTTAATTATGGTAGTTTGAATGTGAGTGTGTCAGGAGGAGCTTTGCAGAGTAGTTCCGACAGTAGTTAAACAACAATCAACACACCTCTCACCACCGGGGCGCCTGTGGGGCAGTGCGGGCGCTCCGGCCCCAGCACGAGCTCGTCCTTGACCACGTGGTCGTCGTACAGGCCGGCCAGCATGGCTGCCTCGCTCGCGCCGCACCCGTCTGTGCTGTCCGAGCACTCCTCCTTCACACGCGCCTCCTCATACATAAATCCGGCTTCCTCCTTAATAAGGGCTGAAACAAAGGGTTGTAATTACCATTAGAGTTGTAAGTCAGACAAATATATGGATGAATCAACATAGATTGTTTACAATGCTGCCTACATGAGTGTTCATTGGGACAACCAGGCCAACACTTCAATGTATAAATGAATAAGTAGTAATGCAGCTGACTAAATTCCAATAGTCCACAGGTTTTGTATAAGAATGTACATTTTCTCCTCTGGTACCTGTTTTTGAGAATGTTTTATATGTTTAATACAGGAAATTAAAGCTATAATACAGGTTGAATGAATGAATTGAATTTATCCCGGTGTATATTCTATTAGCGACCCACCCCGGCTTCGTATGGGTTAGCAAATTATACACCGAAATATTCCTCAAGAATCACTTTATTGATAGGTGAAAACCGCATGAAAATCCGTTCAGTAGTTTTAGAGTTTATCGCGAGTATACAAACAAGAAGACAGACGCGGCGGGGACTTTGTTTTATAAGGTGTAGTGATGAGCTTACGCATTTCCGACCGGTCCGTCTCTGGCGCCTGCTTCACGCGCGCTGGCGACATGCTGCCGGCGTCAGCACTCGTCTACATCTCTCCCAATGGCCGCGTCACAACTGCCACTCAAAAGTTATACTATTGTCCGAGTGTCTTACTCAACAGTAATTATATGTATGATATGGCCTGGCCAGTCACATAAGGGCTCACGCTAGACAGCGTCCATGATGTTTATCTGGGGTCGCCGTCATCGAAAACGATGAGGAGGACTATATATATATATATATATATATATATATATATATATATATATATATATATATGCATGATACTTATGATATTATTGAAACAATAAAATGTAAAGTAAAATCAATGACCACGCTAAGCATTATGCATTATCAACAATACTAACGATACTCACAATAGCATGAGTATTATCACACCACCAATACCGTCTTTACCATAAGGGCACACAGGGCCCCAAAGGACACACAGTCACAGTATATTTGATTATACCCATAATAAATAGAAGATCATTCATAGTACAAAAATGTTAGTTTACTTAATTCGCTTCCTTTACCTTCCAAAAGGGCCCCAAATTCTTATTTGCCCAAGGGACCCAGCATGGTTTAAGACGGCCTTGCCACAGACAAATTAAACACTACATGTCCTACCTTGTTTGTTCCTTTTAGCTTTCCCAACTTTGGTGTTTCTAAGTTCCTCTATGCCAGGTTCCGGAACTTGTCTTTGGCTGTCTCCATCTGTGCTCTCTGGGACAAGCTCATGTGACTGCTTGTCTTCAATATCTGTCTTGAAAGCTGAAATCACCCGCAGATTAAAACAATTATTTACTCATAAATAAATATTAGGTGACATCTCACACAGATCAACCTAGCCCCAAAACATGCAAATCTTGTACTAAAAATACTAGGTGACAATACTGACAATATATACATACTTATACATATAGGAAACACCCATAACTCAAGAACAAATATCTGTGTTCATCACAAAAATAAATGCTATAACAGGGATATACCCAGGGCCTTCATCTTCTTAGGCAGCATGGTCATTACCCACTAGGCCAGACTATAGTTGTGTCACTCTCGAGAATGTTCTCTGTTTTTTATGGAGAATGTTCTCGTTCTCGAGAACTGCACAACTACAGGCCAGGCCAAAGTTATAGTTACATCTAGATATGGGCCGAATATTCGGTATTCGGCATATTTTCCAATGTTAGTATTCAGCTGAATAGTTTAGTTCGATCTGCCCAATATTTACCGAATAAACAAATTCGAATATTCATATATTCATATTCAGCAAAGTCCATATTCTGCCCATCCATCATTTCTCAAAGTTGACCGAAGCGTTAGCAAAGGTCTCCGTGTTGATTATAGTTAGATCGACCGACCTGTTGGTGCGTGGCGCGCGCGCCGCTCCACTAGCACGGGGCCCAGCACGAGCTCATCTTTCACCGCGTGGTCTGTGTACAGCCCCGCCGCCGCCGCCGCCGCGCTCACGCCGGCCGACTCGTCTTTTACACTCACATCTGAGTACGATGGCTCAGCTTGTATGTATACACATTCGCGTTTGGACTCGTCCTTTACATACACATCATCCAGCGGCTCAATCTTCACAGACACTTCCAAGGACGTGGGCTCATATGTTGTACACGCTTCCTCACAGCGCTGAACCTTTACGCAAACATTCACTGCGCCCTGTAACGCTGAAGACTCCATCGAAATAGGATATTGTTTCAAATCCATATAGAATATCCTAAAACAGGAATTAAAGCTACACTACAAAGAACACTGGCTGGAAAACTATGTTTTATAATACTAGGAGATTATTTGAGAATACTATTCTTGTTAAAATAAACTCAATTTGTTCAATTTTCCGCAGAAAATCACTGTAAACAAAGAGAATACAACTAATATAACCCAATATAATATAACCCAAAATGACAGCAGTGATTGTGTCAGTTGAGTTTTTTTTTAATAGCATCGCGCTCCTGGCGCATTCAGCCAGACGAGTAAAGTAGGTAGGTGGAAATTAAGGCCCCATACGCACGACAGCTTAAAAAGCGTTGCGTAAAAACCCGACGTTAGCGCTTATTTACCGTTTCCAATAGAGTCTGTGCGGAAAGAGAAGAGTCGTGGGATTTGAGGGCGCGCCAGTGCTATTTTATGGTTTTTGATGGGTTTTTGCTATGCTGACAACACTGGTCACGTGATTATAGTACGACACTAAAGGTCATGTGATACTTGAATCCCTTTTGTTCCGGTTTTTTACCACGGCTTACTAAACGGAGCCTGGTGGTGGTGTCGGCTCGTCAACTCAATCCTCTGATTTAGCGCAGGCACTAGTTTTATTTTTAAAACACACTTGTTTTTATGTCTCAGATACTAAAAAGTGACAGTGCGATTGACAAAACTGCTAAAACTAGTTAAGAATCTACCCAATACAACTGTAATTTTAGTACCAAACAAGATAGAGTCTCATTTAGGTATGTACTGCCTAATTTGTGCAGTCCAACAATTATTAAAACCGGGTAGATCGGGTAGAAATTGGGCAATAGAACTGTAATTTTATCTGGGATATATTTCACCCATTGTAAACTTGACTTGTAATGTATGTGTACATTATTAATAATAAATATGAATATGAATAAAAATAGTGCATAAGTAGGTAGGCCTTATTGGGATATGTCCGGTTCTCTCATCTCACGATATTTTACTTCGCCGAAAAGTCACTGCTAAATTATCAAATATAAATTATATTAACTAACGTAACTAACAAAACCTACAAATAAAGAAAATAAATATTTTATTAGAAAAAGTTTTATTCGGAACCTAGTAAACGAACTTACAAATAAAGAAATATTTTATCAGAAAAAGTTTTATTCTTTGTAACCGAAGTCTGAATTAAAATATTCAATGTCACTTATGTTTGAGCTAGCTTCAGAACAACCAGGGACACTCATAGAACTATCTTCATCTGAACTGGATGTGCTTGAATCCGGCACGTAGATTACGAATTCTTGCATATTACCTACTTAGCGGTCTTTTATTCGAGATACCGGAGGTACTTTTACACAATCCTGAAAAAGAAATTACATATAAATATGCATAAAATAGCAAGTATCAAGACTATTTGTCAGTTATTTTAAAGATCATGAATGACCCGCATATTTATGAAAATTAATATATTTTGAATGAATATACTTACCGATTATGTACCGGAGACAAGTTACTTAGGGGGCTTATTAAATAGGTAGTTATTTAATATTAAATACAACATCAATACCCGCGAATAGCGGAAACACGTTCCGCGACTTTTTGTAAGTCGATAGTCGGCTTTTAGCCGTTTTCTTCCCGCTGACAAAAGCGAACAATGTTAAATATAATTTTCCTTGTGGTTTTATGTACGGTTTTATCGTGTTTTGAAAATATTATATACATAAAACTTGCGGTTTTTGTTAATAAATATATACAATGACAGAAGTTTGTTTACTTTTTACAAGACAGGTGTCAAAGGTTTGATTTAGACATGTGTAAGTAATGCTCGTAATATCACAAATGAGATATCTCTCGAACACGTAATATGGCATTACGTATCTCTCCGCGAAATCAACCAGTACTTCAAACATCACGCATCACGCGAGCTGCACCGAGCGCGCGAGCGCCAACGACCGGCCGAAGCGCGCGAAATGGATTCAATTCCAAATACATTGACTCGCCGATATGAACGGTCAGTTCAAGTCTACGCACGGAGCGCGTAATCTGTAATGTCACTTGTGATAGTGTCATGTTTGTTCGCCATGCCATGCCATCATTGCTTTGTTATCTCGCTCGCACTCGCACTCAGTGCTCGCTCGCTCTCGCTCTGCGATGCTTTCGGCTATCTTCGGAACCATTCGGATAGGTCCGCTCGGCCGATCGCCGCGGTTTAAGTTGTCACTCACTAATATTTTTACGAATATGATTTAAAACTCTAATGCGTCCGCGTAGGGCTTAAAATGTTTTCTTATAATACAAGAAGGACGCGGTCAAATGGAGTAATTTATTTGCGATTTTGAATTTGACGAAAACCGTTTATTAATTATTATTGTTGTGAAATGTTTGATAGTTTGCTTGACTTTCGCGGTACGCGGCAATTGTTTATCCTTTAATTTAATTGTGAATTAGTGCATATCGAGACTGACTGTAGAAATTCGAGTTGTTTATAAAGACTGATTGAACTAAATTGCAAATACGAGTATAGTTAAATTAAAATGTGAAAAGTGTAAATATTAGTTTAGTTATGGCAATATTCTGATAATGTATTAGTGCTGGTGAGTAATCGCTTTTTTACGGACTATTGGTGACTTTAACTTGATTGACCTATTTAAAAAAAATGGCTATAAACGAACTTCTTTACGTAGACAGAACCAAAGCGAGCAAAATGTACGCATTGTTATAGAATACTCGCCATATCGGGAAGCTCCATAGGCAATTATCTACCTCCGAAACTTACATACCTATTACATTATTTTATAATTTATAAGAACTAACAAAAAATCTTTCACATAAAGGTGACAAAACACAACGCGTAATAAATAGATCGATCGCCGATACGGATCCGAGACGCCCAAGAATCACTAGAGTGCTGTATGCGCTGTAAGAGATAGCTGTAATGTGGCTGTCTCGCGCGCGCCCGAGCGCTGTTTCACGTTCGGGTCATGTTTCGAGTGATGAGTGATGTGATATCTCAGTGTACCATTACGTGTTCGGAAAAGTGATGTGATATAGCATCACTTTTCGAAGCACTGTTTCGCGCATGTCTAGTTTGATTGCCATATAAAATTTAAAATGTTAGTTCCCGTTTCTGCCACGACTCTTCTCTTTCCGCACAGACTCTATTTGTGTTCATATGAACGCTTAAAAATCACTTGCGAGTCGTACTGCCACGTATGCATCTCAGCAAAGCCATACTTTATTTGCTATTACAACGTATTATTTGAATATAGCTTGAATATTCCAGGAATTTGTAAGCATAAGTTGACATTTTTAAGGTGAAACTAATAATAATCTTGACGATTGTTACCAAAAATTGACACTTGACAGCCAACTGACAGCAGCGCCGGCGCTTTTTTAACGCTTGTAAGAACAGATACACGGAGTTCCGTATGCTCTATTCAATTTCACGCCAATGCTCAACGCCGAAAATCGAACATTGCTCGATAAAAAAGCGCCGCGCTTAAAAACCGCCTTCGTGTGAATACATACATGGTTATCCATTTGCGTCATTCAAACGCTTTTTTAACGCGCGTTGACGAAGGCGGTTTTTAAGCGCGGCGCTTTTTTATCGAGCACTGGTCGATTTTCGGCGTTGAGCGTTGGCGTCAAATTGAATAGAGCATACGGAACTCCGTGTATCTGTTCTCACAAGCGTTAAAAAAGCGCCGGCGCTGCTGTCAGTTGGCTGTCAAGTGTCAATTTTTGAAAAAGAATATAATACTCACTAGGAGAAGAACGGTAACTCCATACAAAAAAATGTCCCCAACCGTTTATACGTTTATACTAGTGGCGCCGTCTTTGTGTACCAATGGAATTAAGTTGACAACCGGTTTAGCCTGGCGGGTATTGGTAGGTAGTAATTCTGTTGATAAACATATTTGTTATCTAAATAAAAATCTTCATATCACGAAATATATGCAAGATGCAAATATTACCCCTTGTTTGTGGTATTATCAATTGATTTAAATAAAAGGCATGTTTATGTTTATAACATTATATATATTATTTATTAAAAAATGTTTTACATATAAAAATATACACTGAAAACTGGCAACTGGCAACTTAATAAAAAAATAGACATTAATAAAGCGCATTCACAAAGTTTTCAGTACCTTTTATACAAATAACATTAGGCATGCCTACCTATTACACTTTACACACAGATACACTACACTTTACACACGGCATTTTACACAGATTTCCAACTTGTATTCATACATTTCTTCACGGTTAATTAATACGCTTTCCAGATGCGTTATGACTCGGTTCCTTCTGAACCCACTAAAGTTGTAAATTTCACTCTGGCTGCTTCAACAGCCGTTGCTCCGCATTTAGCACATTTTCTATGTGCATTGCTGTAATCCATGTAGGTACAGACTTACAGTCTTAAGTGGTACGTAGCGGTACACGTTGTATGTAAAATTTAAAGAGTTAATAAATAAAATTTTCGTTATGAACTTTAACCACAGCAGTTGGACAGAGTCATTGACAAATATATTTTTTATTATGGTGGGTAGACGTACCTACCCTCCATATATTTTATGAACATTGATAAAGACAGTTGGAAGCAAATATTCATTATAAAACTTAATCGCATGTAATTAAGTTTTAAGCGTTTTAAGTCCCGTTTTATGATTAATATTGTATAAAATTCGTGATAATTTAAATCAGAGTTGGGAGCAATGTTGCTGTAGAAAAATGTTTTTATTTTTATTACTCGCAACTTTTTCCCGGAGGCCAACGCACACATAGAAGCTTAAGGCGCACACATGCGCAATTATTTGGGGACATAACTTTCTTAGGAAGTGAACAGGCCTTGATTTTTGATGTCAATCGTCAAGATTATTATTAGTTTCACCTTAAAAATGTGAACTTATGCTCACAAATTCCTGGAATATTCAAGCTATATTCAAATAATACGTTGTAATAGCAAATAAAGTATGGCTTTGCTGAGATGCGTACGTGGCAGTACGTTTCACAAGTGATTTTTAAGCGTTCATATGAACACAAATATTGGAAACGGTAAATAAGCGCCAACGTCGGGTTTTAACGCAACGCTTTTTAAGCTGTCGTGCGAATGGGGTCTAAAGGATTACATTACAACGGGTAAGACGGAATTTTCTTAGAGAATATAACCAAACGTGAGTGGTCATTAACAGGCGTTCCCCTCTGTCGAAAATAGGCGGCCAATGGTCAACCACATGTATGGACTGACGTTTATCTGACAGGATGTACCTATACATTTGATGTGCCCCTCCCCCGCAAAAACGGCAGACTATTTTGTACCGAAAATTATAGACATGGCGTCTCCGTTGGTTATATTCTCTAAGGGAATTTTGGAAAAGGATCAGGATAAGGTAAATTATAAACAGTTAAAGTTTAATGTCATGACGTAAAATAAATGAATACAATGATTTAAATATATATACAGAAGAATCATTAATATTTATTGTATACAGGACATACAGCTTGGCCTCAGCTTGGCAAAAAAGAGTAGAAATTAAAAAGTGGCAACACTCTAGTGTCGTCCCTATCTAACCAATTCATATAAGAAAACGGGACGACACTACGTATTGCCACTTTTTAATTTCTACTCTTGTAGATACAGGAGTGTTGGTACAGATGTGACAGACGTCAGACGAGAAGCCAGACCACCAGACGAGTCAATTTTTCGCAATCTGAATAAATTGTCCGATCAAATAAGGCCGCACAGACGTAGATTTGACGGATTTAGGCGGCCAAAAGTCGATTTTGCAAAAATCAACATATTGATAAAAAAAATATCACGTGCTCCTTATCGTCAAACCTTAAGTAGCTAACACACTACCGCACCGCACCAAGGTCATTGTGGGACGCACCCATAAGTAAAAGGGAGAAAGCGATATCCCTTTCTCCCTCTTACTTTACGCACAACTCTCAGTCGAACTTTGACTATCGCTCAGAGCGCACGTTTCTGTTCTCGACGCTCCTAAAAGTTATATGTTTTCCAAAGTGTATATATTTTTTTTCTGGTATTTTCATAAAGATTTATTGATGGATTTCAGTTATTCAGGGAAGAATTTATATATTTAAATCATTTTGGCTTATTTTTTTCACGTTTGTCATATATTTTTAGCCAGTTAAGTATGACCTTTCACAAAATGTTGTTTTTTTCATAGATTTGGTTTTTCAAACTTCTTTTTGTTGTACTTCAGGGTGCGTCCCTGTAGTGTATTGTATATATTTGAATAGAATGCTTATTCTTCTTTATGTTGTATACAAAATTAGCCGCAACTTTCGGACTTAGGCTTTCAAAGAAAATTCCTTTTCTTTTAAATTGATTAAAAATATAAAATCTTTTTACAGGTAGGTAAACCTAGCGCTTCGGGGAGAAAAGTTCTCACTCGAAAATATATTTTAGAGTAAAAACAAGAGCAAAATTTACCTGTTTTTAATTTTTATTTATTGATAAAATTAATATAATAAATAAATATTATAGGACATTCTTACACAGATTGACTAAGTCCCACAGTAAGCTCAAGAAGGCTTGTGTTGTGGGTACTCAGACAACGATATATATAATATACAAATACTTAAAATACATAGAAAACACCCATGACTCAGGAACAAATATCTGTATCATCATACAAATAAATGCCCTTACTGGGATTCGAACCCAGGACCATCAGCTTCGCAGGCAGGGTCACTACCCACTAGGCCAGACCGGTCGTCAAAATTAATCTCATTTTGAACTAATATAAACCCTAAAATAATTTTGGCCGCCTAAATCGGTCAAATCTACGTCTGTGGGCCGTGCGGACGAAAACGCCAATTAGGCTCGCCGATTATGACCGATACTGCCGATAAAATGGAGTGCGGACGCAAAAACAGGTACCAATTTGTGACGTCAGTATTTTTTTTTGGGGCATTTTTTCAATTTAGAGGGCGCTAATATAACCTATTATATCCTGCCAGTTACTGACGCGAAGCTGAAACAGATCCGCCGCCACACTGTCTTCCCAGCGATACCTGCATGGGCCGACCCACTGGACGGCTACCAGTCGCAGTAACTGGCAGGAAGTTGCGCAGGATCGGGACAGGTGGCACGCTCTCGTTTCGGAGGCCAAGATTCTCTTTGGATCGCTGAGCCAAAATAGTTAGTTAATATCACCATAAATCTAAAATTGGTAACTAAATTGGAAATTGACGCCAATTTCATTTATGATCGGCCGATTTGATCACCCCGTCTGGAATCCTCTCCTAAGATACGTATCTTGTATATTATATCCATCTTATACAAGATACTTTCAGCAAAGTTGGATGCACAGGAAGGTTTTCTCTAATGGTGGCAACACAAATCAAACAATCCTCTGTCATGCACAATTATTATTATATTCACATGTACATGGTATGATGTTATGATTACACAACGACTGTAAATTCAGAGTTGAAGATTAAATTAAAATTATTTAGGACGACACAGGTGACTTACAGCTAAGGGCCCCCCCACATCTGGCGTCTTTCGAGCGTCGGCGTCTACAATTCTATGGCCGCTGCTCGATGCAACGTCGACGCAGCGTCGACGCAACTGCGCAGCGACGTCTTTTTCCATAGCGCTGACCAGACGCCGACAGACGCCGACGCTCGAAAGACGCCAGATGTGGGGGGGCCCTAAAGGCGGGATTGATATGAAAAAGAAAGAATCTATGGTCACCCAGCTTTTTATAAGGAAGGAGCATAGACAAGAATCGGATTTTTTTTCTAACAGTGAGTCATCAGGTGAACCCGTAATTGTGCTTTTCTTTTACACTTGTAGGCACAGTGAGTACACCTGAAAGGTTTATGGTCTGTGTGAGTCACCAGGTGACTCTGTAACCCTCCTTTTCTTCTACACTTGTAGCTACAGTGACTACAACTAAAAGGCTTCTCGTGTGTGTGAGTCATCAGGTGTTTCTGTAACTCTCCTTTTCTTCTACACTTGTAGCTACAGTGACTACAACTGAAAGGCTTCTCGTCTGTGTGAGTCATCAGGTGACTCTGTAACTCTCCATTTCTTCTACACTTGTAGCTACAGTGACTACAACTGAAAGGCTTCTCGTCTGTGTGAGTCATCAGGTGTTTCTGTAACTCTCCTTTTCTTCTACACTTGTAGCTACAGTGACTACAACTGAAAGGCTTCTCGTCTGTGTGAGTCATCAGGTGTTTCTGTAAATCTCCTTTTCTTCTACACTTGTAGCTACAGTGACTACAACTGAAAGGCTTCTCGTCTGTGTGAGTCATCAGGTGACGCTGTAACTCTCTTTTTCTTTTACACTTGTAACCACAGTGACTACAACTGAAAGGCTTCTCGTCTGTGTGAGTCATCAGGTGTCTCTGTAGATCTGCTTTACTTCTACACTTGTAGCTACAGTGACTACAACTGAAGGGCTTCTCGTCTGTGTGGGTCATCAGGTGTTTCTGTAACTCTTCTTTTCTTATACACTTGTAGCTGCAGTGACTACAACTGAAGGGCTTCTCGTCTGTGTGAGTCATCAGGTGTTTCTGTAACCCTCCTTTTCTTCTACACTTGTAGCTACAGTGACTACAACTGAAAGGCTTCTCGTCTGTGTGAGTAATCAGGTGAGTCTGTAAGTTTCTTTTTCTTTTACACTTGTAGCTACAGTGACTACAACTGAAAGGCTTCTCGTCTGTGTGAGTAATCAGGTGTCTCTGTAGACCTACTTTACTTCTACACTTGTAGCTACAGTGACTACAACTGAAAGGCTTCTCGTCTGTGTGAGTAATCAGGTGAGTCTGTAAGTTTCTTTTTCTTTTACACTTGTAGCTACAGTGACTACAACTGAAAGGCTTCTCGTCTGTGTGAGTCATCAAGTGTTTCCGTAACTGTGCTTTACTTCTACACTTGTAGCCACAGTGACTACAACTGAAAGGCTTCTCGTCTGTGTGAGTCATCAGGTGACTCTGTAACTCTCCTTTACTTCTACACTTGTAGCTACAGTGACTACAACTGAATGGCTTCTCGTCTGTGTGAGTAATCAGGTGAGTCTGTAAGTCTCTTTTTCTTTTACACTTGTAGCTACAGTGACTACAACTGAAAGGCTTCTCGTCTGTGTGAGTCATCAGGTGTGTCCGTAAGTGTGCCTTTGTTCTAGACTTGTGGTCACAGTGTGTACACCTGAAAGGCTTATCGTCTGTATGAGTCGTCAGGTGAGTCCGTAAATTAGATTTTCTACTACTCTCGTAGCCACAGTATGTACACCTGAAAGGCTTTTCGCCTGTGTGTATAATCATGTAAGCCTTTTCATACAGTTTTTTGTCACCGTGTACAGGGCCGGATTAAGGATGTCGGGGCCCCTAGGCAGTGCGAAGTTCGGGGCCCCCTACAGTCTATTCTGCACACAGCACATTCAGTACAGGGAAATAAAAGTTTGCGTTTTTAATTTCAATCTTCAGGCGTCGGCCGAGCCGATCCAAATCGAACGATGTCTTTTTCGCTCTTATTGCGTAGACATAAAGCTTTATTCTATCGGTTTTTGCCGATTCCGCTTCGCGTCAAGTGTGGGGAGAGCCCTTTAGGCTTCCAATTCCCAATGGAATACCAAAGATGAGAGCTTCAGCGTCACTTTCTTATCTACCTCTAATGGCCAATTTTAAGCGAGGCTAAAAGCTAAGCTCACTAGTGCCGCAAAGTTGATTTTCTCAATAGTTAATATTTTGAGAGGCTGAACAGCCATTGTCCGACCATAAGCCTGCAATAATATTGATAGCACTCGCAGTGTAAGTGTTATGTTAAACGTCAAAACTTCTATGAAATTATGACGTATAAATAACACTTGCACTGCGTATGCTATCAAAATCATTGCAGACTTTTCTTGGTCTAGGTACCTCTATTAATTTACCAGTCAAGCTAACATGTAGATAGAGAGTCAATTAAAGAACCAAAAATAAACGCGAGCGCAGCGAGCGCGAATTTTTTTGACAATATCGCAAATTGTGAAACCGTGTTAAAAGGCCGGGTATCGATCTTCATCTGGGCCTAAAAGTCCGAAGTGCCCCAGTGAGGCGAGCTTTCATGCGAAGTCAAAGCCGTGCTTCATCAGGCTTCAGGATAAATAGTTCAGCACAGACACGAACCAATGTCCTTTGTATTAAAAAGTGAGACCGCAGGTCGAGCTTGGCGCAGCGACGCCAAAGGCTAAGCTGAAGTAGAGGAGATGTGGAACACAATAAAGAAATCCTCTATTATTACAACTTTACAACAGGTACCTACGCAGAATGCGTCTCGTAAACTTTTACGTATCGGTTCAATTTTATTACAGTATTTCATTAATTTAAAGAATGGATCGAAAAAAAAACAATAACAAAGCATATTCATTATTATAACATAAAAAAATTTACTCATGAATTCTGAGCCTTTTGAGAATTTTATTTGGTGCGCGCTGTGCCGCCGGGGCCCCCTAGCCGAGGCTGGGCCCCCAAGCCGAGGCGGGGCCCCTAGGCAGTTGCCTACTTTGACTTAGGGTTAATCCGGCCCTGACCGTGTAGCATTTGATGTCGTTCTAAACCATAATCCCCTACGGTTGAATTATGTAAAGGCAAGTGAGTGTGTACGTGCTTCTTCAAAACCGACTTGCTCCTGAACCGTTTGCCGCAATGGTGACATTGAGAGATGGCGGTGGTGACATGGGGTGTGGGTGCGGGCTCGGTGGCGTGCAGCTTGTATGTGCGGCGCCCGACCCGGCAGGTGCGCCGCTCCGCGTCCACCAGCAGGCGCTCCAGCCTGACCGAGCACGAGCGGCGCCGACCCGACACCACCGCAGAGGAGACAAGAGTGGGCACTGTAAGACGACAAAATAATACTCAAATATCCAAAATACCAACCTGATAAATATGTAACAGTGGCAGGGCGTTACATAAGTTTCTTTAATTTAACTAATAATTATCTTTCAAACTTCATTCTTGGCAATAGATGAGCTGGTGATCCATAACAATTGAGATGCTTCAAAACGTGTAAGAGATTTAAAGCATAGGAGTAAACTAGCTACCAAGTGAAACACACAATATTTACCACACCAACGCAAAGAAAACTAGCTATAAAACATCACAAACCGAAGTATCAATATGTACCATCTAAACATATTCTTATACATCAACATCACAACTAAACGGAAAATTCAGGTGAAGAACAATTACAAATTTCATTGAAGAAAAATAGAAAACATATTTACAGAATTTACTCTCTATTTAGACTCTAGTGTTGGTGTGTGTGAGTGTGTTAATTATGGTAGTTTGAATGTGAGTGTGTCAGGAGGAGCTTTGCAGAGTAGTTCCGACAGTAGTTAAACAACAATCAACACACCTCTCACCACCGGGGCGCCTGTGGGGCGGTGCGGGCGCTCCGGCCCCAGCACGAGCTCGTCCTTGACCACGTGCTCGTCGTACAGGCCGGCCAGCATGGCTGCCTCGCTCACGCCGCACCCGTCTGTGCTGTCCTCACACTCCTCCTTCACACGCGCCTCTTCATCCATAAATTTGGCTTCCTTCTTAATAAGGGCTGAAACAAAGGGTTGTAATTACCATTAGAGTTGTAAGTCAGACAAATATATGGATGAATCAACATAGATTGTTTACAATGCTGCCTACATGAGTGTTCATTGGGACAACCAGGCCAACACTTCAATGTATATATGAATAAGTAGTAATGCAGCTGACTAAATTCCAATAGTCCACAGGTTTTGTATAAGAATGTACATTTTCTCCTCTGGTACCTGTTTTTGAGAATGTTTTATATGTTTAATAGAGGAAATTAAAGCTATAATACAGGTTGAATGAATGAATTGAATTTATCCCGGTGTATATTCTATTAGCGACCCAGCCCGGCTTCGTATGGGTTAGCAAATTATACACCGAAATATTCCTCAAGAATCACTTTATTGATAGGTGAAAACCGCATGAAAATCCGTTCAGTAGTTTTAGAGCTTATCGCGAATATACATACAAACACAGAGACGCGGCGGGGGAGTTTGTTTTATAAGGTGTAGTGATGAGCTTACGCATTTGCGACCGGTCCGTCTCTGCCTCCTGCTTCACGCGCGCCGGCGACATGCTGCCGGCGTCAGCACTCGTCTCCATCTCTCGCAATGGCCGCGTCACAACTGCCACTCAAAAGTTATACTATTGTCCGAGTGTCTTACTCAACAGTAATTATATGTATGATACTTATGATATTATTGAAACAATAAAATGTAAAGTAAAATCAATGACCACGCTAAGCATTATGCATTATCAACAATACTAACGATACTCACAATAGCATGAGTATTATCACCAATGATCGGGGATTTCTATGCCACTTGGGGTGAATGACCTCAATCATTATGCTAGTATGGATATGCCGCGAGATTCCGGGATTCGTATGCCATATAGGAGAGTGTTTTGGCATGTAACTGTTAATCAATTAATCATGCATTATCTAAGCCGACTGAATCACTTCTTCAAACGCTTATCTTATCTACTAATTATTAGCACCGTAGAATGACATTGTAAATACAAATCGCACGGCAGCTGCTTTTTGCACTCATTATATTATTAAGTGCAAAAATACCACGTGTCTTAATGACAAACAACATCCCGACATAACTGTTAAAATAGAAATACGTACGTACATATGTACGGTTTAAAAAAAATGTTTTACTTAAATTATTATATGTACTTATAAGATCATTTTTGTATGACTTAATATTTTTTTTTGAATAATATCTTTTTTTTTAATCATAACCAACACTGTTTTTTTACAGTCCTTTATTTATAAACGAATTACCAACAGCGAAATAGCGTTTACTTTTCGAACAGTTTTGTTCCTATCGTGGGCAAAGCCGCGTATCCATATTACCATTTCGACTTGATATCCCGCGGTGTGGCATAGAAATCCCCGATCACTGATTATCACACCACCAATACCGTCTTTACCATAATGGCACACAGGGCCCTAAAGGACACACAGTAACAGTATATTTGATTATACTCACAATAAATAGAAGATCATAGTAGAAAAATGTTAGTTTACTTAATTCATTTCTTTTACCTTCCAAAAGGGCCCCAAATTCTTATTTGTTCAAGGGACCCAGAATAGTTTAAGATGGCCTTGCCACTGACAAATTAAATACTATGTCTACACGGATCGCTTACCTCGTTTGTTCCCAACTTTGGAGTTCCTAAGTTTCTCTACACCAGGTTCCGGAACTTGTCTTTGGCTGTTTCCATCTGTGCTCTCTGGGACAAGCTCACGTGACTGCTTGACTTCAATATCTGTGTTGAAAGCTGAAATCACCCTCAGATTAAAACAATTGTTTACTCATAAATAAATAAATATTTCATAAGTCATTTATTTACATACAATATATATAAGGTGCTACTTTATTAGTTGCAGATATTTATACAGCTGATGGTACTCGGTTCCTGGAGTATATTTAAGTATGAAACATTATAGCTTATACAATGTTTTTTTGGAGAAAACTGAAAAACAAATTTGCTACGTAAAAACACCCTGTTAATGTGATTATGAAATGTGAACTCATTGAACAGATTCTAGGACCTCTTTTACCTAACGCCTGTCTGGCCACTTCACGTCGATAAATCAAATACTTGATTGTCAATGTCATGTTATTTGCCGTCTGATTGTGTCGTTTGCATAAAAATTATTTTGAAATGCCTTACCGCTACAAAGACGATGATTATTTTAACATGGTAACATGTTATCACGATGCAAACTACAATGCACCCGTATCCAAGAACTGCAGCCTCAGGATTATGAACCACGTGTATTATTTTGCCAGTGGCTTAGGAGAAACTTCAGACGTAACATACTGTGGACCGACGAGTGTACCTTTACAAGGGTGGGATTGTTTAACCTGCACAATTCACACTTTTGGTCGGAAGTGAATCCCCACTTAGCTCGCCCTGGTCACTTCCAAACTCGCTTCAGCGTCAATGTGTGGGCAGGGTTACTTGGAGACTGTTTGTTGGGTCCAGAGTTTCTTAATCGTCTAAATCGAAGGAAGGACGTACCTACAATTCTTACAAGAAGACCTACCGGAATTGCTAGAGGACGTACCAGTCGATCTTCGTAGGGGGATGTACTTTCAACAGGACGGTGCCCCCGCCCATTACGATCGTAATGTAAGAAGGTACTTAATGGAACAATTTCAATTGCGGTGGATAGGCCGCGGTGGGGCTCAAACAGGTGCATTGAACTGGCCAGCCCGCTCACCAGATTTAACCCCGCTCGATTTCCATATTTGGGGACGAGCCAAAGATTTGGTGTATGAAGACGACGGTCACACGATCAGAACATCAGAAGAATTACGGGCTCGCATTACCAACGCTTTTGGAATCATGAAAAGGGAAAGAGAGATTTTGTTGCGTGTGAATAGAAACATCCGAAAGCGAGCATTATCGTGTATTGAAAACCAGGGTCGCCATTTTCAACAATTTTTGTAAAAAATTATGTTAATAAAAGTTTTCTTTTGTTCATGCTTGCTTTTAAAATTCCTTTCACTCACTTATCAAAGGCTAGTATTAGTTAACTACCCTAATGGCTGGATTTTTATTTCCTTGTCGATTTTTAACACGCAGGTGCAATTCCCCAGTAGGTATGTCCTTCAATTTCTTCCACTGATTTACTAAAAATTCAGTACAGTTTTTTTGGGATTATGTATCTATCCAGCGTAGAATAAGGAACTCTCCATACCCACCAAATTTCATTCAACTCTGACGCAAAAAAAATCGAACACAAAATAAAAATCCGCTTTAGGAACAGAAAGTTGAATTCCCAAAATGTTTACTTTTCCATCCTAACCTTTTGCAGTTTTCCCGCCGAACCGTAATGACATTCAAGACAAACAATTGTTGACATGAGTGACATGACAGATAGTGTTAAACGTCTTGTCAGTTAAATGCACATGGTGATTATTTTTAGGCGAAATTATTAATTAATTTTTTGTTCGGTAAATTAAAACAAAAAAATAATAATTAAATATTCTTAATTTCTATTTAAAGTTAATTGTTTTAAAGTAAAGTATCATCTGTTAAAATATCTGCAACTAATAAAGTAGCACCTTATATACAGTGGTACAACTAAACGAAATTAATAACTAGCTTAAATCTAAAATAGGCCCCTGAGGCATTGTACCAAGGATGCTGGCGGCATTTCCCCGCTGTATCGCAATACTGATACGTTGTGCGAGGTAGCCGCCAGCTCTTCGGTCACCAGTTACGTCAACCAGACGCTTCGCGATTTCTGTGAACAACTTAAGCGCGCTGGGACCCCATGGACCTAGAAATATTAGGACATCTCACACAGATCAACCTAGCCCCAAAACAAGCAAATTTTGTACTAAGAATACTAGGTGACAATATATACATACTTATACACATAGGAAACACCCATAGCTCAAGAACAAATATCTGTGTTCATCACAAAAATAGATTGCTCTTACAGGGATTCAAACCTAGGGCTTACAGCTTCTTAGGCAGCATGGTCATTACCCACTAGGCCAGACTATAGTTGTGTCAATCTCGAGAATGTTCTCTGTTTTTTATTGGAGTATGTTCTCATTCTCCAGAACAGCACAACTATAGGCCAGGCCAGTCCTCAAAGTTATAGTTAGATCTAGATATGGGCCGAATATTCGGTATTTGGCATATTTTTCAATGTTAGCAAACAAATTCTTTTTTTGGGCATGACCTGACATGGGTGCACTTTGCGGTCAGGCATGTGACGGTCCCGTGTCTTTTCATAAACATTCCTGGCCGTTCCAGAGGGAAGGTTAAAAACACATGCGGAGTGCAGATCGCGGACCTGTATGAACTTGTTTCAGGCAGTTTTAGCCCAACCGAATATTCGTATATATGCGGCCCATCCCTCATCTCATAGTTGACCGAAGCGTTAGCGAAGGTCTCCGTGTTGATTATAGTTAGATCCCACAACCGACCTGTTGGTGCGTGGCGCGCGCGCCGCTCCACTAGCACGGGGCCGAGCACGAGCTCATCTTTAACGGCGTGTTCGGAGTACAGCCCCGTCGCCGCGCTCACGCCGGCCGACTCGTCTTTTACACTCACATCTGAGTGCGATGGCTCAGCTTGTATGTATACACATTCGCGTCTGGACTCCTCCTTTACATACACATCATCCAGCGGCTCAATCTTCACAGACACTTCCAAGGACGTGGGCTCATATGTCATACACGCTTCCTCACAGCGCTGAACCTCTACGCAAACATTCTCTGTACCCTGTAACGCTGAAGACTCCATCGAAATAGGATAATGTTTCAAATCCATATAGAATATACTAAAACAGGAATTAAAGCTACACTACAAAGAACACTGGCTGGAACACTACGTTTTATAATACTAGGAGATTATTTGAGAATACTATTCTTGTTAAAATAAACTCAATTTGCTAAATTTTCCGCAGAAAATAACTGCAAACAAAGAGCATACAACCATACAATAAAACCCAAAATGACAGCGACAGTGATTGTGTCAGTAGTGTCAGTTGAGTTTTTTTTTTAATAGCATCGCGCTCCTGGCGCATTAAGCCAGACGAGCAATGCGAGCAAAGCAGGGAGGCGGATTACAACGGGTAAGACGGAATTTTCGAAAAGGATCAGGGATCAGGATAAGGTAAATTATAAACTTAAAGTTTAATGTCATGACGTAAAATAAATGAGTACAATGATTTAAATATATATACAGAAGAATCATTAATATTTATTGTATACAGGAGTGTTGTTACAGATGTGACAGACGTGTCCAGCCAGACGAGTCAATTTTTCGCCAATCTGATTAAATTGTCCGAGCGAATAAGGCCGTGCGAACGAAAACGCCAATTTGGCTCGCCGATTTTTATGACCGATATTACTGATAAAATGTAGTGCGGACGCAAGAATAGGTACCAATTTGGATCGCCAGTATTTTTATATTGGGGCATTTTTCAATTTAGAGGGCGTAATATCACCATAAATCTAAAATTGGTGACTAAATTGGAAATTGACGTCAATTACATTTCTGATCAAATCGGTCGATTTGATCACCCCGTCTAGAACCCACTCCTAAAGCGCCCTACAGACTAAGCGCGTGAATCGCGGGCGAAGCCGCGAACGCGAGTGTGGAGTCTAGTTCGCTGATATGCGAAATCGACTCCAGACTCGCGTTCGCGGCTTCGCGCCGCGATTCGCGCACGAGTGTGGAAGGGGCTTAAGATACGATACAAGATAGTATATATTGTATACCAATCTTATACAAGATACTTTAAAAAAAATATCTTGTAACTTGTATTTAGATACTTTCCGTTGGTATCATAGTATTTTGTATATACTTTTTTTACTAAGATACTTTATTTATATAATTAATTTCGCAGTTTTATTTTCAAAACGCACGTAGCATGTCGTAAAGCCCCCTCCAGACTATGCGCGTGAATCGCGGGCGAAGCCGCGAACGCGAGTGTGGAGTCCAGAACGCAGACCTGCGAAATCGACTCCACACTCGCGTTCGCGGCTTCGCCCGCGATTCACGCGCATAGTCTGGAGGGGGCTTAACGTGGTTGTAACTAAACGTAGTTATATACGGATGATACGGGCAAGGGCCCAACGTTTTCTGTTCTCTTTCACGACGCAGCAACTAGTATCATTTCTCTCTCCTCGCTCTTTTAAAATGCCGTTTGTCAAAAAAGGACAACCACACTGTTGACAAGGTGGACTTCAAATCAAGTGTTGCCTTTCTTGATGCGCCCAGGCTGTGTATGTGTGCGTAAAAGCGTATATGTGTGCTCTTTTAGGGATGTGAAAAGTCGATTTTAATCATGTTATATATCGATAAACGCTACACAGCGGAACGAAATAGCGATTAATTGAAGCTTCAATATCTTCGTTAAACATAAACATAATTGAAATGCTAATGGATAATGAATATATTATAATATAATTCAATTATTGCGGAACACCTATTTTAGGAGGTATTTATGTATTTTAATTAAATATCTGAACTTTTCCTTGGTTCCCTGCTGGGGCGTGACTATAAAATTGTGATCTGATAACCACAATAAAGAATAAAAGCGTTTTTGGTCATTTTAGGTATCGTTAAGCCTTTGAAGTAAAATTAAAATTGCAAGAAATGTCGATAGTTTATCGATATGACTTTATCGACATGGCTACAGCAACGTGGGCCACATTGTTAATCGTACACTAAACAAAAGTGGCAACAGTGACAGCTCGCTGAGACACCGTCTTTATATATTATAAGTCTATGGATACGGGTATCAATATATAACTAAACAGGTATATATTTACCCCTTTACCTAAAATATTTAAAACTCAGCTCCTGTTTCGTCTTAAATACTTGGGTCACGTGCTGATCGATGATTTGAGTGACGCGACGACTCTGTTCATTAACCGCGAATATCGAAGTTCGCAAATTGCGGGCATTTTTCTCTGTCACTCTTATAACGCCTTCATTGGAGTAGAAGAGAAAGATCCCCGCAATTTGCGAATTTCGGTTTTCGCGGTAGTCCCTCTGATATTGAACGGGAACTGAGGGCCTACCGCGAACCACGTCCGACGTGTTGCCTCGCTATAACACTTACGTACAAATTTACAAGTGCGACAAAGAGGCAAAACGTCGAACGTGGTTCGCGGTAGGCCCTCTGAGAGCGTTGTCAGTTCGTGCGAATATGATAGCCCGCAGGTTTGCCAAATGCTCGAAAAACGCGAAAGTTAAACTGTTCCGTGCATGTTGCACAACTTTCTAAACGTGCAGTCTGTGTGCACTGCAGAAAAACATGTATCAAGTTGATCAAGCAGATCTTGTCAGTAGAAAAAGGCAGCAAATTTAAATTATGTAGGCGCGAAGGGATATCTTCTCATAGAAAATTTGAATTCCGCGTCTTTTTCTACTGACAAGATTTGCTTGACCATCTATATTTACTATAGATATGTGTCCAATGAAACTGCAACAGTTGTAACTATTTTAATTCTGTGAGTTTTAACCTCATTCTAGAATAAGACCGAATTAATCCCAACGGCCAACGTCACCCGCTCGCGGTGCCTCTGGCCGCCGCCATCTTAAGCGCCCTCCAGACTATGCGCGTGAATCGCGGGCGAAGCCGCGAACGCGAGTGTGGAGTCTAGTTCGCTGATATGCGAAATCGACTCCAGACTCGCGTTCGCGGCTTCGCGCCGCGATTCGCGCACGAGTGTGGAGCGGGCTTTAGACGTCATTTCATAAGCCCCCTCCAGACTATGCGCGTGAATCGCGGGCGAAGCCGCGAACGCGAGTGTGGAGTCGATTTTCGCAGACAGCCCGCGATTCACGCGCATAGTCTGGAAGGGGCTATACGTTCGAACCCAGGCCACGCGTGTACCTGGCTTAGTAGATATTCTTTAGAATATACCACGGCAGCTCGAATAACATCTTATGAAGAGCGTTTCTTAAATTTTTAGTCATTTTTGTATATTGTAACCTTTTTTGCCACTGGTTTGGTCTAGTCAGGATCGCGAGCCCTTTTCATCCTTGTAGAAGAAAAAAAATTGTCCTAAAATTTCTATACATTTATCAAACTTTCCTTTTTGTTACCGCTATACAAAGTATAGGTATGGACATTTTTATATCCCATTAGGATCGACAGAGCTCGTGATTCTGAGTAGAAGTAACACAAAGGTGGCAAAAAGGTCACAATATATTAAAATAGCAAAAAAAAAATAGAAGAAACGCTCTGAAATAGGGTAATTTCAGGATGGATGCCCCAGTGGGATAGATGCCTTGATATTAATTCCTTCTAGTAGCAGGCCTGTGCGTCACAGATAAGAACAGGCGGATCAATATTCGAACTTCTTTATGCTAAGCGTCCTTTCTTTATATCAGAGTGTATCTTTTGGTGAGTGCTTAAATGAGCTTTACTACAAACTAGATTCCTTCATATATATATTTATCTATGTTAAGGAGAACCAACAGCTTTAAACTTACAATAGACAACAAGATTGAAACTGTAATCCAACTACATGAACTCATAGTTACTTACAAAGTATTCTAAATTAAACAAATACTAGCACTTGTGCCCATAAAAAAAGAAAAAAGCGTGAATGAAATTGGAAACCTTAGAATAGATCTTAAGTTTCGGACCACTTCGTTCATTAGCACTTTTTTTTTTTAAGAGGGGAAATGCTTTACGCATACCACCCGGCGCGGGGACGGGCCGGGATGGTTATGTGGGACTCCCTGTTGTGGGCTAATGAGACCCCAGGTTTACCCACTAAAACCCCTCTGTTGCCGCCTCGCTGCTATATGGCGAGGTCCCAGGAACGCCGAAGTACTCTTCCGCAACCTCGCCAGCGTCGTTCATTAGCACCTAGAGTAACTGAGGTGTCTGAGTTCAAAAGATGAAAACAGAGTAAAGTAAAACTTATCAAATTGAAATGCAGTTAAAGAATATTAAATGTAAAGGCGCCAATACACTAAGTTGATAAATTCAATGCATTTAATCGCCTAATGAAAACGAAATGTAAGAATGATACAAAAAGTGTATATGTAGTAATACAGTAATAAGAACACGAGAAATAGTGCTTGCACTTGAAAGGTATTTCACCAGTGTGAGTCAACAGGTGAGTCCGTAAGCCAAATTTCCTTCTACACTTGTAGCTACAGCGCCTACACCACACATGAAGGGCTTCTCATCAGGTGAGTCCGTAATTCTGTTTTTCTTTACACTTGTAGGCACAGTGACTACAACTGAAAGACTTCTTGTCTGTGTGAGTTATCAGGTGTGTCCGTAACTGTGCTTTACTTCTACACTTGTAGCTACAGTGACTACAACTGAAAGGCTTCTCGTCAGTGTGAGTCATCAGGAGTGTCCGTAACTGTGCTTTACTTCTACACTTGTAGCTACAGTGACTACAACTGAAAGGCTTCTCGTCAGTGTGAGTCATCAGGTGTGTCCGTAACTGTGCTTTACTTCTACACTTGTAGCTACAGTGACTACAACTGAAAGGCTTCTCGTCAGTGTGAGTCATCAGGTGTGTCCGTAACTGTGCTTTACTTCTACACTTGTAGCCACAGGGACTACAACTGAAAGACTTCTTGTCTGTGTGAGTCATCAGGTGTGTCCGTAACTGTGCTTTACTTCTAATATGTACGTGCATTTTTAGCAAATAAAATTTTGAATTTGAATTTGAATTTGACTTCTACACTTGTAGCTACAGTGACTACAACTGAAAGGCTTCTCGTCAGTGTGAGTCATCAGGTGTGTCCGTAACTGTGCTTTACTTCTACACTTGTAGCCACAGGGACTACAACTGAAAGACTTCTTGTCTGTGTGAGTCATCAGGTGTGTCCGTAACTGTGCTTTACTTCTACACTTGTAGCCACAGGGACTACAACTGAAAGGCTTCTCGTCTGTGTGAGTCATCAGGTGTTTCCATGAATTTGATTTTCTACTACGCTTGTACGCACAGTGAGTACACCTGAAATGCTTCTCGTTTGTGTGAGTCATGAGGTGTTTCCGTAACGGTGCTTTTGTTCTTAACTTGTGGTCACCGTGTGCACCTGAAAAGCTTCTCGTCCGTGTGTCATCGCATGAGCCTGTAAATCTGCTAATCGAAACTTTTGGTCACAGTGGCTACAACGGAAAGGCTTCTCTTTTGTGTGAGTCATCAGATGACTCCGTAAATTTCCTTTACTTCTACACTTGTAGCCACAGTGACTACAACTGAAAGGCTTCTCGTCTGTGTGAGTCATCAGGTGACGCTGTAAATCTGCTTTACTTCTACACTTGTAGCTACAGTGACTACAACTGAAAGGCTTCTCGTCTGTGTGAGTCATCAGATGACTCCGTAAATTTCCTTTACTTCTACACTTGTAGCCACAGTGACTACAACTGAAAGGCTTCTCGTCTGTGTGAATCATCAGGTGAGTCTGTAAATCTGCTTTACTTCTACACTTGTAGCTACAGTGACTACAACTGAAAGGCTTCTCGTCTGTGTGAGTCATCAGATGACTCCGTAAATTTCCTTTACTTCTACACTTGTAGCCACAGTGACTACAACTGAAAGGCTTCTCGTCTGTGTGAGTCATCAGGTGACGCTGTAAATCTGCTTTACTTCTACACTTGTAGCTACAGTGACTACAACTGAAAGGCTTCTCGTCTGTGTGAGTCATCAGATGACTCCGTAAATTGCCTTTACTTCTACACTTGTAGCCACAGTGACTACAACTGAAAGGCTTCTCGTCTGTGTGAGTCATCAGGTGAGTCTGTAAATCTGCTTTACTTCTACACTTGTAGCTACAGTGACTACAACTGAAAGGCTTCTCGCCTGTGTGAGTAATCAGGTGAGTCCGCAAGTGTGCTTTTGTTCTAGACTTGTGGTCACAGTGTGTACACCTGAAAGGCTTATCGTCTGTATGAGTCGTCAGGTGAGTCCGTAAATTAGATTTTCTACTACTCTCGTAGCCACAGTATGTACACCTGAAAGGCTTTTCGCCTGTGTGTATAATCATGTAAGCCTTTTCATACAGTTTTTTGTCACCGTGTAGCATTTGATGTCGTTCTAAACCATAATCCCCTACGGTTGAATTATGTAAAGGCAAGTGAGTGTGTACGTGCTTCTTCAAAACCGACTTGCTCCTGAACCGTTTGCCGCAATGGTGACATTGAGAGATGGCGGTGGTGACATGGGGTGTGGGTGCGGGCTCGGTGGCGTGCAGCTTGTATGTGCGGCGCCCGACCCGGCAGGTGCGCCGCTCCGCGTCCACCAGCAGGCGCTCCAGCCTGACCGAGCACGAGCGGCGCCGACCCGACACCACAGCAGAGGAGACAAGAGTGGGCGCTGTAAGACGACAAAATAATACTCAAATATCCAAAATACCAACCTGATAAATATGTAACAGTGGCAGGGCGTTACATAAGTTTCTTTAATTTAACTAATAATTATCTTTCAAACTTCATTCTTGGCAATAAATGAGCTGGTGATCCATAACAATTGAGATGCTTCAAAACGTGTAAGAGATTTAAAGCATAGGAGTAAACTAGCTACCAAGTGAAACACACAATATTTACCACACCAACGCAAAGAAAACTCTAGCTATAAAGCATCACAAACCGAAGTATCAATATGTACCATCTAAACATATTCTTATACATCAACATCACAACTAAACGGAAAATTCAGCTGAAGAACAATTACAAATTTCATTGAAGAAAAATAGAAAACATATTTACAGAATTTACTCTCTATTTAGACTCTAGTGTTGGTGTGTGTGAGTGTGTTAATTATGGTAGTTTGAATGTGAGTGTGTCAGGAGGAGCTTTGCAGAGTAGTTCCGACAGTAGTTAACAACAATCAACACACCTCTCACCACCGGGGCGCCTGTGGGGCGGTGCGGGCGCTCCGGCCCCAGCACGAGCTCGTCCTTGACCACGTGCTCGTCGTACAGGCCGGCCAGCATGGCTGCCTCGCTCACGCCGCACCCGTCTGTGCTGTCCTCACACTCCTCCTTCACACGCGCCTCATACATAAATCCGGCTTCCTCCTTAATAAGGGCTGAAACAAAGGGTTGTAATTACCATTAGAGTTGTAAGTCAGACAAATATATGGATGAATCAACATAGATTGTTTACAATGCTGCCTACATGAGTGTTCATTGGGACAACCAGGCCAACACTTCAATGTATATATGAATAAGTAGTAATGCAGTTGACTAAATTCCAATAGTCCACAGGTTTTGTATAAGAATGTACATTTTCTCCTCTGGTACCTGTTTTTGAGAATGTTTTATATGTTTAATAGAGGAAATGAAAGCTATAATACAGGTTGAATGAATGAATTGAATTTATCCCGGTGTATATTCTATTAGCGACCCACCCCGGCTTCGTATGGGTTAGCAAATTATACACCAAAATATTCCTCAAGAATCACTTTATTGATAGGTGAAAACCGCATGAAAATCCGTTCAGTAGTTTTAGAGTTTATCGCGAGTATACAAACAAGAAGACAGACGCGGCGGGGACTTTGTTTTATAAGGTGTAGTGATGAGCTTACGCATTTCCGACCGGTCCGTCTCTGCCTCCTGCTTCACGCGCGCCGGCGACATGCTGCCGGCGTCAGCACTCGTCTCCATCTCCCGCAATGGCCGCGTCACAACTGCCACTCAAAAGTTATACTATTGTCCGAGTGTCTTACTCAACAGTAATTATATGTATGAAATGAAATGAAATGAAATTTATTTGCTAGAAATATATATATGATACTTATGATATTATTGAAACAATAAAATGTAAAGTAAAATCAATGACCACGCTAAGCATTATGCATTATCAACAATACTAACGATACTCACAATAGCATGAGTATTATCACACCACCAATACCGTCTTTACCATAAGGGCACACAGGGCCCCAAAGGACACACAGTCACAGTATATTTGATTATACTCATAATAAATAGAACATCATAGTAGAAAAATGTTAGTTTACTTAATTCGCTTCCTTTACTTTCCAAAAGGGCCCCAAATTCTTATTTGCCCAAGGGACCCAGCATGGTTTAAGACGCCTTGCCACAGACAAATTAAATACTACATGTCTACACCGATCCCTTACCTCGTTTGTTTCTTTTAGCTTTCCCAACTTTGGTGTTCCTAAGTTCCTCTACGCCAGGTTCCTGAACTTGTCTTTGGCTGTGTCCATCTGTGCTCTCTGGGACAAGCTCACGTGACTGCTTGACTTCAATATCTGTGTTGAAAGCTGAAATCACCCGCAGATTAAAACAATTATTTACTCATAAATAAATAAATATTAGGACATCTCACACAGATCAACCTAGCCCCAAAACATGCAAATCTTGTACTAAGAATACTAGGTGACAATATATACATACTTATACACATAGGAAACACCCATAACTCAAGAACAAATATCTGTGTTCATCACAAAAATAGATTGCTCTTACAGGGATTCAAACCTAGGGCCTACAGCTTCTTAGGCAGCATGGTCATTACCCACTAGGCCAAACTATAGTTGTGTCAATCTCGAGAATTTTCTCTGTTTTTTATTGGAGAATGTTCTCGTTCTCGAGAACAGCACAACTATAGGCCAGGTCCCGTGTCTTTTCATAAACATTCCTGGCCGTTCCAGAGGGAAGGTTAAAAACACATGTGGAGTGCAGATCGCGGACCTGTATGAACTTGTTTCAGGCAGTTTTAGCCCAACCGAATATTCGTATATATTCGGCCCATCCCTCATCTCATAGTTGACTGAAGCGTTAGCGAAGGTCTCCGTGTTGATTATAGTTAAATCCTGCAACCGACCTGTTGGTGCGTGGCGCACGCGCCGCTCCACTAGCACGGGGCCGAGCACGAGCTCATCTTTAACGGCGTGTTCGGAGTACAGCCCCGTCGCCGCGCTCACGCCGGCCGACTCGTCTTTTACACTCACATCTGAGTACGATGGCTCAGCTTGTATGTATACACATTCGCGTTTGGACTCGTCCTTTACATACACATCATCCAGCGGCTCAACCTTCACAGACACTTCCGCGGACGTGGGCTCATATGTTGTACACGCTTCCTCACAGCGCTGAACCTTTACGCAAACATTCACTGCGCCCTGTAACGCTGAAGACTCCATCGAAATAGGATATTGTTTCAAATCCATATAGAATATACTAAAACAGGAATTAAAGCTACACTACAAAGAACACTGGCTGGAACACTACGTTTTATAATACTAGGAGATTATTTGAGAATACTATTTTTGTTAAAATAAACCCAATTTGTTAAATTTTCCGCAGAAAATCACTGCAAACGAAGAGAATACAACTATATAATACATATAACGAATATAACCCAAAATGACAGCAACAGTGATTGTGTCTGTCAGTTGAGTTTTTTTTTAATAGCATCGCGCTCCTGGCGCATTCATCCAGACGAGTAAAGCAGGCGGCCGGATTACAACGGGTAAGGCGGAATTTTGGAAAAGGATCAGGATAAGGATAGGATAAGGTAAATTATAAACAGTTAAAGTTTAATGTCATAACGTAAAATAAATGAGTACTAAGGCCCCGTTCACTCGGCAGCTTTTTCAACGCGCGTTTAAAAAGCGTTTGAATGACACAAATGGATAACCATGTATTTATTCACACGAAGGCGTTTTTTAAGAGCGGCGCTTTTTTATCGAGCACCTTGGAGGATATAACCAACGGAGACGCCATGTCTAAAATTTTCGGTACAAAATAGTCTGCCGTTTTTTGCGGGGGAGGGGTACATCAAATGTATAGGTACGTCATGTCAGATAAACGTCAGTCCATACATATGGTTGACATGAGGTTGACCATTGGCCGCCTATTTTCGACAGAGGGGAACGCCTGTTAATGGCGGCTCCATTGTTAATTACTCCGAGTCGAGCACTGTTCGATTTTCGGCGTTGAGCGTTGGCGTCAAATTGAATAGAACATACGGAACTCTGTGTATCTGTTCTCACAAGCGTTAAAAAAGCGCCGGCGCTGCTGTCAGTTGGCTGTCAAGTGTCAATTTTTGGTGTCAATCGTCAAGATTATTATTAGTTTCATCTTAAAAATGTCAACTTATGCTTACAAATTCCTGAAATATTCAAGCTATATTCAAATAATACATCGTAACAGCAAATAAAGTATGGCTTTGCTGAGATGGGTACGTGGCAGTACGACTCACAAGTGATTTTTAAGCGTTCATATGAACACAAATATTGCAAACGGTAAAAAAGCGCCAATGTCGGGTTTTAACGCAACGCTTTTTAAGCTGTCGTGCGAATGGGGCCTAATATTTATTGTATACAGGGGGCCGATTTTTGAATTTCGAACGTTCGAATTTAAAAGCGTGTGGTCGAAAATAATCGTACACGAAAATTTGTCACGATTTTTTTCGCATGATCCTAATAAAACTTATTTTTGAAAGTCACCATTCGACTGTGTAGTGATTGACTATCGATATTTTGCATTTCATTGTACGCAGAAAGTCGATAATTACCGGTTATTTTAAATTTACTTAAAAACTAAAATTAAGGGGTATACCCTTATTGAAATTGGTGTTTGGTGTAATATTTGTAATAAATAAACATTTTGGGGTATTTTACGCTTGACAGTACAAAAAAAAACTTATTTTTATTTTATGCTACTATGGAATGAAACGTTTAGTTTCCTTCGTTAATGAGTCTATGGTTGGTTATGGTAAATATTGTGGCGGCCAGTCGCCCCTCTCGGCAGTATTTGGAATTTCATATTAGTTTACTTTGTTTGTTTAGAATTCGTTTGTATTTGCGCCCGCAAAGTGTTCAGAAATGTCTGAAAATAAACATAACATGTCGAGTACCCAAAAAAAAGGCCTAGCCGATATCATGGCTTCGAGAACAGAGCTGAGATCAGGCAAGTTTACCTCCAGCTTCACACACAAAAAAGCACAAAAAGAATGGGAGGAGATAACAACTATATTAAACGCCATGCCAGGTGCTACTAAGACCTGGCAGCAATGGAGGAAGGTAATTATAAATTCTATATGATGATGTAGCACAGCAATGTGTTAATACTTTTAAGCTTAATCACTGTTTTTTTTCAGTCATGGCAAGATCTGTTGAGCAAAACCAAATCTAAAAAAGGTGCCATTAACAAGGACCTACACAGAACGGGAGGAGGCCGGCCTCTGCAAGCTCTAACAGAGGTGGAAACGAACATTGCTTCCCTTATCGACCCAAGAACTATTTCGGGCCACCGAGACTCACAAGAGTCAGAAGTCACCTTCGACTGTAAGTAGTAACAGAATGAAAATACTTTTCGGTTTATAGAAATGGAAATACAGATTTACATCATGTTCATTATTGTTATTGTGGAATTGGTGTTTAAGTTTTCATTGTTTTTTTTTAGTTGATGCACATATGATAAGTCATATGGAGGCAGAGTCAGAGGAAGAGGTGACTACGGTGGTACAAATTGGTAAGTGACAGAAAGAGAAAAGATTTATTATCGTTCAGTTTAGGCTTGCGGCTCAGTGACTACTCTCGGTCAATCGGTCCGGACGGTCGGTATCTATATATTATCGATATTATATCGTCGTCTAGTACCCACAACACAAGCCTTATTGAGCTTGATTGTGTGTGAAGGTTGATTTGTGTAAGAGTGTCCTATAATATTTATTTATTTAAATGAACTAGTTCAGTCTTTTAGTTCCTTTAGTTCAGTTGGGTCATTAAGATCTAGGAATGAATAGGAATATGTTATTCATTGGATTTTTTCCAATCTTTGGTAACTGAATACAATTCACCTTGTACAATAACAAAATTTGCTTAGTTTGTCATTAGGTTGATACAAGTAAGAGAGGTATTCCCTAATATTTGTTATTATTTATTTATAACTAAAGGTTGTAAAATAAATCGTTTTTAGTTTCAGATGATGATGCTGATGCTGCACTGCCCAAACCGAAAGAAAAGGTCAAACAAAAAAAAATAAACCTAAGAACTTTGATGCAACAAAAATTGGATTTAAAAAAACAGGCAGTTGAAGCTGAGATTAATTTTTACAGGGAGTTCCTTGACAATATGAGAAACCAAACTGCTGCACTGGAGCAGATTGCTTTATCTGTAAGAGGAAGAGAGCGAAGCAATCTGCTCTAGTGGTTAATACCCAAGTACCTACCTGCCGTCCTGACCCTGTTTGTTGAATAATATGGATCATAGTATTATTAAAACATAAGTAAGGCCATATAAGGCTAAGTACTAAGGCTATCCTATGACTGATAATTTTAAATGAGTCCAAAGACTTTTTCAGAGAAAGATTTATTTTATTTGTTAAAAGTTAAATACTTTAGTTGATTTGTTTGTTAGAAGTGTAAACAAAAATAGTTTTTATTTAAGATAGGAATTTTCGGTCTACCACTTATCTCAGGTGGTGGAAGTTGTACAGTAGAGGGTAGCTGAGAAGATAGTGCTAGAAGAGTTTGTTAAGTAGAAAATGTAATACATAGTATGACATACTACATAGACATGTAGTGTACATGTGTAATACCATAGAGAAATATAATAAGACAAGAGTGCTCGCTCCATACATCAGTTAGACTATTAATTTCAGTGTCTACATCTCGCATCGAGTAGCGGAACTATCAGTACTGTTACTTGACAATAGATGTAGCACCGACCGGAAAGTCTTATCTCAACAGCATAAGACTTTCCGGTCGGTGCTACATCTATTGTCAAGAAGCAGTACTGATAGTTCCGCTACTCGAGGCTAATAGTCTTTTTGGTACTAAAACTGATGTATGAGCAATCTATGTATTTTTTTCTCTATGGTAATACACTCTTCTCGGCTACCCTCTAAGTTGATTTTTTGGTTTTGTTTCAATATGTTGGTTCATTATCAAGGAACAAACGTATTACTCATGTAAATTTAGTTATGTAAGCACATTGTTCATGTAAATTTAGTTGTTGACTAATATGGTTTAAAGTATATTTTATTAAAACTAGTACCTATTTGTTATTTTTAGACTGATAATTTAATCAAGCCCAAAGACTTAATTCGTTTGTGTGATTAAATATGTATCTAAGTGTTTTTTTTTAAGAAAATAATTTATACCTAATACTGTTGATTGAATCGTTCAGAGGTTATTAGTATGCATATTATTGTCTAAGTATGCGTCAACTCGGCATCAACAAAACAAGGTGCGATAGCACCATGTTTTCTTACTAATTTAGACATACTAAACTTTGTTCCCGCCTAGTCATTCGTGGTATAGGATCAATAGGACCAAAATTGTTGATTATTTTGTTACAGTAAACTTAGCACGAGTGCACCGCGAGGTAGATAAACTACACGTCCATTCTAACTGTATTAATAAGAAAGAGATAGTCTATCTCTTGTCGCAGCGCACTAATGCTAAGGCTACTGAATAAAAGGAACCAAACCATTGTTGATTCATCTTATAGGTTTGAATAAAAACTTACAAGAGATTGAGTTTTTTTATTCAAAAGTAATTATTAATTATATAATTCTGCATGGCCTGACCACGCAAAAGGTCTTGGTTTAGCCTTCCTCTTGGATGATTGGGAGGAGGGGGAGGAAGCAATTCCATCCCAAGGTCTCTATAATCTTCTTCCTCTTCGTCTTCATCTAGTGCCACATTATTCATGACACAGATGTTGTGCAGTACAACACAGGCGTTTATAATTTTTGTGGCCTTCTCTGGATCGTAATGTAGTCCTCGTTCTTTTTTCAAGCAACGGAACCTGCCTTTCAGCAGTCCGTTACAGCGCTCGATAGTTGCTCGAGCAACTTTAAATGTTTCGTTGTAACGGTATGCCGGGGTTCCCTCGGCAGGCTCCGTCACAGGTACATGAAGCCAGGGCCTTAGTGCATATCCACTGTCACCTGTAAATATTTCGGAGTATAAATTAATTACACTCAAAAGGTGAGTACAACCAAGACAACATAATAAAGAATAAAATGTAAGTAAAATATTCACCTATGAGGTAGTAACTAGTGTGCCCATTGTTGTGCAACCCTTCCACCAGTGGCAGCACAGCACTTTGGTTCCAGATGTATGAGTCGTGGGTACTCCCCGGAAACAATGCATTTACATTTGTAACACGCATGTTAGCATCACAAATCTGAAAAGGCAGTTGTAATTATCAATATATTATTTTACTAACGAGGTAATGGGGTTCTTCTGACATTGTAGATTGTGCATACCAGTTGTGTATTAATAGTGTGCACTCCTTTTCTGTTTACATATGACCTCTCGTCAAATTCGTCACTGTTGGGGGGAACAATGGCCACATGGGTACAGTCGATGCATCCTATGACGCCTGGCAGCCCATAGAGATTGAAAAATCTGTAAACAAATACAAAATACTTATTATCAATTACGGAACTTAACTGGCTCAACTTTAGTGCAAAATTTTCAGGCACATATTAGAAAAGTCTGAGTAGTTATCTATGTGTAGGTACCTTCATTTACATGTATTATTTTTGTACATATAAAAGTGGTGGTAGCGGAGTGGTAGGCAAAGGTGTGCAAATTTCAATCCAGAGGTGGTGGGGCCAAATCCGGGCATATTTTACACTCAGTGTACAATATATATATCATCTGATATTTACCAGTTGCTTTCGGGTAATAGAAAACATTATGAGGATACCTCCCTCTGGGTGCTGGAAGGTTAGTTGGCTAACTGCCGACTTATATGCAAGCTGAGATTATATGCAAGAGCCTGATTGCAATACAGTTCAAATTACTAGGTCCTTAGATGTTAATAACATACTACTCACGGTTAAATACAACTTTTTTAAACAAAAAAATATTAATTCTTACTGCTGGGTTATTTGGTTCAACTCTGCTAACGTAGCTGGGAACTTGACGAACTGGCCAAATATATCCCTATGATTGAGTGCTGCAACCACTTCTGATATGGAATTTGATACAGCTGATTGTGATACTTTTCTGGACAAGTGTTGGCCCACGGGTGTTTGGTATGACCCTGTGGCTAAAAAATTCAGCGCAATTAGTACCTGCAAAAAGAAGAAAGGGTACAATTATAACGGTTTATTACAGAAATCAGAATAGCACATTGCACCCTTACTAGGGGCCAATTGCACCATCCCACTAAACCGGGGTTTACCGGTTAAACCTGGAGTTACCTTGGTTACCAGTACAATTAGACACTGGGTTAATGGTTTAACTGGTTAACCCCGGATTAGTGGAATGGTGAAAGTGGCCCTAGGAATCAATTCATGACTAACAAACCTTTATTTCTACATTTAAATCAGATGTCCTTTCGGCATCCTTTATGTAGGGTTTCAATTTCTCTATAAGGTCTCTACACAGCCCCTTTGTAAGCCTGTAGCTTTTCTTGAACTTTTGTTCAGTTTGCTGGAAAGCTGCAATGACTGCTTGAGCCGGCACCTGAGGCCGCCTCGCTAATGGCGCGGGTAAATTGTTCTCATCTTCACTATCTTCTTCACTGTTTAATAAGTTGAATAATAGATATTCCTCTAAACTGGCCATCTTAGATTGGTTGGATATATTATAATGTAGTTGACCCGTAACCGTAAATTGTAATATTATTCAATTAATTTGACACTGACACTGACAGTCACTGTTGTTTTTATCACTTTTACCGCCACTAGAGTAATTTTTCAAAAAAATAAGGACTTAATATAAATATTTATTTTCAATCAAAAACCAGCTAATCTAATAAACACAAAAAATTTAATAAATTAATTCCTTTGAGATATATGTTTTTATTGGCGTCATATAATACAAATGTGACTAAAATTGTGGATTCCTACTTTCTACTGATAGAATTTAATACGAGTGGTCAATACCACTCGATTCTCAAATTCTATCAATAGAATTTCAAAAATAGCATTTCATCGTTTTCCACTGATTTTCGAGTGACGAAATCGAATGGTCGAGATTCAAAAATCGGCCCCCTGGCCGCCGCCATTTTAGACGTCATTTCATAAGCCCCCTCCAGACTATGCGCGTGAATCGCGGGCGAAGCCGCGAACACGAAGTGTGGAGTCGATTTCGCTGTCTGCGAAAATCGACTCGACGTTCGAACCCAGGCCACGCGTGTACCTGGCTTAGTAGATATTCTTTAGAATATACCACGGCAGCTCGAATAACATCTTATGAAGAGCGTTTCTTAAATTTTTAGTCAATTTTGTATATAGTGACCTTTTTTGCCACTGGTTTGTCATTTCTAGTCAGGATCGCGAGCCCTTTTCATCCTTGTAGAAGAAAAAAAAGTGTCCTAAAATTCCATACATTTATCAAACTTTTCTTTTTGTTACCGCTATTCAAAGTATAGGTATGGACATTTTTTTATCCCATTAGGATCGACAGAGCTCGTGATTCTGAGTAGAAGTAACACAAAAGTGGCAAAAAAGGTCACAATATATAAAAATAGCAAAAAAAAATAGAAGAAACGCTCTGAAATAGGGTAATTTCAGGATAGATGCCCCAGTGGGATAGATGCCTCGATATTAATTTCTTCTAGTAGCAGGTCTGTGCGACACAGATAAGAGCAGGCGGATCAATATTCGAACTTCTTTATGCTAAGCGTCCTTTCTTTATATCAGAGTGTATATTTTGGTGAGTGCTTAAATGAGCTTTACTACATACTAGATTCCTTTATATATTTATTTATCTACGTTAAGGAGAACCGACAGCTTTAAACTTACAATAGACAACAAGATTGAAACTGTAATCCAACTACAGGAACTCATAGTTACTTACAAAGTATTCTTAATTAAACAAATACTAGCACTTGTGCCCATAAAAAAAGAAAAAAGCGTGAATGAAATTGGAAACCTTAGAATAGATCCTAAGTTTCGGACCACTTCGTTCATTAGCACTATTTTTTTTTTAAGAGGGGAAATGCTTTAAGCATTCCACCCGGCGCGGGGACGGGCCGGGATGGTTATGTGGAACTCCCTGTTGTGGGCGAATGAGACCCCATGCAGGTTTACCCACTAAAACCCCTCTGTTGCCGCCTCGCTGCTATATGGCGAGGTCCCAGGAACGCCGAAGTACTCTTCCGCAACCTCGCCAGCGTCGTTCATTAGCACCTAGAGTAACTGAGGTGTCTGAGTTCAAAAGAAGAAAACAGAGTAAAGTAAAATTTATCAGATTGAAATGCAGTTAAAGAATATTAAATGTAAAGGCGCCAACACACTAAGTTGATAAATTCAATGCATTTAATCGCCGAATGAGAACAAAATATAAGAATGATATAAAAAGTGTACATGTATTTAGTAATACAATAATAGGAACACGACGAATATAATTTACAACGGCTCCTGTGGTCACAGTATTTACAGAAGAGTCCGCCAAATTTCCTTCTACACTTGTATCTACAGTGGCTACATTACACATGAAAGGCTTCTCTTGAGGTGAGTCCGTAGTTTTGATTTTCTTTTACACATGTAGGCACCTGAAACCTTGTAGCTATGTACAGTGACTACAACTGAAAGGCTTCTCGTCTGTGTGAGTCATCAGGCCCCTATTTCAGCAACGTGACAGGTGCGACAATTCGACTCGATTGTAGCTGACGTCACAGGCATCCATGGGCTATGGTTATTGCTTACCATCGGGCGGGACGTATTCCTGTTTGTCACCATCATTGTATTATTTAAAAAAACTTTATTATATCGGCAAAAAACATATATTTCTCTTGCGATGTTTATGATGATAATGATGACAACTGCCACAAGATTTCAAAGAACTTTCGGTAATTTTTGACAGCAAATGAGTTCTGTGTCGTACTTTCGTGACAATTGTCATTAGCTTCGCAAAATAAGTAAATATTAACTGGCGATATAGTGGAGTTTTTTTTAATTAACATGTTGGTGGCAAACAACCACACCGCCCGTCTGATGGTAAGCGGTTACCGTAGCCTATGGAGGCCTGTGACGTTGGTGAAATAGGGGCCAGGTGTTTCCGTAACTCAGCTTTTGTGACTTGTGGTCACTGTGCGCACCTGAAAAGCCTTTCGTCTGTGTGTCATCGCATGAGCCTGTAAATCTGCTCATCTAAACTTTTGGTCACAGTGACTACAACGGAAAGGCTTCTCGTCTATGTGAGTCATCAGGTGATGCTGTAAATCTGTTTTTCTTCTACACTTGTACATACAGTGACTACAACTGAAAGGCTTCTCGTCTATGTGAGTCATCAGGTGATGCTGTAAATCTGTTTTTCTTCTACACTTGTACCTACAGTGACTACAACTGAAAGGCTTCTCGTCTGTGTGAGTCATCAGGTGATGCTGTAAATCTGTTTTTCTTCTACACTTGTACCTACAGTGACTACAAATGAAAGGCTTCTCGTCTGTGTGAGTCATCAGGTGAGTCTGTAAATCTCTTTTTCTTTTATACTTGTAGCCACAGTGATTACAACTGAAAGGCTTCTCGTCTGTGTGAGTCATCAGGTGACGCTGTAAAACTTTTTTACTTCTACACCTGTAGCTACAGTGACTACAACTGAAAGGCTTCTCGTCTGTGTGAGTCATCAGATGAGACCGTAACTGTCCTTTTCTTTTACACTTGTAGATACAGTGACTACAACTGAAAGGCTTCTCGTCTGTGTGAGTCATCAGGTGTTTCCGTAACTGTTCTTTTCTTCTACACTTGTAGATACAGTGACTACAACTGAAAGGCTTCTCGTCTGTGTGAGTCATCAGGTGTTTCCGTAACTGTTCTTTTCTTCTACACCTGTAGCTACAGTGACTACAACTGAAAGGCTTCTCGTCTGTGTGAGTCATCAGATGAGACCGTAACTGTCCTTTTCTTTTACACTTGTAGATACAGTGACTACAACTGAAAGGCTTCTCGTCTGTGTGAGTCATCAGGTGTTTCCGTAACTGTTCTTTTCTTCTACACTTGTAGATACAGTGACTACAACTGAAAGGCTTCTCGTCTGTGTGAGTCATCAGGTGTTTCCGTAACTGTTCTTTTCTTCTACACTTGTAGCTACAGTGACTACAACTGAAAGGCTTCTCGTCTATGTGAGTCATCAGGTGACGCTGTAAATCTGTTTTTCTTCTACACTTGTAGCTACAGTGACTACAGATGAAAGGCTTCTCGTCTGTGTGAGTCATCAGGTGTTTCCCTAACTGTTCTTTTCTTCTAGACTTGTAACCACAGTGACTACAACTGAAAGGCTTCTCGCCTGTGTGAGTCATCAGGTGACGCTGTAAATCTGCTTTACTTCTACACTTGTAGCTACATTGACTACAACTGAAAGGCTTCTCGTCTGTGTGAGTCATCAGGTGACGCTGTAAATCTGCTTTACTTCTACACTTGTAGCTACAGTGACTACAACTGAAAGGCTTCTCGTCTGTGTGAGTCATCAGATGAGCCCGTAACTGTGCTTTTCTTTTACACTTGTAGCCACAGTGACTACAACTGAAAGGCTTCTCGTCTGTGTGAGTCATCAGGTGAACCTGTAATTGTGCTTTTCTTTTACACTTGTAGGCACAGTATGTACACCGGAAAGGCTTCTCGTCTGTGTGAGTCATCATGTGAACCTGTAATTGTGCTTTCCTTCTACACTTGTATCTACAGTGGCTACATTACATGTGAAAAGCTTCTCTTCAGGTGAGTCCGTAGATCTGATTTTCTTTTACACATGTAGCTACAGTGACTACAACTGAAAGGCTTCTCGACTGTGTGAGTAATCAGGTGAGTCTGTAAGTCTCTTTTTCTTTTACACTTGTAGCTGCAGTGACTACAACTGAAAGGCTTCTCGTCTGAGTGAGTCATCAGGTGTATCCGTAAGTGTGCTTTTGTCCTCGACTTGTGGTCACAGTGTGTACACCTGAAAGGCTTCTCGTCTGTGTGAGTCATCAGGTGAGTCTGTAAGTCGCTTTTTCTTTTACACTTGTAGCTACAGTGACTACAACTGAAAGGCTTGTCGACTGTGTGAGTGATCAGGTGAGTTCGTAAATTAAATTTTCTACTACTCTCGTAGCCACAGTATTTACACCTAAAAGGCTTTTCGCCTGTGTGTATAATCATGTGAGCCTTGTCATACAGTTTTTTGTCACCATGTAGCATTTGATGTCGTTCTAAACCATAATCCCCTACGGTTGAATTATGTAAAGGCAAGTGAGTGTGTACGTGCTTCTTCAAAACCGACTTGCTCCTGAACCGTTTGCCGCAATGGTGACATTGAGAGATGGCGGTGGTAACATGGGGTGTGGGTGCGGGCTCGGTGGCGTGCAGCTTGTATGTGCGGCGCCCGACCCGGCAGGTGTGCCGCTCCGCGTCCACCAGCAGGCGCTCCAGCCTGACCGAGCACGAGCGGCGCCGACCCGACACCACCGCAGAGGAGACAAGAGTGGGCGCTGTAAGACGACAAAATAATACTCAAATATCCAAAATACCAACCTGATAAATATGTAACAGTGGCAGGGCGTTACATAAGTTTCTTTAATTTAACTAATAATTATCTTTCAAACTTCATTATTGACAATAGATGAGCTGGTGATCCATAACGATTGAGATGCTTCAAAACGTGTAAGAGATTTAAAGCTTAGGAGTAAACTAGCTACCAAGTGAAACACACAATATTTACCACACCAACGCGAAGAAAACTCTAGCTATAAAACATCACAAACCGAAGTATCAATATGTACCATCTAAACATATTCTTATACATCAACATCACAACTAAACGGAAAATTCAGCTGAAGAACAATTACAAATTTCATTGAAGAAAAATAGAAAACATATTTACAGAATTTACTCTCTATTTAGACTCTAGTGTTGGTGTGTGTGTGTGTTATGGTAGTTTGAATGTGTGTGGAGGAGCTTTGCAGAGTAGTTCTGACAGTAGTTAAACGACAATCAACACACCTCTCACTACCGGGGCGACTGTGGGGCGGTGCGGGCGCTCCGGCCCCAGCACGAGCTCGTCCTTGACCACGTGCTCGTCGTACAGGCCGGCCAGCACGGCTGCCTCGCTCGCGCCGCACCCGTCTGTGCTGTCCGAGCACTCCTCCTTCACACGCGCCTCTTCATACATAAATTCGGCTTCCTCCTTAATAAGGGCTGAAACAAAGGGTTGTAATTACCATTAGAGTTCTAAGTCAGACAAATATATGGATGAATCAACATAGATTGTTTACAATGCTGCCTACATGAGTGTTCAACACTTCAATGTATAAATGAATAAGTAGTAATGCAGCTGACTAAATTCCAATAGTCCACAGGTTTTGTATAAGAATGTACATTTTCTCCTCTGGTACCTGTTTTTGAGAATGTTTTATATGTTTAATAGAGGAAATTAAAGCTATAATACAGGTTGAATTAATGAATTGAATTTATCCCGGTGTATATTCTATTAGCGACCCAGCCCGGATTCGTATGGGTTAGCAAATTATACACCGAAATATTCCTCAAGAATCACTTTATTGATAGGTGAATACCGCATGAAAATCCGTTCAGTAGTTTTAGAGTTTATCGCGAGTATACAAACAAGAAGATAGGTGCGGCGGGGACTTTGTTTTATAAGGTGTAGTGATGAGCTTACGTATTTCCGACCGGTCCGTCTCTGCCTCCTGCTTCACGCGCGCCGGCGACATGCTGCCGGCGTCAGCACTCGTCTCCATCTCCCGCAATGGCCGCGTCACAACTGCCACTCAAAAGTTATACTATTGTCCGAGTGTCTTACTCAACAGTAATTATATGTATGATACTTATGATATTATTGAAACAATAACATGTAAAGTAAAATCAATGACCACGCTAAGCATTATGCATTATCAACAATACTAACGATACTCACAATAGCATGAGTATTATCACACCACCAATACCGTCTTTACCATAAGGTCACACAGGGCCCCAAAGAACACACAGTCACAGTATATTTGATTATACTCATAATAAATAGAAGATCATAGTACAAAAATGTTAGTTTACTTAATTCGCTTCCTTTACCTTCCAAAAGGGCCCCAAATTCTTATTTGCCGAAGGGACCCAGCATAGTTTAAGACGGCCTTGCCACAGACAAATTAAACACTACATGTCCTACCTTGTTTGTTCCTTTTAGCTTTCCCAACTTTGGTGTTTCTAAGTTCCTCTACGCCAGGTTCCGGAACTTGTCTTTGGCTGTCTCCGTGTGTGCTCTCTGGGACAATCTGACGTGACTGCTTGACTTCAATATCTGTGTTGAAAGCTGAAAGCACCCGCAGATTAAAACAATTATTTACTCATAAATAAATAAATTAATTAATATTTCATATATTTTATTCATAATAGTTCGTATTACATGTCAAAAATATAATTTACAAGAAATTATTTACAAAATAAGATTTGTAACATTTTACATAATAATATGATATACAATTAAAAATTAAATGTAAATCTAAGTTTGGGTACTTATTTTGTACTCCATAAACTCATTAAAGCTGTAAAAAGTGTGCTCGATAAGCCATCGTTTCAGTTGTATTTTAAAGCTCATTAATGACGGCGCATTCGTGACATGACTCGGCAGTCTAGTTGTACACAGTCGGCCCCATCACGTGGGTTAGTTTCGCTGACTTGGCTAACCTATGCTTAACACCCAGGACTCCCAGGAGCCTGTGGGTATTCCGCAAGTCACGACCGTGCACGTCAGCTCTTCTCGCGTATTCATTAAGGTGGCATCGCACATAGACAGCTACTTGGTATATGACTACAGAGGGCAGCGAGAGTATCTGGAGGTCCTTAAAGAGTGGTTTTGCAGATGTATTTTGTCCTACCTGTACAATCGCTCGGACGGCTCTTTTCTGCATTCGGAAGACACACTCCCATTCGGCAGCGCGGCCCCACAGCTCCGCACCGTATTGGAGGATCGAGTGCACAGTGGCAAAATAGCAGGACCTCACCACATCCCTGGACACCACCCTTGCCAGGCGTCGCAGTGCGAAGCAGGCACCCGCCAGTTTGTTACAAACTTTAATAGTGTGTGCTTCCCACTGGAGGCCCCTATCAAGTTCAATGCCCAGAAATGCGGCGCTTTGGACCCGGTCTATTCTGACACGGTCCACGAGTACCACTAGATCCCTAGGATCTCTTCCAGCAAGATTGAAATGAAGGAAATTGGTCTTTTTTAAGTTAAGTGCTAAGCCGTTCACACTGAAATACCGCGATACCTGACTAGCAACTTCATTTAGGCGCTGCTCGAGTTCATCTATATTGGGTGGGGATACAACAACAGCGACGTCATCGGCATACATTAGGCAATAAATTAGGGGACATCTCACACAGATCAACCTAGCCCCAAAACAAGCAAAGCTTGTACTAAGGGTACCAGGTGACGATATATACACACACACTTACATACTTATACACATATAAAACACCCATGACTCAGGAACAAATATCTGTGTTTGGTTCAGATCATACCGAACCGAATATTCAGTTGGGCTAAAACCGCATGTGTTTTGTAACCTTCCCTCTGGAAAGGCCAGGAATGTTTAAGAAAAGAAAGCACGAAGTGCATCCGCGTCAGCTAAGAAATACCGAAAAAAAGAATTTGTTTATTCGGTAAATATTCGGCAGTTCGAACCGAACTATTCGGCCGACTACGAACATTGAACCAAATATTCGTATTCAGCAAAGTACATAGTCGGCCCATCCTTCATCTCATAGTTGACCTAAGCGTTAGCGAAGGTCTCCGTGTTGATTATATGTAGTTAGATCCCACAACCGACCTGTTGGTGCGTGGCGCGCGCGCCGCTCCACTAGCACGGGGCCGAGCACGAGCTCATCTTTAACGGCGTGTTCGGAGTACAGCCCCGTCGCCGCGCTCACGCCGGCCGACTCGTCTTTTACACTCACATCTGAGTGCGATGGCTCAGCTTGTATGTATACACATTCGCGTTTGGACTCGTCCTTTACATACACATCATCCAGCGGCCCAATCTTCACAGACACTTCCAAGGACGTGGACTCATATGTTATACACGCTTCGTCACAGCGCTGAACCTTTACGCAAACATTCTCTGTACCCTGTAACGCTGAAGACTCCATCGAAATAGGATATTGTTTCAAATCCATATAGAATATACTAAAACAGGAATTAAAGCTACACTACAAAGAACACTGGCTGGAACACTATGTTTTATAATACTAGGAGATAATTTGAGAATACTATTCTTGTTAAAATAAACTCAATTTGTTCAATTTTCCGTAGAAAATCACTGCAAACAAAGAGAATACAACCATATAACCCAAAATGACAGCAGCAGTGATTGTGTCAGTTGAGTTTTTTTTTAATAGCATCGCGCTCCTGGCAGTCCTGGCGCATTCAGCCAGACGAGTAAAACAGGCAGGCGGATTACAACGGGTAAGACGGAATTTTGGAAGGATCAGGATAAGGTAAATTATAAACAGTTAAAGTTTAATGTCATTACGTAAAATAAATGAATACAATGATTTAAATATATATACGGAAGAATCATTAATTATGGCGAGCGAAGCGAGCCCTATCACTATTCGACAATCTATGCATTCTTGTGGTACACTTAAAGGCCCCAGTACACAATGGGCCATCGCCGGCCACTCCAAGGGACGCAGCCTTGCGGTAGAATGAGATAGCAATATCACTTGCTCCCTCTAACTCATAAATGCGTCCCTTGGAGTGGCCGGCGATGGCCCATTGTGTACTGGGGCCTTTACGGAAAAACTACTGCACTGTTAGGTTTGAGATTTAACATATTAATTCAAATTCATGTCTAGATGTGTTATCAAACATAAAAATATCATTTTATAAACGTAAAAACATAAAATAACGGAATAACACTTTGTATTAGCGGGGTCAGGGGTGCTAAGAATCTCCGGCAAAGATCCGGCTACCCACCCCGACGACGACTGGCCCTGGTAACACACAACATACGCACTATGAGGACTGACGAAAAGATCTGCGAGCTGGAAGAGGAACTGAGCAGGTTACACTGGGATATTGTAGGGTTATGCGAAGTCCGTAGAGAGGGGGAGGACACGACAACCCTGAAGTCTGGTAACTTGCTCTACCACCGGGAGGGCGACCAACAGTCCCAAGGTGGTGTCGGGTTTCTCGTTCACAAGTCCCTCATAAACAACATAATAACCATCGACAGTGTGTCGAGCAGGGTCGTATACCTAATACTCAGAATATCCAAAAGATATTCGCTGAAGGTCATTCAGGTATACGCACCGACCTCGTCACACTCCGATGATGAAGTAGAGGCTATGTATGAGGACGTAAGTAGGGCCATACATACTTCTAAAACCTACTTTACTGTTGTTATGGGGGACTTCAACGCAAAGTTGGGCAAGAGAAGCGGTGATGAGTTGAGAGTGGGGCAATTTGGGTATGGGCAACGGAACCCTAGGGGTCAGAGGCTGGCCGACTTTCTGGAGAGAGAGGAACTCTTCGTGATGAACTCTTTCTTCCAGAAGCCGCCTCACAGGAAATGGACCTGGATGAGTCCTGACGGTTCCACGAGAAACGAGATAGACTTCATCATGACCGACAAGAAACGGATATTCAGCGATGTCTCTGTGATCAACAGGGTAAAGACCGGTAGTGATCACCGAATCGTAAGAGGCTCACTGAATATCAATATTAAACTTGAAAGGTCCAGCCTGATGAAGTCTACGCTCCGACCTACTCGAGCCAATGTTCAAAACCCCGAAAGCTTTCAACTCGAGCTCTCTAACCGCTTTGCTTGCCTAGAGAACTTGGCTTCAGTGGACGAAATCAACGACGGGCTAGTGGAAACTGTCCACACAGTAGGGTCTAAGTTTTTTTAGACGCCGCCGTAAAGATAGACCTCAGAAATTGACCGAGCAAACCTTAAACCTCACGGCTGAACGACGCTCGCTACAGTTGCAGTCTCCCGATGACGCGAAGTCATATAGGCAACTCAATAGACGTATATCTAAGTCCTTGCGACATGATCTGCGTCTCTTTAATACTAACCGTATTAAAGAGACTATTGAGCGAAACCAAGGCTCCAAAGTGTTCGCAAAGGACAAGTCTATTGGGCAAAGCCAGCTGACGAAGCTGAAACGGGAAGATGGCAGCATAGCGTCGAGCAAAGCGGAGGTTTTAGGCGAGATCGAGAGGTTCTGTGGACAGTTATACACTTCGATCGCAAAGCCCGTCGACAGCTTGGTAGGAGATCCAAGAGCCAAGCTGTCCCGACATTATACCGAAGATATCCCGGACATCAGTCTGTACGAGATTAGGATGGCCCTGAAGCAGCTTAAGAACAACAAGGCGCCGGGCAAAGACGGAATCACTTCAGAGCTTCTGAGAGCGGGTGGAACACCGGTACTTAAAGTCCTCCAGAAGCTCTTTAATTCCGTCTTGTGCGAGGGCAAAACGCCTGAAACATGGAATAGAGGCGAGGTGGTGCTGTTTTTCAAAAAAGGTGATAACAGCCTATTGAAGAACTACAGACCCATCACGCTTCTGAGCCATGTCTATAAGCTGTTTTCAAGGGTCATCACGAACCGTCTCGAACACAGACTTGATGACTTCCAGCCTCCCGAACAAGCCGGGTTTCGAAAAGGCTATAGTACCATAGACCACATCCATACGCTGCGGCAAGTTATACAGAAGACCGAAGAGTATAACTTACCATTATGCTTAGCGTTTGTGGACTATGAGAAAGCCTTCGATTCGGTGGAAACATATTATGGGCGGTGCTTGAGTCTCTTCAGCGATGCCATATTGACTATCGGTACATCGAAGTGTTGAAGTATTTGTATAGTAACGCCACCATGTCGGTCCGAGTACAGGAGCAGAGCACGAAGGCGATTCCATTGCAAAGAGGCGTAAGGCAGGGAGACGTTATCTCTCCGAAACTGTTTACTGCCGTAATGGAAGACACCTTCAAGCTCCTGGAATGGCAAGGACTTGGCATCAACATCAACGGCGAATACATCACTCACCTTCGGTTTGCCGACGATATCGTAGTCATGGCAAAGTCGATGGAGGAACTCAGCATGATGCTCGATGACCTCAACCGAGTTTCACAACGGGTGGGCTTGAAAATGAACATGGACAAGACGAAACTTATGTCAAATGCCAATGTTGTGCCCATCCCAGTCTCTGTTGGGAACTCGGTACTCGGTAGTTGTTGACTCGTACATCTACCTAGGACAAGTAGTCCAATTAGGTAGGTCCAACTTCGAGAAGGAGGTCAACCGCCGAATCCAACTCGGTTGGGCAGCGTTCGGGAAACTACGTAATGTCTTTTCGTCCGACATACCTCAGTGCCTCAAGACGAAAGTCTTTAATCAATGTGTGTTACCAGCGATGACTTACGGCTCCGAAACGTGGTCTTTCACTATCGGCCTCATCTCAAAATTCAAAGTCGCTCAACGAGCTATGGAGAGGGCTATGCTCGGAGTTTCTCTGCGTGATCGAATCAGAAATGAGGAGATCCGTAGACGAACTAAAGTCACCGACATAGCTCACCGGATTAGCAAGCTGAAGTGGCAATGGGCAGGCCACATTGCGCGCAGAGAAGATGGCCGATGGGGTCGAAAAGTGCTCGAGTGGAGACCACGGACTAGCAAACGCAGCGTAGGACGTCCACCCACAAGATGGACGGACGACCTTGTTAAAGCCGCCGGAAGACGCTGGATGCGGGTGGCTTCCAACCGGTACGAATGGAGGTCCAAGGGGGAGGCCTATGTTCAGCAGTGGACGTCTTATGGCTGAGATGATGATGATTACTACTACCGCCATCTGTTGGACAAGTGATGAATTTAACATATGTGCTAATGTTAAGTAATTGTTTGTTTTTCTGACAGATGGCGTTAGTAGTAAAAAAACATAAAATAATGGACTCAAGAAGGTTTGTGTTGTGGGTACTCAGACAACGATGCCTATTCAATTTCAATAATTGTCGATTGTGTTTAGAGTACAAAAATGGGTTAAAATTTTGGATTCTGACCCACCGCGTTTCGCTCGGATTGATTCCCAATTTAGCAATTAAAAGTTTTCTGTGAATACTGGATTTACTATTTACTGGAACATTTAATCTTGCTGTATATTCACTGATGAGCACTTACGAGAGTACGAGGGTGGTTTGAGAAGTTTGTAGCTTGGTTCGATAGAAATTCAGAATATGGTTTTAGCTGGCAGAAGAATAAAAGAATATAGTAGTAATCACTTTATTGTACACAACACAGGTTTACAAAAATGAAGTACAGTAATGAAAGTACAAAGGCGAACTTATCCCTATAAGGGAATTGCAGCTAACCTTCTAGTACCTAGTGGAGCTCGGATTTGGTGCAACATAGACATACGCCGTTTTGGACATCCGACTTGTCATGATAATACTTGGTAAAGTAGTACCCAAGATACCTGATGCTGAATCCTGGGAGTACCTTGTGGAGCTCGGGTTTTATACAACATAGGCACACGCTGTTTTGGTCATCCGACTCGTCTTTATAAGCACTTAGAAGAGTAGTACCCAAGGTAGAGTTGATGCTGAACCATGGCAGTACAGGTACTGACCTAGTGGAACTCAGGTTTGGTGCAATATAGGCACACGCTCTTCTGGTCATCCAACTCGTCTTGATGAGCATTTAGGAGAGAAGTATCCAAGATAAAGCTAATGTTGAACCCTGGCAGTACGCAGCGTGTTGTAACGAAACGCAGCTATATACGGGTATATAATGTATGTATAACTAAACAGGTATATATATTTACCTCATTACCTAAAATATTTAAAACTCAGCTCCTGTTTCGTCTTAAATACTTGGGTCACGTCATTGAAAGGGAACGGAGAGCGTTGTCAGTTCGTGCCAATATGATAGCCCGCAGGTTTGCCAGCTGCTCGAAAAACGTGAAAGTCACACTGTGCCGTGCATGTTGCACAACTTTCTACTCGTGCAGCCTGTGTGCACTGCAGAAAAACATGTATTTACTATAGATATGTGTCCAAAGAAACAGCAACAGTTGTAACTATTTTAATTCTGTGAGTTTTAACGTCACCCGCTCGCAGTGCCTCTGGCTGCCGCCATCGTGGACGTCATTTCATACGTTCGAACCCAGACCACGCGTGTACCTGGCTTAATAGATTATTTAATATACCACGTCAGCTCGAATAACATCCTTTGAAGAGCGTTTCTTTAATTTTTTGCCATTTTTATATATTGTGACCTTTTTTGCCACTGGTTTGTTATTTCTAGTCAGGATCGCGAGCCCTTTTCATCCTTATAGGGAAAAAAAAGTGTCCTAAAACTTCCATACATTTATCAAACTTTCCTTTTTGTTACCGCTATATAAAGTATATATGGGGAAATGGTAACACAATAGGAAAAAATCTCTGGGACATATTGTATCCCATTAGGATCGACAGAGCTCGTGATTCTGAGTAGAAGTAACACAAAAGTGGCAAAAAAGGTCACAATATATAAAAATGGCAAAAAAATCAAAAAAGGGACGAAACGCTCTGAAATAGGGTAACTTCAGGATGGATGCCCCAGTGGGATAGATGCCTCGATATTAATTTCTTCTAGTAGCAGGTCCGTGCGACACAGATAACAATAGGCGGATCAATATTCGAACTTCTTTATGTTAAGCGTCCTTTCTTTATATCAGACTGTATCTTTTGGTGAGTGCTTAAATGAGCTTTACTACAAACTAGATTCCTTTATATATATATTTATCTATGTTAAGGAGAACCAACAGCTTTAAACGTACAATAGACAACAAGATTGAAACTGTAATCCAACTGCAGGAACTCATAGTTTAGTTACAAAGTATTCTTAATTAAACAGATACATACTAGCACTAATACGCACAAAAAGAGAGAAAAAAGCGTAAATGAAATTGGAAACCTTAGGATAGATCTTAAGTTTCGGACCACTTCGTTCATTAGCACCTAGAATAACTGAGATGTCAGAGTTCAAAACATGAAAACAAAAAAAATATTATTTTTTTCAGATTGAAATGCAGTTAAAGAATAATGTAAAGGCGCCAACACACTAAGTTGATAAATTCAATGCATTTAATGGCTGAATGAAAACAAAATGTAAGAATGATACAAAAAGTGTACATGTAGTAATTAATATTAATACATTATCAAACTGCACAACGGGACTTAATCGCGTATTTAAGTTTTAAGATTTACCTCCGACGTTTCGAGGACGGCATTGTCCCCGTGGTCTCGGAGAAGACTGGCTCAAGTTGACATCAACATCTTCTAGCCGCGCGAGTTTTTCGAACTACCCGCACTTGGTCTTGTTTGTTGTGAAACGTCGGAGGTAAATATTAAATCTTAAATACGCTGGACCCGGGTATGTCCTTAAACTACGTCCAAACCAGCGGTGTTAGGTCCCGCAAGGGGCCGCCTGGTTTGCTACCACCCTCCCGCCGGAGTCAGGCGCCAAGCAGCCTTGCTGCGTTTCGTCTATGTGCGGGAGTACCAGTGCCTTTGGGGGATGATTGGCTGTCAGTTGTGTTGCATAATGCCGGTTTTTGGATTCCTGAGTGACGTCGGGCCGAGCGGCTCACGCTGGAGGGTAGCGGGATCCGAGGCACGGTCTTGCCGGTGGCCGACCGCAGGAAGTTCGGGGCTCAATTGGACGATAGCCACGTGCGAGAGGCTGCCCCGCCACCTAGCGAAGAATCCTGGAATAGCTCCACCGTGCCAGTTGGCGACTGGACGGGAGCCCATATAACCATTCCAGTCGCAGAATCATCAAAGTGGTAACTAAATGTCAGATGTGTCGTAACAGAGTCCACACAATGTGTCTAGAATTGTTTCGAAACAAAGTGTCGTCGCCGTGTGTACACTTTTCCGTAACAAGGTGTCGACACATTTGTGTGCACTTTGCGTGCGGTTTGCGACTAAATCTGACAGCAAATTTGTGACAGCAAATGTCAATATAAAATACCTCTTGAAAACCAAGGTTTGTCAAACTATTATTAGTGTCTCGTGTGCTCGTAAGTAATTCTAGTAAGTCATCATGGGCGATGCAAATGATAATAATCGACCAAAACCATATAATCATCCAACACCCGTCAACCTATTACAGAAAAGTTTTTAAAGAAATGCAATAAGCTACTTAGGTCAGCCAACGAATGCTCCAAAAAGTTGTAGAGGGAAATGCTCGGAACACAATTTTTGACTCTGTAACTTGGTTTGGACAAGTTAGGAGGTGAACATATCAAAAGTCCCCGGCCGTAGCCCTTGAGCGGGGGGAAGGGAGGGGGCTTTGTTTGAAGGTCCCATTTTCCGGTTTTTCGATTATATCTCGGAAACTATGCATCTTAGCGACATGGCTACTGATACAAAATGAAAGTTAATTTAATTTGTTACAAGTTTATTCAGTCAATTTTTTCGATATGTTGAATAGTTTTTGAGATATCCGCTCTTGAAAGTTTATTTAGGGCTCTCAATTTTATCTTGATATATCTACATCAGTGAAGGTGCTAGGCCGTGTATGGTATCGTTTTCGTATAAATCTGGGTTGCTGAATCCATTTAAGGTATCACATTGACACCATTCCACAAAATTAAATTCGCACTTGGCCGGTTTTTTTTAAACTCCTCTTGACGCTTAACCGCTGAACCGATTTCGTTGAAATTTGGTATAGAAATAGTTTGCGTCCCGGAACATGACATAGGATAGATCTTATAACCAACATCATCTTTTGAAGGTGTGAAAAGTGGCGTGGAAATTTGTACGGGAAATCAATAACCGCTGAAACAATTTATATTAAATTTTGTGAAATGGTCTACATCTTTGATTTAGTTAAAAATGATAAAAAAACATGACTTCAAACCTAAACTTAAACAGTATTAACTTCAAGAAGTCAATTCTGAATTCCCCCCTACACCTCATTTCACACCTTTAAAGGATGATTTTTGAGATAACTTATTATGTCCTGTCTCGGGACTCAAAATATATGTGTACTAAATTTAAATTAAAACTGTTCAGCAGTTTAAGCGTAAAAAGGAGTTTAAAAGAAAGTATTTTAATAAGTTTATATGTTTTTACTTTGGAACGGTGTCAATGTGATACTATAACTAAATTTGGTACTGCGAATTTATACGAAAACGATACCAAACATGGCCTCGTAGCTTTACTGTTGTAGAAGTCAAAATAAAATTGAGAGCCCTAAATTCTTATTACTTGGCCAAACTTGTGTAGAAGGAAAAGGAAAAATAAAAGTCTTCGGCAGGAATATAAGACACAAATATAATTTTTTTTTTGCGTTACTATTTCAACCATCAAATATAAACATACCTTGATTATATTATTCTAGTGAGATCCTCATAGATAAACAAAAACATTTACTTAAAAAATTACAAGGTCGAAATGTCACGGAACTTGTGAGAGTAATATGTGAAAAATAAAAACTTTTATGACAAAGAAATCTGGATACAATTTAAGAAGCATCCAATTGCGTCGAGGAATCATCTGTATTTTTGCTTGTTTCATTACCTCCTCGCTTCTTTTTTTGTCCTTTGTATTCTGTAGCAATTTGTTAGATCTGAAAATAAAGATAACTTGCGTCGTCACGGATGTCGATTTATAGGTAGGGAGTGCGGAATTCGAAAACGATGATCATTTTATAATCCAAGATGGCGGCTACGTATTTTGTCATAAAAGTCGTCATGAATATCGTTTTATAGGTTTTAGGAAGTGCCGATTTCGAAAATGATGACCAGTTTGGAATCCAAGATGTGTGCCGTGCACTTTGTCATAAAAGTCGTCATGGATATCGTTTTATAGGTTTTAGGTAGTGCAGAATTCGAAAATGATGACCATTTTGGATTCCAAGATGTCTGCCGTGCACTTTGTCACATAAGCCGTCATAGATGTTGATTTATAGGTGTTAGGAAGAGCAGATTTCAAAAATGATGACCATGACCAATACAACGACATCCATGTCGACTTTTAACATAGTGCATGGCCGCCATCTTGGATTCCAAAATAGTTATTATTTTCGAAATCTGCGCTCCCTAAAACCTATAAAACGACAGCCATGACGACTTTTATGACATATTGCATGGCCGCCATTTTGGATTCCAAAATGGTCATCATTTTCGAAATCAGGGCCCCCTAAAACCTATAAAACGACACCCATGACAACTTTTATGACATAGTGCATGGCCGCCATTTTGGATTCCAAAATGGTCATCATTTTCGAAATCAGGGCCCCCTAAAACCTATAAAACGACACCCATGACAACTTTTATGACATAGTGCATGGACGCCATTTTGGATTCCAAAATGGCCATCATTTTCGAAATCTGCGTCCCCTAAAACCTATAAAACGACATCCATGACGACTTTTATGACATAGTGCTTGGCCGCCATCTTGGAATCCAAAATGGTCATCATTTTCTAAATCTGCGCCCCCCAAAACCTATAAAACGACACCCATGACGACTTTTATGACATAGTGCATGGCCGCCATTTTGGATTTCAAAATGGTCATCATTTTCTAAATCGGGGCCCCCTAAAACCTATAAAACGACATCCATGGCGACTTTTATGACATAGTGCATGGCCGCGATTTTGGATTTCAAAATGGTCATCATTTTCTAAATTGGAGCCCCCTAAAACCTATAAAACGACATCCATGACGACTTTTATGACATAGTGCATGGCCGCCATTTTGGAATCGAAAATGGTTATCATTTTCGAAATCTGCGCCCCCCAAAACCTATAAAACGACACCCATGACGACTTTTATGACATAGTGCATGGCCGCCATTCTGGATTCCAAAATGGTCATCATTTTCGAAATCTGCGCCCCCTAAAACCTATAAAATGACACCCATGACGACTTTTATGACATAGTGCATGGCCGCCATTTTGGATTTCAAAATGGTCATCATTTTCTAAATCGGGGCCCCCTAAAACCTATAAAACGACATCCATGGCGACTTTTATGACATAGTGCATGGCCGCGATTTTGGATTTCAAAATGGTCATCATTTTCTAAATCGGAGCCCCCTAAAACCTATAAAACGACATCCATGACGACTTTTATGACATAGTGCATGGCCGCCATTTTGGAATCGAAAATGGTTATCATTTTCGAAATCTGCGCCCCCCAAAACCTATAAAACGACACCCATGACGACTTTTATGACATAGTGCATGGCCGCCATTCTGGATTCCAAAATGGTCATCATTTTCGAAATCTGCGCCCCCTAAAACCTATAAAATGACACCCATGACGACTTTTATGACATAGTGCATGGCCACCATTTTGGAATCCAAAATGGTCATCATTTTCTAAAACTGCGCCCCCCAAAACCTATAAAACGACACCCATGACGACTTTTATGACATAGTGCATGGCCGCCATTTTGGATTTCAAAATGGTCATCATTTTCTAAATCGGGGCCCCCTAAAACCTATAAAACGACATCCATGACGACTTTTATGACATAGTGCATGGCCGCCATCTTGGAATCCAAAATGGTCATCATTTTCGAAATCTGCGCCCCCCAAAACCTATAAAACGACACCCATGACGACTTTTATGACATAGTGCATGGCCGCCATTCTGGATTCCAAAATGGTCATCATTTTCGAAATCTGCGCCCCCTAAAACCTATAAAACGACACCCATGACGACTTTTATGACATAGTGCATGGCCGCCATTTTGGATTCCAAAATGGTCATCATTTTCGAAATCAGGGCCCCCTAAAACCTATAAAACGACACCCATGACAACTTTTATGACATAGTGCATGGACGCCATTTTGGATTCCAAAATGGCCATCATTTTCGAAATCTGCGTCCCCTAAAACCTATAAAACGACATCCATGACGACTTTTATGACATAGTGCTTGGCCGCCATCTTGGAATCCAAAATGGTCATCATTTTCTAAATCTGCGCCCCCCAAAACCTATAAAACGACACCCATGACGACTTTTATGACATAGTGCATGGCCGCCATTTTGGATTTCAAAATGGTCATCATTTTCTAAATCGGGGCCCCCTAAAACCTATAAAACGACATCCATGGCGACTTTTATGACATAGTGCATGGCCGCGATTTTGGATTTCAAAATGGTCATCATTTTCTAAATCGGAGCCCCCTAAAACCTATAAAACGACATCCATGACGACTTTTATGACATAGTGCATGGCCGCCATTTTGGAATCGAAAATGGTTATCATTTTCGAAATCTGCGCCCCCCAAAACCTATAAAACGACACCCATGACGACTTTTATGACATAGTGCATGGCCGCCATTCTGGATTCCAAAATGGTCATCATTTTCGAAATCTGCGCCCCCTAAAACCTATAAAACGACACCCATGACGACTTTTATGACATAGTGCATGGCCGCCATTTTGGATTCCAAAATGGTCATCATTTTCGAAATCAGGGCCCCCTAAAACCTATAAAACGACACCCATGACAACTTTTATGACATAGTGCATGGACGCCATTTTGGATTCCAAAATGGCCATCATTTTCGAAATCTGCGTCCCCTAAAACCTATAAAACGACATCCATGACGACTTTTATGACATAGTGCTTGGCCGCCATCTTGGAATCCAAAATGGTCATCATTTTCTAAATCTGCGCCCCCCAAAACCTATAAAACGACACCCATGACGACTTTTATGACATAGTGCATGGCCGCCATTTTGGATTTCAAAATGGTCATCATTTTCTAAATCGGGGCCCCCTAAAACCTATAAAACGACATCCATGGCGACTTTTATGACATAGTGCATGGCCGCGATTTTGGATTTCAAAATGGTCATCATTTTCTAAATCGGAGCCCCCTAAAACCTATAAAACGACATCCATGACGACTTTTATGACATAGTGCATGGCCGCCATTTTGGAATCGAAAATGGTTATCATTTTCGAAATCTGCGCCCCCCAAAACCTATAAAACGACACCCATGACGACTTTTATGACATAGTGCATGGCCGCCATTCTGGATTCCAAAATGGTCATCATCTTCGAAATCTGCGCCCCCTAAAACCTATAAAATGACACCCATGACGACTTTTATGACGTAGTGCATGGCCACCATTTTGGAATCCAAAATGGTCATCATTTTCTAAAACTGCGCCCCCCAAAACCTATAAAACGACACCCATGACGACTTTTATGACATAGTGCATGGCCGCCATTTTGGATTTCAAAATGGTCATCATTTTCTAAATCGGGGCCCCCTAAAACCTATATAACGACATCCATGACGACTTTTATGACATAGTGCATGGCCGCCATCTTGGAATCCAAAATGGTCATCATTTTCGAAATCTGCGCCCCCCAAAACCTATAAAACGACACCCATGACGACTTTTATGACATAGTGCATGGCCGCCATTCTGGATTCCAAAATGGTCATCATTTTCGAAATCTGCGCCCCCTAAAACCTATAAAACGACACCCATGACGACTTTTATGACATAGTGCATGGCCGCCATCTTGGAATCCAAAATGGTCATCATTTTTGAAATCTGCGCCTCCTAAACCTATAAAACGACACCCATGACGACCTTTATGGCATAGTGCATGGCCGCCATTTTGGATTCCAAAATGGTCATCATTTTCAAAATTGGGGCCCCCTAAAACGTATAAAACGACATCCATGACGACTTTTATGACACAGTGCATGGCCGCCATTTTGGATTCCAAAATGGTCATCATTTTCGAAATCGGCACTCCCTAAAACCTATAAATCGACACCCATCTCGACTTGACAAAGTGTTTGGCTACCATCTGCATGCAAGACATTTCTATTATTTTTACATACAAAAATGCCCCCCTGTCAACTTCCAACCGAGATTTAATCGATAATTTATTCGATTAATATTCAGATTAATTCAATTTCAATCTATGTTAGGTCGACTAAACTAATCGCGATTAAAATTTGAGGATTAACTTTTTTTATTCCATTTTAGTCGAATAAACAGTTAATCTATTAAGTCCCATCTCTGACCACGGCATTTTTACACTTTGAGAATATCTGAAAACAAATGAACACAAGGAGCCATTTTGCAAATCCAGTAACTTTGTTATTACTTTTGACAGCGCGTGTCATGTGTCTACACAGAGTCGACACAAAGTCGAAACATTTGCGACTACTTTGTGACTGCAATATTTCTCAGCCTTAAACCATATTTATACATCATAATTAACAAGTTTCGTAGTATGTAAAGCGTTATTTCTGTTATTTAAGTATAGTATACGCATCGAAGTACTAAAAATGCATCAAATAATATAGTTATGAACACAGGCACTGAGAAGTAAACAATTTCATTTCCGGCTAAACTAAAACAATGTGGTGGCGCGTTGATTATATTACACTTAGTTTATCAAATCACTCGAGCAGTTTAATTCCCCATTATAATTTAAGTCCTATTGTAATATAAATGCAAACAATATACAATTACGTCTTGTAATCCGTTTTAGAGATGGCGTATTAATGTCACTTATTTTTATTTAACTATTTTTCCATCTGACAGTTTCCATTTGACAGGAACAAAATGAACGAATGAACGAATGATTTTGGCATAAAGTAGTCGCAAACTCGAAACAATGTGTGCACACGGCGACCACACTTTATGTCACTTTGTGTCATGTGTCGACCCTTCCCCATTTCTGGTAACTGTGTCGACACGGCGACGACTCTGCGACTGGAATTGTGACCGAAACAGACGGTGTCGACACAAGATGTGTCTACACCGCGTCGTAACGGCGACTGGAAATGGTTGTATGGGAGGACCCGGTGGGTTATTTCAGGGGGGCTCGGACGTCCCCACAGTCTCCAAGTGAGCTCCTCATTGTCCGGATTAGCTAAAGTGATCCAATTGGTAAACGCAACACCTTGACAGGCATTTTTTCACCCATCCCACACTCCACAAACATGAAATCGAAAAGAAGAAAGGGGTTAAACAAGTGCACCTCACCAACATCAGGGGGTTGCACTCAAATATCGATCAGGTCCACCATCATCTTGAAACCGAAAAACCGCACCTATTCTTTTTGACGGAGATGCAAGTCAAAACCCCAGCGGACGCGTCGTACCTCAACTACCCAGGCTACTCACTGGAACATAAGTTCAGAGCGGCTTCCCTTTATCTTGCATAATATCGATTGTCCGAAATACACTTCGCATAGCAGGTTTCGCAGAAACATTTTTAACCGAATGATACTTTTGCATAATTGTATAATTAGCATAACTGTCATGTCGCATAACATTCATTTGGCAGAATTTTGAATAGCAGAATACTACTATCGTCGATTTTACATACGCAGAATTGTATGTAGCATAAATTACATTCCACCGAATTTCTTATGGCATATTGCTCATATTGTAGACTTGAATTTCGCAGAATGTTATGCAGCAGAATAAAAGTTCTGCCGAAATTGTTACCGCATAATACTCATGTCGCTGACTGAACCCACACAAAAGGAATTGCTGCCAGAACTACAGGTTAAGTTAGGTTAGAACTGCGACCCCTACATAAAAGGAATTGCTGCCAGAACTATAGGTTAGGTTAGGTTACAATTGCGACCCCTACACAAAAGAAATTGTTGCCAGAACTGTAGGTTAGGTTAGGTTAGAACTGCGACCCCTACTCAAAAGAGGGTGCGTAACGGTCCATATAACAACTTTTGATATATTTTTAGTCGATATAACGACTGAGGGACATAATGCACTTTTGCTATAACAATACATGGTATATTCTTAAAGAGTCTAACTATCGTCAAGTATAATGAACTTGTAATATAACAACTTCTAATCTAACATTAACAGCGTATATAATTAAGTTCGATATAACGCTCAGTTGGCATAATGTAGTACTGGTATAATTTGTAATATTTACTACTATTATAACAACCTACGTATTCGAACTTAAGGCAGGTCTCAGTTAGGTACGACGACGAGCGAAGCGAGGAGGAGTGTTAGGTAGAACTGCGACCCTACAGCGCGCGAGCCGAGCGAGCGAAGCGAGCGTGCCGCGGTAGCGGCCGGCGAAGCGCCAGAACCGACTTTTTTTATTATAACCTCAACTTATTATTATACATTTGAATACATTATACCATAAATACTTATAACAAATATTCATTATATCCAGTAAACGTTATATCGAATAGCTTTTATATCGATTAAACATTATATCCCATGAAAATAGTTATATTTCGGCGAGAAACTAACTATCCATCAAAATATTATTCTCATCAACAGTATGCCAATGAATTATTCTGCCTAAGGAAATTGTGCGAAAAAACAGTATGCCAAGTACATATTATGCGACGCAATTTTCGGCAAAACAATTATTCGATTATAGTATTATTCTTCAAATTGAGATTATGCCATTGCATTATTCTGCTTTACAAAATTGTGCGAAACAACAGTATGCCATGAAACTTATGCAAAAAGTAATTCTGCGAAATGATGATTCTGCCAAGGGTTGCTATGCGAAAGTAAAATATGACAATAAATTTTATGCAACATATTAGTAATCCGTTCAGAGCACGTGCTGGGGTCTGTGTGGACGTCCGCGATGACATTTGCTGCAAGCGTGTCCGTTGCTTTGAGGCTGCCGGGTTTTCCACTTTGTGGATTATGGTCGACTCGGGCTCAGAGAAAACTCTGTATGCCTGTGTCTACCGATCGCACAGCGGAAACCAGAAGACAACTAGGCTCTTTGACCACCATACTGAGATGGCAGATAAAGCCCAACAGCGGTACCCTGCGGGCCCTGCGGCTCAACTCGTATTCCTTGGGGACTTTAACGCCCACCACGAGGAGTGGCTGTTCCCGTTCAAGAGTACTTGCCACGCTGGGAGGGAAGCGCGCAAATTTGCTGTATCCCTAAACCTTACCCAGATGGTAAATGTTGCGACGCGGATACCGGATGTTACTGACCATACACCCAATTGCCTTGACCTTCTGCTGAGAACTGATCCAGACAGGCACTCGGTTTCGGTCTCAGCTCCGCTAGGATCGTCCGATCACTGTCTAGTGAAATCCGTGTCGATCCACTCTCCTCCTGATCTCTGCCCTAGGGGCACGAGGAGAGTATGGCGATACGAGTCAGCGGACTGGGATGAGATGCGGCATTTCTTTGCGTCTTTCCCCTGGCAGCAGGTCTGTTTTTCTTCGGGTGCCCCTCGTGTTCTGCTGAGGCTGTTGCGGATGTGATTCGGCAGGGAATGGAATATTTCATTCCGTTCTCCGACCTATCGCTCGATCACAAGACCCGAGCATGCTACAATTCGGACTGTGCTCGAGCCGAGGCCCTTAAGCAGTCTGCATACCAGGCTTGGGTATTAGCCCGCGATACCAAAGCTGGAGCACAGAGAGTTCGCGCGAGGAAAAAAGCCTTTAACACAGCTGCCAAGTCCTGCAAACGGGTGCTTCGAAAGTCTCGATTCGACCACGTCAGTCGAATAGGGGCCAAACTCGCCTCCTACCCAACTAGCAAAAAAGTCTCAGATTGCGCACTTTATAAGAGTAGTGAGCTTATAGCGCTCTTATTTTTGTTTTGAACTTGTCATCGCTCTTATATTAGTCTTAGACAAGCTAATACGCACTTTAGTAAGTTTAGTCTTATTACCTAGTCTTATATATGTATATAAGAGCATTTTATAATACCATTATAAGCCTCTCGCTCTTACAATAACATTTACTAAGTCTCATTGAACTTGAGAGTACCTGGTCTTATATCCACATTCTCTAAGTTCATTTGATCTTATAATAGACTTTCTAAATGCTATTATTAGAATGTAAGACTAATATCAACATGGCATAATACTATTATAAGCCTCTTGCTCTTACAACAACATTTACGAAGTCTCATTGAACTTGAGAGTACGTGGTCTTATATCCACATTCTCTAAGTTCATTTGATCTTATATTAGACTTTATAAATGCTATTATAAGAATGTAAGACTAATATCAACATAGCATAATACTATTATAAGCCTCTTGCTCTTACAACAACATTTACAAAGTCTCATTGAACTTGAGAGTACCTGGTCTTAGATCCACATTCTCTTAGTTCATTTGATCTTATATTAGACTTTCTAAATGCTATTATAAGAATGTAAGACTAATATCAACATAGCATAATACTATTATAAGCCTCTTGCTCTTACAACAACATTTACGAAGTCTCATTGAACTTGAGAGTACCTGGTCTTATATCCTCATTCTCTTAGTTCATTTGATTTTATATTAGATTTCTAAATGCTATTGTAAGAATGTAAGACTAATATTAACATCGCATAAGAACACTGTAAGTACGTACTTTTCTGATCTTACTAAAGCTATAATAAGATCAACAGCAGCACTTTAGTAAGATATTAGAGTGATATAAGATCAAGACACTTATATCACAATAGAGAAGATCAATATCAGATGGTTTGATCTTAAATCGTTTTTGGGAACACTATTGTTAGTATAAGTAATTCAACATGGCCACATCATTTGTATTCAGAATGCTTAAAATACTCTAATAGTGCGCTTGAAAAATGCACCTACATCAATGGCTGACTATCAATACAAAATAAAGAAATAACATAATTATAAAAATATTCAAATACCATATTTGAGTAGGCGCATAAAGTTTGAAGTGTAAAACAGGGTCTACTTTACAATAAATAATATTTTCCCATGTGAATACTTACCCTGAAACATAAACAGACGATGATAAACAGCACGTTATTATATTTAAACATAATTCATAAAAAGTTTGATAAACACTTACACTAATATGTTTTTGTCACGTTGCAGTTAATTTCACCCGTATATTTATACTTCACAAATAGAATGTTTCAAACCAAAATAAGCTTGTTTAGGCTTACAAGATTCTAACGTTCGACCAATATAAGCCTATGTAGGCTTACAAGATACTTACGTTCGACCAATATAAGCCTATGTAGGCTTACAAGATACTTACGTTCGACCAATATAAGCCTATGTAGGCTTACAAGATACTTACGTAAAAGCGATATTAGCCTAAAGCAGCTTAATATAGTTTTGAAAAAGATTACTGTGAATGCAAACAACATTCAATTAGACTGATATTAGAACGATATTAAAATAAATACGCTTATGCTTTGTGCCCAAACCCGGGCTTATACGATGATATAAAATCAATATAAGAGCGACAAAATTGTAGTCTAGAGACTGTTGTTAGCGTGATTTTGCTAGTTGGGTACCCTCCTGGTAGCAAGCGGTTCTGGTCCATGTCGAAAGCGGTCGAATCCAACTTCTGCCGACCCACATTGCCACCTCTGCAGAAACCTGATGGGACACTGGCCCACTCCGCGACAGAGAAAGCTAACTTGTTTGCTTCTCTGTTTGCGAGCAATTCACGTCTAGACGCAGGCTCAAAACTTCCACCTACGCTACCTCAATGCAGTTCCTCTATGCAGAGAATTGCTATACATCAAAAAGAGGTACGCCGAGCTCTGCAGAATCTTGACGTGAATAAGGCCAATGGACCAGACGGTATACCTGCACGTGTACTAAAGCAGTGTGCGCCTGAGTTGTCTCCTGTACTGACACGCCTGTACCGCCTCTCTCTCCAAACAAGAACGGTGCCGAAATCCTGGAAGCTTGCAAACGTGCAGCCAGTACCCAAGAAGGGTAGTCGTGCTGATCCATGCAATTACCGACCAATCGCCATTACCTCCATGCTGTGTAAAGTCATGGAAAGGGTACTTAACGGCAAGCTGCTGGCATACCTCGAAGCAAATGATCTGCTCAGTGACCGTCAATATGGCTTTCGCCGAGGTCGGTCTACTGGGGATCTTTTAGCGTATGTCACGCACTGTTGCGGCGAGGCCATCGAGAGGAACGGTGAAGCGCTTGCTGTTTCACTGGACATCTCGAAGGCCTTTGACAGGGTTTGGCACGCAAGTCTCCTTAGCAAGCTTCCTGCATACGGCATCCCTGCTGACTTTTGTAGCTGGCTATCTAGCTGATTTCTTGAGTGAACGGTCGATCAGAGTAGTTATTGATGGCTGCTCTTCGGACCTCATGGCCATTGACGCCGGTGTTCCTCAGGGGTCTGTTCTCTCCGCAACCCTTTTCCTGCTCTACATTAACGACATGCTGCAACCCAGCATTGTAGGTTATGCAGATGACAGTACGGTTGTTGAGAGATATTTGGCTAGTGCAGGGGACAGCAGGGAGGATATACGTTCACAGAGAGAGGCCATGGTTGAGCGTATGAACTTGACCCTTAGTCTTGTTTCCCAGTGGGGTGATGATAATCTGGTCACGTTCAATGCCTCCAAAACGCAGACGTGTCTATTTTCCGCAAAACGGAGTCCATTCGACCTGACTCCTTCTTTCCGGGGTGCATCTGTACCTATTACCGACAGCCTGGAACTCCTCGGAATGGAGCTGAGTTCAGTCCTCAGCTTCGGCAGCTTCATTGAGTCTAAAGCACAAACTGCGGCCAGAAAGCTGGGCGTCCTAAATAAGGTGAAGCGATACTTCACACCTGGACAGCTTCTAACACTTTACAAAGCTCAAGTTCGGTCGTGTATGGAGTATTGCAGCCACCTGTGGGATGGCTCAGCTAAATACCAACTCGCCGCTTTGGACTTAGTGGAGCGCAGAGCCAGGAGGATGATTGGCGACAAGAAGCTAACGCCTAAGCTTCAGTCTTTGGCCCATCGGCGGAAAGTCGCCAGCCTGTCGGTATTCTACAGGTTGCACTTCGGGGAGTGTGCTCAAGAGCTACACGAGCTTATTCCACCGTCCGCATTCTACCATCGGACTTTTAGACGCACGGCCGGTTTCCATCCTTTCTTGGTAGATATTCCACCAATTCGCACGAAGCGCACTGCCAAAGAATGGAATTGTGTTCTTATAACCCGGCAACCTTCAAATCAAGAGTGAACAGGCACCTTCTGGGCGAGCTCGCTCCATCGTAGGCCACGTCTACGCCTCGGCTAGTCTGTGGCCATGAGTAAGCCCATTCATAATTTAAAAAAAAAATACGCGATTAAGTCCCGTTGTGCAGTTTGATAATATTTAATAATCGTGAAAATTTTAATCAGTGTAAAATTAATACATTAATAGGAACCCGCGGGTATGTCCTTAAACTACGTCCAAGGCCACCGGTGGACGGGCAGCAGCGTCCCTCAAATGCGGTGTACTCGACTGCGATCGCCAACCCGCCTGCCAAGCGTGGCGATTATGGCATTCACCCCCCATCATGAAGGGGGAGGCCTATGTTCAGCAGTGGACGTCTTATGGCTGAGATGATGATGAATAGGAAATAGGAACACGACGAATAGAATTTACGACGGCTCCTGTGGTCACAGTGCTTACACTTGAAGGTTTTTCACCAGAGTGAGTCAACAGGCGAGTCCGCCAAATTTCCTTCTACACTTGTATCTACAGTGGCTACATTACATGTGAAAGGCTTCCCTTCATGTGAGTCCGTAGATCTGATTTTCTTTTACACTTGTAGCTGCAGTGACTACAACTGAAAGGCTTCTCGTCTGTGTGAGTAATCAGGTGTCTCTGTAGATGTGCTTTACTTCTACACTTGTAGATGCAGTGAATACAACTGAAGGGCTTCTCGTCTGTGTGAGTCATCCGGTGTTGCTGTAACTCTCTTTTTCTTTTACACTTGTAGCTACAGTGACTACAACTGAAAGGCTTCTCGTCTGTGTGAGTCATCAGGTGAATCTGTAACTCTCCTTTTCTTCTACACTTGTAGCTGCAGTGACTACAGCTGAAAGGCTTCTCGTCTGTGTGAGTAATCAGGTGTTTCTGTAGATCTGCTTTACTTCTACACTTGTAGCTACCAGTGACTACAACTGAAAGGCTTCTCGTCTGTGTGAGTCATCAGGTGACGCTGTAACACTCCTTTTCTTCTACACTTGTAGCTACAGTGACTACAACTGAAAGGCTTATCGTCTGTGTGAGTCATCAGGTGAATCTGTAACTCTCCTTTTCTTCTACACTTGTAGCTACAGTGACTACAACTGAAAGGCTTCTCGTCTGTGTGAGTCATCAGGTGACGCTGTAACTCTCCTTTTCTTCTACACCTGTAGCTACAGTGACTACAACTGAAAGGCTTCTTGTCAGTGTGAGTCATCAGGTGTTTCTGTAGATCTGCTTTATTTCTACACTTGTAGCTACAGTGACTACAACTGAAAGGCTTCTCGTCTGTGTGAGTCATCAGGTGACGTTGTAAATCTCTTTTTCTTTTACACTTGTAGGCACAGTATGTACACCCGAAAGGTTTCTCGTCTGTGTGAGTAATCAGGTGACTCCGTAAATTTGATTTTCTACTACTCTCGTAGCCACAGTATGTACACCTGAAAGGCTTTTCGCCTGTGTGTATAATCATGTAAGCCTTTTTATACAGTTTTTTGTCACCGTGTAGCATTTGATGTCTTTCTAAACCATAATCCCCTACGGTTGAATTATGTAAAGGCGAGTGAGTGTGTACGTGCTTCTTCAGAACCGACTTGCTCCTGAACCGTTTGCCGCAATGGTGACATTGATAGATGGTGGTGGTGACATGGGATGTGGGTGCGGGCTCGGTGGCGTGCAGCTTGTATGTGCGGCGCCCGACCCGGCAGGTGCGCCGCTCCGCGTCCACCAGCAGGCGCTCCAGCCTGACCGAGCACGAGCGACGCCGACCCGACACCACCGCAGAGGAGACAAGAGTGGGCGCTGTAAGACGACAAAATAATACTCAAATATCCAAAATTCCAACCTGATAAATATGTAACAGTGGCAGGGCGTTACATAAGTTTCTTTAATTTAACTAATAATTATCTTTCAAACTTCATTCTTGACAATAGATGAGCTGGTGATCCATAACAATTGAGATGCTTCAAAACGTGTAAGAGATTTAAAGCGTAGGAGTAAACTAGCTACCAAGTGAAACACACAATATTTATTTACCACACCAACGCAAAGAAAACTCTAGCTATAAAACATCACAAACCGAAGTATCAATATGTACCATCTAAACATATTCTTATACATCAACATCACAACTAAACGGAAAATTCAGCTGAAGAAGAATTACAAATTTCATTGAAGAAAAATAGAAAACATATTTACAGAATTTACTCTCTATTTAGACTCTAGTGTTGGTGTGTGTGAGTGTGTTATGGTAGTTTGAATGTGTGTGTCAGGAGGAGCTTTGCAGAGTAGTTCCGACAGTAGTTAAACAACAATCAACACACCTCTCACCACCGGGGGGCCTGTGGGTCGGTGCGGACGCTCCGGCCCCAGCACGAGCTCGTCCTTGACCACGTGGTCGTCGTACAGGCCGGCCAGCATGGCTGCCTCGCTCACGCCGCACCCGTCTGTGCTGTCCTCACACTCCTCCTTCACACGCGCCTCTTCATACATAAATCCGGCTTCCTCCTTAATAAGGGCTGAAACAAAGGGTTGTAATTACCATTACAGTTGTAAGTCAGACAAATATATGGATGAATCAACATAGATTGTTTACAATGCTGCCTACATGAGTGTTCATTGGGACAACCAGGCCAACACTTCAATGTATAAATGAATAAGTAGTAATGCAGCTGACTAAATTCCAATAGTGCACACAGTGGCGTAACTAGGGGGGGGGGGGGGTTGGAGGGGGCACGTGCCCCGGGCGCCGTCCAAGGGGGGGCGCCAAAATGGGCAAAAGACTACCTCTCCGCCTTGCAAAAGGCAGCAGGGAAACTTTTGTCAGTCGTATTTACTACCACTGTGAAGTATGAAATGCGGATGGTATTCTGGCCCACAGCGCAAAAGAGAAAGCCGATCTTTTAGGTACTCTTTTTGCCTCGAACTCGACCTTGAAAGACGACGGTAGCGCCCTACTGCCCACCATCCCGCAGTGCGAATACTCTATACCAGAAACTTCTATCAAGCAGAGGAATAATTCTTTCGTTTTATAAGGCGAGCGGGCCGAGTGCTTCAGAGTTGTCCCGTGTTAGCGCGTCTTTTCCGTTAGGGGTCTCCTGTCGAAGTTACCATCTTATGGACTGTCCAAGAAACTACCTATGCAAATGGATCGCTAGCCCTTTGTCCGGCAGGCGCATATGAGCCGTAGTAGACGGAACCTACTCCAACAGCTGCTGCTGCTGCATATCTGTGACATAGTTATTGTCTATCGACGACATTCATTGATATGCGCACGACAGTACTATACAGGGATGGCTAAAAAATAACTACATTCCCGTTGCCAGGGAGGTTTTGGGATTATACTGAGCAACTTTTACTACGGGACCAACCCCGAAATCGCGAAAAAAAAGTTTACCCTCCCATAGAAAATAGACCAGACAAAATGTAGGAAACAGCCAAATTTTTTTTCACGACTTAGGGGTTGGACTCATAGTAAAAGTTGCTCAGTATAATCCCAAAACCTCCCTGGCAACGGAAATGCAGTTATTTTTTAGCCGCCCTGTATACAGACTGGTCCAAACCTTGATGCCCATAAATTTTTGAAGTGAAAACTTCTTTAGCGGCGCTGAGCACTTTTTGAGGTGGGGAAAAAATGATAAACTCGATTCAGCGTAACGCGTAACGTAACGCTGACGTCATGTGTCACCATGCCTGCTTTTTTTATTACCTAAATCGCATTAGGACCTAATAGCAAAATACCTGAAACGCACCATGTCTGCTTTTTTGATTACCTAAATCGCATTAGGACCTAGTAGCAAAATGCCTGAAACGCACCATGTCTGCTTTTTTGATTACCTAAATCGCATTAGGACCTAGTAGCAAAATGCCAGAAACGCACCATGTCGTCTAACAGGTAACCTACCTACCTTTTAGTCAGCGATATAGTTCATCCCTACAACTTGTATGGTGTGACTATTTTGACACTTTGACTGCTACGAACTATATGACGCTGACTGTACAGTCGCCATCAAATGTATCGGAGCGGTCAGTGTTGTACAGTCAGCAAAAATGTACATACCACCAGCATTAAACCCATACGTGTGGGGTATCTATGGATAGGTCAGCGAAATGATATACATGGAAGTATTCTGTCCGCTCAAATATGACCCAACGCAAACTACCCCGCGATAGGCGGTACTTACAAACTGCTCGATTGGCAATCTCAGTACGCGACCGAGATGACAGTCAGTGACAAATGGCTAAATTGATTTATAAAAACAACGTTTTTGTAATAAAAATATATTCATGTGTCGTGAAGTGGTGCAGAAGTTATTTTAGTTCATACCAAGGACAATGGAATCACTTTTCACTTGTAGTAAACAGATAACTTCAGTAAAATTTGGAAAAAACATGACGATTTGTTTTCAATACTACCGTGCTAAGCTAAAACGTAACAACTGCATACGACTTTCATAACAACATACGACTTTTTAAATTGCGAGGATAATAGGGATGGTGTTATGCCAAATGAAGTAGACTATTTTACTAACTTGTGTTTGGTTTAGGTATTTTCTATATAATAATAAATAAATTCCTTCTTACAGATTTGTATTTTCCTTTTTTATTTCATGAGATGGAGCTATAAAAAAACTACCTAGTTATTTCAAATTAATAATCAAATTTGGTATTGCCATTTTACATTACTTTCCATTCAGATTCCCACAAGATGCTATTCGCAGAGAACTATGGAAAAAAGCGTCCAATTAGAGAGACATGAAATTGAGTGGATGCCTGGCAAGATATCTAGAATGGTGTCTGTAATGGTGGTGGTGACTTTCGTTTGGGCCAAATACATTTCGCCAAATTTCACTTCCCAATAAACTTATCGCAATAGTTTCATATCCCAAAGAAACCTTTAGCAAAGTTACACTTCGCATATAATTTATTTGGTCAAATTATCATTTGGCATGATTTTACTTTGTCAAATGTTATTAGGACAAAAACTTATTTAGCAAACGTTTTTTATTGTCTAATATTATATTCCAAAAAGACATGCTGCGCCGACCCCAAGTGAATGGAACAAGGGCAAGAGAATGATGATTATATTACAATGAAGTATTTGAACAAATTAAATTATAATTATAATTATTTATTATTTTTCAGTTGATGATTATATTCCAAAAAGATGTTTGGTCAAAATTGTCACTTCGCAAATTTGACAAATAAGCTATCTATTTAAAGTAATTTTTGTTATGTTAATATATGTACATACGTTAAATTCTACGTAATTTGGGTGGGTTGGGTTAGGTTTGAACTGCGATCCTCACAAAACGGACCCACTATCAGAAAAGTGGGTTAGGTTAGGTTAGAACTGTGACCCTCACAGAATCGAAATGCTATTAGAAAAGTGGGTTAGGTTAGAACTGCCGTCCATACAGAAACGAAATACTGTGTACTAGAAAAAGGTCATCGAAGTGGATTAATTAATTTAATAGAATAACGAGATGCAAAAAAATTGCATGTCATTTTAGACTAAAATGTGGTTTAAAAATTGGTAGTTATTTACAATTTTTCGTTTACAATTATTACTTTGGTGTTATTTGCTTTAATAGAATAGCAAGATGTAACAAATTTGGTTATCATTTTATATAAAAATGGAGTTTTAATTTTAGTGATCATTTACTACATATTTTTGAGGAATGTTTTTTTTGACGTTACATTTTACTATGTACATATATGTAATGATCAGCTAAATACCAGACAAATAAATTCCGCAGCCTCCTCTCTATTGGTACCTATGTAAATTGTATGCCATGCAATATTTTGGGACATGTAAGTTATGCTTAATGATACATTTGACTAAATAATATTTGGTAAAATGAAACTTGTCCAAGTAATTATTTGCTAAACAATAACTTGCCAAAAAAGACTATTGCTAACTGAAAATATGCGATAAGTTGTTTTGCCGAACATTTTTTTGGGAAATGATAATTTGGGAAACATAGTTTGGGATGTGATACTTTGGGAAACGTTTTTGGGCCATTCGTTAGTAAACCATCTATCTGGTTTACCTTTATTTTGCCGTTAATTTTCGTTTCACAGAAAATGTTTCAAGTAATTTCAAATCGCAAAATAATCTTTACATAGAATATTTACTTTAAATAATTTTAGTTCGGATTAGTTACGTTTCACCAAAAATTTAAAACATTAGTTTTGTTTCAAGAACAATTTGTTCATGTAATCTCATTTCACAGAATCATCGATCTGTAGAAAAGTTACTTCTTATAAATACAGTTCACCAAAATTTAATATACAGAATAGTCATTTAGTCGAATATTATTTACTTAGTCGTTAATTTAACGCAATCTGCTTCTCTGGAAGGAATTCGTTTTTAGGGGTTGCCGTTCTACTCGTAACCTAACCCACTTTTCTGGCAACAGTTCCTTTTCTTGGGGGTCGCAGTTCTAACCTAACCTAACCCACTTTTCCAGCAAGGGTTCGTTTTCTTAGAGGTTGCAGCTCTAAAGTAACCTAAACTCCTGTTTTAGCAATTTCAATGAATACTAAGAGTATATGAAAGGTCATTTTGTAAAATAATAATCGTTGAAATTAATATTCTGTGAACTGTAGTGTCGCACAAATAATATTCAATGAATAATTCAACGGCTGAACGGATTCTGATGCAAACTTTACTAATCTGTCGAGAAAATCTCCGGCCAGGTTATAGGCTATAAAAATTCAACCCCTAAAAGGGGGGGTAGCCACAACACCCGCTTGATTTAAGTTTGCCCCTGAATCTTATGGCGCTACTTAGAAAGGAGGGGCAAACTTTTTTCAAATATGTGCTACCACTATTGAGTACCCTGGAAAACTAACAGATGGCGCTGAATTTAATACGTAGTAACACGAATAAGCCACCGAGGAAGGATTTTGCCAAATTAACTCTATGTTTAGAAGACCGGGTATCAAAAAAAATTATTGAATAATTATGTTGATTTAATAATACAACAAAATTAAACAAATTAATTGCCCCTAATTGCACAGTGCCGTCTTTTTACACTTCACGACTGCCCAAAAGAAAGACGAGTGTATGTAGGTATATATTTATTTATGTGAGTTTCTTTATTCCGCCTTAACTTCTGAATGCCTTAACCGATTTAGACGTACATAAGAGTACTTACGTCCGCCGTTACGCCTTCAGCGCCCTCATACTCGAAGCATCGGGCGTAACCCGACGCACGTGGCGCGCTGTACCAGTTCCAAAGCCGGGCGCCTTAGGCGCCCTCATACTAAAAGTGTCAGGCGTAGCCCGACGTACGTGTCACGCTGTACGCTTACCAAAGCCGGGCGCCCTCGGCGCCCTCATACTCAAAGCATCGGGCGTCGGGCGTAACACGAAGCACACGGCGCGCTGTGCCAGTTCCAAAGCCGGGCGCCTTCGGCGCCCTCATACTAAGAGAGTCGGGCATAGCCCGATGCACTCATACTCAAAGAGACGGGCGTAGACCGACGTACGTGCCACGCTATACGCTTACCTAATCCGGGCGTCGTCGGCGCCCTCATACTCAAAGCATCGGGCGTAACTCGACGCACGTGGCGCGCTGTACCAGTTCCAAAGACGGGCGCCTTAAGTGTCCTCATACTAAATGAGTCGGGCGTGGCCCGATGTATGTGGCGCGCTGGAAGCGGACCAAAGCCAAGCGACTACGACTTTCTCATACTAAAAGTGTCAGGCGTAGCCAGACGTACGTGTCACGCTGTACGCTTATCAAAGCCGGGCGCCTTCGGCGCCCTTATACTCAAAGCGGTGATCGTAGCCCGACGTACGTGGCGCGCTGTTCGCTTTCAAAAAGCCGGGCGCCTTCGGCGCCCTCATACTAAAAGAGTCGGGAGTAGACCGACGTACGTGCCACGCTGAACGCCTACCAAAGCCGGGCGCCTTCGGCGCCCTCATACTCAAAGCGTCGGGCGTAATCCGACGTACGTGGCTCGCTGTACGCGTTCCAAAGCTGGGCGCCTTCGGCGCCCTCATACTAAAAGAGTCGGGCGTAGACCGACGTACGTGCCACGCTGAACGCCTACCAAAGCCGGGCGCCTTCGGCGCCCTCATACTCAAAGCGTCGGGCGTAATCCGACGTACGTGGCTCGCTGTACGCGTTCCAAAGCCGGGCGCCTTCGACGCCCTCATATACTAAAAGAGTCGGGTATAGACCGACGTACGGTACGTGCCACGCTGTACGCAGTGTACGCCTACCAAAGCCGCTTACTGACACAGACTGAATTCCACGCGGGCGGAGCCGCGGGCACAGCTAGTCTAGAATATGTTCTATTCATGAGATATAACCCGTGAGATAATCATACCCGGTCTCCTATATGTAGATACATTTTCCTATCATGCTTTCACTGAATTAATTTAACAAATGCACACAGAAAAGAGCGGCAAATTTAGAAAATGTAAGCGCGCGAACGGCTGTGGTCCCATACAAAATTTTCATTTTGCACCTTTTTCTACTGACCAACTTGCTTGACCGGCTATATACATATAAAATATTCTGAACTGAAAGTGGGGATTTATTGTGACTCCGCCTGTTCAAATATTTTTGACCCGATTCTTGTACCCATGTAAATTTTGCAGGCTGTATAGCCAGTCCGATTTCTAAGATCAAGTTCGCCATACATTTACTGTGGCGTACTTGATCTTAGAAAAACGGACAGACTATACCTGAACGTGACTTCGCACTGCCATACAGATAGATATAGTTGGTCAAGCAGATCTTGTCAGTAGAAAAAGGCGCGAAATTCAAATTTTCTATGGGATGATAAACATTCGCGCCTACATTTTTTGAATTTGCCGCCTTTTTCTACTGACAAGATTTGCTTGACCATCTATAATAAAATATACAAAATACTTATTATAGCGGAATACATTTATACAACAATGATATATATTTACTTATGTTGAGTTAGTCTGTCATGTCATAACAACATTTTAACTAGTTATCTTTTAATCTGCATTAAATTATTATACGTGAATTATTTGACTGGTTCTTCACTGTATGGCATAAACCTATCCCTGTCCAAGTCATATTCTAATCAAATATGAACCGCGAACTCTAAGCGGCCAGTACGTACAGCAAGAAGGTTATTAGCGGATTAATGTCGCTGATTGGTAGTTATTGACATTATATGCATTTCATCTACACTTAGCTATGTACCATTAGAGTAATAAAGATGACTCTTATTTTGTTTACCAGCTTTGATTACAGGCTCTGTAAACGCGTCGTCCTATTTGAATGTAGGCGTAATTGTGTGTGTGTGCTAATTTGGCCCGAGAATTTGAACGGTAATGTTCCTAAAGGCGGTTTCCATACTAAATATATGCGTTCACTGGGATAGGTCTTCAAAAATGATATTAAGGTTTCTTATATCATTTTTTTCTAAACTGAATAGTTTGCGCGAGAGACGCTTCCAAAGTGGTAAAATGTGTGTCCCCCCCCCTGGAACTACTAAAATAAGCGGACGATAAAATTTAAAAAAATATATGATGTACATTACCATCAAAACTACCACCCAAATTTGGATTGAACGAAATCTAGTAAGTAGTTTTTTTTTAATTCGTCATAAATAACTTTTATGTTATATGTTACTTGCTGCTACGGAACCCTTCATGGGCGAGTCCGACTCGCACTTGGCCGCTTTTAATTTAAATAAGGGAATGTTTCCTTTAATTAAAACAAGCTAACTTTTAAGGATTTAAGCCCTCCAAGGGCCTATTTCACCACGGTGACAGGTGCGACAAATGTGAAAGTGTCCATTACTGGCTTTGCAGGCGTCCATAGGCCACAATTACCACTTACCTTCGGGCGGGATGTGTGCTAAAAAAACTTAATAATTTCGCCAATAAACAGATATTACTTTCGCGAAGAGCTTGTCAAATTGTCACAATAACACTACAATTGTAGCGGGTGCCGGGTGGCTCTATACTCCAATTTTTAATTCAAGACCAAAAAATCTACTATAATGATGCCACAGCAACAAAATTTTCGTATTATAGATCCCTATTTTGTAAAATACACGTCAAGATAATTTACTTATTGGTGTATACAGGACAATTGCTTATCAGATATACTACAATTTAGGTAAATCTAATTTAAAGTATATTGCCATTCAGCTGTTTTGCGTTTTAGACATTACATAAATTAGGCAACAGCATATTTTGTGACTCTGCTACTCAGACATTTGACGTTTTGGATGATTTAAGTCTTAGGCATTATGATTGTAATGTATTTTACTTCTTAGGTATAAAGCTTCTTAGACATCCGTTTCAGGCATTTTGCTACTTAAGCGTTTTGCTTTTTAGATGACCTGATCATGAGGGATGTTATTCACCAAAAAACTTTAGTCATAACGTATCATAATCAGGTCAATTATTTAAAACTGGACTTTTATATTAAGCAATAAAGCTCAATGTTCTAATCTTGTACGGGCTGAAATACGAGGATCTCACAGTAACATTCTAACTTTATATCACTCAAATATAATTCAATAAAGCTACATCTTGATGAAATCGCTAATAAAAGTGAACTCTAGTACTGGTGAATAAAACTCATAATATCATGACCAAATATATTTAGATGCGAGGTCTGCAAGGTAACTTTACAATTTCTATTCGAATTTTAAACAACGCTACAAATTTAAGCTCACTGGCTAGCAATTTTGGAACTAAAGTTTTTCAATAGAAAGGAGGATGGGTCAATTATATATTATACATAGTGCTGCAGACATTTTGGACTAGTCATTGTTTGGACTAGTTTTCACTTCTGTCGGCACTCCCGAAGTGCAACCCGTTTTTTTTTAGAATCCTCGTCGTGGGTTATCAGAATATACCCCATGTACAAGTATGTTAGCCGATTTTTCGTAGTTTTCGAGACTTTTAACTTTTGTTAAGAAATTCCGGGTTGAAGCTTTGCTTATCTTTTATGCCTTCTAATAATTGTTCTAGTATTTGCACTGATAACATGAAATAGCGATGGGGAAGTGACCCCATAAAATAATAGTAGAAATAACAAAAGAGGATTTTTTTAATGAATTACTAATTTGGAAGCTTTCCACCTCAGTTCCTTTGACCGGCGTCTCTGACAAATTATGACTATTAAGTATCACTTTTTGACCTTTTAAAAAACTTAGGGTCTAGCAGTTTCTAAAAGAACCAAAAGTCCTTGAAATCGCTTGTATTTTTTATTTATTTAGGTAAGGGCAACATCTAAGCTTGACATGCTTGAACGTAAAACTTTGTCTTTTTTCTCCAACTCAGCCAAGTGAGGATGCTGATTTTTTTTAGCACCTGCGCCGTTTGTCAAGGATTATGTTACAAAAAGAAACATTTAAAAAAGTTCAATAGTTTTTTTTAAATAAATTAATTGCTTCACCCCGGAATTTCTTGACAAAAGTTAAAAGTAATAAACATCATAACTCGAAAAATACGAAAAGTCCGCTAACATACACTAATAGCCCACAGCGTGAGCAATGTAAAAAAATTTTTTGGACCACCCTGTATAAAACATGCCGTGCCAACATCACTCGGTCTGTGATACTAGAATGTCGTGAAAAACCTGTGTCAGGTATCGAGAGCATTCTATCCAGAGTTTCGGCGTGGGATCGGGACAATTTAGTCCAATTCAATATCAAATATCAAATATCAACATTTATTCAGCAAATAGGCCACAAGGGCACTTTTACACGTCAACATTGAATTTACATAAAAGCAAAAATAATAACATCAACAATTTTATAAAATAAAACTAACAATTCAATCTAACGTATTACAATTACTAAGAGATGTATATGGTCTCTTAATGTCGAATTACATACAAAATACAGATAAAAAAACACACAAAAAAATCTATAATATTTAGAGGTGTAAATGTCTCTAGGTGTCAGAACTATAAGATTATATAGTTTATCAAGTTATCCTTAGAGATGTATAGGGTCTCCGAGAGTCAATATCCTGTATAATTAATACATTCATTAAGAGAAAAGAAACATACGAGAACAGAATGAGGCGTCTCACTGTAATTAATTAATAAAAATTAAGTTACTAAGTATAATAGCTCATGTTAGCTTAAACAGACCAGTCTCCACAAACAGCACCCGTTCACGAGTATGACGCGTATCTCAGCCATCGCCTCCCTCAACCTTCATTCGGGAAAGTGGCGACCCGATCAACGACGCCACCGTAAGCAAAGACTTTTAAGCGAGCATGACATGTTGAAGCTACCAGCCTATATTAATATTAAAATAGTAATAACATGTAGCTGTAAGACACGGCATTTTGTGCTCATATGTTACATAAAAGACAATATAGCTTCACATAATTACTAGCCTAAGTTGACTTAGAGATGTAAAGGTCTCTAAGTGTCAGAAACATTAAAAATATTGGTATGTACAATCAAAAATCAAAATCAATATCAATCCCACCAAGACTCAATTTTGCGCGTTTACCGCTAAGAAAACCTCATTTTTCAAGGCACGACCCTTCTCATGTCAGGGAGTAGGGAGCTTCGATCGGTGTTGACATTTCCATCAGTGACGTCCAATAATTTCGTAGCCACCTTGCTAGGTAGGCTGCGCTCGTATGCAAAAAACTCGGTGTGCTCAATAAAGGGAGGCGATACTTTACTCTGGGGTAGACTGATCCCATATATTGAGTACTGCTGTCACCTTTGACCAGGAGCACCTGGATGCCACCTTGGACCCTTCAAATCAGTCCAAAGGCGCGCTGTACCTATGAATAGTCTACAATCCCAAACTCACAAGCGATATTGAACCTTTAAGTCTAAGGAGATCTCCAAAAAAGAAGTTTATAAGTTCTAAAATGGTTGGCAACGCGCATGTAACACCCGTGGAGTGTAGACGTCCATAGGATGCGGTGACCGCCTACCATCAGGTGGGTCGTAAGCTTGTTAGCCACTGATGTACTAAAAAAACATAGGTACACTGTATTTGTCTAAATTAAAAGTAAACTTATTAATGCAAAAAATAACCGTTTCGTTAGTTCATTTCGTATGAGGGGGGGGGGGGCGAAAATTTGGTGTCTGCCCCGGGCGCCATATCCTCTAGCTACGCCACTGAGTCAAACATCAAAAAGAAAGAGAATGAAAACGAGAAGAGGAAGAGATCTGAATCCCCGAGCCCAAAATCTAGTGATAATAAAAACAAGTTAGACAACTCAAAAATAAGGAGGTGGGATACATTTCAGTACTTGCGTCAAAGATCAAACTCACTTTCGGACGCCCACTCAGACCGACCCGAAGACATGCCTAGTACCAGCCGGACACTCACAACACAATCATAAAAAACAACCACAAGAAAAGCCCCCAAGCCGGCTGGTCACCGTGGGGGTTACCGACCACAACCTTCCGAAATCGCAGGAAACAACAAACTATATTAAAAATATATATATCAACACTTACAACACTAGATCACTGTCTAAAGAAGAACAGCTGATAGAATTAGAATCTGCCTTAAAACACATAAAATGGGACATAATAGGCCTAGCTGAAATAAGAAGAAAGGGGTACAACATAGTTGAAAGAAAAGACTATACACTATACAGCTATGGAGAAAATAAAGGAATAAGGGGAGTAGGCTTCATGGTTAAAAAGCACATAAACCGCTATGTAGAAAACTTCAGATACACCTCAGAAAGAGTATGCTCACTTGACCTGAACATTAACAAATTAAATTTTTCCATAATTCAAGTGTATGCTCCGATGGAAAAATCAAATGATAGTGAAATAAATACCTTTTATCAAAATATAGAAGAAGCTATGAGCAACAGCCATAAAAACATAATTTTACAAGGGGATTTCAACGCCCAGATAGGGCAGACAGAACCAGAGGAAAGTGCAGCTTTGGGAAAATTTGGGTATGGTACTCGAAGCCCAAGCGGAGACAAACTTGTTCACTTTGCAATGGAAAATCAACTGAAAGTCCTTAACACACTATACAAAAAGAAAAAAGGCAGACGCTGGACATGGATATCACCGGGAGGCGACACAAGAAACGAGATCGACTACATAACAACAAATTTCCAGCAAAACTTCAAAAACTGTGAAGTCATATCCAACCTACAACATAACAGCGATCACAGAATGCTAAGAGCCACTTTATGCATAGATACACTTCGTAAATCAAGGAAAAACTTTAACAGAACTCTAATAACAACACCGCCTGAAAATCTGGCAGAACTCAGGGAAAAAATACACCAAAAACTGGACACCATATTTACGGGACAAAGCCCCTACCCCGTGCAAGAACTTTACAACAAATTTGAGGATATTTTAAAAGAAAATTTAGCGGGAAAATCCAATACAGGACGAATAGAAATATTTTGTCAAAAGATACACTAACACTAATAGAAAAACGCCAACTTTTAAGAAATACAAAATGCAAGACGAAATCGCAAAGAGAAGAACTGTCAAACCTTTACAAGATTACCAAAAAATAAATAAAAGAAGATATCAAAACCTACAAATTAAATGTCATCAGAGAAAATTTAGAAAAATCAGGAACAATAAAAAAGGCACAAAAAATTCTAAACAAAGGAAAACCAATTATGCCAAAACTAAAAAATAGAAAAGGAGAAGAAAAAACCAACAGGAAGGATATCAACGAAATTGCCACAATTTTTTATGAGGAGTTATACTCGTTAAAACAGACAAACCAGACAACTAGAAAACAAAATGAAGAGAGAAATCAAAATGTAGATCCATTCACAGTTGAAGAAGTACAAAAATCAATACATAAACTTAAAAAAGATAAAAGTCCAGGACCGGATAACATCAAAAATGAAAGTATACATATGATGAAACCAGTAATAGCAGTTTCACTAACAAAACTATTTAATAAAATTTTAGAAGAAAATGAACAAATACCCACTCAATGGACAGAGGCACATATATCCCTATTATACAAGAAAGGAGACCCACATGATATATCAAACTACCGACCAATTAGTCTAATGTCTAATATTTACAAGATTTTTTCAATGACACTACTACAACGCATCACACCTATTTTAGATAATAAACAGCCAACAGAACAAGCCGGATTTATGAAGGGTTTCTCCACAACAGACCACCTTCAGACCCTATGCCAAATAATTGAGAAACACACAGAGTTCCAAATACCACTTTATATTGGATTTGTCGACTTTAAAAAAGCTTTCGACTCGATTACTCATACATCAATATGGCAGGCACTAGAGAATCAGGACATACCAGAAGTCTACATACATGTCATAAAAAAGATTTATGAAAAAAGTACAGCCAGAGTAAAAACAGACAAATTAGGAAGACAGATCCAGATCAACAGAGGGGTAAGACAGGGAGACCCAATGTCACCAAAGCTGTTCATAGCGGTCTTAGAAGAAATATTCAAAAATCTAAACTGGGAAGAAAGACAAAAAGGCATCAAGATAAACAACAAATATTTATCAAATCTTCGATTCGCAGATGACCTGGTAATATTAGCATACAGTGCAACTGAGCTCAGTATATTACTGCAAGAACTAAATGCACAAAGTCAAAAAGTAGGTCTAGAAATGAATGAAGAAAAAACAAAAGTCATGACCAACTCAAAAAAAGTGACTATACAAATAGAGAATACATCACTGGAATATGTTGACGAGTATATATACCTTGGAAAACAGGTATCATTCACAGACTGCACAAACAAAGAAATAACAAGAAGAATCGGACAGACATGGAAGAAGTACTGGGCCATGAAGGATATATTTAAGAAGAAACTACCAATAAAACTAAAAAAACTAGCCTTCGACTCATGCATTCTGCCCTGTCTTACATATGGTAGTCAAACATGGTCACTAACAGGAGATATCATCAAACGAATTCAAGTATGTCAACGGTCAATAGAAAGAAGTGTCCTTAACATAAAGTTATCAAACAGAGTTAGAAACACAGAGATAAGAAGAAGAACAAGATTTATAGATGCAGCAATACATATATTGAAACAAAAATACAATTGGGCCGGGCACATAGCCAGGATGAAAAACAACAGATGGACAAAAATAGCAACAAATTGGAATCCAAAAATTGGTAAAAGAAAAAAGGGCAAACCAAAAACAAGATGGGAAAAAGACCTAATAGAAACAATAGGAAAAGACTGGAAAGAAATGGCAATAGATAGACAAGAATGGAAGAAAATGTTGGACAAATACTTAAATATATTAGGAAAAGGCGATTCGGAAGAGGCCTAGGTCAAAAAGACCTTACGAACATGCATATAGAAATATACATACATAAAATTATAATTGTTCAATGAAATGTTAACAGTTCGTATAAGAAAGGCTTTAATAATAATAATAATAAGCCCCCAGGGCAGCTTGTGGCGAGCTGAATGGGAAGTGACGTCCCTTGGGTCCCATACCCCCGAGAGTCGGTCAGGCCCCTCTCTCCAGCTTGCCTTCATTGGCCGGCTGGAGTGAACACTGAGCAGGGGCCGCAGGACTCTCACCTCTGGCTTGCCTTAACCGGCCGTACAGAGTGGGGTGTCAGAGCTATATGCTCGCAGGGCGGAAGTGAAACATGCCTAAGACGCGAGTTGGCACAGTGGCTGCTTACAGCCACTGGGTAGAAAGCGGTGCACACCTCTCCACGCCCTGAGCCGCTCACGTGATGTTGTCCCCTTGTCGTTCCGTGCGAGCGGCCGTTTTCGGGGACCCATATAGTGAGTTGGCGAGTCACCACCTGTCCATTTTTTTCGTGTTTTTAAACATAGATTGGGGCAGGTGCCATAGTATTTCCATAGACCGGTTACCAGTACACTAACATCTCAACACAATAGCCCAGTTTCTTTTGTTTCTTATCATTGCAATAGTCCTACACTAACCGGGGTTTATCCTTGGGTGCATTACTATAGTGCATACAGGGATAATCGTCGGGTGGTGTCACATCACCTTTTAGAGTAAATTGTCTTTTTACAAGGGGCCTCTGCGTGTTGGCTTTGGCTCCACGCACGCCTTCCAAATGTCCGGGACCCCATGGTCCCGAGATTATGTAAAGGACGAACATAATAATAAAACGCCACTGAGTGCACAGGTTTTGTATAAGAATGTACATTTTCTCCTCTGGTACCTGTTTTCAAGAATGTTTTATATGTATAATAGATGAAATCAGTTAATAAGACAGGTTGATTGAATTTATCTTGGTGTATATTCTAATACCGACCCATCCTGGGGTCCCAAGGGAACCAGCATAGTTTAAGATGGCCTTGCCACAGACAAATTAAATACTACACGTCTGCATGGATCCCCTTACCTCGTTTGTTCCTTTTAGCTTTCTTAACTCTGGTGTTACTAAGTTCCTCTACGTTAGGTTCCAGAACTTGTCTTTGGTTGTCTCCGTCTGTGCTCTCTGGGACAAGCTCACGTGTCTCACGCTTGACTTCAATATCTGTGTTGAAAGCTGAAATCACCCGCAGATTAAAACAAATATCTGTGTTTGGTTCAGATCCTACCGAACCGAATATTCAGTTGGGCTAAAACCGCATGTGTTTTTTAACCTTCCCTCTGCAACGGCCAGGAATGTTTAAGAAAAGAAACCACGAAATGCATCCGCGTCAGCTAACAGATGCCCAAAAACGGAATTTGTTTATTCGGTAAATATTTGGCAGTTCGAACCGAACTATTCGGCCGACTACGAACATTGAACTGAATATTCGTATTCGGCAAAGTTCATAATCAGCCCATCCCGGTCAGAGTGTACGAAAGGGGGGCCGTTTCTGGGACTTGGGAAAAAAGTCGGTTCTGGCGCTTCGCCGGCCGCTGCCGCGGCACGCTCGCTTCGCTCGCTCGGCTCGCGCACTGTAAGGTCGCAGTTCTACCTAACACTCCTTTAAAACATCAATCTTTGGAGGCATCTAACTGGGCCATTTTTAATTTTAGAGAAAAATTTTTCTAATAAAAGATGCTTATTTTGATGTGATTTACACATTACAATCATTTAAAATATATGTTATAATGACACCACTCTCGATGAAAATTTTATAAGTCCCAGCTCCCTTTAAAAACACCAATCTTTGGAGGCGTCTAACTCGGCCATTTTTAATTTTATAGAAAAGTTGTTCTAATAAAAGATGCTTATTTTCACTTGATCTATACATTACAATCATTTAAAAGTGGTGTCATAATGACCCCACTTTGTAAAAAAAAATTCTAAGTCCCAGCCCCCCCTTTGCTACACCCCAACCCCCATCCCTCATCTCATAGTTGACCGAAGCGTTAGCGAAGGTCTCCGTGTTGATTATAGTTAGACCCACAACCGACCTGTTGGTGCGTGGCGCGCGCGCCGCTCCACTAGCACGGGGCCGAGCACGAGCTCATCTTTAACGGCGTGTTCGTAGTACAGCCCCGTCGCCGCGCTCACGCCGGCCGACTCGTCTTTTACACTCACATCTAAGCACGATAGCTCAGCTTGTATATATACACATTCGCGTTTGGACTCGTCCTTTACATACACATCATCCAGCGGCTCAATCTTCACAGAAACTCCCGCGGACGTGGGCTCATATGTTGTACACGCTTCCTCACAGCGCTGAACCTTTACGCAAGCATTCTCTGTACCCTGTAACCGTGAAGACTCCATCGAAATAGGATATTGTTTCAAATCCATATAGAATATACTAAAACAGGAATTAAAGCTACACTACAAAGAACACTGGCTGGAACACTACGTTTTATAATACTAGGAGATTATTTGAGAATACTATTTTTGTTAAAATAAACCCAATTTGTTAAATTTTCCGCAGAAAATCACTGCAAACGAAGAGAATACAACTATATAATACATAATATAACGAATATAACCCGTGATTATATGCTCTTTGTATAACCCAAAATGACAGCAACAGTGATTGTGTCTGTCAGTTGAGTTTTTTTTTAATAGCATCGCGCTCCTGGCGCATTCATCCAGACGAGTAAAGCAGGCGGCCGGATTACAACGGGTAAGGCGGAATTTTGGAAAAGGATCAGGATAAGGATAGGATAAGGTAAATTATAAACAGTTAAAGTTTAATGTCATGACGTAAAATAAATGAGTACTAAGGTCCCGTTCCCTCGGCAGCTTTTTCGACGCGCGTTTAAAAAGTGTTTGAATGACACAAAGGCCCCGTTCGCACGGCAGCTTTTTCAACGCGCGTTAAAAAAGCGTTTGAATGACGCAAATGGATAACCATGTATGTATTCACACGAAGGCGCTTTTTAAGCGCGGCGCTTTTTTATCGAGCACTGTTCGATTTTCGGCGTTGAGCGTTGGCGTCAAATTGAATAGAACATACGGAACTCCGTGTATCTGTTCTCACAAGCGTTAAAAAAGCGCCGGCGCTGCTGTCAGTTGGCTATCAAGTGTCAATTTTTGGTGTCAATCCTCAAGATTATTATTAGTTTTACCTTAAAAATGTCAACTTATGCTTACAAATTCCTGAAATATTCAAGCTATATTCAAATAATACATCGTAATAGCAAATAAAGTATGGCTTTGCTGAGATGCGTACGTGGCAGTACGACTCACAAGTGATTTTTAAGCGTTCATATGAACACAAATATTGGAAACTTTAAAAAAGCGCCAACGTCGGGTTTTAACGCAACGCTTTTTAAGCTGTCGTGTGAATGGGGCCTAATATGAATATGACCATACAATACAAGTCTTGTCTATTAAGGCCTATCCAGACCAGTAAATTTTTCGCCAATCCGATTAAATTGCCCGATCGAATCAGGAAGTGCGGACGCAAACGCCAATTTGGCTCGCCGATAATGACCGATATTACCGATAAAATGGAGTGCAGACGCAAGAATAGGTACCAATTTGTGACGAATTATTTTTATTTTAGGGCATTTTTTCAATTTAGTGGGCGCTAATATCACCATAAATCTAAAATTGATGACTAAATTGGAAATTGACGCCATTTACCAAGGCCCCAACGTTTTCTGTTCGTTTTTTGTTTTTTTTGTTGTTGTTGTTTTTTCGTCGCAGTGCGCGCAGTGGTTTTTTTGCGATATATTACAGCGCGATTCTAAAATCGTGTCGCAAAAATTAAAATCGTGGTGTGTGCTTGGCCTAAAAGAGAAAGATCCCCGCAATTTGCGAATTTCGGTTTTGGCGGTAGCCCCTATGGGCTATAACCAGGGGTGCGAAACTCCTGAGATCGGTCAAACTCGGCTCCGCTCGGCTCAGCATTGCTCCGAGCAATTATAGAGTTGGCACCACTTGACTTCCTTCTGCGTGCACGACCACAGATAAGATAATCACTTGAATTTTGACAACCCTAAATAGCCGAAAGGGATAGTGTCATATATTAGAAAGGGATAGCATGATCCGACCCTGAACCGCTGTCAAACTTCGGTTTTGTAGGAAGTTTCCTTTCAGTACGGTAGTACTATTATTTATTCAGTGCTATAACCGCGAAAATCGAAGTACGCAAATTGAGGTCATTTTTCTCTGTCACACTTATTACGCCTTCATTGGAGTAAAAGAGAAAGATCCCCGCAATTTGCGAATTTCGGTTTTCGCGGTAGCCTGTAACAACACCATAGATATAATAATATATAGAGATACCTCCCAAGCGAGCTGTCAGTGGGACCACTTTTGCGTAGTGTACGATTAACAATGTGGACAACCTTGCTGTAGCCATGTCGATAAACTATCGACATTTCTTGCAATTTTAATTTTACTTCAAAGGTTCAACGATACCTTGAACAAAAACGCTTTTATTCTTTATTGTGGTTATCAGATCACAATTTTATAGTCACGCCCAAGCAGGGAACCAAGGGAAAGTTCAGATATTTAATTAAAATACATAAATACCTACTAAAATAGGTCTTCCGTAATAATTGAATTATTTATTATATTATAATATATTCATTATCCATTAGCATTTCAATTACTTATGTTTATGTTTAACGAAGATATTGAAGATTCAATTAATCGCTATTTCGTTCCGCTGTGCAGCGTTTATCGATATACTTATAACATGATTAAAATCGACTTTTCACATCCCTAAAAGAGCACACATATACGTTTTTACGCACACATACACAACCTGGGTCTACCTAAAAAGGGGACACCTGGATTTGAAGTCCATCTTGTCAACAGTATGGTTGTCCTTTTTTGACAAACGGCATTTTTAAAGAGCGAGGAGAGAGAAATGATACTAGTTGCTGCGCCGTCAAAGAGAACAGAAAACGTTGGGGCCTTGAACAACACACAATAAATATTAATGATTCTTCTGTATATATATTTAAATCATTGTATTCATTTATTTTACGTCATGACATTAAACTTAAACTGTTTATAATTTTATTTACCTTATGATCCTTTTCCAAAATTCCGTCTTACTCGTTGTAATGTAACCTTTAATTCCTCTTTAATGCCGCTTCCCTGCTTTACTCGTCTGGCTGAATGCGCCAGGAGCGCGATGCTATTAAAAAAAAACTCAATTGACGCTGACCACGCTGACACAATCACGTAGTGATTATATGCTCAGTGGACACAATCACTGCTGCTGTCATTGTGGGTTATATGTTTATATGGTTGTATTCTTTTTGTTTGCAGTAATTTTCTGCGGAAAATTGAACAAATTGAGTTTATTTTAACAAGAATAGTATTCTCAAATAATCTCCTATAAGTATTATAAAACGTAGTGTTCCAGCCAGTGTTCTTTGTAGTGTAGCTTTAATTCCTGTTTTAGTATATTCTATATGGATTTGAAACAATATCCTATTTCTATGGAGTCTTCAGCGTTACAGGGTACAGAGAATGTTTGCGTAAAGGTTCAGCGCTGTGAGGAAGCGTGTATAACATATGAGCCCACGTCCGCGGAAGTGTCTGTGAAGATTGAGCCGCTGGATGATGTGTATGTAAAGGACGAGTCCGAACGTGAATGTGTATACATACAAGCTGAGCCATCGTACTCAGATGTGAGTGTAAAAGACGAGTCGGCTGGCGTGAGCGCGGCGACGGGGCTGTACTCCGAACACGACGTGAAAGAACTGAAAGATGAGCTCGTGCTCGGCCCCGTGTTAGTGGAGCGGCGCGCGCGCCACGCACCAACAGGTCGGTTGTGGGTCTAACTATAATCAACACGGAGACCTTCGCTAATGCTTCGGTCAACTATGAGATGAGGGAGGGCCGAGTATGGACTTTGCCGAATACGAATATTCGGTTAAATGTGCGTATTCGGCCGAATAGTTCGGTTCGAACTGCCGAATATTTACCGAATAAACAAATTCTTTTTTTGGGCGTCTGCTAGCTGACGCGGATGCACTTCGTGGTTTCTTTTCTTAAACATTCCTGGCCTTTCCAGAGGGAAGGTTAAAAAACACGTGCGGTTTTAGCCCAACTGAATATTCGGTTCGGTATGATCTGAACCAAACACAGATATATGTTTCTGAGTCATGGGTGTTTTCTGTGTATAAGTATGTATGTATGTGTAAGTGCGTGTGTATATATCGTCACCAGGTACCCATAGTACAAGCTTTGCTTGTTTTGGGGCTAGGTTGATCTGTGTGAGATGTCCCCTAATATTTATTTATGAGTAAATAATTGTTTTAATCTGCGGGTGCTTTCAGCTTTCAACACAGATATTGAAGTCAAGCAGTCATGTGAGCTTGTCCCAGAGAGCACAGACGGAGACAGCCAAAGACAAGTTCCGGAACCTGGCGTAGAGGAACTTAGGAACACCAAAGTTGGGAAAGCTAAAAGGAACAAACGAGGTAAGGGATCCGTGCATGTAGTATTTAATTTGTCTGTGGCAAGGCATCTTAAACCATGCTGGGTCCCTTGGGCAAATAAATATTTGGGGCCCTTTTGGAAAGTAAAGGAAGCGAATTAAGTAAACTAACATTTTTCTGCTATGATGTTCTATTTATTATGGGTAAGTATAATCAAATATACTGTGACTGTGTGTTCTTTGGGGCCCTGTGTGCCCTTATGGTAAAGACGGTATTGGTGGTGTGATAATACTCATGCTATTGTGAGTATCGTTAGTATTGTTGATAATGCATAATGCTTAGCGTGGTCATTGATTTTACTTTACATTTTATTGTTTCAATAATATCATAAGTATCATACATATAAATACAGTTGAGTAAGACACTCGGACAATAGTATAACTTTTGAGTGGCAGTTGTGACGCGGCCATTGCGAGAGATGGAGACAAGTGCTGACTAGCGTTGAAAATGTCAGAAAAAATCTAATGATTTTTTCGGGAATTTATGAAATTTTCGTTTTTTATCGGATTTTTAAAGAAAAAAACCAATAAGTCATTACAATGACAATTCGTAATGACACAACTGTGACCACTGAACTGAACTGACACCGATCCAATGTCGATGGCAAAGTAAGTCTATAATCCTTCACCTACTCACCGGTACCATACAATAACCGATTGAAACCTGTTTAAATCGTTTTTTCGGAAAAATTTAAGCGGTAAATCTCATGGTTTTTTTTTTTCTTAAATATCCGATTAAAAAACGAGCCTTATGGAAAGAAACGGGATTTTTTCCGGAAATTGTCAACGGTAGTGCTGACGCCGGCAGCATGTCGCCGGCGCACGTGAAGCAGGAGGCAGAGACGGACCGGTCGGAAATGCGTAAGCTCATCACTACACCTTATAAAACAAACTCCCCCGCCGCGTCTGTGTGTTTGTATATTCACGATAAACTCTAAAACTACTGAACGGATTTTCATGCGGTTTTCACCTATCAATAAAGTGATTCTTGAGGAAGGCTTAGGTGTTCATTCAAACTGTATTATAACTTCAATTTAATTGGTTTCATCTTTTTTTATTTTTTTATTTGGAGATCCAACAGCTATGACACTAACATGGAAAATTATAGTAGATACAGGAAGCCAATTATAGAAACTCACAGGTAGTAACATAATACTAAACTAACAGGTACTACTTATACTAAGGTTACGCACTATCGCAACCACATATGTGAACAAAGCCAACACAAATTATATCTAATAAGGATAATTTGAAATTAACAAAGATACTAATTAACAAGTAACATAATGAGGTCTAAGGTAAAAAATATTAATAATACACAAGTAGGTATTCAAGAAGGCGACAACACGCTCACTCAAAAGACTCGAAATATCTCTGCACTAAATTACGTCTCACGCTAGGGATTCTACAGACATCAAATTCTTTAGACAACTCGTTTAGGTTACGTTACGACTGGCGCGCGTTAAATAACTATTCTGTCTGTATTTGGAAGATGTATTTTTGATTGCTATTGGGGGATGATACCTTTTGGAACGACAGGGGGTTTTGAAACACAGTTCACTTAGCAACACAGGGCAAGCGATTACACCATTAGTAATACTTGAAAAAAAACTTGACTGGAAAAAGTGGGGGGAGGCCTTTGCCCAGCAGTGGGACATTATAGGCTCCCAATAATAATAATAATACTTAGGAGATAGGTAATATCGGCTACTTCACGGCTTCAAATCACGGCGTTAAAATTCATGGGCTTCCTTTTATTTCCGACACTATGTTATTTAGCAAAAAATAATCCTTATGATCAAGCCTTTCGATCGGTATGATAAAGCTACAGGGTGATTTTTTTTCTCGTGCGGCGGGTTCGATTCCCGGTTCAACCATGTAATTATTTAAAAATCTATGAATGCAGTTTAAATTGTTTTTTAAATTAAAATAATGTCTTCTTTCAGTAAAATGTTCCATCTACAATATTTAGGGTACTTTCCCTCCATGTGGCATAGCCGTGGGACGCCCTGTATGTACGGTAGTAAGGGTTCCAGACGTGAGTGGCATATTCTAACTTACTTCTTACATAGGAACAATAAAGCACTTTAAGCGTCTTAACCTGAGTGAAGTCAATAGAATTGCGCATTATGAAACCTAGTGCTTTATAAGAGCCACCAATAATGCTGTTAATGTGATTATCAAAAATCAGTTTTGAGTCGTGTATCACACCTAAATCTCTCTTCCATGATACTTTCTGAAGAGTTTGGCCCTTTAAGGCATAGTTAGTGTCGATTAAGTTACGTTGGCGTGAGAAGGTCATTGCAAAACATTTAGAGGGAAAATCTGTATATATAATTGGCAGTAATCGTCAAGGCGTGCAAGGTCAGACTGAAGTAATATATCGGCAGCAGATTTGATCTTTAAGAAAACCTTCATGTCATCGGCGAAACAAAGAAGCTTAGAATGCAGGAGACATTTGTCAATATCATTAATAAATATATTAAAGAGCATCTATTAAACATATAAAACATTCTCAAAAATACGAGGTACCAGAGGATAAAATGTTCATTTTTATACAAAACCTGTGGACTAAGTATTGGAATTTAGTCAGTTGCATTACTACTTATTCATTTATACATTGAAGTGTTGGCCTGGTTGTCCCAATGAACACTCATGTATTTTATTTTTTTTTATTTTATTACAAGGAGATAGAACAGAAGCATGCAAGTGAAGAACAATGTGGATAGAATATACGTAACTAGTACAATACAGATTATGCTGTTTCCTTAAACATATCTCACCGAGAACATAAGTGGTATTAAAATGTAAACCTAGTAACATGCAGACACTTAACTATTTTAACTACAACTACTAAAACGACTTTAATTTACAGTTAAACATAATAATGTATATTATGAAAGTTACGATCCATAAAATATCTATCTTACTGTGTACTTACTGTGTTTTTTTTTTGTACAATTTTGTGACAGCAGCCTTGAATGAGGCGCGGGAGCATGAGAATAAATCTACATTAGAGAGTAGCTTGTTGTGGTGGTCGCAAATTCTGTGTATGGGAGCCCGTTTGCCTGCGTTGGAACGCGTAATCGGGAAACTAAATAAATGTTTGGACCTGGTCAACTTCTGCGGAGTGCGGAACTGTAGGGCCGCGAGGAGCTGCGGGCAGTCTACATCGGCTACGCAGATGTTGCGCAGCATCACTGCGTCAGCAACGGCTCGTCGGTCCTCCAGAGACATAATGTTATACTTGATCAAAAGATCAGCGTATGAACAACGTGGACTCTTTATTTTAAAATTTAGGAAACGTAAGAACTTCTTCTGCACCATCTCTATTTTATCAATGTAAATTTGATAGTATGGGTTCCACGCTACTGAAGCATACTCTAGATACGATCTTACAAGTGATTGATACAGTAGAATGAGAGTGTCCTGTTTTTTGAATGGTTTAGATGTACGTATAATGAAGCCGAGCATCTGGTACGCTTTTTTTACAATGCTATCTACGTGTACATCAAGGGTCAATTTTGAGTCTAAGTGCATACCTAAATCACGAGTGCTTTCAATAGTTTCCAGACGGTGTTGATTTATATGATATGAGTTATGAATTATATTTTTCTTTTTTGTAAATATCATATGTTTACATTTGTTGAACGCTAGAAATAATTTATTTTTTTTGCAATAGTCATAAAGCTTATTTAAGTCATCTTGTAGTAAGGTGGTGTCTTCATGACATTGCACCCTTTTATAGATTTTGAGATCGTCAGCATATAATAGGATGTGACTGTGTTCAAAGCAGGACGAAATGTCATTAATAAATACAACAAATAGCAGGGGCCCTAAAATTGACCCCTGGGGCACACCAGACGTTACGGCTGTAGGTGACGATGTGAACCCATTCACTACAACAAATTGGGTGCGATTCTGTAAATATGAGGCAAACCACCTAAGAAGATTCCCTTTTATGCCGTTGTAGGATAGCTTGTTCAAAAGCATCAAATGATCCACTTTATCAAAAGCTTTCTGGAAGTCTGTATATATTGTGTCAACTTGCTGTGTCTCATCTAAAGATCGAAAGAGGTAATCAGTAAAAATAATGAGATTAGTAGATGTAGATTTACCTGTAACAAAACCATGCTGTTCGACCAGTATCGAATTTTTAACAGACTCATAAACCCGGGAGTGAACTAATTTTTCAAATACTTTAGGGATACACGACAAGATTGATATAGGGCGATAATTCTGAATATTGTCTTTCGGGCCGGATTTGTGGATAGGGGTCACGTTTGCCACTTTCCATCTCTGGGGGAAAATTCCTTCTTTTAAACATTTATTGAATATGAGCTGTAGTGGCAGCGCTAAAGCAGAACTGGTTCTTTTTACGAAAACTGGGCTGAGCAAATCGGGACCGGGACCTTTATTAGGATCAATCTTATTTAGGGCTGAGCGTACTTCGTTAATTGAAAATGTTATACTAGACAATGTAATGTAGGCAGCATTGTAAACAATCTATGTTGATTCATCCATATAAGGACTGTATCGTTTATTATAAATACAACTTTACTTAGCCGTTTTTTCTGGTATTATATTTTTATTAAAAAATTACACATATGTATAGTTTAATTAGTGCTTTAATAATAAGTAACATTTCGTCCTGGGAGATCACGTAAAGCATATGGTTTGGACAATATTTACCCAATCCTCCCGAGTAACTACAACGATTTTGGACAAATACTACAAGAAAGTTTACGGTTTGCGAACAAGACGAGATTATTACACAAAAAAATCGTACTAGGTATGTAAACAGCAATTACATATGATTCGTAAAGCGAAACATCTGGGCATAGTCTAATCATTTCTTATAGTTGGAAAAAAAGTTTTGGATCTGTGCTTGGTGGCCTTTTAGAGAATATGGCATGTTACTTACGACAACCCCAACTTTGGTATACAATATAACCATCATGGCGCGTTTCTATCGACCTGTTCTAGCCATGGTTCAACGCCGTGAATGTCCGTTAGTCTTTGGATTTCGGTAGATTCTTTTAGCTGTTTCCCTCATTTCGCTGGCGTAAGAAATTGACGGGAATCCAAAATGTTGCGTAAAAAGTCGTTTTCATGTAAAGATAAAAATTCACCACATTTATTCTGTGGATGTTCAATTGAGCAATCATGAAAAGGACACTTAGATGGCATATTTTGGCAGCATATTAACCTTTTGTTTCTTAAAATCGTACCGATACCGTAAATCGTACGTGAAATAGTCTCAAATTAAGCTCGATAGGCTTGTCCAAATTACATTTGCTAGACGGTATTAAAATCATCATAAAGTCCCTAAAATAAAATAAATGTAAATCCTTATTATATCAGATATGGCTTAAAAATACCCCCAGATTAGTCCTTAAGAACATAGTAATACAAAATAATACACACGTCAAACAGTTAGACCAGGTTTTATCTGTATGTATAATAAACGATACAGTCCTTATTTGTCTGACTCTAATGGTAATTACAACCCTTTGTTTCAGCCCTTAGTAAGGAGGAAGCCGGATTTATGGATGAGGAGGCGCGTGTGAAGGAGGAGTGTGAGGACAGCACAGACGGGTGCGGCGTGAGCGAGGCAGCCATGCTGGCCGGCCTGTACGACGAGCACGTGGTCAAGGACGAGCTCGTGCTGGGGCCGGAGCGCCCGCACCGCCCCACAGGCGCCCCGGTGGTGAGAGGTGTGTTGATTGTTGTTTAACTACTGCCAGAACTAATCCGCAAAGCTCCTCCCGACACACACACACATTCAAACTACCATAACACACTCACACACACCAACACAGAGTCTAAATAGAGAGTAATTTCTGTAAATATGTTTTCTATTTTTCTTCAATGAAATTTGTAATTGTTCTTCAGCTGAATTACTTAAAATTTTCCGTTTAATTGTGATGTTGATGTATAGGAATATGTTTAGATGGTACATATTGATAGTTCTAGCCAAAAACAAAATATTTATTATTATTTATTAAAAAACATATATATTTATATATATATATGTATGTATAGCAAAGTTTAATTTTATCCTCTAGTATGGCTTGCCACATAGATGCTAATTTCAATTGCTTTACTCACATTGGCTATTGAAAGTTCACCCTACCCGTTAAAGTTTAAATTAATGATATTTAATGATTCATTTGGATTCGGTTTGTGATGTTTTATAGCTAGAGTTTTCTTCGCGTTGGTGAGGTAAATATTGTGTTTCACTTGGTAGCTAGTGTACCCCCATGCTTTAACTCTTGCACGTTTTGAAGCATCTAAATCGTTATGGATCACCAGCTCATCTATTGACGAGAATGAAGTATGAAAGATAATTATTAGTTAAATTAAAGAAACTTATGTAACGCCCTGCCACTGTTACATATTTATCAGGTTGGTATTTTGGATATTTGAGTATTATTTTGTTGTCTTACAGCGCCCACTCTTGTCTCATCTGCGGTGGTGTCGGGTCGGCGCCGCTCGTGCTCGGTCAGGCTGGAGCGCCTGCTGGTGGACGCGGAGCGGCACACCTGCCGGGTCGGGCGCCGCACATACAAGCTGCACACCACCGAGCCCGCACCCACACGCCATGTCACCACCACCATCCATCAATGTCACCATTGCGGCAAACTGTTCAGGAGCAAGTCGGTTTTGAAGAAGCACGTACACACTCACTCGCCTTTACATAATTCGACCGTAGGGGATTATGGTTTAGAACGACATCAACTGCTACACGGTGACAAAAAACTGTATAAAAAGGCTCACATGATTATACACTCGGACGAAAAGCCTTTCACGTGTAAATACTGTGACTACGAGAGTAGTAGAAAATCTAATTTACGGACTCACCTGACGACTCATATAGACGATAAGCCTTTCAGGTGTACACACTGTGACCACAAGTCTAGAACCAAATCACACTTACGGATACACCTGATGACTCACACAGACGAGAAACCTTTCGGGTGTACTCACTGTGCCTACAAGTGTAGAAGAAAAGGAGAGTTACAGAGTCACCTGATGACTCACACAGGCGAAAAGCCTTTCAGTTGTAGTCACTGTAGCTACAAGTGTAGAAGTAAATCAGATCTACATAAACACCTGATTACTCACACAGACGAGAAGCCTTTCAGTTGTAGTCACTGTAGCTACAAGTGTAGAAGTAAATCAGATTTACAGCGTCACCTGATGACTCACACAGACGAGAAGCCTTTCAGTTGTAGTCATTGTAGCTACAAGGGTAAAAGAAAAAAAGACTTACAGACTCACCTGATTACTCACACAGACGAGAAGCCTTTCAGTTGTAGTCACTGTAGCTACAAGTGTAGAAGAAAAGGAGAGTTACAGAGTCACCTGATGAATCACACAGACGAGAAGCCTTTCAGTTGTAGTCACTGTAGCTACAAGTGTAGAAGAAAAGGAGAGTTACAGAGTCACCTGATGACTCACGCAGACGAGAAGCCTTTCAGTTGTAGTCATTGTAGCTACAAGGGTAAAAGAAAAAAAGACTTACAGACTCACCTGATTACTCACACAGACGAGAAGCCTTTCAGTTGTAGTCACTGTAGCTACAAGTGTAGAAGAAAAGGAGATTTACAGAGTCACCTGATGACTCACACAGACGAGAAGCCTTTCAGTTGTAGTCACTGTAGCTACAAGTGTATAAGAAAAGGAGATTTACAGACTCACCTGATGACTCACACAGACGAGAAGCCTTTCAGTTGTAGTCACTGTAGCTACAAGTGTAGAAGAAAAGGAGAGTTACAGAGTCACCTGATGACTCACACAGACGAGAAGCCTTTCAGTTGTAGTCACTGTAGCTACAAGTGTAGAAGAAAAGGAGATTTACAGACTCACCTGATGACTCACACAGACGAGAAGCCTTTCAGTTGTAGTCACTGTAGCTACAAGTGTAGAAGAAAAGGAGAATTACAGAGTCACCTGATGACTCACACAGACCATAAACCTTTCAGCTGTACTCACTGTGCCTACAAGTGTAAAAGAAAAGCACAATTACGGGTTCACCTGATGACTCACTGTTAGAAAAAAAACCATTCTTGTCTATGCTCCTTCCTTATAAAAAGCTGGGTGACCATAGACTCTTTCTTTTTTTATATCTATTCCGCCTTTAGCTGTAAGTCAGCTGTGTCGTCCTAAATAATTTTAATGAATATAATTTAACTTTCAGCTCCGAATTCACGGTTGTTGTGTGATCATAGTACCATACCATGAATATATTAATATAATAACTGTGCATGACAGAGGATTGTTTGATTTGTGTCCGCCACCATTAGAAAACCTTCCTGCTCATTCAACTTTGCTGAAAGGTTAGTGGTCGAGACTATAAAAGGTACTGTTTTATCCCAGGAAGGGTTTAGAAATTAGAATAACAGGACCTGCGTGTATTCCTGTAGAATAAAACTTGAGTTGTCGACTTGCACGATCACGCGGTGATATTACCTCAAACATCCTCAAAATGGCGGAATCACAGTCAAATCATTTTGCTACTTGTAGTACATTCAGTATTCATGATTTAAATATTCGCGCCTTAGTTAAGATGTTCGTTCTTTGACTCACTCTCTTCCGTCAGATCTGTTTAGCTAGTAACATCATGTAGTAGCGATAGTTTAATTGAAATGAAATATATTCCAGTGTTTGGAGGTGAGGTGTATTAATTAATTACCGCCCACCTCCGGCACCTCAATATATAACAAATTGGCGACGAGAAAACCGGACTTTTGAAAATAATAGTTACCAAAAAGTGCGTGTTAATGACCCGAACACTGTGCACACTTTTATGTCGCGCCCGTCAGCCGCGTCCGATAATTTGTTTCCAGCTTAAAACTGTGCGGTCCAACTGTGCAGATAAATCGAACGTTCGTAGTGCCTCCACACGCCTCCGATATCGGCGTCGATCGTCAGTTCTCGCAGAAGCTCACGCAAGAAACATGTTATCCATGTCATCAAAGTTAATATGGAAGTTTAGTTTTCTTAAATTTTCTAATGTTCTGCGCAACTTTCTTATTTTTTTTCTGTCATAAGAAACTTCTCCTGACAATAACCTGATATGTATTGACGCTGTACCTGCATGCTTCAGTAATAAACCAGTCATTGGTCCGAACGGTTGTTTTACTAAATACCTCACTGGCGACGACGCGAGAGTACCCACGCATTTAAAAAATAAATATGGCGAATTCTTATCTCGGTTCTTTGCCTAATTTCGACTACAAATCCGGAGAATGGTCTATTTTTAAAGGCAAATTAACTCAGTTTTTCAAAGTAAATGTTAATAGTATTACAGCCGATAACAAATGTGCAGTGTTAATAACGCATCTTTCGGACGATTCGTATCGCTTGGCACGTAATCTCGTGTACCCTCGTGATTTAGAAGCGCATACGTATGACGAACTTATTGCTGTTTTAGATAAACATTTTAAAATTAAAACTGTACTACTTCGCCTTATTAGCAAAGTGTTCGTTTGCTAATAAGGCGAAGTTCTACAGTGCGACGAAGAAACCAGACGAGTCTTTAGGAGACTGGGCGGCGCGGCTACGCGGGTTGGCAAGTCATTGCGACCTGGGCACCGCCCTGGAGACGGTGCTGACGGACCGTTTCGTCCTCGGTCTGGGTTCTGGCCCCGAGCGCGATAAGTTGTTTGAACAAGACGCGGCGACCCTTACGTTCGCCAAGGCGCTGGAGGTCGCAGAGCAAGCGGCTAGTGCTAGGCAAGCCCAGGCGGTGGTAGGCGAGAACGGCAATATCGGCAACGTGCCGATAAAGGAGGAGCCGGTTTTCCGTGCGGCGAGCGCGGCGAGCCGTGGGCGCGGCGGCGCCCGTGGTCGCGCCAGCCGCGGTGGCGGAGCTGGTGCCGGTCGTGTTACGGATACCGCATCGGGTTCCAAATGGCATGAACGTGATGACGTCAGTAGGTGTAATATTTGCGGTATGAAGAACCACAGTGCGGAAACGTGTCGTTATAAAGGTTATAAGTGCGGCAAGTGCGGTGTTAAGGGACACCTAAAGAAAGTATGCAAACAAAGATTTCACAATATCCAAGCACAGGAAGGAGAATCGGAAACTTCTTGCGAGGACTGTGAGGAGTGTGCGCTATACAATTTAAGGTATGAACATTACGATCCCATTATTTTAACTGTATTAATCAACGGTGACAAATTTTATATGGAACTAGACTCGGGTTCAGGTATAAGTGTGATTTCCGATAAATGTTATAAACAATATTTTTCTCATATTCAGTTACATGAGTGTAACATTAAATTATGTGTTTATAACGGGCATAAAATGACGCCAATGGGTGTATTGTTAGTAAATGCTGAGTACAATTCAATTAAAGACGTCCTTAAGATATATGTGATACCTAAAGGAGGTCCACCCTTAATTGGTCGTGATTTTATGACTAAATTCGGCATTAAAGTTACTACTGAGGAATATTATAATAATAATAGTATAGCCACTGACCATTACGCCGGGGAGATTCAACAATTATTACATTCTTATGCCGATTTGTTCAGCGAGGGATTGGGAAAATTTAATAAATTTAAAATCTCACTGCGCCTTAAAGAAAATGTTGTACCAGTTTTTTTTAAACCCCGACCAGTTCCCTTTGCCCTTATGCACAGAGTTGATGAGGAACTCGAACGCCTTGTTGGTTTAGGTATATTAGTACCGGTGAACTTTTCAAAGTACGCGACTCCAATTGTTCCGGTTTTGAAGGAGAACGGGAAAATTAAAATTGCAGGCGATTATTCGGTAACGCTAAACAAACACTTGATTATTGACAAATATCCTATGCCGCGTATAGAAGAAGTGTTCGCGAAATTAGGAGGCGGCGAACGTTATACAAAGCTGGATTTGAGCAATGCGTATAATCAATTCGTATTGAGTGACGAGTCCCGGGAGCTCACTACCATCAGCACCACGCGAGGGTTGTTCCAATACACCAGGCTCGTATATGGTCTGGCCAATGCGCCGGCTATATTTCAGAGAACAATGGAGACCCTGCTGGTAGGAATAGACGGAGTGAGCATCTGGCTAGATGACGTGTGTATCACAGGCCCGGATAAGGCGACTCATTTGGAAAGGTTGCGTGAAGTTATGTTTCGAATTAAAGACGCCGGTTTAAAATTACAAAAAGATAAGTGCGAGTTTTTTAAATCGAGCGTCACATATTTAGGTTACGTCATTGACAAAAACGGCCTTCGAACATGTCCAAAAAAGATTGAGGCAATAGTTAATGCCCCTCGCCCAAATAATGTTCTGGATGTTAAGCGGTTTTTAGGGTTTATTAATTATTATCGGAAGTTTATACCGCGCGCCTCGAGTGTACTTAATCCGTTGCACGAGTTACTTAAGGTCGATGCTATGTGGAGATGGGGCCCCGAGCAAGAGGGGGCATTCATCGCCATTAAACGTGAAATGGCTTCAGGCCGGGTTCTAACTCATTTTGATCCGGAAGCGCGACTGGTTTTGAGTGTTGACGCGGGACCCGCCGGTCTGGGTGCCGTAATATCGCTTGGGCCGGAAGGTCACGAGCGACCCCTGGCTTTCGCCTCCCGGGCACTTACGCCCAGCGAGAAAAACTACAGCCAAGTGCACAAGGAAGCCGCAGCCATAGTGTACGGCGTGAAACATTTCCACCAGTACCTTTACGGGCGAAGTGAACCATTTGTACTCAAAACTGACCATCGACCCCTACTTGCCATATTTGGCAAGAAAAATGGCATATCCGTTATGGCTGCCTCCCGTTTGCAACGGTACGCTATTTACTTATCAGCCTACAACTACGTCATTAGTTACATTACTAGTGAAAAAAATGTTGTGGCTGACTATTTCTCTAGGGCACCGCCGAAAGTAGTAAATCCGTCTGAGTTAAACATTGACGAAGGTAGTTCGTATTTAAACTTTTTAGACGAGCAAACCTTGCCAATATCATTTGAAGATATTAGGGCGGCGACGGCCTTAGACAAGACAATGAAAATCGTTATGAAGTACATTAAAAACGGGTGGCCGCGTAAAATTAAATGTAAGAATATTCAACCATATTTTAGATGTAAAACTGATTTAGAAGTCGAAAAGGGTTGTATTTTACGCGGTCATCGAATAGTTGTCCCTCCGGCTCATAGAGCACGCGTGTTAGAGGAATTGCATAGGGGACACTTAGGAATCGTAAAAACTAAGAGTATTGCGCGCGGTAAACTTTGGTGGCCAGGTTTGGACTCCGATATAGAACGCATTGTGCAAAATTGCACCGTATGCAGTAAAGTGCGGACCGCCCCACCCCGCTCGCCCCTCCCGTGGCCTAGCGCGCGCGCATGTGTGATCCTCCACAGCCGGACCACCTCGTCCGATTGCGCTCAGTTTTTAATGGCGAAATGTACCTCTAATGTACTTCATGTACCTCGTCGGAAATTGAACGTACCTCTGTAGTTTGGCAGATATATGCGTTTAAAAGGGGTCCGGCTGGGGAGTAAAATCTGCAGCCGGACCACGCCTGGATCCGATCATATCTGTTATTTTGAGATATAATTTAAATATCAGATGAATGTACCAGTTACGTACCTCCGAAGAAATTGTTTTTTTATTTAAAAAATGGTCATAAATGAATTTTCATACATTTCATTTTTTGAGTATACGCGTAAGCGCCTGTCAAAAAATAATAGCAACATAGTAGAAAACAAATGTATTCAATTCGGGCAAGTCGTCTAACGCGTCAACTAGATACAAATGTGGGTGGTTATAGGGAGTGTTTTAAACTGACACGAGTTTAGTCAGTAGTCTTTTTCATTAGCATAGTCTTTTTCATTTCATTTTAGTCATTTGCATAGTTTTTGTGTAATAAATTTTTGAAGATCGTGTTTTAGGCCCCCGGATTTTACGAAAAACGTTAATAACTTGCAAATTATTTTGTAAACTTTCCGTTGTTTAGTGCTATTGGATAAACCATTCAAAGACGCAAATTTAGTGGCAATTGTGACTTCTCTAGGTATATTGGTTATAAAGATATTAATGAATTTAATGTTTTTGGTTTTCATTTTTTTTCTTCCATATTCCGCCGTAGTAGGAGCCCATATTTGTATGACAGCTTCATTTATATGTCTTCTATCCACCCTATTTTTTACAAGACCTAATTCCGTGAAACATTCAAGTAATCATCGAAACACTATATCCGGGTTATCCGGCCGCTAGGGTTGGCACTTCGGTATTTTTATTTATACGCCATTTTCTTTGGGATATCTGGTTTCGACTTCATATGGAAGAAAATGTGATCCCACTGCTTCGAGAACTGATTTAGTAAGTACCTATCAGGCAAGTAAGAGTCGGGTTCGCACACGAAGGGTCTAAAAAAATTTTACCATGTCATACAGTGTACGATGACACGGGTCCTCAATGTGCAACTCCAACTCGTACTTGACCCTAACTTTATTTAATTTAATTTTTAAACATTTAATAATTGGAATTTAAATTTAGGGCAGTACGTTTCAATAGTGGCACTACTACCCTAATAGCATTTTCTTGTAGGGATTTTGTTGGGCCTTTGTTTACGTATTAGTTGGGCAACCGTTATATTTGGCCGTACGATTTGCTGGAGGGCCCTCGACAAAGGCCCTCCCGAAGATTCCGAACAGAGGGCCATAAGAGTAATTTTTTCGTTGGGCCTATTTAAATTAATCATACAATTATTCAACGGTGGTGGTTTTGGTTGGGCCGTGGTTGGGCCTATACACATTGTTTGATGGTTGGTTAATTGTTACATTTGGCCGTACGATTTGCTGGAGGGCCCTCGACAAAGGCCCTCCCGAAGATTCCCAACAGAGGGCCATTAGAGTAATTTTTTCGTTGGGCCTATTTAAATAAATCATACAATTATTCAACGGTGGTGGTTTTGGTTGGGCCGTGGTTGGGCCTATACACATTTGTTTGATGGTTGGTTAATTGTTACATTTGGCCGTATGGCTTGCTGTAGGGCCAACTGCAAAAAAATAAAAAAGGGCAATTTTTTCGTTGTGCTTCTGTTTGCAAATTCAACAATTAATATTTTCGGTCAGGGCTGCCACTACCAATATCCGGGTTCAGCCGGATATAATATTAACGCTGTATACACAGTATAGCACTTTTATGGGTGGTAAAAACAAACTTTAATATGTTAATAAAAACCTACACATATGAAATAATAAGTTTTTTTAAGATTTAGTAATTTATTAGCTATAGATAACTTACAAATTCTTCCTCTTTATAATTAGGGTAGATAATATTTACATTTTGGTCGTTAGCTGTATGACAATCAACTACAAAGAGACGTATACACTTTTGGACCTCATTACCATGCAGTAAGGTGAAACACTGCTGTATATATCTGTTTTTAGTCGGGTCATCATTTTCTACTTCGAGGCTCTCTGCCCCATCTTGCACCTCGTAATAACTGTCGTCTGGACAGAACTCGGATGTTGGTGTTGGGGTTTCCTCCTGAGATTCCTGTGCCTGTGGTGATTGCGGTGCTTTCAATAAAGCTACTGCGGCAGATGGTAGGGGACGTTTTTTAATATATTTTATTCTCTGTGACATCTGTTGTTCGGAAATTACTGGATCTGATGAGACTAGTGCTCTGTGAAACAAATCAGACATTGTTTTTATCCTATCCGATTTCCGAGTATGGTGTTCTCGATCGTGACGCCAATATTTGTTCCGTGACTCTGCTGCTTGCTCGGAAAGCATACCAACTGGAACAGACGAGTTTCGAATGATTGCAGCGCCATGGGCCAAAATTTTATGTATGGTGACTGTCATAGGACACCATTTGTAAGTATTGACATATTTTTGGACTAGTTCTTTACAAAAATTGCCAAACTTCTCTGCGTCTATTGGAAGACCACTCGACAATACAACTAGAACTGTGTGGGGATCGTCCAGAAGCCACTTCTCTAAGCCAAGGATGTTTGCAAATGCTTCACGATGTTTGTCAGACAAAACTGTTCTCGCGGTATTGCCGTCATTAGTAGTGCCACTATTGAAACGTACTGCCCTAAATTTAAATTCCAATTATTAAATGTTTAAAAATTAAATTAAATAAAGTTAGGGTCAAGTACGAGTTGGAGTTGCACATTGAGGACCCGTGTCATCGTACACTGTATGACATGGTAAAATTTTTTTAGACCCTTCGTGTGCGAACCCGACTCTCACTTGCCTGATAGGTACTTACTAAATCAGTTCTCGAAGCAGTGGAATCACATTTTCTTCCATATGAAGTCGAAACCAGATATCCCAAAGAAAATGGCGTATAAATAAAAATACCGAAGTGCCAACCCTAGCGGCCGGATAACCCGGATATAGTGTTTCGATGATTACTTGAATGTTTCACGGAATTAGGTCTTGTAAAAAATAGGGTGGATAGAAGACATATAAATGAAGCTGTCATACAAATATGGGCTCCTACTACGGCGGAATATGGAAGAAAAAAAATGAAAACCAAAAACATTAAATTCATTAATATCTTTATAACCAATATACCTAGAGAAGTCACAATTGCCACTAAATTTGCGTCTTTGAATGGTTTATCCAATAGCACTAAACAACGGAAAGTTTACAAAATAATTTGCAAGTTATTAACGTTTTTCGTAAAATCCGGGGGCCTAAAACACGATCTTCAAAAATTTATTACACAAAAACTATGCAAATGACTAAAATGAAATGAAAAAGACTATGCTAATGAAAAAGACTACTGACTAAACTCGTGTCAGTTTAAAACACTCCCTATAACCACCCACATTTGTATCTAGTTGACGCGTTAGACGACTTGCCCGAATTGAATACATTTGTTTTCTACTATGTTGCTATTATTTTTTGACAGGCGCTTACGCGTATACTCAAAAAATGAAATGTATGAAAATTCATTTATGACCATTTTTTAAATAAAAAAACAATTTCTTCGGAGGTACGTAACTGGTACATTCATCTGATATTTAAATTATATCTCAAAATAACAGATATGATCGGATCCAGGCGTGGTCCGGCTGCAGATTTTACTCCCCAGCCGGACCCCTTTTAAACGCATATATCTGCCAAACTACAGAGGTACGTTCAATTTCCGACGAGGTACATGAAGTACATTAGAGGTACATTTCGCCATTAAAAACTGAGCGCAATCGGACGAGGTGGTCCGGCTGTGGAGGATCACACGTGGTAGATGCATTCAGCAAATGGTTGGAGTGTTTACACATGAGTAAAGATGTTTCGTCAAAATCCCTAATTGTAAAATTAAAATATCTATTTTCTACATTCGGCTTACCCAAAACTATAGTATCAGATAATGATCCAAAAATAAATAGTGAATTATTTAGACATTTTTGTGCAGTTAATGGAATAAAATATTTAAACTCACCAATTTACCATCCCTGCAGTAATGGTCAGGCCGAAATATGTGCTAAGATTTCAAAAAAAATGATAAAATGTATTCAAAATTGCGATGATAAAATGTCAACGGAGGCTATTAATGAGCGATTGTTAAGTTTTCTATTTGAATATCGCAACAGTGTCCATTGTAGCACTAACGAAACACCTGCAAAACTCATGTTCGGTAGGGATTTACGTAGTAAACTCGATTTAATGTTACCTAGCAAAGAAACCGATAGTAATAAAGAGCACGTTGGTTTGGCAGGTGCGCGTAAGTTTGATGTGGGCCAAGTTGTTTTAGTTCGATGTTTTGTTGCTCAAAAGCCTGTATGGCGAGTGGGAACAATAATAAATAAAGTTGGAAATAGGATGTTTACTATAGACGTTAGAGGTATCGGTAAATGTATACGTCACGTCGATCAGCTGTTGCGATATTCAGGTGGGTCGCTTGCTGATAAGATTGATAATGCTGCGCAAGCAAACGACTCGCCGCCGCCGCCCGCGCCCGCGCCCGCGCCCGCGCCTTCCCCGCGCCCTTTGACCTTCTCGCCCGCTCCGGCTCAGGCGCCGACGGCACAGGCGTTGCAACCCTCACCCCCGCGCTCAACTATGTCATTGTCGAGGCCGGACGCAATTGAAAATATTGATCAAGAGATTAACGAATCACTAGATATTGCATCCGACAACGACTTTTATGAGTGTGATGATAATAATGTGGAGGGAGAGGAAACGGATCGACCGGTGCCAGAATTAGAAACTCTAAGCTCCGGACCCGCGAGCCCCGCGTCCGCCTCGGCTCCCGCGAGCCCTGCAGCGCCCGCGTCCCCCGCGGCCCCCGCGGCCCCCGCGGACTCGCAAGTGCTGCGCCCGCGAGCGCAGCAGCAGCAGCTGGCTCAGAACGAGCAGACTGACAACCAGTCGGATCCGGTTCCGCGCCGATGTAATTTAAGGCCTAGAACTAAAAGGGTTAATTATAAAAAATGATAAGTATAGTTAATATTTAATGTATTTCTTGAAGGTACATACACCTAAAATATTGTCTGTTTTGTTGTCAGGTTCCCAGAATAATGTGGGAGGAGTGATATGTATTGACGCTGTACCTGCATGCTTCAGTAATAAACCAGTCATTGGTCCGAACGGTTGTTTTACTAAATACCTCATAACCAAACAATGTATACAGGCAGAGAGTATGGAACTGCATCTTACCGAGCATCTTGAATAGATTTTCAAAGGAATTACTAAAACTTATAGAAGGACGGACTAATAGACAAGCAAGAAATATTATTAAAAAATACCTAATTAAAATAAGAGGGCAGTATACCGATATCACCGAATTATATGACCTATTATGCTATTATGTACAACCTATAAAAAATATTAATTATAAGATGGTCAAGCAAATCTTGTCAGTAGAAAAAGGCGCGAAATTCAAATTATCTATGAGACACTATACCTTCGCGCCTACATTTTTAAAATTTACCGCCTTTTTCTACTGACAAGATCTGCTTGACCAAGTATACATATGTATAAATATTTAAAATAAGACTCATTTACTCAAAAAATCTTTTAAAGTTAAGAATAGTAGTTAAGCTTGATATTATATGATGTGCATATTTTACTGAAATAAACAGTTAAAATTTATTTATTTTTTGCTTGACCAACTTTAAGACAAAAAGAATTAGCGAAATTGGTCCAGCCGTTCACGCGTGATGACGTGACCAAGAGAAATATGCATTTTTATATTTTTCATTACATTTCTCATTATTTACTTGTGGAACGAACGTGCGCACAGAAGCAAGCTACGTGAAGTACTGCCGAAATGGCCGATCGCCATCCACATGCAACGATAAAACTGCAAACGCATCGACAACGATTTTTATAATATAATTTGCAACTGCCACCGATCAACGATAATCGACAACGATTTGTCATACACACGGCAGATAAAACTGCGCAAATCGGACTGCACAGTTTAATCGCTACGATTTATCGTTACGTATGTAGCCAGCATAAGGATTACATTACAACGGGTAAGACGGAATTTTGGAAAAGGATCAGGATAAGGTAAATTATAAGCAGTTAAAGTTTAATGTCATGACGTAAAATAAATGAATACAATGATTTAAATATATATGCAGAAGAATCATTAATATTTATTGTATACAGGAGTGTTGTTAAGCCCCCTCCAGACTATGCGCGTGAATCGCGGGCGAAGCCGCGAACGCGAGTGTGGAGTCGATTTTCGCAGACAGCGAAATCGACTCCACACTCGCGTTCGCGGCTTCACCCGCGATTCACGCGCATAGTCTGGAGGGGGCTTTAGAGATGTGACAGACGTGTCCAGCCAGACGAGTAAATTTTTCGCCAATCTGATTAAATTGTCCGATCGAATAAGGCCTTGCGGACGAAAACGCCAATTTGGCTCGCCGATTATGACCGATATTACCATGATATTACCGATAAAATGGAGTGTGGACGCAAGAATAGGTACCAATTTGTGAAGCCGGTATTTTTATTTTGGGGCATTTTTTAAATTTAAAGGGGGCTCATATCACCATAAATCTATAATTGGTGATTAAATTGGAAATTGATGCCAATTACATTTCTGATCAAATCGGTCGATTTGATCACCCTGTCTGGAATCCACTCCTAAGATACGTATCATAGATTAGTATATGTTATTAACTGATACGTATCTTGTATATCCCTCTTAGATACTTTTAAAAAATTTATCTTGTAACTTGTATTTAGATACGTTCCGTTGGTATGTTAGTATTTTGTAAATACTTTTTTACCAAAATACTTTTTATAATTAATTTCGCAGTTTTTTTTTTCAAAACGCACGCAGCGTGTTGTAACGAAACGCAGCTTTACTTTTCTTTCAATTTTGAGTATCATAAAAAAATAGCGTGAGCGCGAATCTTATGTCTGTGGGTCAAGCAAATCTTGTAAGTAAAATAGGCGGCAAATTTAAAAAATGTAGGCGCGAAGGCTTATCGTCCAATAGTAAATATAAATTTCGCGCCTTATTCTACTGACAGGATGTGCTTGACCAACTATACTTACTTTTTGATTATAACCGTCTTTAAGGCGGTTACCATTTTCACGGTTCATCGGGAAAAAAAGTCTGAGTTCGTTTGCTGTTGGCGTAAAGCCCCCTCTAGACTATGCGCGTGAATCGCGGGCGAAGCCGCGAACGCGAGTGTGGAGTCGATTTCGCTGTCTGCGACAATCGACTCCACACTCGCGTTCGCGGCTTCGCCCGCGATTCACGCGCATAGTCTGGAGGGGGCTTAAGAAATCTGTGCTTCGATTCAACTATCGAATAATCGATCTCAGATTAAAATTAACAGCTGAGTCTGTTGGGGGTTGGGCAGCGATGGATGATAGCCTTCGAGAACTCTTAACTCTCTGTGAGCAATTTGCCAATAGTTATGGCCTAAAATATAACAAACAAAAAGTGAGATTATGATTTTCAAAGCGGGGTCCAATTGTCCGTCTGGCGTTCCTCTTGTGCGTCTCAACGGAGCACCCTTGAAGCGCGTCCACAAGTTTAAATACTTGGGTCACGTGTCACGTGCTGACCGATGATTTGAGTGAGTGACGACTTGATATTGAAAGGGAGCGGAGGTAAAGGAGGTAATGTGGGGTAAAGGAGGATGTGTTTCATATATTGGTGGAATGTGTCCGAAACGAGGTTGAGAGGGTATATTTCACGCAAAAATACAACTGCAGTTTATATGACGTGGGTGAAGTTAACTTAATTTTAGCCTACCCGTATTCAAAAAAGGCATTGAAAATATATGAAATTGTTAACCTAGGTATTAAGCGTAGATAATAAGAGTAAGAGTTGATTTGTTTTGCTATGTCACAATAAGGGTGACATTTTCAATTGTGAAAAAACCCTTTTTACAAAATAAAGATTTAAAAAAAAAAGGGAGCGGAGAGCGTTGTCAGTTCGTGCCAATATGATAGCCCGCAGGTTTGCCAGCTGCTCGAAAAACGTGAAAGTCACACTGTTCCGTGCATGTTGCACATGAATCTAGGATATACCTGGATCTGGCATGAGTGGTGGGGGTAACTGACAGAACGGGATAGTCTTATATATCTTACAGTAGGAGTAGCAGCGAAAGAGCTATTATTGTTTGTCCTTGTCACAGTCTCACATTTTATTTGTTCCCCACCTTTTTTTTTGTATTGATAATGGTGGGCAACAAATGAATTCGACCAATCACAGTGTCGCATTTGCGTATGTTTTGTCCCTCACGCGTATACCACTTCTATACAATCCTACCTTCTATGATGTTGCATAACTTTCTACACGTGCAGCCTGTGTGCACTGCAGAAAAACATGTATTTACTATAGATATGTGTCCAAAGAAACAGCAACAGGAGTAACTATTTTAATTCTGTGAGTTTTAACCTCATTCTAGAACAAAACCGAATTAATCCCAACGGCCAACGTCACCCGCTCGCAGTGCCTCTGGCCGCCGCCATCTTGGACGTCATTTCATATGTTCGAAGTGTTCGAACCCAGGCCACGCGTGTACCTGGCTTAATAGATATTCTTTAAAATATACCACGTCAGCTCGAATCGAATAACATCCTTTGAAGAGCGTTTCTTTTATTTTTTGTCATTTTTATATATTGTGACCTTTTTTGCCACTGGTTTGTTATTTCTAGTCAGGATCGCGAGCCCTTTTCATCCTTATAGGGAAAAAAAAGTGTCCTAAAACTTCCATACATTTATCAAACTTTCCTTTTTGTTACCGCTATACAAAGTATAAGGGGAAATGGTAACACAATAGGAAAAAATCTCTGGGACATTTTTTTATCCCATTAGGATCGAAAGAGGTCGTGATTCTGAGTAGAAATACACAAAAGTGGCAAAAAATGTCACAATATATAAAAATGGCAAAAAAATCAAACAAGAGAAGAGGCGCTCTGAAATAGGGTAATTTCAGGATGGATGCCCGAGTTGGATAGATGCCTCGATTCTAATTTCTTCTAGTAGCACGACCGTGCGACACAGATTAGAACATGAGGGTCAATATTCGAACTTCTTTATATTCATATTCGTATATTCATAATAATTCATATTACATGTCGTTTTTCATAATTACATTAAAAAATTAAAAAATAAATAAAAATTAACAATTAAGTTAATTAAGATTAGCATAAAAAAGTACAATGTCAAGTCGAAATAAAAGTACATATACCTACAGTTACATTAGGTACCTACTTTCTTATTAACAAAATCTGCAAAACTGTAGAAAGTGTGCTCGATAAGCCATCGTTTTAACCTGGATTTAAAACTGTTTAGTGACGGCGCTTCTGTGACGTGTGGTGGCAGACGGTTGTAAACTGCCGGACCCATTACGTGTGTAATTTTTTAGGGTTCCGTACCCAAAGGGTAAAACGGGACCCTATTACTAAGACTTCGCTGTCCGTCCGTCCGTCCGTCCGTCTGTCACCAGGCTGTATCTCACGAACCGTGATAGCTAGACAGTTGAAATTTTCACAGATGATGTATTTCTGTTGCCGCTATAACAACAAATACTAAAAACAGAATAAAATAAAGATTTAAATAGGGCTCCCATACAACAAACGTGATTTTTAACCAAAGTTAAGCAACGTCGGGAGTGGTCAGTACTTGGATGGGTGACCGTTTTTTTTTTGCTTTTGTTTTTGTTTTGCATTATGGTACGGAACCCTTCGTGCGCGAGTCCGACTCGCACTTGCCCGGTTTTTCGGATTTCGCCAGTTTATGCTTGACGCCCACGAGTTTTTGGGCGTTTCGTAGGTTTCGCCCATGGATATCCGCTCCACTTGAGTATTCGTCAAGGTGACATCGCACGTATGTAGCCACTTGGAATATCACAAGGGAGGGCAGAGTAAGTATTCGAAGATCCTTAAAGTAAGGTCTTGCGGAGGTGCTTTGACCCACCTGCACAATCGCTCGGACGGCTTTCTTTTGCATGCGAAAGACACGTTCCCATTCGGCAGCGCGGCCCCACAGCTCTGCGCCGTATTGTAGGAGCGAGTGTACAGTAGCAAAGTAACATGACCGTACCACATTTCTGGGCACAACTCTCGCTAGACGACGCAGGGCAAAGCAGGCGCTCGCTAGCTTGTTACAGACATTGCTTATGTGCGATTCCCACTGCAGCCCTCTGTCCAGTTCAAAACCCAGGAATGTGGCAGTCTGAACCTGACCAACTTGGGTACCATCCACAAATACTCCAAGGTTTCTTGGGCCCCTACCCCCGAGATAGAAGTGAATAAAATGGGTTTTATTGAGATTTAGTACCAGGCCATTGCTCCGGAAGTACTGTGACACCTGGTTTGCGACCTTATTCAGACACTGCTCGAGTTTATCAATGCCAGGTGCACACACTACCACGGCTACATCGTCGGCATACATATATACTTCTCCCTCCACTATGGCTTCTGGTAGATCGTTGAGAAGCAAAGAGAAAAGTATATTAGATACCGACGACCCCTGGGCAACGCCCATTGTCGTAGATATAGGCTCTGATCTCACTCTGCCTCCGTCAGACACCACCACCTGTGACCGCCCGCGCAGCATATCACATACGAGTGCGTGAGCCTTGCCCTCGATACCATAATGGCGTAGTTTAATAGCGAGAACGCCGTGGTCAGCTACATCGAAGGCCTTCGATAAGTCGCAGCACAACACTGCGACCTGTTGGCCACGTTCGCGAGCATCCATTACACGGCGCACCAGCTCGCGCGTCATCGCACATGTCGAGCGGCCGGCGCGGTAGACGCTCGGACAGGGCATCGGTTGCAGTCAAAAACGCCGTTAAGCGCGAACTAAGGCCATTCTCGAACACTTTTGCTACCGCTGGTATAATGGAAACGGGTCTGTAGGAATCAATGTCTTCTCTTTTTCCTTTTCCCTGAAGGTGAAAAAGAGGTGAGATTTTGCTCTTTCAAGACTTTCAAGGGGGAGGGAAACACACCTTCAATGATACATTGACTATACAGACCCGCCAGCACTGGTGACAGGGGAGCTGCGGCGATGTATAAAAGCTCCATAGAAATCCCGTAGAGGTCTTTCGTAGTTTTATGTGGAATAACTCTAGTAATCATATGAAAAACCTCTTCTGCAGAGAACGGCTGCAGGCGAAAGCTGCGGTCAGCGGTCGCAAAAGCAAGGTTTAGCGCAACTCGCACTCGCGGCAAGTCGGCTTTCGGCGCACCGCACGCTGCCACCGCGCACGCGAACCGTTGGTTCATAGCGCTCGCTGCAGCCTGCTTGGAACCAAACCCTGCACCGCTCGAGTTCACGACGATCTCTGTAAAATCAGTCTGAGGGCGAAGTGACGTTTGACCCCGCTCTTTGTTAACAATTTGCCACATAGATTTTGTTTTGAGGCATTTTGGCTCTTTGCAATAATATTAATATAGTGATCGTATTTACTCTGTCTTACCAGCTGACTATATTTTTTGTGCGCAATCGAGATAACATGGCTTACACGTTCGTCATAATAAATTTATGCTAAGCGTCCTTTCTTTATATCAGTGTGTATCTTTTGGTGAGTGCTTAAATGAGCTTTACTACATACTAGATTCCTTTATATATTTATTTATCTACGTTAAGGAGAACCAACAGCTTTAAACTTACAATAGACAACAAGATTGAAACTGTAATCCAACTACAGGAACTCATAGTTAGTTACAAATATTCTAAATTAAACAAATACTAGCACTTGTGCCCATAAAAAGAGAGAAAAAAAGCGTGAATGAAATTGGAAACCTTAGAATAGATCATAAGTTTCGGACCACTTCGTTCATTAGCACCTAGAGTAACTGAGGTGTCAGAGTTCAAAAAATGAAAACAGAGTAAAGTCAAATTTAGCAGATTGAAATGCAGTTAAAGAATATTAAATGTAAAGGCGCCAATACACTAAGATGATAAATTCAATGCATTTAATCGCCTAATGAAAACGAAATGTAAGAATCATACAAAAAGTGTACATGTAGTAATACAATAATAGGAACACGACGAATTTACGACGGCTCCTGTGGTCACAGTACTTGCACTTGAAAGGTTTTTCACCAGTGTGAGTCAACAGGTGAGTCCGTAACTTCAAATTATTATATAATATAATTTCAGCCAAATTTACTTCTACACTTGTAGCTACAGTGACTACACTACACATGAAAGATAGATAGATAGATAGATTTAGATTTATTCGTAAGCACAAACAATCGGAACAGTACATAGTATAAAAGAAAGCACAAAATAAGATTAAAGTGCCACGAAATGGCCCCATCTCAGCATGTTGCTGGTGGCTTCCAGCGCTGATGTTCCGATGAGACCATCAAGTGAGAAGAATCACGGAAGGTAACAAACAAGAGGAAAAAAGACAGAAATAACATACAGTCAACAGTTAATTAAATAAGAAAAAAAAAAGTTACACAGCAAGAAGATACAACATAACGACTATTTACAATTAAGATTAATTAATACATAAAACAAGCATCGTGCTTTAAGTCGCTGTATCGATCCGGTCCGACCATATCTTGGCTGAGCATTACAGCTGTATATACTACTAGCGCCAACGGTGGCTACACTAACTAAAAAGCAATGTCAGACCAAACCAATATCGAGCGTTCATTAAATCTACGTTAAAAAATCTTGTAAGATTAGCTTATTAGCAAAACAGCACTGTAGAATGACGAATTTACGAAAATATACGAAATACTAACATAACAGCACTCTACTAAGTATGGCGTATAAGGAATGATGAACCCTTGTCAGGCCAAAGGAACAAAACACTTGGGGTAAGCATAAGTAAAATAACAAACTACAGGCAGCTGGTATCAAGTCTGTAGGCTTCTTGGCTAAGTTGGTGATTAAGTAAATACAGTTTAATCTTTGACTTAAAGCTATGAATACTTTGCAGGTTTCTCAAAGGCGGAGGTATATTGTCCCAGACTTTCGACGCGGCATAGCGAAAACTTCCCCGAAACGCTGCTGTGGCATGGCGTGGCATTAACAATTGAATTCCACAGTTACGGCGTTCGCGGAGCTTAATACAAGAAAGCTTATTGAAGAGATAAGGCGGAGTACCATATTTAAGCACACCAAAGAGCAGACAAGCCAAATGAAAGGCTTCTCTTAAGGTGAGTCCGTAATTCTGATTTTCTTTTACACATTGTAGGCACACTGAAAGGCTTCTCGTCTGTGCGAGCCTACAGGTCAGTTTGTAAATCTCCTTTACTTCTACACTTGTAGCTACAGTGACTACAACTGAAAAGCTTCTCATCTGTGTGACTCATCAGGTGTTTCCGTAACTGTGTTTTTCTTCTACACTTGTAGCCACAGTGAATACAACTGAAAGGCTTCTCATCTGTGTGAGTCATCAGGTGTTTCCGTAACTGTGTTTTTCTTCTACACTTGTAGCCACAATGACTACAACTGAAAGGCTTCTCATCTGTGTGACTCATCAGGTGTTTCCGTAACTGTGTTTTTCTTCTACACTTGTAGCCACAGTGAATACAACTGAAAGGCTTCTCATCTGTGTGAGTCATCAGGTGTTTCCGTAACTGTGTTTTTCTTCTACACTTGTAGCCACAGTGAATACAACTGAAAGGCTTCTCGTCTGTGTGAGTCATCAGGTGACGCTGTAAATCTGCTTTACTACTACACTTGTAGCTACAGTGACTACAACTGAAAGGCTTCTCATCTGTGTGAGTCATCAGGTGTTTCCTTAACTGTGGTTTTCTTCTACATTTGTAGCAACAGTGACTACAACTGAAAGGCTTCTCGTCTGTGTGAGTCATCAGGTGACGCTGTAAATCTGCTTTACTTCTACACTTGTAGCTACAGTGACTACAACTGAAAAGCTTCTCACCTGTGTGACTCATCAGGTGTTTCCGTAACTGTGTTTTTCTTCTACACTTGTAGCCACAATGACTACAACTGAAAGGCTTCTCATCTGTGTGAGTCATCAGGTGTTTCCGTAACTGTGTTTTTCTTCTACACTTGTAGCCACAGTGAATACAACTAAAAAGGCTTCTCGTCTGTGTGATTCATCAGGTGACGCTGTAAATCTGCTTTACTTCTACACTTGTAGCTACAGTGACTACAACTGAAAGGCTTCTCATCTGTGTGAGTCATCAGGTGTTTCCTTAACTGTGGTTTTCTTCTACATTTGTAGCCACAGTGACTACAACTGAAAGGCTTCTCGTCTGTGTGAGTCATCAGGTGAGTCTGTAAATCTGCTTTACTTCTACACTTGTAGCTACAGTGACTACACTACACATGAAAGGCTTCTCTTAAGGTGAGTCCGTAATTCTGATTTTCTTTTACACATTGTAGGCACACTGAAAGGCTTCTCGTCTGTGCGAGCCAACAGGTCAGTTTGTAAATCTGCTTTACTTCTACACTTGTAGCTACAGTGACTACAACTGAAAAGCTTCTCATCTGTGTGACTCATCAGGTGTTTCCGTAACTGTGTTTTTCTTCTACACTTGTAGCCACAGTGAATACAACTGAAAGGCTTCTCATCTGTGTGAGTCATCAGGTGTTTCCGTAACTGTGTTTTTCTTCTACACTTGTAGCCACAGTGAATACAACTGAAAGGCTTCTCATCTGTGTGAGTCATCAGGTGCTTCCGTAACTGTGTTTTTCTTCTACACTTGTAGCCACAGTGAATACAAGTGAAAGGCTTCTCGTCTGTGTGAGTCATCAGGTGACGCTGTAAATCTTTTTTACTTCTACACTTGTAGCTACAGTGACTACAACTGAAAGGCTTCTCGTCTGTGTGAGTCATCAGGTGACGCTGTAAATCTGCTTTACTTCTACACTTGTAGCTACAGTGACTACAACTGAAAGGCTTCTCATCTGTGTGAGTCATCAGGTGATTCCTTAACTGTGGTTTTCTTCTACATTTGTAGCCACAGTGACTACAACTGAAAGGCTTCTCGTCTGTGTGAGTCATCAGGTGACGCTGTAAATCTGCTTTACTTCTACACTTGTAGCTACAGTGACTACAACTGAAAGGCTTCTCGTCTGTGTGAGTCATCAGGTGTTTATGTAAATGTGCTTTTCTTCTAAACTTGTAGTCACAGTGACTACAATTGAAAGGCTTCTCGTCTGTGTGAGTCATCAGGTGACGCTGTAAATCTGCTTTACTTCTAAACTTGTAACTACATTGACTACAACTGAAAGGTTTCTCGTCTGTGTGAGTCATCTGGTGAGTCTGTAAGTCGCTTTTTCTTTTACACTTGTAGCTACAGTGACTACAACTGAAAGGCTTGTCATCTGTGTGAGTGATCAGGTGAGTTCGTAAATTAAATTTTCTACTACTCTCGTAGCAACAGTATTTACACCTAAAAGGCTTTTCGCCTGTGTGTATAATCATATGAGCCTTTTCATACAGTTTTTTGTCACCATGTAGCATTTGATGTCGTTCTAAACCATAATCCCCTACGGTTGAATTATGTAAAGGCGAGTGAGTGTGTACGTGCTTCTTCAGAACCGACTTGCTCCTAAACCGTTTGCCGCAATGGTGACATTGATAGATGGCGGTGGTGACATGGGGTGTGGGTGCGGGCTCGGTGGCGTGCAGCTTGTATGTGCGGCGCCCGACCCGGCAGGTGCGCCGCTCCGCGTCCACCAGCAGGCGCTCCAGCCTGACCGAGCACGAGCGGCGCCGACCCGACACCACCGCAGAGGAGACAAGAGTGGGCGCTGTAAGACGACAAAATAATACTCAAATATCCAAAATACCAACCTGATAAATATGTAACAGTGACAGGGCGTTACATAAGTTTCTTTAATTTAACTTATAATTATCTTTCAAACTTCATTCTTGACAATAGATGAGCTGGTGATCCATAACTATTGAGATGCTTCAAAACGTGCAAGAGTTTTAAAGCATGGGAGTAAACTAGCTACAAATTCATGTTACGACATCAAGAAACCAAATCTTAAGTCAACACTATAAGTCTTATGAAAAAACTCTAAAAAAAATTATCATAAAATCTAAAAAACTACAATACATTACGAAGATGAACCAGGCATCAAATAAAGTAAAATGCATGTGGCAAATAATTAATCAGAACAACAATAAGAAAATCAGCAGTAACAAGCAAAATATACAAATTACTATCAATGACAAATTAACATCTGATCCTAAGTTGGTTGCTAACGCATTCAGTAACTTGTTTGTCAATGCTGGGGGGGCACGCACGGTCGCACCGAAAACAGTTTCTGCGACCTGTGGAACTGCATGAAATCTACTCTCTAATACGCGGCTTAAAAAGCAAAACGAGCTATGGAATAGACGAGCTACCGTCCACCCTTATAAAAACTTGTGCGGACGTATTAGCTCCGCCGCTCACTTTTATCATCAATCAGTCCTTTTCTGATGGTATATTTCCCGATAAGTTAAAACAAGCCGTCATAAAACCTGTATACAGTATGTAAACTAACGAAAAACATTCACTCGAACCCGTTAATGTGTAGGTCACACTGAACAACTTTTACTATGGCACCGACCACGAAACCGCGAAAAAAAAATGGTTGTTTCATACATTTTGCTGGACTAGCATTGAAATTTTCTATGGGAGAGTCAATTTTTTTTCGCGATTTCGGAGTTGGCGCCATAGTAAAAGTTGCTCAGTGTGACCCTTTCATTAACGGGCTTGAGTAAATGTTTTTCGTTAATTTACATACTGTATAAAAAGAATAGGCGAACTGACCCGAATAACTATCGTCCGATTGCACTGCTGCCTGCAGTTTCTAAAGTATTTGAGAAAGCCATGTGCAAACGGCTCTACTCTTATTGTGAGAAATACAATATCCTTGGCAATGCACAAAATGGTTTTCGGAACGCGGTCAACGGAAAAAGCGGTCAACGACTTTAGCGGCTTACAAATATGTCAACGACATTTTGAACATATTAGACAAAAAAGAATACGCGATAGGTGTGTTGTTCGATATGAAGAAAGCCTACGAAAAAGTAAAATTTAGTATATTACTCGATAAATTATACGGAATTGGAGTGCGAGGAGTTACTCATAAGTGGTTCACATCATATTTAAGCAACCGAAAGCAATACGTTGATATCGAACGCACAAATAACCAATCAAGAGAAATTAGTACCATCAGGTCGGATGTCCAGCCAGCCAGTGCTCTCGGACTCATACGAGGCACTAACCCGGCCCCAGGGAGGACAGAGCCCCTTCTCTGCTCTCCACTGGGGCACAAAACAGATAGGAACAGAAGTCAATCACATGTATGTACTTTACTTTTCATACCTACGCTCGGCGGTCGCTCTAGGGTTGCGAACTATGGCATGCACAAAAACTATCGTGGTAGTGGCACTCGTATCTATCGTATCGTATCTCGAATCTAGTTGTTTGATTTATTGTTGAGGATAAAACGGGAAGAATGGAAATATAAATTAATAATAACATTAATAACTCAAATAGGTATTTTAATTTTAATGTCATTGTTATATTACAAATTTGTCACAGAAAATATCTTGCGATGATTTCGAGATTGCCGACATGCACGATTATCATATTTTAAATTATAATAAATTCGCGTTCTCATGTACAATGTAATAAATTCGCATTTGCATTCTCTCTGAAACCACTGGTAGCTTAAAAAACGACAATTCACCGATTAATATTGAATTTAAACAACCGTCCACTGTACAGTTATAATAACTTTTTTTTTGTTTCTCCATTATTGCACAAAAAAGTTTACAGACGCGTGTCTCAAGCACGATGGCACTCGCGCTCACAGTGGTCCCAACCGGTCCGAGATATCGTGTCCGTGAGCAGTGTCTATGTGTGCGTTGCTCGAGCGCGGTTTGTATGTAGGTTGATTTCTGTACCTATCTGTTTTGTGACTGGGGTAAATCCTGTCCGGCGCGTCCCAGTCGCGGGGGTGGGCACCTCACCTCTCACTTCAGTAGGCTGAAGGGAGGAGGTGGCGAAGTTCGAACAGGGACCCAGGTCCGCGGGGTATAGCGCGGAACCCATGCCCAGGGTTACGGGTGAAGTCCTCAACGGCTGAGACGGCGGAGGTGGAAACCACTGGTACGGCAGAGCAGGCGGAAGAGGCAAATCCCAACGGCAAGCTGCCCTCAAATATTGAGGCCACAGGTTCCGGTGGAACTACACTACTAGGTAGGGTGGTGTAGTAGGACTGGCGGCGGAGGAGACTTCGGTCCAACGGCGGCATCCACACCTCTCCAGGAGAGTTACTACCTTGACGTCAGGCGGCAGCCGGTCGTAAAAATCTCTCGCCAAAACCCATATTAACCATGTCATACAAGAGAAAAACAAGGATGAGGAATGATAGGGCGTCCCCCTTAAGCGACGGCACAAATGGAGATGCGAATAATACTAGGGCGTTTCCCACAAGCGACGGAAAGAAGAATCAGAGCACGGCTCCAGTAATCCAGATGCGAGTAGCCACCTGGAATATTGGATCCATGACAGGACGAAGCGCAGAACTAAGTGCCATACTTGAAAGAAGAAATATAGACATATGTTGCGTACAAGAGACTAAATGGAGAGGCGCTAAATCACGACAGATAGGGAAGGGTTTTAAGCTTATTTATAATGGAACTACAAATACTACAAACGGCGTAGGTGTTATACTAAGTAAGAATTTAAGTGATAAAATCGTACAAATAAACAGGATTAGCGACCGAATCATATCGGTTAAAATTGCCTTAGATAACCAACCATGCCTGAATGTAGTGTCGGTCTACGCTCCACAAACAAACTGCCCGGACGCTGATAAGGATGAGTTCTGGGAAGGACTGGATTCTTTGGTAAGACATATCCCAAGCAAGGAACAGAAACTTATTTGTGGTGACTTGAATGGGCACGTGGGCCGTAAGATAGATGGATATGACGGATTTCATGGTGGTTTTGGCTATGGAAGCCGAAATGCTAGCGGAGATAGGATCCTAACCTTTGCTGTTTCACAAAATTTGTACAAACACTTTTTATCAGAAAAAAGATGAGCACTTAATTACCTTCAAAAGCGGAGCATCAAAAACTCAAATAGATTACTTCCTGGTCGATAATAGAAATTTAAGGCTAGCAAAAGACTGTAAAGTAATTCCAGGGGAACCGCTGACGTCACAGCACAGATTATTGGTCCTTGCGATTAAACTAAAAAGACCAAGAAAATTTAAAATCAATAGAATAGAAAAAATAAAATGGCACACACTTGAAGGGGTTAAAGGTAAATCTTAAAAGAAAAATTAGTTGATCATTTAATTGAAAACCAGGGTGACTCTCCAAATCAACAATGGATAAACTTTGAGAATACCTGCACTGCAACCGCCAAACAGATACTGGGCCTTAGCAAAGGTGCTTTACACAACTCTAAAGACACCAAGTGGTGGAATGGCCAAGCTAAAAGCAGCGTAACGGAAAAGAAACGACTTTTCAAAGAATGGCAAACATCTGGCACCGATGAAGATAAAGAAAAATACAAAATTGCTAAAAAAGAAGCCAGGAGAACGGTTGCAATACAGAAGGACGAGTCCGACAAAGATCTCTACAAGCGGCTTGAACAAGTAAATGATTACGAAATTTTCAAAATTGCTAAACTTAGATCTAGAAGCACACAAGATTTTAGCAGTACGAAATATATTAAAAACAAAGAAGGTGTTCTTCTTACATCGGATGCAGACATTAATAGGAGATGGTTCGAATACTATAACGGACTGTTAAATAAGGAGTTTCCCAGACAACGAGAGAGACAAGAACCTGCAGTTCAAGGCCCAATTGAGGCAGTAACTAGAGAAGAGGTTAGAAGAGCTATCTCCAAAATGAAAAATGCAAAGCTACGGGTCCAGATGAAACTACTGAAAGAAGACGGTGTCGCATGGCTTACTGACCTTTTTAACAACATCGTGATGGATGGCAAAATGCCAGAATCATGGAGGAAAAGTTCACTTGTACCCTTCTATAAAAACAAAGGGGATGTACGCTCATGCGAGAACTTCAGAGGAATCAAGCTCACCTCGCATACCCTAAAAATCTGGGAAAGAGTCATAAATCAGCGCCTTCTTAAACTAGTTAACATAACAGAAAACAATTCGGCTTCACCCCTGGGAAGGGAACTATGGATGCAATTCATGCAGTAAGAACGGTAATGGAAAAAGCAAGGGATAAGAAACAGACGCTATGGATGGTCTTTATTGATTTAGAAAAGGCGTTTGACAGAGTACCTAGAGCCCTTATATGGCAAGCCTTAAGAGCGCACAATGTCCCCGAACAGTATGTGAAAATCATCATGGACATGTACAGCAATGTTCATACAGTCGTCAGAAGCCCTGCTGGTCTGTCTGAAAGCTTCGATGTTAAAGTGGGTGTACATCAAGGCAGCGCTCTAAGCCCATTGCTGTTCAATATCGCTATGAACTATTTAACGGAAAAATACAAAAGCCTACACCCTGGAACTTACTGTATGCTGATGATGTTGTGTTAATATTGGACAGTAAACATAGCATTCAACAAAATTTAGAACAATGGAGGGAAGCCCTGGAAAATAATGGATTAAGAATAAGTAGGACAAAAACAGAATACATGGTCTGCCACTTCAACCGCGTACATCCGGCGGATACTGATATCACATTAAACAATATCAAGCTGCCCCAAGTTAACAAATTTAAGTATCTTGGACCTGTGATATCAGACGATGGCACGATAGATGCGGATGCTATGCACAGAGTCACAGCAGGGTGGAATAAATGGCGCCAACTTACTGGAGTTATGTGTGATACAAAGATGCCAGTAAGAACCAAAGGCAAAGTGTATAAGACTGCAATAAGACCGACAATACTATATGGCACTGAAACATGGACTGCCAAAGGGACATCAAAACTCACTCATTGGAATCTAATGACGTGTATAACCGCAATAAATGGCGTGACATGGTTAGGAAAGCCGACCCCGTGTAGCGGGACAAAGGCAGGACAAAGAAGAAGAAGAAGAGGTCGGATGTCCAGCCCGTGTCTGACTCCATTCCGCAGGGAAGCGTGATTGGCTGTCTGCTGTTCATTATTTACATAAACGACCTTCCAAAATCTCTAAATGAAAAATGCGTAATGTTTGCGGATGATTTCTCATTGTTACTATCATGCACTTGCAATACAAATCTCAATGACAAACTATCGGAAGTTGTAACAAGCATCGTAAACTGGACAAATGACCACAATCTAGAAATCAATTTTTCAAAAACAAAAATTATGCAATTCAGGCCCCACCAAAAACAAGAGTTAAACATACATTTTGAATTCCAACATAACAAAATAGATTGCGTGCCCTCCTTCCCACTTCTCGGTATAACGATAGACTCTCACTTGAATTGGAAAGACCACATAGAAAAAATTAAATCCAAACTTAGCCAATTTATTTACGCCTTGCGACAATTAAAAATGACCACAGACTTGCAAACAGCCCTAACAGCTTACTATGCTTTTGCCCAGGCATGGTTTCGCTATACCATCATTTTATGGGGAAACAGTACAAACGCAGACGACTTACTAATATTGCAAAAGAAATGCATTCGCATTTTAGCGAATATTACACTACCTAATGTGCTAATAGTAGTAAGCCACATTTTAGAAATCTTGGAATTCTGACGGTACCTTGCATATATCGTCGCCGTAGAGCGAAAAGTCACCAAATCGTTCATTGGTCATTTTTGGTTATGAGGGTTTAAAGAAAAAATAATTACAAAAAAAATTTACTGAAATTATCTTAAGATAAAATTGTGGTTTTATATGTGTTTATTCATTGGAAACTGCTATTCTTTGGGCTCAAAATGGATTTATATTATTCACACTAACGATTTAGGAGCTATAGGCGATAATTAATTTTTGCCCTTAAATATTACACCTTAATTATGACTTAGTGATTTTTTGAACGAAGTTATTGATTTTTTGCCCACATTTTAGTGCGTCTAGATTTAACTAAGTAAAGTTAGTCGTATTATGACTGTTGTGATAAAGTGAAAATACGTGTTAGTTAATAACTACTTACTATAATATTTTTTTGGATTCTGCTTAATTTAAGGATCAAATGAAATCACGTCATTTAAAATTATGCGAACACTTTATTAAAACAAATCAAATTAAAATGGACTACAAATCAAATAAAGTTGACCTACAAATCAAATTAAAAGGACTGAACACAGCAGATGCTGGAGCTGACTCATACAAATATTTCTCCTGAAATAAGTCCTCAATCTCCAATGTCTATGTTGCTTCTTTGTCTTCCAGGGTAGCTAAAAAATTCTGAAATAGATGCAACTAATTAGTTACTAAGCCAATTTGCGGTAAAGTTGGATTAGTTACGTTTAAGGGATGATCACGTTAGAACGAGGGCTTAACGAGTCCAGGCCGTTAACAATGCGCACTGAAGAAAATACCACCCTATTACAATCGCATGTCGTCGGCCTGGACCGTTCTCGGGCCGGACACAGCACGTTACCGTTCTAGCGTGAGTCATCTTTAAACCAGTACGGTTACCATCAGTTTGTCACTGACATAAACGCCGTCGAGAACGTAATTTACTTTCTATACATCCCGTTTGCACTAATATGCGAGTGCGAGCGAGATGTATAGAAAGTAAATTACGTTCTCGACGGCGTTTATGTCAGTGACAAACTGATGGTAACCGTACTGGACCTCATTTAGCATGATGCGTAATATCAAGTGGTGCATGACATGCTCTTATGTATGCGAAATGATTGTTGATGATCGCTTTAATGATGATGCACCTCAGACTCTCACCTTTATGTGTTTATTTTATTGTATGCTTCTTTAAAAATTAACAGCTAATATATTTATATATGTATTATGTTCGCGTGCAAAGAGAGTTGAAACGCATGCTAGCGTTACACATCAGCACACAGCTTCCATACGGCTAAAATAGTCGAATTAAGAATAGTGCTTCCGTGGTACATAATGACAATGACATTATTTTTAAATAAAAGAAAGTATAACTATAAAAAGTTATCACCGTTTTCAGCACTATGACATAATTCGGTAATCGGTTAGTGATATTGATGATAAAAACACAGGCTTGTTAAACACACAACACAATGCAGGCAACACCAAGTACGGTCACGAAATTTAATTTACAGTACATATGGTGCTACATTACCGCACTAGTGCGATAATAAGCACATTACGTAACTATGTCAAAAATTTGACGGGCCATATTATGTACTGTAAAACGTTATACGATACACGTGCGAAAAGGTAATTCGCAACTCGTGTCGATTTAAAACACTCCCTTCGGTCTTGTTTTAATTTATCGCCACTCGTTTCGCATTTCCTCTTTTCTGCACTTGCAATGCAGCGTAATGTAGGTACTATTCTTCCACACTTCGTACCTTTGTCACAGTGACAAGTTGACAACCAATAATGAAAGCCGCCAGAAATTTCATGTTGTTCTTACTGTGACAAGGTACGAAGTGTGGAAGGAATTAAATTTCGTGACCGTACAATCATCTTAAATACGGATTATTATATTTTAGTAAATAATTGAGTAAACATGTAATGGTTATTGTAGTACGAGTATGTAAAAAAGCATTTTGTTATTAGGCACACACACCCACAAGCTTTAGTAATCACACCGATATAACAAAATTTTACTTGTTTCGTTCCACATAATCCTGTTCCTTTTGGCTTACCCCATACAAGTACTTCTAAACTTGAATCTATGAAATAGCATTTCATTTTATAAACAGTTTTTGATAAAAAAAAAATTACAATAAAATAACAAACTGACACCAAAAACACTTACCTCGTTATCCAAATCATCTTTCTTTTTTATCAAATCCAAGCGCGTGTCGTACTAAACTTAATCTCGGTACACGCAATTATTATGTAGCAAACAGTAACTACACGTAACTAGCAAGCTACTGTTACACATGCTCTAAAGTATCATGCTAAAAAGCGTGCTATTAGTATGCTCAATACGAGCATGCTTATGAGCAGTTTACATTTGCTAGCAATAGGTATGCTAGTTTTAAGTTTGCTCCTGAATAAGCATGCTCAAAGCAAACACTCCAATACACATGCCATTTTATAGCGTGCTCTCTCGCTCTCTGTCGGTTCAAATAAAGCCATGGACAATCAAACAGCTATCCGTATGGAGCTGAATAAGATCATCCTTTTGCTGGCGATGCAATGCATCCAGAAGCTTATATCAGCTCGACAAAAAAAGAAAAGAAATAGAAAGATTTGGGTCCGTGATTGGATATCTAGCAGACAGGACTTCGGAGCAAGTGCTCAGTTGCTTACAGAAATGCGAATAGAAGATGCTGCGGGTTATAAAAATTATTTGCGGATGCTACCGCATCAATTTGACTTTTTACTCTCTCAAGTTGAAAGCGCTATACAGAAACAAGATACTAGCATGATCAATAAGCAAACCTGTTCACACGCGCTAAAAGCACTCCCCCCTCCTACCCTCCATCCGCGCTGCAGGTAGCATGACCAAAAATCGCACGACCGTTGATTTTTGAGCAAACTCAAAATGAGCATGCTCATTATTAGCAATGTTTCGACACACATACTACTAAGTAGCAATTGCTCAATAGTGGCATGCTTTCGTGCTAGTAATCAGCATGTGTAACAGTAGCTTCACTGTCGGCTTATGCGCAACTACTTACTGGCAGGTCGACGCGGCGGAGGGAGCCGCAGCGGTCGGTATCGGTGCGGAGGACTGCGGTACTGGGCGAAAAGTCACCAACTTGCGAGCGAATTTCAATCAAATCACGTCGACGTACAGTACAGTCTTTATTGTAAAATTAATTAAATATGATTAATTAATGTATTATATATTTTTTTGTAGGGCAAAACTCATTAAAATTGTATAATTAATTATCGCTTTGGTTAAATGATATACATTGCCTTACAACTTTGAATAAAAAATAACTAAATAGAGTTAGTTAATTTTCGCTTTCACACTTTTGACATACCAGGTATTCAAAAAGTAACTAAGTAAATTAAGTGACTTTTTGAATGAGGTTCTTCGTGGTTAAATAGTTTAGTAATACTTAGGGAAAAAATAACTAAAATGACTTAGGTACGCTCCTAAATAAGTTACAAGAAGTTTAAAAATGTATAACGGAATTAGGTATTTTTCGACTAAAATATTGAATCCCAAGTGAGTTTTTAGTTAGTTCTTTAACTTTGTAAAATTGATACTATGATCGCTATTGCTACCGCAATAAGACTGAAATTTGGAGAAAAAAAATGCGATTTTGATGACATTACTAAGTCAATTTTGGCCATTTTGTGATTTGGTGACTTTTCGCTCTACGGCGACGATATATTTTCGAATTGTGTAAAGGACCATGGGCAACTTTGTATGGAGCCTGGACCCAACGCCAACAGAAATGAGAGTAAGGTCATTAGATAGGTATTTCTATGTACTTCATTTTGTTCTATGGGCATCAAGCGGAATCCCATTGCAGAACTGAGATATTGGTATTTAAGCCAAAATGTCGTCACTCTTATTACCTAGGGACAAGAGTCCAAGTAAGTAAATTAATTGCTGCAGGGTAGATGTTCGCGCACCGCCGGGCGAGCACGCTGAATGATTTGCCGCGCTCGCCCGGCGGTGGACTCTATTGCCTAGGTAATAAGGGTGACGGCATTTTGATTAAAATACCAGTATCTCAGTTCTGCAATGGAATTCCGCTTGGTGCCCATAGAACGAAATGAAGTACAGGGAAATACCTATCTAATGACCTAACTCTCAACTCTGTTGGTTTTGAGGCAATTTTGACGCATAGTCCTTTGTAAAAGAGCACCCTGATTTCTATTCTAAATTCGGAGATATACCCCGGCGATTCGAAACCCGTCAAACCCGTTTCAAAAATAATTTGATCCAAACCACATCTAAATTAGCCATTCATAAAAACGGTCCCTACCCAATGTCAATTAAAATTTATTATAAACTACCTAATTACATAAAAAATGAGCTAAATGATAATAAATTCCTGAAAAGTTTAAAGGCATTCCTCGTAGACAAAGCATTCTACTCTGCAAGTGAAAATCTAGACTCCGGAGGAAATGTTTAATATTTATTCGTGTCGACGTCTCTGCCGCCCTTATCTGCGGCCGGTCATTACATACTGTATATTTAATAGTGTTACTAGGTTAAGTAGTTGATTAGTTTGTAATTTTATTGCAGTGCCCTTACATGGTTGTGTTGAAACATATACAATAATCATAAGATATTTTTGTACACACAAAGCAATGATTAAATGAATGAACGAATGAAGTGAAACACACAATATTTACCACACCAACGCAGAGAAAACTCTAGCTATAAAACATCACAAACTGAACTATCAATATGGAGCATCTAAACATATTCTTATACATCATCATCACCACTAAACGGAAAATTTTAATTAATTCAGCTGAAGATTAGTTACAAATTTCATTGTAGAAAAATAGAAAACATATTTATAGAATAAAATTTACTCTCTATATAGACTCTGTGTTGGTGTGTGTGTGTTATGGTAGTTTGAATGTGTGTGTCGGGAGGAGCTTTGCGGAGTAGTTCCGACAGTAGTTAACAACAATCAACACACCTCTCACCACCGGGGCGCCTGTGGGGCGGTGCGGGCGCTCCGGCCCCAGCACGAGCTCGTCCTTGACCACGTGCTCGTCGTACAGGCCGGCCAGCATGGCTGCCTCGCTCACGCCGCACCCGTCTGTGCTGTCCGAGCACTCCTCCTTCACACGCGCCTCCTCATCCATAAATCCGGCTTCCTCCTTAATAAGGGCTGAAACAAAGGGTTGTAATTACCATTAGAGTTGTATGTCAGAAAATATATGGATGAATCAACATAGATTGTTTACAATGCTGCCTACATGAGTGTTCATTGAGACAACCAGGCCAACACTTCAATGTTTAAATGAATAAGTAGTAATGCAACTGACTAAATTCCAATAGTCCACAGGTTTTGTATAAAAATGTACATTTTCTCCTCTGGTACCTGTTTTTGAGAATGTTTTATATGGTTAATAGAGGAAATTGAAGTTATAATACAGGTTGAATGAATGAATTGAATTTGTCCCGGTGTATATTCTATTAGCGACCCACCCCGGCTTCGTATGGGTTAGCAAATTATACACCGAAATATTCCTCAAGAATCACTTTATTGATAGGTGAAAACCGCATGAAAATCCGTTCAGTAGTTTTAGAGTTTATCGCGAATATACAAACAAACACAGAGACGCAGCGGGGGACTTTGTTTTATAAGGTGTAGCCTTACTCTCTCTGCCTCCTGCTTCACGCGCGCCGGCGACATGCTGCCGGCGTCAGCACTCGTCTCCATCTCTCGCAATGGCCGCGTCACAACTGCCACTCAAAAGTTATACTATTGTCCGAGTGTCTTACTCAACAGTATTTATATGTATGATACTTATGATATTATTGAAACAATAAAATGTAAAGTAAAATCAATGACCACGCTAAGCATTATGCATTATCAACAATACTAACGATACTCACAATAGCATGAGTATTATCACACCACCAATACCGTCTTTACCATAAGGGCACACAGGGCCCCAAAGGACACACAGTCACAGTATATTTGATTATACCCATAATAAATAGAAGATCATAGTACAAAAATGTTAGTTTACTTAATTCGCTTCCTTTACCTTCCAAAAGGGCCCCACATTCTTATTTGCCCAAGGGACCCAGCATAGTTTAAGACGGCCTTGCCACAGACAAATTTAATACTACATGTCCTACCTTGTTTGTTCCTTTTAGCTTTCCCAACTCTGGTGTTCCTGAGTTCCTCTACGCCAGGTTCCGGAACTTGTCTTTGGCTGTCTCCATCTGTGCTCTCTGGGACAAGCTCACGTGACTGCTTGACTTCAATATCTGTGTTGAAAGCTGAAATCACCCGCAGATTAAAACAATTAAGTACTCATAAATAAATAAATATTAGCCCCAAAAAAAACAAAGCTTGTACTAAGGGTACTAGGTGACAATATATACATACTTATACACATAGGTGACATAGGAAACGCCCATTGACTCAAGAACAAATATCTGTGTTCATCACAAAAATAAATGCTCTCACAGGAATTCAAACCCAGGGCCTTCAGCTTCTGAGGCAGCATGGTAGCCCACTAGGCAGTACAACGATGGGCCAGGCCAGTCGTCAAAGTTATACATAGTTAGATCTAGATATGGGCCGAATATTCAGTATTCAGCCGAATAGTTCGGTTTGAACTGACAAATAATTAGACAATAAACAAATTCTATTTTAGGGTGTCTGCTAGCACACGCGGGTGCACTTCGCGGTCAGGCATGAGACGGACCCGTGTATTTTCATAAACATTCCTGGCCATTCCAGAGGGAAAGTTAAAAACACGTGCGGACTGCAGATCGCAGAGGCAGTTTTAGCCCAACCGAATATTCGGTTCGGTATGATCTGAACCAAATATTCGTATTCGGCAAAGTCCATATTCGGCCCATCCCTCATTTCTCATAGTTAACCGAAGCGTTAGCGAAGGTCTCCGTGTTGATTATAGTTAGATCCCACAACCGACCTGTTGGTGCGTGGCGCGCGCGCCGCTCCACTAGCACGGGGCCGAGCACGAGCTCATCTTTCACCGCATGGTCTGTGTACAGCCCCGTCGCCGCGCTCACGCCGGCCGACTCGTCTTTTACACTCACATCTGAGTACGATGGCTCAGCTTGTATGTATACACATTCGCGTTTGGACTCGTCCTTTACATACACATCATCCAGCGGCTCAATCTTCACAGACACTTCCAAGGACGTGGGCTCATATGTCATACACGCTTCCTCACAGCGCTGAACCTTTACACAAACATTCACTGCGCCCTGTAACGCTGAAGACTCCATCGAAATAGGATATTGTTTCAAATCCATATAGAATATACTAAAACAGGAATGAAAGCTACACTACAAAGAACACTGGCTGAAACACTATGTTTTATAATACTAGGAGATTATTTGAGAATACTATTCTTGTTAAAATAAACTCAATTTGTTCAATTTTCTGCAGAAAATCACTGTAAACAAAGAGAATACAACTATATAATATAACCCAAAATGACAGCAGTGATTGTGTCAGTTGAGTTTTTTTTTAAAAGCATCGCGCTCCTGGCGCATTCAGCCAGACGAGTAAAGCAGGTAGGTAGAAATTAACAGCCGTATTCATAAAAAATCCTTAAATGAGGAATGATCAGCTTATTAGCTAATCCGCTGTTTAGGCTTAATAAGCCGTTGATAAGAACCATGATTTATAAACGTTTATTAGGGGCTTCTTAACTAATAAGCAGATTAGACGCGTTATGTTGGCATCTTGGCGCATCATAGACTAAAATATGGCTGAACATTAAATTAAAAAAAAAGTTTGACAGCAGCACTAGCGGCCAATCGTAATATCATGAAGAAGTTGATTTACTATTTTGACTAATTTTCGGAATTATCTCTTATTAAAATAGCTTCTGTGCCACAAAAATAATTAAAGATTGCTGCATGGCCGGAAATTTTATAAAACTTGGTGAGTAACTACGTTTACAGACAAGTATCTTATACAGCAACAAGTAATAATATGAGTTCACTGCAATGTTGATATACCTATATCTTATTGCTTTTAGTTTCAATATTATGTGGAATGGAGTCGAAAGAAGTGGGGTTCTTTCAAACTAACCGAGAAGTGCATAATTAGCGAAGAGAAGAAGTCGAAGCCAGATACCGTACCAGACCCCACTCGCCTCCGCAAGAAGAACCATTGAATAATGGTTCATGAGTTCACACTAATTTATTCTGGTTGCGGCAGAAATTCACAACGGGTCAACAAAACGAAGTCCATTCAGACTCACTAAATCAGGTATGAACAATGTCCTATACTTTCTTGTTTACCTTACATACCTGCAGTGTTTAGAGTTAGACAAAGAAAAGTCTGCAGCGATTTTGATGATAACTCTAGGTACAGTTCAAATTTTGGGCATGACCATCTATTTATAATATATTATAGACATAGGTACGTAACATAAAATGTAGTATCTGAACATGTTAAGATTGACACTTGCATTGACGGCTTTGACATTATTTAAAGGTTATAACACTTATAAATTTGGTAAATTTATCCGTGCTTTGTGGAGCTTGGTGTATTTGTTTAAAATTATGCATAGGTACCTACCTATTATAGGTATTATATTTCTTAACCATACAATGGAACCAAATGATAATTATATGTACAAGTGATGTTTTATTGTAACAAGCCGTTGTGTCGCGAGTTTACTTCTTGTCATCGTGTCATTAGTAATAATTTTGTAATGGTATTTATTTTATGCATGGAACAATGCGATGGTTATTATACTCGATCACCTAGCCAACCTACTTACTACGAGGAAGGATGGTTCACAAATTAGGCAGTATTTAAATACCAGTGTACAGGTGTGTGTATAGATACTGTGTACCTGCTGATTAAAAATAAGATGTTTTCTGCGTACAGTTGGTTATAATTAAGTTGGCTAATCTATATCTCATCAGACAGTTTGGACATCTATTCCAGAGAGTTTGCAAGGTCAATGTACAATGATATCATTTTATAGTACCTAATAGGTAATGAATAATAAATGAAGTCATATTGATCTCTGTCTATAGCTTAAAATGATACTTAGTTACCATAACTATATTGAATCATGTGACCCTCACTTAAGTACATCCATTATATCATAAGCTAAAAATTAAAGAAAATTGTTGAATACAAAAATACTTTTATTCAAATTATTGCATCTTTTCAGATCCTGAAAGTACCATCATTAGCCACTGTTATTGTTGAATAACTCCAGGCTTTGGAAGAAAAGCTGTGGCCTGTGAACAGCTGTGAATATTGGTCAGAGAAGTGTAACTGACTCCGTACACTGCAAGTCCCAGCAGGAAATCAGCAAGAAACCTAAAAGAAAAAAAACATCAAAATGAAAACCTAGCTTGATTTAGGTTGAAGTAATAAAATTGTTCTAATTTAATTGGTGTTTTATTTTACTAATTAAATATATTTTTTGACTTGTTAAGGTTTGTACAATTTTTATTAATGATGTACAGTCACCTGCAATAATATGTTACACAACAAAGGCCCATAAGAGCATTGCACATTTTTGCAGCCTTCGAAGAGTAACATATTATTGCAGGCGACTGTACCCATATTGAAATACTCAAAATTCCATTTTTCTAATTACAATGCAATAAAATCTTAAATGTATCTAGCAGTCTAATAGGGATGTTTCCTGTACTTAAAATAAATTATGTCACACCATACCATGTATAAAATAAAGCACCAGATTATTATTAGAAAATAAATTTTCATATAAATACCATAATAGCAAATCATTTTGAGAGTTCTAAAAAGGAAAGTAGGACCCTATTTTGCACATATTTATGATATTCATGTGTTTGCAATATTGTTCTGATGAAAGTGTACAATTTATATAAAGTAAAGTAGATATTCATAGGTAAGTTCATGCTATGTACCTAGTTCAAAGAAGTTCAAAAATAATATTGGTAATTAATGGTTCTTATGTAGAATAAAATTAAAAGGTATTTTTGAATACCAGACAATGACAAGGACAAGTTTAGTGCTGCCCATCTGATATTAAGCACTGCAGCCTACAGGCAACTAGCGGAGTTACAAATAGCCGACAGTGCATTTTTGGGAGCACTGGAAACCTTAGCGTCAAGAACAGGTAGGTATAGAATCCAACCTGGATGACCATACTGAATAATTAGTTGACATAAATGAAACTTTCATTCTATAAAGTTCAGCTTGCAATATTTTTACCTGGAGGCCAAATTGTTATGCTCAAAGCCAATATTGAGCAAACTGCCTATGCAATGACTGCATATACCCGTGACTTTTTCAGATTTTTCATCACTTTACCAGACTGACAAGAGTGCACACTTCTTTTACCTGTAAATAAGTTGATACTTTTAAGTAGTGCCTACTTACCTGTGATATTTTTTATTAAACACAGTCGGTTAAATATGTCTATAAAACAAGTTAACTTATGGTAAATATTATAATCTCATTAGGTATAATGTAATTCAATTGCAAACTATGAACGAGATTGATGTACTCTTACAGGGTCTATAATATTATATAGGTAGGTATAATGTGCGCAAGAAATGCAATTAAATTTAAGTTTGCGAAATGCGAACACCCTGATCTTAAATTAAAAACAACGTTTCTGGCAAGTGGTAATAACGAATAACTAAAGGGTTTACGCACAAATATAAGTAAGTCCTCGCCGTGTCCGACGATGGCGACTCCTCCAAATATTTTTAATTAGGAACATGGAACGCTCTAATATTACTTGCCAAGCCAAACTTGGTTTCGAAAATGCGATTGTATGGCGAGCAATGAAGCTGGCCCGCATAGATTTAAGTGAATCTGGCGGTTTACCTATTTCTCCAAACGCCTAATAGCTGTGAGGGAGGAACTCGCTCCGTTTATGATGCATTTTTCCGACTACGCGATCATAGAATTCTGTTGCCTTCTTCGATATTTTGGTTAAACGAAAATCACCATACACAAAATCACATAAACAACTTATAAAAAGCGGGATATTTAGGTTTCGCGCCATTTTCGCACTATATCCAGGTATGTAATACGTAATTGCACATATTAAAGTTGTTTTCCATTCACATTTGGGATTTTAACCAAAACGTACTATTTGCTCTTGCTCTTGTCACTCTTGCCAAAATCAGCTGTTTCGTGACCGCCATCTTGTAAAATAGCAGATAATAAACAGATAAAGAAGGGTCCTCGGCTCCGTAACTTTCCGAGGATTTAATAAAGAGATGATCAACTGTTTAGCGCTAAAAAGTGTTTATGAATCACGTTTTGTGACATCCGGTTATCAGCAACTGATGATCAATGCTCTAACTGTTTATGAATACGGCTGTAAGGCCCCATACGCACGACAGCTTAAAAAGCGTTGCGTTATAACCCGACGTTAGCGCTTATTTACCGTTTCCAATATTTGTGTTCATATGAACGCTTAAAAATCACTTGATCACTTGTGACTCGTACTGCCACGTACGCATCTCAGCAAAGCCATACTTTATTTGCTATTACACCGTATTATTTGAATAAAGCTTGAATATTCCAGGAATTTGTAAGCATAAGTTGACATTTTTAAGGTGAAACTAATAATAATCTTGACGATTTACACCAAAAATTGACACTTGACAGCCAACTGACAGCAGCGCCGGCGCTTTTTTAACGCTTGTGAGAACAGATACACGGAGTTCCGTATGCTTTATTCAATTTGACGCCAACCAAGGCCTGTTCACTTCCTAAGAAAGTTATGTCCCCAAATAATTGTAGTAGAAGAGCCGGCCGCAAATTTTCTAACCGACTTGATACCACGATGAAATACACAATGGGAAACCATAAAAGTGATGCTAAGTCCGAATTCGATAGTCTGCCACGGCGGAACTTGCCGAAAGTACGAAAAAGAAGGCCACTTCCGGTGCGAAAAAAGGGGGCTGATTTAACCCATCTGATACCGAAATAATAATTATGGCAGCAGTTAGAAATTTACATGTAGACACATAAAAGCGAAGTCTGCCAGTATTTTTTTAGCCGGAAGTGCTTGGCAGACGCTCTCAAAGGTGGCCAACGGGACCCCTAATTTAACCCATCTGATACCACCATGAAACCAATTCCAGTCGGTAGGTATGAACCCTCATGTCAGGAATATATAAGTCTGCCAAGGCTATTCCTGCCGAAACACCTTGGCAGACGAGATTATGTAAGCAAGGTCGGCATCGGTTACCCTACACTAACCCATCTGATACCACCATGAAACCAATTCCAGTCAGTAGGTACGAACCCCCATTTTAGAAATATATAAGTCTGCCAAGGTTTTTCCTGCCGAAACCCCTTGGCAGACGAGATTATAAGCAAGATGACCATCGGTTACCGTACACTAACCCATCTGATACCGCCATGAAACCAATTCCAGTCGGTAGGTATGAACCCTCATTTCAGGAATATATAAGTCTGCCAAGGCTTTTCCTGCCGTAACACCATGGCAGACGAGATTATGTAAGCAAGGTCGGCATCGGTTACCCTACACTAACCCATCTGATACCACCATGAAACCAATTCCAGTCGGTAGGTATGAACCCCCATTTTACAAATATATAAGTCTGCCAAGGTTTTTCCTGCCGAAACACCTTGGCAGACGAGATTATAAGCAAGATGACCATCGGTTACCGTACACTAACCCATCTGATACCACCATGAAACCAATTCTAGTCGGTAGGTATGAACCCTCATTTCAGGAATTTATAAGTCTGCCAAGGCCTTTCCTGCCGAAACACCTTGACAGACGAGATTATGTAAGCAGCATCCGCATCCGAGGGATCCGTATTTTGGAATTATACAGATTACGGACATTATTAATAGCTGTAGGCTTATTTATTACTTTATGATGATACATATTTGTATATTATTATGTTATTAATAAAATATATTTATAATTTATTAAACCTAAACTTAATACATTGGGAATTCATTACCTGCTTACGGCAGTAGTAGGGATTAGTGGGTGAGTTCTGGCGCACTGAGCCAGGCCAACAGTCCCTCCCCCTTTTTTCCCTTGTTGAGGCCCTGCAACCTTGCCTTGAACCCAAACTAATGTCATTGTAGCTCGAATCTAACCTAATCTATTTTTATTGCTTTTAAAATATTTCAATTATCTACTTTTGCAAAATTAAATGTTGTAATCTCTATTTCGCAAAATAGAATTTTAATGTGACTTTAATGTATGTGCAGTCTACTTAGTAATTGGGTTTAAAGATATAAAAACACACATTTTATTTCCTATCCTAAGTATCCTATCCTAAGTTTATTCAAATAATATTCTGAACATATATAGTACGTAACATCATTACTTATTCTGTGTACATTGGAGAAAACGAATGAAATCATGCAATTTGATTTTGCTATTTTTAAATAAAGAGTAACCAAACAGTATTTTCCACAGTTGTTGGTAATGATACCATCTCTTACAATTTCTCTTCATGAACATTTTATGATACCTAACAAAAAAAATCACCAACACCATTTACACCAACCAAATAGAAAACGGGTCCGTGTCCGAATTCGCTATCTCGAGTCCGGGTCCGCGTCCGGGTCCAGGTTCAGGTAGAAGTTGAATTCAAAATCTTGCTTGTTTTGCCAGTGGGGTAACTTGCTTAACAATCAATTAGAAAAAGACAAGTCGTCGAGGAGTTCCGTTCTGATCACCACCAGCAATACCACTTCATCAAATGCCACTGTTCTTAATGTAAATCCTTGTTTGCCTGATGAAAATACAAAAGTCACTATACAATGCCATTCAGATTTGTAGAGTTCCCTCGATTCCTTATGGATCCCATCATTAGAACTTGAGCTTGACGAAAATGTGACTTGAAAACCTAACGTGCTTAACAAACATAACGAAGAGGACAAATCCCCAAACATGAGCTATGCGTCGTTGAAGAGTTCCATTCTGATCATCATCAGCAGTTTCACTTCATCAAATGTCACAATTTTGAATGTAAAAGCTTGGTTTGTTTATAAAAACACCAGTATCACTATATGTTAGGGTGGTTCAAAAAACATTTTTTTTTTTCTAAGGGCCCCTTATTTAGTTTCGTAATTTATCTCAACTACAAGGGGGTTAAAATTCACCACGTTAAAATTTTGTATGTTGTTTGAAACCCAAAAAATAGAGTATTTATTATTCAGAATTATATTTAAATATCTGGTTTCACACTATTGCACATGTGATGTATAAGTTTTGAAGTAGAAAAACATTTTCTTTCAAAATTATATCTTTTAAATCACACTTTCAAATAATGTGAAAACTACTACTTACATAAAAATCTAAAAAATTGTAACTTATTTTTTTTGAATTTCATACAATTTGAAAAATTTCTAAGTGTTTGAGCACCTCCTTGTAGTTAAGATAAGATTACAAACTTGGTGTATTTTGTCAACATAATAAATGTAACAAAATAAGGGGGTGCCGCTTCTTCTAGCTAGAGTTTGAATTTTTCCCATACAAACGTGAACCACCCTACTACTATATGCAGCACAACGTCCGGAGTGGCGCAGGCTGGTGCATGACAAAGTGCGCGATTTCGAGAAGCAACGTAAAGTTGACCTCGACACTAAACGCGATGATCTGAAAGCGCGCCAGCCTGCTTCCATTCACTACCACTATGTGGCTGGTGTTCTCACGTGCCCTCAATGTGCGCGGAGGTTCACCTCCAAGATCGGCTATGTCAGCCATATTCGGGCGCACGAGCGCCGAGCTAACTAGGAGTCGAAGTGGTCGCCATGGTCGAAATCGGCCGGAAGGATCATCATCATCATTTCATTCACCTAAAAGATTTGAAGAATGCCCTCGATTCCTCATAAATCTCACCATCAGAACTGGGTTTTGAGAAAGACGGAACCAATCTGTATGTATATACTTACAAGTTACAACTCAACTAAAAAAAGAATTTTCAAAATCGATCCCGAAATGACGGAGATATCAAACATTAAAAAAACCGAATTAATACCTCCTTTTTAGGGTTCCGTAGCCAAATGGCAAAAAACGGAACTCTTATAGATTCGTCATGTCTGTCTGTATGTCTGTGTGTCTGTCCGTCCGTATGTCACAGCCACTTTTTTCCGAAACTATAAGAACTGTTGAAACTTGGTAAGTAGATGGATTCTGTGAAACGCATTAAGATTTTAACACAAAAATAGAAAAAAAAAACAATAAATTTTGGGGGTCCCCCATACTTAGAACTGAAACTTAAAATTTCTTTTTCATTAAACCCATACGTGTGGGGTATCTATGTATAGGTCTTCAAAACAAAAATGATATTGAGGTTTGTAATATAATTTTTTTCTAAACTGAATAGTTTGCGCGAGAGACACTTCCAAAGTGGTAAATTGTGTGCAACCCCCCCCCCCCCTTCAACTTCTAAAATAAGAGAATGACAAAACTAAAAAATATATATGATGTACATTATCATGCAAACTTCCACCGAAAATTGGTTTGAACGAGATCTAGTAGGTAGTTTTTTTTTAACCGTCATAAATCGTAAACCGCAATTTTGTTATGTTACTTGCTGCTACGGAACCCTTCATGGGCGAGTCCGACTCACACTTGGCCGCTTTTTGGGTTTGCTTTATTATTGAAGTGAAAACTTCTTTAGCGGCGCTGAGCACTTTTTAAGGTGAGGAAAAAATGATAAACTCGAGTCGAGACAGCGTAACGCGTAACACGCTGACGTCATGGGTGACGGACAATGTTCATCATCATCATCTCAGCCATAAGACGTCCGCTGCTGAACATAGGCCTCCCCCTTGGACCTCCATTCGTACCGGTTGGAAGCGACCCGCATCCAGCGTCTTCCGGCGGCCTTAACAAGGTCGTCCGTCCATCTTGTGGGTGGACGCCCTACGCTGCGCTTGCTAGTCCGTGGTCTCCACTCGAGCACTTTTCGACCCCATCGGCCATCTTCTCTGCGCGCAATGTGGCCTGCCCATTGCCACTTCAGCTTGCTAATCCGGTGGGCTATGTCGGTAACTTTAGTTCGTCTACGGATCTCCACATTTCTGATTCGATCACGGAGAGAAACTCCGAGCATAGCCCTCTCCATAGCTCGTTGAGCGACTTTGAATTTTGAGATGAGGCCGATAGTGAAATACTACGTTTCGGAGCCGTAAGTCATCACTGATAACACACATTGATTAAAGACTTTCGTCTTGAGGCACTGAGGTATGTCGGACAAAAAGACATTACGTAGTTTCCCGAACGCTGCCCTACCGAGTTGGATTCGGCGGTTAACCTCCTTCTCGAGGTTGGACCTACCTAATTGGACTACTTGTCCTAGGTAGATGTACGAGTCAACAACTTCGAGTACCGAGTTCCCAACAGAGACTGGGATGGGCACAACATTGGCATTTGACATAAGTTTCGTCTTGTCCATGTTCATTTTCAAGCCCACCCGTTGTGAAACTCGGTTGAGGTCATCGACCATCATGCTGAGTTCCTCCATCGACTTTGCCATGACTACGATATCGTCGGCAAACCAAAGGTGAGTGATGTATTCGCCGTTGATGTTGATGCCAAGTCCTTGCCATTCCAGGTGCTTGAAGGCGTCTTCCATTACGGCAGTATACAGTTTCGGAGAGATAACGTCTCCCTGCCTTACACCTCTTTGCAATAGAATCGCCTGCGCACTCTGCTCCTGACTCGGACCGACATGGTGGCGTAACTATACAAACACTTCAACACTTCGATGTACCGATAGTCAATATTGCATCGCTGAAGAGACTCAAGCAGTCTAGAGGCTAGCTTAGATCTCGTTCAAACCAATTTTCGGTGGAAGTTTGCATGATAATGTACATCATATATATTTTTTAGTTTTGTCATTCTCTTATTTTAGAAATTGAAGGGGGGGGGGGGGGTGCACACAATGTACCACTTTGGAAGTGTCTCTCGCGCAAACTATTCAGTTTAGAAAACAATTATATTAGAAACCTCAATATCATTTTTGAAGACCTATCCATAGATACCCCACACGTATGGGTTTCATGAAAAAGAAATTTTAAGTTTCAATTCTAAGTATGGGGAACCCCCAAAATTTATTGTATTTTTTTCTATTTTTGTGTTAAAATCTTAATGCGGTTCACAGAATACATCTACTTACCAAGTTTAAACAGTTCTTATAGTTTCGGAAAAAAGTGGCTGTGACATACGGACGGACAGACACACAGACATACAGACAGACATGACGAATCTATAAGAGTTCCGTTTTTTGCCATTTGACTACGAAACCCTAAAAAGGAGGTATTAATTCGGTTTTTTTTAATGTTTGATATCTCCGTCATTTCGGGATCGATTTTGAAAATTCTTTTTTTAGTTGAGTTGTAACTTGTAAGTATATACATACAGATTGGTTCTCTCTTTGTCAAAACCCAGTTCTGATGGTGAGATTAAGGAGGAATCGAGGGCACTCTTCAAATCTTGTAGGTATACATATATTAGTAGGGTGGTTCACGTTTGTATGGGAAAAATTCAAACTCTAGCTAGAAGAAACGGCACCCCCTTATTTTGTTACACTTATTATGTTGACAAAATACACCAAGTTTGTAATCTTATCTTAACTACAAGGGGGTGCTCAAACACTTTTTTTAAATAAAATTCTGAATAATACTCTTTATTTTTGGGTTTCAAACAACATACAAAATTTCAACGTGGTGAAGCACCCCCTTGTAGTCGAGATAAATTACGAAACTTGGTGTATTCTATCAACATAATAAGTGTAACTAAATAAGGGGGTGCCCCTTAGGAAAAAAAATGTTTTTTGAACCACCCTAACATATAGTGATACTGGTGTTTTTATAAACAAACCACGCTTTTACATTCAAAATTGTGACATTTGATGAAGTGAAACTGCTGATGATGATCAGAATGGAACTCTTCAACGACGCATAGCTCATGTTTGGGGATTTGTCCTCTTCGTTATGTTTGTTAAGCACGTTAGGTTTTTAAGTCATATTTTCGTCAAGCTCAAGTTCTAATGATGGGATACATAAGGAATCGAGGGAACTCTACAAATCTGAATGGCATTGTATAGTGACTCTTGTATTTTCATCAGGCAAACAAGGATTTACATTAAGAACAGTGGCATTTGATGAAGTGGTATTGCTGGTGGTGATCAGAACGGAACTCCTCGACGACTTGTCTTTTTCTAATTGATTGTTAAGCAAGTTACCCCACTGGCAAAACAAGCAAGATTTTGAATTCGACTTCTACCTGAACCTGGACCCGGACGCGGACCCGGACTCGAGATCGCGAATTCGGACACGGACCCGTTTTCTATTTGGTTGGTGTAAATGGTGTTGGTGAATTTTTTGATTAATTCGGGCGAAAACTGGAAGGTTAGGTATCATAAAATGTTCATGAAGAGAAATTGTAAGAGATGGTATCATTACCAACAACTGTGGAAAATACTGTTTGGTTACTCTTTATTTAAAAATATCAAAATCAAATTGCATGATTTCATTCGTTTTCTCCACTGTACACAGAATAAGTAATGATGTTACTATATATGTTCAGAATATTATTTGAATAAACTTAGGATAGGATACTTAGGATAGGAAATAAAATGTGTGTTTTTATATCTTTAAACCCAATTACTAAGTAGACTGCACATACATTAAAGTCACATTAAAATTCTATTTTGCGAAATAGAGATTACAACATTTAACTTTGCAAAAGTAGATAATTGAAATATTTTAAAAGCAATAAAAATAGATAAGGTTAGATTCGAGCTACAATGACATTAGTTTGGGTTCAAGGCAAGGTTGCAGGGCCTCAACAAGGGAAAAAAGGGGGAGGGACTGTTGGCCTGGCTCAGTGAGCCAGAACTCACCCACTAATCCCTACTACTGCCGTAAGCAGGTAATGAATTCCCAATGTATTAAGTTTAGGTTTAATAAATTATAAATATATTTTATTAATAACATAATAATGTACAAATATGTATCATCATAAAGTAATAAATAAGCCTACAGCTATTAATAATGTCCGTAATCTGTATAATTCCAAAATACGGATCCCTCGGATGCGGATGCTGCTTACATAATCTCGTCTGTCAAGGTGTTTCGGCAGGAAAGGCCTTGGCAGACTTATAAATTCCTGAAATGAGGGTTCATACCTACCGACTAGAATTGGTTTCATGGTGGTATCAGATGGGTTAGTGTACGGTAACCGATGGTCATCTTGCTTATAATCTCGTCTGCCAAGGTGTTTCGGCAGGAAAAACCTTGGCAGAATTATATATTTGTAAAATGGGGGTTCATACCTACCGACTGGAATTGGTTTCATGGTGGTATCAGATGGGTTAGTGTAGGGTAACCGATGCCGACCTTGCTTACATAATCTCGTCTGCCATGGTGTTACGGCAGGAAAAGCCTTGGCAGACTTATATATTCCTGAAATGAGGGTTCATACCTACCGGCTGGAATTGGTTTCATGGCGGTATCAGATGGGTTAGTGTACGGTAACCGATGGTCATCTTGCTTATAATCTCGTCTGCCAAGGTGTTTCGGCAGGAAAAACCTTGGCAGACTTATATATTCCTAAAATGGGGGTTCGTACCTACTGACTGGAATTGGTTTCATGGTAGTATCAGATGGGTTAGTGTAGGGTAACCGATGACGACCTTGCTTACATAATCTCGTCTGCCAAGGTGTTTCGGCAGGAATAGCCTTGGCAGACTTATATATTCCTGACATGAGGGTTCATACCTACCGACTGGAATTGGTTTCATGGTGGTATCAGATGGGTTAAATTAGGGGTCCCGTTGGCCACCTTTGAGAGCGTCTGCCAAGCACTTCCGGCTAAAAAAATACTGACAGACTTCGCTTTTATGTGTCTACATGTAAATTTCTAACTGCTGCCATAATTATTATTTCGGTATCAGATGGGATAAATCAGCCCCCTTTTTTCGCACCGGAAGTGGCCTTCTTTTTCGTAATTGGAACAATTTATAATTATATGCGTGTACAGGCCCCCATCGGCAGACTATAACTTATTCGAATCGGTCATAGATGAAGTACTTAGTAGTGTTTTTGGAAGTCACAAAAATATAATTGTATGTGGTGATTTCAATATTAATTTGCTAGAAAATTCGCCATTATGTGGAAGGTTACTAAATACTTTTAAATCCTTCAATTTAGTCAATTTATTTTGTGAACCCACTCGAGTCACAGCAACCAGTGCTACATGTATAGATAACATCTTTAGTAATAATGACGCGATTAGTAAATCTGTTATTAACAACCTAAGTTCTGACCACTGTGGACTAAAAGCTTCTTTCAGCGGGAAAACTGAAGAAATTCCTCAAGACACTTTGTGTAGGCCGATTTCCGAAAGTCGCCTAGGTTTATTCAATCGTAATATTACTAAACAATTATGTTGTCTTTCATGTACCCAGGAAAACCCTGACTGTTTGAGTTCCGAGTTGTTTAATTGTATTAAAAAGGAATTTGATGCCTGTTTCATTCAGAAAAAGGTGCAAGGCAAGGCTAAGACTAAATTTAGCGACTGGGCTACACCGGATATTCACGAGAAAAGACGCCGGCTCTACGACTTATATGATTTAAAGGCAACTGATAAAAGACCGGAATTTCTGGAGTACGTCAAAAATTATTCTAAATCTTTTAAAATGTTGTGTGTCGCCGCTAAAGCCGATTATTTGTCGAAAAAGATCCTAAATTCCAGCGATAAAGTCAAAACTGTATGGCAAGTTATCAGTAATGAAACTGGAAAACGTAAACTGAAGGATCCGCACTACAACCTACGAATTGCTGACACTTTAGTAAGTTCCGACCGTGAAGTGGCAGATCATTTTGAGCGGTTTTTCTCGAATATCCCGGTAGAAACAACAAGATCCCTTAATTCATCGCCAGACGTCGCTGAAGAAATTTTGAAGACAAATGTGGCAGAATGTACAGAAATCTTCAAATTTTCGTATGTCTCATCGAATATAGTTCTTAAGACTTTTAGGTCTTTAAATTTAAAGAAAACAGAAGATCTTTGGGGCCTGTCTGTCAAAGTATTAGATTCCATCATTGAGTCAATTACACCATACTTAGCTGACATTTTCAACAGATGCATTGATGCTGGAATTTTTCCAGATATTATGAAACATAGCAAAATTATCCCTCTGTTTAAATCAGGAACGAGAACAGATCCCACGAACTTTAGACCGATTTCAATACTACCGGCATTAAGCAAAGTGTTCGAGAAACTTATTCTGAATCAACTATTGTCACATTTCAACAGAAACAAACTGCTTGACAGCAATCAATTTGGTTTCACCAAAGGTCGATCAACTACTGACGCCGGTGCGGTACTTCTAAAACACATCTTTGATGCTTGGGAAAAAGCTCAAGATGCTGTTGGAATTTTCTGTGATCTGTCAAAGGCATTTGATTGCGTTGATCACAAAAATTTAAAGAGAAAATTAAGCCGCTATGGGATAAAAGCTAGTGCCCTTGACCTGGTCTCATCGTACCTTTCGGATAGAACTCAGCGAGTAGTTATTAATGGAACTCAATCGGCGGGGTCCCCGGTAGCCCTCGGAGTGCCTCAAGGTTCAATTCTTGGTCCCTTCCTGTTCTTGGTATACATTAATGACTTACCAAAAGTTGTGCAAGATAGACATGATATAGTGTTATTTGCAGATGACACTTCCCTTATATTTAAAGTGGACAGAAAGGAAAATAGCTTCGAGAGCATTAATGACGCGCTATCTACCATTGTAAACTGGTTTACGGCAAACAATTTGCTTTTGAACGCCAAGAAAACCAAATGCATCAAGTTTACGCTACCTAACGTTAAGCAGGTAAATAACAGCAAGATTAAAATAAAAGGTGATACGCTGGAATTTGAGGACCGAACTGTTTTCCTGGGAGTCACTCTAGACTCCAAACTGCAATGGCATGCACATATAGGCACTCTAGCCGGAAAACTTAGTTCAGCAGCCTATGCAGTGAGGAGAATCAAACAGCTGACAAACGTAGAGACGGCCAGGCTGGTATACTTTAGTTACTTCCATAGTGTTATGTCTTATGGAATTCTGTTGTGGGGAAAAGCGGCAGATATTCAGACAATATTTGTGCTGCAAAAACGAGCTGTACGTTCCATCTATGGACTGGGCGCTCGAGTATCCCTAAGAGAGAAATTCAAAGAAGTTAACATTCTTACCGTTGCATCTCAATACATACTAGAGAATATTATGTATGTTCGGAAAAACATCCACGAATTCAAGGTTAACAGTGATATCCATAACTATAACACTAGAAACAAACATAAACTTGCTGTGCCCGCCCACCGCCTCCGTAAGGTTAGTACGTCTTTCGTCGGGAACTGTACACGTTTTTATAACAAAGTCCCCACTGATGTAGTGAATTTACCACTTCATAAATTTAAGTCGCACATTAAGCACTCCTTGTTACGTAAGGCGTACTACACTGTAAATGATTTTATAAACGATAGAGATGCTTTTAAGCCGGTAGCTTGATTTCATTAGTATAATAAGAATTAAATAAATATTGTTTTTTTTTTACATTGTGAATTAAATATGCTAGTGTCCAGTAGAATTGACACATGAGACAATGATGTTCTCGCTTGATTATATTGTTTAATTTAATTTTAGTTTTGGACACTTGGAGACCTTATACATCTCTAAGTACATATTTATTTATTTGATTTTTATTTTTGATTATACATACTTACCTATATTTTTAATGTTTCTGACACTTGGAGACCTTTACATCTCTAAGTCAACTTAGGCTAGTAATTATGTGAAGCTATATTACTGTCTTTTTATGTAACATATGAGCACAAAATGCCGTGTCTTACAGCTACATGTTATTACTATTTTAATATTAATATAGGTTGAGGGAGGCGATGGCTGAGATACGCGTCATACTCGTGAACGGGTGCTGTTTGTGGAGACTGGTCTGTTAAGCTAACACGAGCTATTATACTTAGTAACTTTTATTAATTAATTACAGTGAGACGCCTCATTCTGTTCTCGTATGTTTCTTTTCTTTTAATGAATGTATTAATTATACAGGATATTGACTCTTGGAGACCTTATACATCTCTAAGGATAACTTGATAAACTATATAATCTTATAGTTCTGACACCTAGAGACATTTACACCTCTAAATATTATAGATTTTTTTTGTGTGTGTTTTTTTATCTGTATTTTGTATGTAATTCGACATTAAGAGACCATATACATCTCTTAGTAATTGTAATACGTTAGATTGAATTGTTAGTTTTATTTTATAAAATTGTTGACGGGCGATAAGGCATATTGGACTCGTTGCCAGACATTGTGAGCGTAGTAGGCGAGCAAGACGAAAGACTAAATTAATTACTTAATCATTTATAATATAATCAATAACACTAATATTTCGAAACGTGATACTGTTCCTGGCCTGATACGTCCGACCGCCAAGCGATAAATGACAATAATGACCACCCTCCGGTCGGGTGACACTGGTTTTATACCTGCTACCCTACCACCGACCGGTTGTGCAGGTGCACGAACGTCAGGCCAGACTCAGTAGAAGCGCGCCAACGCAGCGCTTGCGTTTCGTAGTCAATTGATGCCCCGTACCAATGACTTGCTGACACGGCCATCCTGTGAGACACACGTCCCTGTGTGTTAACCTGTAACAAATTTAGCGCACAGGATCATATAGCTCGGTCACTCCTGACCCACCATATGGGTCACAAATGAAACTTCCTTAAAACTGATCATTAAGTTTAATTCACAAAATCAACGATACATTACATTCGTTATTATTGATCGACATACAAAACGTCACAGCAACGTTTACTACGCATTTAATCCTTTAATTAATTTAATTGAAAATCTTAAATATTATCGTACACCACAGCTTAGTTCTCAGAGCTTTACTGATTACTAATACACAACTTTAAATGCGGATATGCCCGACTAGCAACTATGATTAAGCTCTACATGTGATATGGCTATACATAGCCCGGCAACTAACAGTTGCACTCACTTAATGCGCGTCCCTTGCGGACCGCCGAGTCCTTCCCTAGACTCCAAGGTTTCTCAAGAAACCCGACCAGTCCGCCAGAGTTGACGGCCCACCGCGTACTCACGGACTACTTACTGCGAACAGCAAGTCGATACCGATTTCTACCGAGCTACGGCTACACGTCAACCTCTGGTACGGTCTCCATCACTATGTAAACTTAATCAGATTCATTATTATCTGAACCAACTTCTAAATCTACTTCAATTTCGTCAGTTAAGCTCTGATCTGGCATCTTTCTTAACCGATCGTGTGCGTATTTGTATGTACGTCTTGAATTTAATGATTTCAGGTTATAGCGATCGCCATCTAATACCTCTGTAACCTGAAATGGACCTTTATACTTAGGGTCTAGCTTAGTTTGGTTTCGCTCTTCATTCTTAAGTAAAACAAAGTCTCCAACTGAAAATTTATTGAGTTTTGCCTTTGTACGATCAAATCTTTGTTTTTCGTAAGATGCTGATCTTTCAATACTATGAGCTGTCTCGTCCCTAATTCTATCGAGATCTACTTCGGTATCTTCGTCCTCACAAGTCATCATAGCTACTGGACGTGCTACCTTGCCAATGAAAAGCTCTAATGGGCTTGCTTTCGTCGTCCGATTAAAGGTGCAATTAATCGCGAGTTGAACTTCCCCTAATGCATCTTGCCAAGATCTGTTATCACTCGTTTCAACAGCTGTTAACATCGATTTCAAAACGGACATAATCCGTTCCACCTGACCGTTTGCTCGGGAAGAACCTGTCGCTATTAGATGCAGGTTTATATTACTAGAATCACAAAAATCCTTGAATTCTTTGCTTGCAAAGCAACGACCTTGATCGGCAATAATACGCGTAGGTGCCCCAAATAATGCTACGCTTTTCTTAACGGCATTGATGCTATTCTTGCTATCAATGTTTTTGCTATGAAACAAGAGGACATATTTTGTAAACGCGTCAATCAAAACGAACACGTACTCCTTAGTATCATTTTTACCATTTAATCTACCGGTAGCATCTATATGTATCGTATGCCATGGCGTGGGCACCTTTGGGATTGGGTGCAGTTGAGCTTGAATTTTTCCCGATTGTGATTTTGAAACCTTACAAGTAATACAACTCTCAATAAATTTCTTAACAAACCGTGACATTCCATCGAACCAATAGTAATTGTAAAGCTTTTCTAAAGTTTTGTCATAACCAAGATGGACAAGAGACTCGTGGATATTACTGACTACTGACCATTTGAGAGATTTAGGGAGGATCGGTAAGCACTTCGTCCTGCCGTTGCGCTGAATTTTACGATAAAGTATGCCAGCCCGAATCTCGTAGGTATTCGCAACCTCTGTATTAATTTGACCAGTATTCAAGTCTGAAATAATCTTACAGATCTCGCTATCTCGTTTCTGCTCTGCAAGAAGCCAATTACCCGACAGTTCTGTGATATTAATACGTTTTGGCTCTACTTTATTGAACTCTTTCCTGACATTCTCATCTGGCACTACTTGGGAAACGTTGGGGTTTTCTATATCAGGTTGTGCTAATGGTAATAGGTTTCGAGAGAAGAAGTCTACGTGTGCCATTTCTTTGCCTTTGTTATAGACTACATTAAAATCAAAACATTGTAAATATGCCCACCACCTGTGGACTCGCGGCGTCAAGTCAATCTTTTTACTAGAGCACTTGAGAGCGTTGCAGTCTGTCACCACAGTGAACTCACGACCATGCAAGTACTGCCTGAAATATTTCACTGCGTTGACAACCGCCAAAGTCTCAAGCTCGTAACTATGATACCGCGACTCCGCAGGACTGGTTCGTTTACTATAATATGCGACAACGCGTCGTTTTCCTTCGATGATTTGAAATAGTATGGCACCATAGCCCTCCGAGCTCGCATCTGTATGCAATTCGATTGGATACTGAGGGTCAAAGATCATCAGAACCGGCTCTTTCGTTAAAATTGAGATGATTTCTTGGCGAATGTTTTCGTGACGCTCTTGCCATATAAAAGGAACTTTTGCTGACGTCAGTTTATAAAGTGGGCCCATGATATGGGAGAATTTAGGAACGAACTGTCGAAAGTAGGTTGCCAACCCAATGAATTGCCGCAACTGTGTTACGGTTGTCGGCGGAGCCAGAGATGACAACGCCTCGACCTTACGACGATTCGGCCTAATCTCTCCGCCCTTGACTTCATAGCCTAAAAACTCGAGTTCGGTTTTCAAAAACGAGCACTTTTTCAAGTTCAAAGAGAATCCGGCTTTAGTTAATTTGTCCAGGACTATATGCAGTCTTTCAAGTCCCTCTTCAACAGTTTTAGACATTATTAAAATATCATCTACGTAGACAATGACATATGTATTTACTAAGTCACCTAGTGCCTTCACTATTGCTCTCTGAAACACCGAAATCGAATTTTTCAGCCCGAATGGCATTGTTAGGTACTCGTATTGACCGTCTGCGGTTACGAAAGCAGAACGTTGAATGGACTCTTCAGAATTGATTGGAATAAGATGAAAACCGGAAGCACAATCTAATTTCGTGAAGAACTGCGCCCCGTGCAAACGCGAGATTTGGTCAGAAATGAGCGGTAACGGATACCGGTCAGACACCGTATTTCTATTTAGCTCTCTATAATCTACGACCATCCTGTAAGATCCATCACGCTTCTTAACCAAAAGAGCTGGACTCGCAAAAGGCGAACTACTGGGACGAATTATATTTGCACGTAACAACTCATCTACTCGCTCGCGCATTACTGTTCTTTCTTCCGGACTAAGACGATAAGGTCGCCTCTGCACAGTTAAATTGGGATCAATTAAACGAATCTCAAGCTCTCCCGTCGTTACTCGCGTCTTAGGCATACCGGTTATGAAAAACTCCGAATAACGATTTAAAACGTCAACAAGTTCAGATTTCTGCTCCTTGGGAACGTCTGTGTCTACAATAGTGAAATCATTAACTAATTGTCGATTAGTCACCAAGGCATCACTACTTGTATTGATCGAATTTGACGAGAGTAGCTCAGAATGATCAGCATTTACTTTGAAAACGTTGAACTGTTTTTCAGTCTGAAGAACACCAAAACCTTGACGTAAAATCTCACGTCCTATCAGGATATCACTACGTAAATAATCGTCAGGCAAAACGTGCAATAAAATTTCAATAAGATGGTTGTTAATTTCAACAACACATACAATCTGCTCGGTACTTAAAACACTTGATTTAGTAATACCCTTTATACTAACAACATTGTGCTCACGCTTTCCACTAAATTTAAAAGCTATACTTTCTTTTACTACTGAGCACTCTGCACCAGAATCATAATGGAAAGTAAAACACTGACCTTGATGTTTCGCAGTCCCTGCTGGTGGATCCACTTCGCAAATGTCCACTCGACGCTCCCTGACAGTAGTCGCCTCCGCGCCTCCTCCACTGGTGCAGCGGCTTGCGATGTGACCTGTTGTTCCACATTTGAAGCAGACAATAGCGCTTGATGTGGTTTGTTGTTGATGATTAGGCTTCGTAATCGTAGTATCTTGTTGTGACTTCACCGGTTTTGCTTTTCCATCTTTTTTACGAAGTAGACAATCTTTTTGTTTGTGTCCATTTTTCCCGCAATGATAGCATTTGATCGTAGGCGCAATCTTCATTCGTTTGTAGTCTGTCCCTTTTTGATCTCCAACCGCATTAAATTTACGTTTCAAGTAGGTAAACGCCTGTAGCTCTTGTTGCAACTTCTGACGAGTATTTATTTCAGTCGTAAATGCCAATCGTTGCAATCGCGTATCAAATTGAGCAAGGTGTGCAAGTGTTTGTGACACAGCGATTTGTTCAATTGTGGCCTTTTTCCAACGATTAAGCAGTGACGTCATCACTCGACTTCCGTAGGCCGCTAAGGTCTCGTTTTCTTTAGGCTTGTCCGAGTTTAAGTTTATGAGGGTAGCCGCAGGTGTTTCAGCACTTACAAATCTGTCCATAAACAATTCTTTAAATTGTGGCCAGGTCATACCTGCATAAGATATTTGAGATAACCATGCCGAAGCCACTCCCTTCAAGGCTTTACTGATGACAACAATCAACTGTCCTCCTTCCAAAGGGTTGTCTGTTAAACACAAATCGGCCGTAGCACACCACGACCGTGCGTCCACATCGGTCTTGTCGGGATCAAACTCCGGGAGATTCATATGTTTTCCGGACTGTTGAGGTTTATGAAGAGCTTCGATTAACGCCTTCATGTTTGAATTTTGCATTTCGAATAAAAGCCGCCAATTTTGGTCCTGACTACCACTTTGTTCACTTTGTGTTCCATCTTCACATTCGTCGGCCCGCTCGAATCCCACTTCTGATGACGGGCGATAAGGCATATTGGACTCGTTGCCAGACATTGTGAGCGTAGTAGGCGAGCAAGACGAAAGACTAAATTAATTACTTAATCATTTATGATATAATCAATAACACTAATATTTCGAAACGTGATACTGTTCCTGGCCTGATACGTCCGACCGCCAAGCGATAAATGACAATAATGACCACCCTCCGGTCGGGTGACACTGGTTTTATACCTGCTACCCTACCACCGACCGGTTGTGCAGGTGCACGAACGTCAGGCCAGACTCAGTAGAAGCGCGCCAACGCAGCGCTTGCGTTTCGTAGTCAATTGATGCCCCGTACCAATGACTTGCTGACATTGATGTTATTATTTTTGCTTTTATGTAAATTCAATGTTGACGTGTAAAAGTGCCCTTGTGGCCTATTTGCTGAATAAATGTTGATGTTTGATGTTTGATGTTTGTACTTTCGGCAAGTTCCGCCGTGGCAGACTATCGAATTCGGACTTAGCATCACTTTTATGGTTTCCCATTGTGTATTTCATCGTGGTATCAAGTCGGTTAGAAAATTTGCGGCCGGCTCTTCTACTATTGCGCATGTGTGCGCCTGAAGCTTCTATGTTTGCGTTGGCCTCCGGGAAAAAGTTGCGAGTAATAAAAATAAAAACATTTTTCTACAGCAACATTGCTCCCAACTCTGATTTAAATTATCACGAATTTTATACATAATTAATCATAAAACGGGACTTAAAACTTAATTACACGCGATTAAGTTTTATAATGAATATTTGCTTCCAACTGTCTTTATCAATATTCATAAAATATATGGAGGGTAGATACGTCGGGTGTCATTCTGAATCCCTAACAACGTTTGTCCTAAAGTCACTTGCTCTAACTGGTTTGTCCTAATGGGCACATGCCCTAACGATCAATTGTCATAACGATTATTTTCCATAATGTAATGGTTAGCCTAAGAATCATTTGACCTAAGCATTTATACCATAACTATCAAGATCCCTAAAGTTTTTTACCATATTTTCGAAATCCCTAACAATGTTTGGCATAAAATAACATGCTCTAACTGTTTTGACCTAATGGCTATTGCCCTAATGATCTATTATCATAACAGTTACTTTTCCTATTGATGAATTATCATAACAATTACTTTCCATAATGAATGGTAATGAACTGTTGCCACAAAAGTGGGTTAGGTTAGGTTAGTACTGTGACCCTCGAAAAAACGAACTGCTGCCACAAAAGTGGGTTAGGTTAGGTTAGAACTGTGACCCTCAAAAAAACGAACTGCTGCCACAAAAGTGGGTTAGGTTAGGTTAGAACTGTGACCCTCAAAAAAACGAACTGCTGCCATAAAAGTGGGTTAGGTTAGGTTAGAACTGTGACCCTCGAAAAAACGAACTGCTGTCACAAAAGTGGGTTAGGTTAGGTTAGAACTGCGATCCTCGCAAAAATGAAGTGCTGCCATTGGTTAGGTTAGGAGGGAAATTTAAATTAGGACATACGAGTATTAGGTCAAGAAACGATAGGCTAAGTAATATTAGGTAACATGATGGTTAGGATATACAATATTTAGGCCTAACAATAATTAGGCAAAAAAAGAATTATGCTACATAACATTAGGATAAATACCCAATATGGAAAGTGCCATTAGGGAAAAACATATTAGGACAAAAAAAAATCGGCCAGTCGATAATAGGGAAACCAAAATTAGGGTATACGAGTGTTAGGACAACTGATCATTATGACAAACAATATTAGGGAATGCAAAGATAGGAGAAAAGACTTTAGGGATTCAGATATAGATCCGGTACGTCTACCCACCATAATAAAAAAATATATTTGTCAATGACTCTGTCCAACTGCTGTGGTTAAAGTTCATAACGAATTTTATTTATTAAATCTTTAAATAATAAATACAACGTAGCGGTGTTGGAAATTATATTCTCAACTATGGCAACACCGAATGTCATTCTGTCCTGATGTCCTCTTTCCTTGATGGCTATCTCTATGGCCGCTGTGTTTGCTATCCTCGTATTTTAAATTATATTCTTATTAATAGTTAATTAGTTATCGTGTGTCGTGTAACCCGCCTGACAAATATGAACGTATGGTATTCTGAGAAATACACATTGCTTCATCTGCAGAGACGTGAGTGTTTTATTTCCACGCCAACTCCTTACCGCCATTAACACGCCGTATTCCACTGCACAGGCCCCGATCTTTACTACAAGCGGTACAACCACTTAAGACTGTAAGTCTGTACCTACATAAATTACAGCAATGCACATAGAAAATGTGCTAAATGCGGAGCAACGGCTGTTGAAGCAGCCAGAGTGAAATTTATACAGCTTTAGTGGGTTCAGAAGGAACCGAGTCATAACGCATCTGGAAAGCGTATTAATTAACCGTGAAGAAATGTATGAATGAATACAAGTTACAAATCTGTGTAAAATGCCGTGTGTAAAGTGTAGTGTATCTGTGTGTAAAGTGTAACAGGTAGGCATGCCTAATGTTATTTGTATAATACTGAAAACTTTGTGAATGCGCTTTATAATGTCTATTTTTATTAAGTTGTCAGGGTTTAATTTTCAGTGTATATTTCTATATGTAAAACATAATACAATGTTATAAACATAAATATGCCTTTTATTTAAATCAATAGATAATACCACAAACAAGGGGTAATATTTGCATCTTTCATATATTTCGTGATATGAAGATAACAAATATGTTTATCAACATAATTACTATATACCTATAATACCAATACCCGCCAGGCTAAACCGGTTGTCAACTTTAGTTCCATTGGTACACATCGAGGGCGCCAGTAGTATAAACGTATAAACGGTTGGGGGACATTTTTTTGTATGGAGTTACCGTTCTTCTCCTAGTGAGTATTATATTCTTTGACGCCAACGCTCAACCACAAAATAGATAAGTACCGAAGTCAATCACATGTATGTACTTTACTTTTCATACCTACGCTCGGCGGTCGCTCTAGGGTTGCGATTGTTGCGAACTATGACTTATGCACAAAAAACTATCGTGGTAGTGGCACTCGTATCTATCATATCGTATCTCGTATTTAGTTGTTTGATTTATTGTTGAGGATGAAACGGGAAGAATGGAAATATAAATTAATAATAACATTAATAACTCAAATAGGTATTTTGATTTTAATGTCATTGTTATATTACAAATTTGCCACAGAAAATATCTTGCGATGATTCCGAGATTAGCGAAAGACACGATTATTATATTTTTAAGTGTAATAAATTCACATTCTCATGTACAATGTAATAAATTTGCGTATGCGAATTTTTCTCTCTGAAACCACTGGTAGCTTAAAAAACGACAATTCACCGTTTAATGTTGAATTTAAATAACCGTCCACTGTACAGTTATAATAACTTTTTGTTTTGTTTCTCCATTATTGCACAAAAACGTTCACAGACGCGTGTCTCAAGCAGATGGCACTCGCGCTCGCACTGGTCTCAACTGGTCCGAGATATCGTGTCCGTGAGCAGTGTCTACGTGTGCGTTGCTCGAGCGCGCTTTGTATGTAGGTTGATTTCTGTACCTATCTGTTTTGTGGCTCAACGCCGAAAATCGAACAAAGCTCGATAAAAAAGCGCCGCGCTTAAAATTCGCCTTCGTGTGAATACATACATGGTTATCCATTTGCGTCATTCAAACGCTTTTTTAACGCGCGTTGAAAAAGCTGCCGTGCGAACGGGGCCTTAAAGTTTAATGTCATGACGTAAAATAAATGAATACAATGATTTAAATATATATACAGAAGAATCATTAATATTTATTGTATACAGGACATACAATAGATACAGGTAGGGTTGCCAGATTGAAAGGCGCTAATATCGGGAAACAATATCAATTTTTTCGGGATTTTGGGACTTAATTCGGGAAAAAAAAATACATTCATATTAAAGTGATTATATTAAAAACAACGAAATTTTACATTATTGGCACTAAGTCAGCTCGCTTGCTCGGCGAGAGTTCGGAACTTGAAATTATTGTTTTATAACGTGAAGCTGTTTTTCGGGACAAGTTTCCCTTTGTCGGGAATCGGGAACACATGCTAAAAATCGGGAGAATCCCGCCAAATCCCGACCATCTGGCAACCCTAGATACAGGAGTGTTCGGAGTGTTGGTACAGATGTGACAGACGTCAGACGAGAAGCCAGACCACCAGACGAGTCAATTTTTCGCAATCTGAATAAATTGTCCGATCAAATAAGGCCGCACAGACGTAGATTTGACGGATTTAGGCGGCCAAAAGTCGATTTTGCAAAAATCAACATATTGATAAAAAAATATCACGTGGGGGTAGCCTATAGACCCAGGTATATTGTGGTACCCTCCCCACTCCTTATCGTCAAACCTTAAGTAGCTAACACACTATCGCACCGCACCAAGGTCATTGTGGGACGCACCCATAAGTAAGAGGGAGAAAGGGATATCGCTTTCTCCCTTTTACTTATGGGTGCAACAGTGGGCACAACAGTCAGTCGAACTTTGACTATCGCTCAGAGCGCACGTTTCTGTTCTCGACGCTCCTAAAAGTTATATGTTTTCCAAAGTGTATATATTTTTTTTCTGGTATTTTCATAAAGTTTTATTGATGGAATCCAGTTATTCAGGGAAGAATTTATATATTTAAATCATTTTGGCTTATTTTTTTCACGTTTGTCATATATTTTTAGCCAGTTAAATATGACCTTTCACAAAATGTTGTTTTTTTCATAGATTTGGTTTTTCAAACTTCTTTTTAGGGTTCCGTACCCAAAGGGTAAAACGGGACCCTATTACTAAGACTTCGCTGTCCGTCCGTCCGTCCGTCCGTCTGTCACCAGGCTGTATCTCACGAACCGTGATAGCTAGACAGTTTAAATTTTCACAGATGATGTATTTCTGTTGCCGCTATAACAACAAATACTAAAAACAGAATAAAATAAAGATTTAAATGGGGCTCCCATACAACAAACGTGATTTTTGACCAAAGTTAAGCAACGTCGGTCAGTACTTGGATGGGTGACCGTTTTTTTTTGCCTTATGGTACGGAACCCTTCGTGCGCGAGTCCGACTCGCACTTGCCCGGTTTTTGTTGTACTTCAGGGTGCGTCTCTGTAGTGTATTGTATATATTTGAATAGAATGCTTATTCTTCTTTATGTTGTATACAAAATTAGCCGCAACTTTCGGACTTAGGCTTTCAAAGAAAATTCCTTTTCTTTTAAATTGATTAAAAATATAAAATCTTTTTACAGGTAGGTAAACCTAGCGCTTCGGGGAGAAAAGTTCTCACTCGAAAATATATTTTAGAGTAAAAACAAGAGCAAAATTTACATGTTTTTAATTTTTATTTATTGATAAAATTAATCTCATTTTGAACTAATATAAACCCTAAAATAATTTTGGCCGCCTAAATCGGTCAAATCTACGTCTGTGGGCCGTGCGGACGAAAACGCCAATTAGGCTCGCCGATTATGACCGATATTGCCGATAAAATGGAGTGCAGACGCAAAAACAGGTACCAATTTGTGACGTCAGTATTTTTATTTTGAGGCATTTTTTCAATTTAGAGGGCGCTAATATCACCATCCTGCCAGTTACTGACGCGAAGCTGAAGCAGATCCGCCGCCACACTGTCTTCCCAGCGATACCTGGGCCGACCCACTGGACGGCTACCAGTCGCAGTAACTGGCAGGAAGTTGCGCAGGATCGGGACAGGTGGCACGCTCTCGTTTCGGAGGCCAAGATTCTCTTTGGATCGCTGAGCCTTAATATCACCATAAATCTAAAATTGGTAACTAAATTGGAAATTGACGCCAATTTCATTTATGATCGGTCGATTTGATCACCCCGTTTGGAATCCTCTCCTAAGATACGTATCTTGTAAAATCCTTCTGTAAGATACGTATCGTGTAAAATCTTTTTATATTATATCCATCTTATACAAGATACTTTCAGCAAAGTTGGATGCACAGGAAGGTTTTCTCTAATGGTGGCAACACAAATCAAACAATCCTTTGTCATGCACAATTATTATTATATTCACATGTATATGGTATGATGTTATGATTACACAACGACTGTAAATTCAGAGTTGAAGATTAAATTAAAATTATTTAGGACGACACAGGTGACTTACAGCTAAGGGCCCCCCCACATCTGGCGTCTTTCGAGCGTCGGCGTCTACAATTCTATGGCCGCTGCTCGATGCAACGTCGACGCAGCGTCGACGCAACTGCGCAGCGACGTCTTTTTCCATAGCGCTGACCAGACGCCGACAGACGCCGACGCTCGAAAGACGCCAGATGTGGGGGGGGCCCTAAAGGCGGGATTGATATGAAAAAGAAAGAATCTATGGTCACCCAGCTTTTTATAAGGAAGGAGCATAGACAAGAATCGGATTTTTTTTCTAACAGTGAGTCATCAGGTGAACCCGTAATTGTGCTTTTCTTTTACACTTGTAGGCACAGTGAGTACAGCTGAAAGGTTTATGGTCTGTGTGAGTCATCAGGTGACTCTGTAACCCTCCTTTTCTTCTACACTTGTAGCTACAGTGACTACAACTAAAAGGCTTCTCGTCTGTGTGAGTCATCAGGTGTTTCTGTAACTCTCCTTTTCTTCTACACTTGTAGCTACAGTGACTACAACTGAAAGGCTTCTCGTCTGTGTGAGTCATCAGGTGTTTCTGTAACTCTCCTTTTCTTCTACACTTGTAGCTACAGTGACTACAACTGAAAGGCTTCTCGTCTGTGTGAGTCATCAGGTGTTTCTGTAAATCTCCTTTTCTTCTACACTTGTAGCTACAGTGACTACAACTGAAAGGCTTCTCGTCTGTGTGAGTCATCAGGTGACGCTGTAACTCTCTTTTTCTTTTACACTTGTAACCACAGTGACTACAACTGAAAGGCTTCTCGTCTGTGTGAGTCATCAGGTGTCTCTGTAGATCTGCTTTACTTCTACACTTGTAGCTACAGTGACTACAACTGAAGGGCTTCTCGTCTGTGTGGGTCATCAGGTGTTTCTGTAACTCTCCTTTTCTTCTACACTTGTAGCTACAGTGACTACAACTGAAAGGCTTCTCGTCTGTGTGAGTCATCAGGTGACGCTGTAACTCTCTTTTTCTTTTACACTTGTATCCACAGTGACTACAACTGAAAGACTTCTCGTTTGTGTGAGTAATCAGGTGTCTCTGTAGACCTACTTTACTTCTACACTTGTAGCTGCAGTGACTACAACTGAAGGGCTTCTCGTCTGTGTGAGTCATCAGGTGTTTCTGTAACCCTCCTTTTCTTCTACACTTGTAGCTACAGTGACTACAACTGAAAGGCTTCTCGTCTGTGTGAGTAATCAGGTGAGTCTGTAAGTTTCTTTTTCTTTTACACTTGTAGCTACAGTGACTACAACTGAAAGGCTTCTCGTCTGTGTGAGTAATCAGGTGTCTCTGTAGACCTACTTTACTTCTACACTTGTAGCTACAGTGACTACAACTGAAAGGCTTCTCGTCTGTGTGAGTAATCAGGTGAGTCTGTAAGTTTCTTTTTCTTTTACACTTGTAGCTACAGTGACTACAACTGAAAGGCTTCTCGTCTGTGTGAGTCATCAAGTGTTTCCGTAACTGTGCTTTACTTCTACACTTGTAGCCACAGTGACTACAACTGAAAGGCTTCTCGTCTGTGTGAGTCATCAGGTGACTCTGTAACTCTCCTTTACTTCTACACTTGTAGCTACAGTGACTACAACTGAATGGCTTCTCGTCTGTGTGAGTAATCAGGTGAGTCTGTAAGTCTCTTTTTCTTTTACACTTGTAGCTACAGTGACTACAACTGAAAGGCTTCTCGTCTGTGTGAGTCATCAGGTGTGTCCGTAAGTGTGCCTTTGTTCTAGACTTGTGGTCACAGTGTATACACCTGAAAGGCTTATCGTCTGTATGAGTCGTCAAGTGAGTCCGTAAATTAGATTTTCTACTACTCTCGTAGCCACAGTACGTACACCTGAAAGGCTTTTCGCCTGTGTGTATAATCATGTAAGCCTTTTCATACAGTTTTTTGTCACCGTGTAGCATTTGATGTCGTTCTAAACCATAATCCCCTACGGTTGAATTATGTAAAGGCAAGTGAGTGTGTACGTGCTTCTTCAAAACCGACTTGCTCCTGAACCGTTTGCCGCAATGGTGACATTGAGAGATGGCGGTGGTGACATGGGGTGTGGGTGCGGGCTCGGTGGCGTGCAGCTTGTATGTGCGGCGCCCGACCCGGCAGGTGCGCCGCTCCGCGTCCACCAGCAGGCGCTCCAGCCTGACCGAGCACGAGCGGCGCCGACCCGACACCACCACAGAGGAGACAAGAGTGGGCACTGTAAGACGACAAAATAATACTCAAATATCCAAAATACCAACCTGATAAATATGTAACAGTGGCAGGGCGTTACATAAGTTTCTTTAATTTAACTAATAATTATCTTTCAAACTTCATTCTTGGCAATAGATGAGCTGGTGATCCATAACAATTGAGATGCTTCAAAACGTGTAAGAGATTTAAAGCATAGGAGTAAACTAGCTACCAAGTGAAACACACAATATTTACCACACCAACGCAAAGAAAACTCTAGCTATAAAACATCACAAACCGAAGTATCAATATGTACCATCTAAACATATTCTTATACATCAACATCACAACTAAACGGAAAATTCAGGTGAAGAACAATTACAAATTTCATTGAAGAAAAATAGAAAACATATTTACAGAATTTACTCTCTATTTACACTCTAGTGTTGGTGTGTGTGAGTGTGTTAATTATGGTAGTTTGAATGTGTGTGTCAGGAGGAGCTTTGCAGAGTAGTTCCGACAGTAGTTAAACAACAATCAACACACCTCTCACCACCGGGGCGCCTGTGGGGCGGTGCGGGCGCTCCGGCCCCAGCACGAGCTCGTCCTTGACCACATGCTCGTCGTACAGGCCGGCCAGCATGGCTGCGTCGCTCACGCCGCACCCGTCTGTGCTGTCCTCACACTCCTCCTTCACACGCGCCTCCTCATACATAAATCCGGCTTCCTCCTTAATAAGGGCTGAAACAAAGGGTTGTAATTACCATTAGAGTTGTAAGTCAGACAAATATATGGATGAATCAACATACACATAGGAAACACCCATAACTCAAGAACAAATATCTGTGTTCATCACAAAAATAGATTGCTCTTACAGGGATTCAAACCTAGGGCCTACAGCTTCTTAGGCAGCATGGTCATTACCCACTAGGCCAGACTATAGTTGTGTCAATCTCGAGAATGTTCTCTGTTTTTTATTGGAGAATGTACTCGTTCTCGAGAACAGCACAACTATAGGCCAGGCCAGTCGTCAAAGTTATAGTTAAATCTAGATATGGGCCGAATATTCGGTATTCGGTATATTTTTCGAATAGTTTGGTTCGAACTGCCGAATATTTACCGAATAAACAAATTCGAATATTCATATATTCGTATTCAGCAAAGCCCATATTCGGCCCATCCCTTATTTCTCATAGTTGACCGAAGCATTAGCGAAGGTCTCCGTGTTGATTATAGTTACATCCCACAACCGACCTGTTGGTGCGTGGCGCGCGCGCCGCTCCACTAGCACGGGGCCGAGCACGAGCTCATCTTTCACCGCGTGGTCTGTGTACAGCCCCGCCGCCGCGCTCACGCCGGCCGACTCGTCTTTTACACTCACATCTGAGTGCGATGGCTCAGCTTGTATGTATACACATTCGCGTTTGGACTCGTCCTTTACATACACATCATCCAGCGGCTCAATCTTCACAGACACTTCCAAGGACGTGGGCTCATATGTCATACACGCTTCCTCACAACGCTGAACCTCTACGCAAACATTCTCTGTACCCTGTAACGCTGAAGACTCCATCGAAATAGGATAATGTTTCAAAACCATATAGAATATACTAAAACAGGAATTAAAGCTACACTACAAAGAACACTGGCTGGAACACTACGTTTTATAATACTAGGAGATTATTTGAGAATACTATTCTTGTTAAAATAAACTCAATTTGCTAAATTTTCCGCAGAAAATAACTGCAAACAAAGAGCATACAACCATACAATAAAACCCAAAATGACAGCGACAGTGATTGTGTCAGTAGTGTCAGTTGAGTTTTTTTTTTAATAGCATCGCGCTCCTGGCGCATTAAGCCAGACGAGCAATGCGAGCAAAGCAGGGAGGCGGATTACAACGGGTAAGACGGAATTTTCGAAAAGGATCAGGATATAATAAGGTAAATTATAAACTTAAAGTTTAATGTCATGACGTAAAATAAATGAGTACAATGATTTAAATATAAATACAGAAGAATCATTAATATTTATTGTATACAGGAGTGTTGTTACAGATGTGACAGACGTGTCCAGCCAGACGAGTCAATTTTTCGCCAATCTGATTAAATTGTCCGAGCGAATAAGGCCGTACGAACCGCCAATCTGGCTAGCCGATTATGACCGATATTACCGATAAAATGGAGTGCGGATGCAAGAATAGGATCCAATTTTGGGACGCCAGTATTTTTATTTGGGGCATTTATTTTCAATTTAGAGGGCGCTAATATCACCATAAATCTAAAATTGGTGACTAAATTGGAAATTGACGCCAATTACATTTCTGATCAAATCGGTCGATTTGATCACCCCATCTGGAATCCACTCCTAAGATACGATACAAGATACGTATCTTGTATATCCATCTTATACAAGATACTTTTAGAAAAATTATCTTGTAACTTGTATTTATATAGATACTTTAGTTGGTATTTTAATATTTTATATATATTTTTTTTACCAAGATACTTATTATTTTTAAAACGCGCGCAGAGTGTTGTAACTAAACGCAGCTATATACGGGTATATAATATATATATATATATATATATATATATATATATATATATATATATAACTAAACAGGGATATATATTTACCTCATCATTACCTAAACTATTTAAAAGTCAGCTCCTGTTTTATCTTTTTATTCTTTTTCATCACACTTGCTCAGTAAATGTAGAATTGCACGCAGGTTTAGCGGGAGTTATAGAAAAAGCGTTCTCCCTAGGGAGTTATGAAGTTTCTAGTGCCATAATTAACCCTAGAGTAGTCGCGCCTCTCCATGTAACGCGAGTGCTCGCGTAGGGATCACTTTGCCGCCTATAAATTAACATGAGTTTTTGTTTTAATATAATAAGTAAATCATTTTGTAATAATTTTTATGGGATAAAATAAATCTAATACTGTTAGAAAAAATAACTTGTATCGTCATTTTATACTTTGTAGTAGATTTAAAAAAAAAATCATGAAATCTTAGGTAATAAGAAAAACCGGGCAAGTGCGAGCCGGACTCGCATACGAAGGGTTCCGTACCATAATTTAAAAAAAAAAACAAATAAAAGCAAAAAAAAAAAACGGTCACCCATCCAAGTACTGACCACTCCCGACGTTGCTTAACTTTGGTCAAGAATCACGTTTGTTGTATGGGAGCCCCATTTAATAGGTCAAGAAATGAATGCTCAAAAAACGTTGTAGAGGGAAATGCTAGGAACACAATTTTTGACTCCGTAACTTTGTTTGGACTAGTTAGGAGGTGAACATATCAAAAGTCCCCGACTGTAGCCCCGCTGCTGGGGGGTAGAGGGGGGTAAGAAGGTCGAATTTTTCGGTTTTTCATTGATATCTTGGAAACTTTGCGTCTTAGCGACATGACTACTCAGACAAACCGAAAGCTGATAAAATTAGTTACAAGTTTTATCCTGTCAAGTTTTTCGATATCATGAATAGTTTTTGAGATACCCGCTCTTGAAAGTTTATTTAGGGATTTTAATTTTATCTTGATATCTACGTCAGTGAAGCTGTTAGGCCATGTTTGGTATCATTTTCGTATAAATCGGGGGTGCTGAATTCATTTATGGTATCACATTGACACCATTCCGAAGTAAAACCAAAATTTAAAAATAAATATTTTTTTAAATCCCTCTTCACGCTTAAACCGCTGAACCAATTTCGTTGAAATTTGGTATAGAAATAGTTTAAATCTCGACACACGACATAGGATAGTTTTTGTAACCAAAAGCAACTTTTGAGCGTGTGAAAAGTGGGGTGGAAGTTTGTATGGGGAGTCAATAACCGCTGAACCGGTTTAGATGAAATTTAGGACGGAATACATCTGTGATTTAGATGAAAGTGATACCAAACATGACTTCAAACCTTACCTTGAGCAGTATTAACCTCAGGAATTCAGTTTCGTCGACGAAGTTGAATTCCCCCCATACTCCATTTCACAACTTTAAAGGATGATTATTGAGATAAAAAGTATCTTATGTATACCAAATTTTAATTAAATCGGTTGAGCGGTTTAAGCGTAAAGAGGAATTTAAAAAAAAAGGTATTTGTTTAAAGTTTATATGTTTTTTCTTAGGAATGGTGTCAATGTGATACCAAAACTGAATTCAGCACCCCCGATTTATACGAAAATGATACCAAACACGGTCTAGCAGCGTCACTAATATAGATATCAAGATAAAATTGAAAGCCCTAAATAAACTTTCAAGAGCGGATATCTCAAAAACTATTCAAGATATCGAAAAACTTGACTGAATAAAACTTGTAACAAATTTTATCAGCTTTTGGTTTGTCTTAGTAGTCATGTCGCTAAGACGCAAAATTTCCAAGATATAAGTGAAAAACCGAAAAATGAGACCTTCTTTCCCCCCTCTACCCCCCAGCACCGGGGCTACGGCCGGGGACTTTTGATATGTTCACCTCCTAACTAGTCCAAACAAAGTTACGTAGTCAAAAATTGTGTTCCTAGCATTTCCCTCTATAACTTCTTATTGCTTGGCCTATAAATCTTTATTTTATTTTACTTTTAGTATTTGTTGTTATAGCGGCAACAGAAATACATCATCTGTGAAAATTTCAACTGTCTAGCTATCACGGTTCGTGAGATACAGCCTGGTGACAGACGGACGGACGGACGGACGGACAGCGAAGTCTTAGTAATAGGTTCCCGTTTTACCCTTTGGGTACGGAACCCTAAAAAATATCGAATCGGGTGACGGCCTTTGCCTTAGCTTACATAAAAAAAAAAAAAATTTCTATTTTTAACAAAATTATACGTTTTAATTATCTCCTATATACATTTTAGCAAAACAGTCCTGGTACATGGGTATACATTATACGTTGCACAGTAACTTTGCACTTATATTGTGCTCTTTTTGGACCTTCTATTTTCCTTGTACGGGCATAGTGCACAATCATAATGTATATACTCCACCTGAGGGTGTATTTGGTGTTCAGATGACACAAAACAGGAGATTTGCTTCCCTAATTGTTTCTGTAAAGTATTTGCGTTAGTACTTTGGATTATATGTGGTATTAAACATAGCTCGAAGAATTTCTTACAAAAAGGTTCGTCACAATAACATGTGCGTAGTAATTTCAAAAAATAATAATAAATGAGAACGAATTAAATAATTTGTGACATTATCTATGAAAAGGGACCTTATTGTCGATGGCGCTTACGCCATTATTAACGATGCTCCGTCATAAATACAATGCCGCGCGACGCTGTGCGGCGTAAGCGCCATCTACAATAAGGTCCCTTTTCAGAGATAATGCCCCATTTTATCTATTATTTTTACTTTGTTAATATTAAAACAATATTAAACTTAAGCTTAGAATAAATTTAAAAGTGGAAAAATTACTGTCTTGGGTGAGACTTGAACTCATGACCCCTGGATCGATACTCCAGTGCTCTGCAATTTAAAAGTGGAAAAATTACATCTGAGCACTGGCCGCGTAGCCAAGATGCCGATCGCTTACGCTCCGTAGCGATCGAAACGCAACTGTCACTGTCGCACTTATATGGAAGAGTGATAGAGAGACATAATGCTTTTCGTAGTCGAAGCGATAGCGATTGTAACCTTGGCTAGGCCGGCTGGATCATCTGCTCAGATGGCAGAGCACTGGAGTATCGATCCAGGGGTCGTGAGTTCAAGTCTCACCCAAGACAGTAATTTTTCCACTTTTAAATTTATTCTAAGCTTAATAGCATCGTTCGCAGACGTTTCTGCTTGTAAAAATTAAAATATTAAACTTAATAAAAACTATTAATATTTTGACCGAAGAACAAAAACGGACCCCAAATTTTACTTACGTGAGTAGTCGCGCGGTGAGCAATTTGCCGCCATGTGCAACACAGTGGCAGCAATATTTGCTTCCTGCAGTCACCCACGCACGGCATTTCTCCAAATTTGGAACATAGAGAGCTAAAGAACAGGGGGGCAGCTACTAGTAATCACGGTTTTTTCGCCGAGGGCGGCAAAATGCTCATAGCGCGAGCACTCTAGGGTTAACAGTTTTTTGTCGTTATACTTAATTTTTGTATCGCAAGTGTGATGAAAAAGATTGTGTGTAACTCGGGGCGTAATTATATTGCAAACTCAAGTCTATACTCGTTTGCAATATTCAATTCAACTTACGCCCCATGTTGCACAGTGTACTATATTTTTATAGAGGGTTTTTACAAATGCGACCCACGACCCTCATAGTGGCTCCCTAATTAATCTATAAATAATAATAATAATAAATAATATCATATTGTGCGCTCGGGGATGGTATCTGCCATGTGTATCCCTTGCTTTTAAAGTAAACTGTCTTAAAGGGCCTCTGCGCTGTTGGCTTCGGCCCCACGCACGCCTCCCAAAGGTCCGGGACCCCATGGTCCCGAGATATGGAAAGGACAAACAAATAATAAATAATATCCTTAACCATATTATAAAGAAGCCCAGCCTCTTCAGAGGCTGGACATGCCAGGATGCTATTGACTTTGCCGAGATCATAGCAATTAGCCCCCTGACATTAAGCAAATAATAGCATTAAGCTATTTAAAGGAATGTGACCAGATCGCAATCTAAGAGCAACAATTAAATCAGAAAGAGAACCATGGAGCACAAGGAAGAGTGGGTTGGATCGTTTTATAGCATATACCCTTAGAGCGAGATCTTTCATCAAAATATTCGGTCCACATGTCAATGCACATATTTTTGACCTTGTGCAGAACGTCAGAGAACCAAGGGACATTATGGTAATTAACACTCATTTCGGATGCTTCCCTAGCTAGTCTTAAATACTTGTGTCACGTCATTGAAAGGGAACGGAGTGCGTTGTCAAACCGTGCCAATATGATAGCCCGCAGGTTTGCCAGCTGCTCGAAAAACGTGAAAGTCACACTGTCCCGTGCATGTTGCACAATTTGCTACGCGTGCAGCCTGTGTGCACTGCAGAAAAACATGTATTTACTATAGATATGTGTCCAAAGAAACAGCAACAGTTGTAACTATTTTAATTCTGTGAGTTTTAACGTCACCCGCTCGCAGTGCCTCTGGCTGCCGCCATCGTGGACGTCATTTCATACGTTCGAACCCAGACCACGCGTGTATTACCTGGCTTAATACATTCTTTAATATACCACGTCAGCTCGAATAACCTCCTTTGAAGAGCGTTTCTTTTATTTTTTGCCATTTTTATATATTGTGACCTTTTTTGCCACTGGTTTGTTATTTCTAGCCAGGATCGCGAGCCCTGTTCATCCTTGTAGAAGAAAAAAAAGTGTCCTAAAATTACCATACATTTATCAAACTTTCCTTTTTGTTACCGCTATATAAAGTATATATGGGGAAATGGTAACACAATAGGAAAAAATCTCTGCGAGATATTGTATCCCATTAGGATCGAAAGAGCTCGTGATTCTGAGTAGAAAAACACAGAAGTGGCAAAAAAGGTCGCAATATATAAAAATGGCAAAAAAATCAACAAAGGGACGAAACGCTCTGAAATAGGGTAATTTCAGGATGGATGCCCCAGTGGGATAGATGCCTCGATATTAATTTCTTCTAGTAGCAGGTCTGTGCGACACAGATAAGAACAGGCGGATCAATATTCGAACTTCTTTATGCTAAGCGTCCTTTCTTTATATCAGAGTGTATCTTTTGGTGAGTGCTTAAATGAGCTTTACTACATACTAGATTCCTTTATATATTTATTTATCTATGTTAAGGAGAACCAACAGCTTTAAACTTACAATAGACAACAAGGTTGAAACTGAAACCCAACTACAGGAACTCATTTGGTTACAAAGTATTCTTAATTAAACAGATACATACTAGCACTAATACGCACAAAAAGAGAGAAAATAGCGTAAATGAAATTGGAAACCTTAGAATAGATCCTAAGTTTCGGACCACTTCGTTCATTAGCACCTAGAATAACTGAGATGTCAGAGTTCAAAACATGAAAACAAAAAAAAATATTTTTTTACAGATTGAAATGCAGTTAAAGAATATTTAATGTAAAGGCGCCAACACACTAAGTTGATAAATTCAATGCATTTAATGGCTGAATGAAAACAAAATGTAAGAATGATGACGCTGTAAATCTGTTTTTCTTCTACACTTGTACCTACAGTGACTACAACTGAAAGGCTTCTCGTCTGTGTGCAGTGGCGGATTTGCAGTCTTTGCCGCCCTAGGCCCCAAGCCTTGTTGCCGCCCCTTTCTCAGCATCAGCACCCATCATGTTGACTACATTTAGATCAGGCAACGAAAAGATATATTATAGAGGGAAATGCTTGGGACACATTTTTTACTTGGTAACTTTCTTGGACTCGTTAGGAGATGAACATATCAAAAGTAGAGGGGTTTGGTTTGAAGGTCACATTTTTCGGTTTTTCGCTTATCTCAGAAACTATACGTCCTTATACATGATCATAGGTACGAAAATACTTATTCATTTTAAATGACAGTTTTACCAATAACATTGACTTTTTATGTACCTACAAAAACATTCAAAAAATCTAAAAAAGAAATATAAGTAAAACATTGTTTTGCCTATTTTCTTGAATAACTGCTGAACTATTTATCCTAAAATTATTAAAAAAAAATTGAGATTCTTACAATGAGCTCTTTGATTTGATATGCAACACGATATAGTTTGAAAAACTTTATTTTTAAATTTTCTCATTTACCCCCCAAAATTGGCCTCCATATTTAAAATTCATTTATTTACGTTACACGTCCATCTTTGGGTCACCAACTTACATAATATGTGTGCCATATTTCAACTTAATTGGTCCAGCAGTTTCGGAGAAAATATGCTGTGACAGACGGACAGCCAGACGCACGAGTAGAAGGGTTCCGTTTTTTCCTTTTGAGGTACGGAACCCTACGGGGAACAAGGCGCGAAGGCGTCAACAATATGTGAAATCGACACCACACTCGCGTTCGCGGCTTCGCGCCGCGATTCGCGCACAAGTGTGGAGGGCCCTCCAGATATCGTAAAAATTGTAGCTTGTAGCAAATTTAACCAACTTTCATTTTGTATAATGATCATGTCATTAGAACGCATAGTTTCCGAGATATAAACGAAAAACTGAAAAATGTGACCTTCAAACCTCTCTCTTCCCCCGGCTCAAGGGCTACTGCCGGGGACTTTTGATATGTTCACCTCCTTGATACCTAGTCCAATTAAAGTTAGGTACAAAGTCAAAAATTGAGTTTCAAGCATTTCCCTCTATAGGTACCTTTTTTTGAGAATTCGTTGCCTGGCCTAATTTTGAGTTATTTTTTGTTATCATCAGCGAATTTTTTGTCACAATTTGCCGCCCCTAATATCTCGCCGCCCTAGGCCCGGGCCTACTGTGCCTTATGGGAAATCCGCCACTGTCTGTGTGAGTCATCAGGTGAGTCTGTAAATCTCTTTTTCTTTTACACTTGTACCTACAGTGACTACAACTGAAAGGCTTCTCGTCTGTGTGAGTCCTCAGGTGAGTCTGTAAATCTCTTTTATTTCTATACCTGTAGCTACAGTAACTACAACTGAAAGGCTTCTCGTCTGTGTGAGTCATCAGATGAGACCATAACTGTCCTTTTCGTTTACACTTGTAGCTACAGTGACTACAACTGAAAGGCTTCTCGTCTGTGTGAGTCACCAGGTGTTGCTGTAAATCTCTTTTACTTTTACCCTTGTAGCCACAGTGACTACAACTGAAAGGCTTCTCGTCTGTGTGAGTCATCAGGTGACGCTGTAAATCTGTTTTTCTTCTACACTTGTAGGTACAGTGACTACAACTGAAAGGCTTCTCGCCTGTGTGAGTCATCAGGTGACGCTGTAAATCTGCTTTACTTCTACACTTGTAGCTACATTGACTACAACTGAAAGGCTTCTCGTCTGTGTGAGTCATCAGGTGAGTCTGTAAATCTCTTTTATTTCTACACCTGTAGCTACAGTAACTACAACTGAAAGGCTTCTCGTCTGTGTGAGTCATCAGATGAGACCATAACTGTCCTTTTCGTTTACACTTGTAGCTACAGTGACTACAACTGAAAGGCTTCTCGTCTGTGTGAGTTACCAGGTGTTGCTGTAAATTTGCTTTACATATACACTTGTAGCTACAGTGACTACAACTGAAAGGCTTCTCGTCTGTGTGAGTCATCAGGTGTTTCCGTAACTGTCCTTTTCTTCTACACTTGTAGCTACAGTGACTACAACTGAAAGGCTTCTCGTCTGTGTGAGTCATCAGGTGAGTCTGTAAATCTGTTTTTCTTTTACACTTGTACCTACAGTGACTACAACTGAAAGGCTTCTCGTCTGTGTGAGTTATCAGGTGACGCTGTAAATCTTCTTTACTTCTACACCTGTAGCTACAGTGACTACAACTGAAAGGCTTCTCGTCTGTGTGAGTCATCAGGTGTTTCCGTAATCGTGCTTTTCTTTTGCACTTGTAGGCACAGTATGTACACCGGAAAGGCTTCTCGTCTGTGTGAGTCATCAGGTGAGACCGTAACTGTCCTTTTCTTTTACACTTGTAGCCACAGTATGTACACCGGAAAGGCTTTTCGCCTGAGCATATAATCATGTGAGTTTTTTTATACAGTTTTTTGCCACCTTGTAGCATTTGATGTCGTTCTAAACCATAATCACCTACGGTTGAATTATGTAAAGGCGAGTGAGTGTGTACGTGCTTCTTCAAAACCGACTTGCTCCTGAACCGTTTGCCGCAATGGTGACATTGATAGACGGTGGTGGTGACATGGGGTGTGGGTGCGGGCTCGGTGGCGTGCAGCTTGTATGTGCGGCGCCCGACCCGGCAGGTGCGCCGCTCCGCGTCCACCAGCAGGCGCTCCAGCCTGACCGAGCACGAGCGGCGCCGACTCGACACCACAGCAGAGGAGACAAGAGTGGACGCTGTAAGACGACAAAATAATATTCAAATATCCAAAATACCAACCTGATAAATATGTAACAGTGGCAGGGCGTTACATAAGTTTCTTTAATTTAACTAATAATTATCATTCATACTTAATTCTTGACAATAGATGCTGGTGATACATAACGATTGAGATGCTTCAAAACGAGCACGAGTTAAAAGCATGGGGGTAAACTAGCTACCAAGTGAAACACACAACATTGACCACAACCAACGTGAAGAAAATTCTAGCTATAAAACATCACAAACCGAATCCAAATTAATCATTACTTTAAACTTTAATGGCAGGGTGAACTTTCAATATTTAGCCAATGTGAGTACAGCAATTGAAAATTAGCATCTACGTGGCAAGCCATTCTAGAGGATAAAATTAAACTTTGCTATACGTCTGTTAAGAATAAAGTATATTTTGTTTTGGCTAGAACTATCAATATGTACCATCTAAACATATTCATATACATCAACTATACATCTAAAACGAAATTTTTAATTAATTCAGCTGGAGATTGATTACAAAAGTCATTGTAGAAAAATATAAAACATATTTATAGATTTTAGATTTAGATTTAATTTTTCATAATATAGCATTACATTATAAAATTTATAAATTGTTACAATATATCAATATACAATAATACATATTATTATATTTTGGAGCCAAATAAAACAGTAAATTAATTAATCACGGTTTATTCAGCGCTATACTACATGTGTCCGTTACATGACAGTACAAATCTCAGTGTTGCCACAGTAAATACTATAACAGGTTATCACACTCTCCACCTCCTTAAACTATAACCTACTTAAACTATCGGGCTAGGCTAGATCTTAACTTATATTATAACTAGCTGTTGCCCGCGACTTCGTCCGCGTGGACTCTTTCTTATCTTGAACATTTTATATCTTGAGTACCTATAATTTTCATCGATGCAAACTTTATAATACAAACTTTTAATATAATGTTAATGCCCTTTTACCAAGTTTGAAGTTCCTAGCTTGAAAGCTTGAAAAAAAATGTTTGATATTCATACAAACTTTCAACTCCTTTTGCACCACGTTAGGGGATGAATTTTTAAAAACGCCGAAATGAGTTTTCTTGTAATTTAATTTAATACCTTTTTGTAAAGTTCCTAGCTTAAAATAAAATTTGCACCCCAAGACTAACTTTCATCCCCCTTTTAACCCCCTTAGGGGTTAGAATTTCTAAAAACGGTGCAATTTTTTTTTGTAATCAGCTATTACGCCTTTCTAAGAAGTTTCAAAGCATTTGTAATGGATTCAAACTTTTAACCCCTTTTTAACCCTGTTAGAGGATGAATTTTACAAAAAGCTGAAATCCTTTTTCCTGTCTTAATATCCCCAAATACAAAGATTCAAGTCCCGCGTTTGAAATAAAATTTGATGTCCATACAAACTTTCAACCCCTTTTTCACCACCTTAGGGGATGAAGTTTCAAAAACGCTGAAATTAGTTTTCTTGTATTTTAATTTAATACCTTTTTCCGAAGTTTCAAGTTCCTAGCTTAAAATAAAATTAGCACCCCAAGTCAAACTTTCATCCCCTTTTTAACCCTGTTAGGGGACGAATTTTACAAAACGCTGAAATTACTTATCCTGTCTTTTAATAACATCCCCAAATACAAAGATTCAAGTCCCGCGTTCGAAAAAAAATTTGATATCCATACAAACTTTCAACCGTTTTTTCACCACCTTAGGGGATGAATTTTCAAAAACGTAAAATGTAGTTTTCTTATATTTTAATTTAATACCTTTTTGCAAAGTTTCAAGTTCCTAGCTTAAAATAAAATTTGCACCCCAAGACGAACTTTCATCCCCTTTTTAACCCCCTTAAGGGTTGAATTTCCAAAAACGTTGCAATTAATTTTTTTTGTTATCAGCTATTGCGCCTTTCTAAGAAGTTTCAAAGCATTTGTAGTGGATTCAAAGTTTCAACCCCTTTTTAACCCTGTTAGGGGATGAATTTAGCAAAACGCTGAAATTACTTTTCCTGTCTTTTAATAATATCTCCAAATAAAAAGATTCAAGTCCCGCGTTCGAAAAAAATTTTGATGTCCATACAAACTTTCAACCCCTTTTTCACCACCTTAGGGGATGAATTTTCAAAAACACTGAAATTAGTTTTCTTGTATTTTAATAATATATCTTTCTACGAAGTTTCAAACTCCTAGCTTAAAATAAAACTTGAACCCCATACAAACTTTCATCCCCTTTTTAACCCCTTCAGGGGTTGAATTTCTCAAAATCGCTTCTTATCTCTTGTACACTTTATAAATGTAATCTAGTGTACAAATTTCAACTTTCTATCTTTTGTAGTTTCGGCTCTGCGTTGATGAATCAGTCAGTCAGTCAGTCAGGACACTTGCATTTATATATAAAAATATAGATATATATATAAGACTCTATAAAGTTGTAAAAATTTTACATATAACAAAATAACAACACTTATTTAAGTTTATGCAATTGGTTAGCATGACGCTTCCATTTTGCTCCTTCCACTTCTACCATGAAAGTAGTGCCAGGCATCAAAACCTTAACTACGTGACCTTTTGACCACTCCTTCCCCCTTCTAAAATCCTTAACATTAACTAAGTCACCCTCAGATAAATCTAATATTCTGGCACCCTTAGCATACTTTAACTGTTTTTCCTGAGCCTCTACCAGATTTTGATATATGGGTGCAGGTCTTAATAGTGAAAACCTATTTCGCAATTCTCTACCCATCATCAACCGAGCTGGAGTTGCTCCACTGGTTTTGTGTGTGGTCGTGCGGTAATCAAACAAAAATATGCCTAAGGCATAGTTTTGCGATTTGCCGCTGTCTATGATTTTTTTCATATGTGATTTAAATGTCTCTACAAATCTTTCGGCCGCACCGTTAGTGGCCGGATAGTGAGGCGAAGTGAACGTATGCTTAACACCTGTAACTCTACAAAAGTCTTGAAATTCGTGACTTGTAAAAGCAGTCCCATTATCCGTTACTAAGTGAACGGGGAACCCATATCTTACATATAATTCTTTAAATTTAGTTATTGTTAAATTAGACCCAATATTAGCCATTTGAAATGTGTAGTGGGGAGTCAAGTGGGATAGGCTCACTTATAAAATGCTACAAGTACCCATGGACGGCCTTACGACATGGCGATTAGTGCCGCCATCAAATAAGCACACAGGGCCGAAGAGGAGACAATCCAAAAGGGCTTTTGACCAGACAAACCTCGAGCGGAGTTGAAACAACAGAAAGGTCGAGATACTGCGATGTGGAAAGCAAGGGGGAACTACCACATTAACATTCCCCAAAAAAAAGCAGCATGATGTACAACCTAAACAAAGTACGTTCAGACAGACGACCCCGTATGAGGTCCGAGTCCGGCAGATGTAGTGAGGAGGCTGCATCGGTCGTCAGTGGGCAAAATCCTTCCGAAGCAATGCGAACAGAGGCGAATGTCGGAGCCAGACGCAAGGCTGCCTCTGTCATCAACATACGAAACCCTTGCAAAATAGGGACGTGGAACGTTAGATCGCTTCTTAAACCAGGGCGTCTGGAAGAACTCCTCCATACAATAGATAAGAACCAGATAGACATTCTAGGAATTTGCGAACACAGATGGGAAGGTGACGGTGACTACTGGTATGATGACTACAGAATCATTGTTAGCGGATACAAAAAAGGAAAAAACGGAGTAGCTATAGTACTGAGCAAAGATATAGGAGGGAAAGTAATAAACACACTTCACATTAGCGACAGGTTACTGATGGTGGTATTAGATACAAAACCAACAACTGTACTAATACAAGTATATATGCCTACTTCAGCACACAAAGAAGAGGAAATCGAGGATATGTACGAACAATTAGACGAACTCCTACGGTCGGTAAAATCCGAACATAACCTGTATATTTTGGGCGACTTTAACGCAGTAGTGGGAGATATAAAAGAAGGAGACATTACGGGTAAATGGGGCCTGGGAAATAGAAGCGAAAGAGGAGAGAGGCTTATTAACTTCTGCAAACAATATGATCTGTATATAACCAACACCATGTTCGAAATGCCAAAACGTAGGAGATATACGTGGAAATGCCCGGAGACATAGCGAGATTTCAAATAGACTACATTATAGCTAGAACAAACAACAAAAAACACATACGCTCCAGCCACGCATATCCAGGCCCAAACATCGATAGCGATCACAACCTAGTATTAGCTAAATGCGAAATTGAATGGCCCAAAAGCCACAAGAAAAAGACCAAAAAGCTAAACAACGTAAATTTAGAAAGGCTAAAAAACCTAGAGTACAGGAAAGAATATAAAGAAACAACAGATCGGATATTACATGAATGGCCGACACCAGAAGGGACCTTGGAAGGTCAATGGAAAACTATTACCCAAACAATAGAGAAGTCCTCATCCGCTGTACTTGGAAAGACTAAAAGGGCACCCAGGAAAAAGTGGATCACTCAGGAAATTCTGGATTTAATACTACTACGAAATAAATATAGAGACTCTTCAACGGAGGAAGGGCAAAATCTGTATAGGAAGTATAAAAACAGAATCCAAACTCTATGTGTCCAGCAGAAAGAAAAGTGGTTAGACGCACAGTGTAGTAAAATAGATTTCTGTATGCAGAGAGGTTTTCTGGAAAGAGGTTATAATTTAGTAAAAACATTGCAAGGAAAGAAGAAAACAAAGAGCAAGGTCATAAGCAATAAAGAAGGCAAACTGCTATACGATAAAGAAGATGTAGTCGGCAGGTGGGTTGAATACATAGAAGAACTATACGAAGGAGCAAATCTTAACGGAGACATACTGGAGGAAGAAGATAAAGTCCCGGATGACTTCAAAGGCCCGAACATACTCTGGAGAGAATTCGAGAGGGCACTGGAAGCATTAGCAGATAAGAAAGCACCAGGAAAAGACAATGTGCCAGCAGAACTACTAAAATGTTGCGGCCCCGAAACTAAAAACTACCTTTACAAGCTAATATCAACCATTTATGACACAGGGCAGGTACCAGAAGAGTTCTCGACGAGCAAAACTATTACCATTCCTAAAAAAGGTAACGCGGTGGAATGTGGAAACTACCGAACGATTAGTCTGCTGTCACATGCTTCAAAAATTCTCCTAAAAATCATACAGAACAGACTTTACCCTAAAGTAGAAGAAAACCTTAGCGACAATCAGTTTGGATTTAGGAAAAACATAGGGACTCGGGAAGCCATATTAGCTTTACGCAACATTATCGAAAGACGCCTTGACCTTAACAAAAGCATGTACATCAGCTTCGTAGATCTAGAGAAGGCATTCGACAATGTCGAATGGAACCAACTCTTTGACCTCCTGAAACGCAAACACATAGATTGGAAGGACAGGAGAATAATTGTAGAACTGTACAAGAACCAACTGACAGAAGTGACAATAGATGATGTAACTAAAACTGCGACTATAAAGAAGGGAGTAAGGCAAGGTTGCAGTCTATCGCCATTGCTGTTCAACCTATATATAGAGGAAGCTATGCATGAAATTAAAGAGTGCACGAAAGGAATAAGTTTCAATGGAACAACTATGCACTGGATCAGATTTGCCGATGACATTGCTCTCAAGGCAGACACAGAAGAGACGCTCCAAGTAAATATACAAAAAATGGACGAAATTTTCCGAAAGTACAACCTGAAAATAAACGTTAAGAAAACAAAGGTTCTGGTGACAAGCAAAACCAATTCTCCCAGAGTAAACATCGCTCTCAACTCGGAAAGACTACAACAAGTAAACACATTTACTTATCTGGGAAGCATCATCGAAGAAAAAGGCAGAAGCGAGAAAGAAATAAGAACTAGGATAGCAATGGCAAAGAAAGCTTTTACTTCAAATAGACATATTTACAACAGCAAAATCCACATAAACATAAGGAAAAACTTAATCAAAACCTATATTTGGAGCACCACCCTCTACGGATGTGAAAGTTGGAACATCACAACACAAGACCGCCGTCGTCTAGAAGCATTCGAAATGTGGTGTTGGCGAAGGCTGCTCAAAATCAGCTGGACAGAAAAGCGCACCAACCTTGAAGTTCTAGAGAAGGCAAAAGAGAAAAGACAAATATTATTATTATTATTAATTCATTTATTCATATAAACAATTACAATGATACATATATACAATAAATGCGCCAAACTGGAGTAACCAGTTTGTTGGCGCGCCGCCCTCAACTCTTACTTAATATTAAGGTAAATGTTTACAATCGTGACTTATATACTATTGTTAGTAGAAAAGAAAGCATGCATTTTTTAACTATTTATATTGTTATTGGTATTTTAATATGTACATGATTGTGGAATGATTTTATAATTTTCTAGGTAAGTATGTATTTGAAATTATTACTTTTTAGGTAAGTATATTTCCAACATCTCCAGTTTTAACTTTCTTTTAAACGCTGCTTTTGTAATATTTTCATTTACAGACAGAAATCTAATGTTATTATAAATGCGAGGAGTTATATAGTGTAATGTTCTTTCCCCATAGTAATTACAACATTGTGGTTCGAGATATTGTGCACGCCTGTCAGCTCTTAACAACCTATCGTTTAGCCGTCTAGGCATTTTATGGTCGTTGCACCCATATTGGTCTACGGCCACAAGATACCTAAACTTTTCTTGAACAGGGAGGACCCCACACTTCCCATATAGCTGATCGTAGTCACCTTTACACTTATTCTTTTCTTTTCTACCTACAAGCATTTTTAAAAACCTTATTTGTAATGATTTAATCTTGCTTATATAGGTAGGAAAGGTCCTCCCGTACACACTTAGACCGTAGGTTATTAATGATTCTACTAGCGCATGGTAAACTACAAACAGTGTTTTTTTGCTGACTACGTTTTGAAGGTGGTAAAATTTCCCTATCAATATTCTAAGTTTATTACATAGATAGTAAATATGATTTTTCCAGCTAAAATTGTCATCTACCGTTAGCCTAAGATATTTATACTCATTTACGGATTCCAGTCGAGTACAGGTACAGGCAGTTTTATCATTATGCACGTCATTGAAAAACGTAGAGCCAAATGTATAGGTCACATACTCCGACATGAAGGGTTAAACAAAATCATACTGGAGGGCAGAATTGAGGAAAAAAGAGGAAGAGGAAGACCCAGAATATCATACATGACACAGATAAAAGAATGGTGCTGTAGCCACTCATATCAGGAAGTAAAAACGAAAGCCCAGAATAGGCTGGAATGAAAAATGCTGCAGCGACAGAGGGCCAGGCCCTCTTAATAATGATGATGATGATGAAATGCTTCAGGCCATTTGGAATAACTGTCAACTATTATTAAGTACATTTTCCCCAATAATGGACCCAAAAAATCAGCATGAATTCTAAACCATGGTCCAGGAGGAATTGGCCAGCACTTTGGAACCGCTTTAGACGGGTTATGTCTATTGTCTAAACATAATTTGCAAGATCAGGCAACCTTTTCAATACATTCATTAAGCTTAGGCCACCAAAAGTAAGCTTTGGCCATTTCTATCATTCTTGAGGTTCCAAAATGTGTTAGATGGAGTTCATCCAAAACAGTTTGCCTTAAGTTTTCAGGAATTATGATTCGATGACCCCACATTATGCAATCTCTATCTGTGCTGATTTCATGTCTCCTCAAGTAATAAGGATCTAAATTTTTGTCTGACACCTTTTCTGGCCAACCATCCTGGCAGTACATTAGTACCTTAGAAAGAATTACATCTTTTTTGGTATTATTTTGGATCAATTTCCAGCTTAGAGATTTCAAATTAGACTCATTAATATATTTTACATTTACAATTTCTGTGTTATTTATATATAATGCATGATACTTTGTATCATCATTCTCTTTTGGCAGTCTTGACTAATAGTCTGCTGGATTTTTGTCTGTACTGATGTGTTTAATAGTGTAATTAAAGGCTGAAAGAAAAATTGCATAATGCTGAAGGCGTTTAGCCGCCATTCTGGGTATTGCTTTATGCGGTCCAAATATCCGAGTAAGAGCAGCATTGTCTGTCTCTAGCTCAAAGGGTCTGCCATATGTGTAATTGTAAAATTTGGGGTTTACTAATATGTGGCCGAAAATTGTATGGCAAATTATCACTTCCCAAACTATTTTTCCCATAGTATCATTTGGCAAAACTATCAGATGGCAAACCAATGTTTCGCATATATAACATGTCGCAAATGATTATTTACAATATTATTGTATGGCAAAATATTTAGTTGGTCATGTTTCAAAATGTCTTTTATTGTTATGTCGAATGTATTGATAGGCATAAATTATTTTTCTCAAACATGCAATGAAATATTGATGTTATGTTCCTTATAATAGGCTGCGAAGTATGACGTTTCAGGTGCGGCTAGGACAAAAGGTCGTTAATGGAATTTCATACACATCTTGCAGGCCTAAGCCGGCAAAGTCCTCTTTTTTAATTTTCATTTCACAGATATTTGTGACACAGCCATAGGACACAGCATCGTGGCATTCATCCATTAAAAAAAACTAGAGGCAGTTATTGCTTTATGGTTCGTAATGACACTCTGCCACTACGCCTATAAAAAAAAAACAATAAACAATGTTTGCTATAATTTGCAGTTTTATTTGTATAAAATCAACATGAACTTAATAAATAATACATTCTATAATTTTAAATTATAAATTTAACTACACAAATAAAAATATTTAAAATATTTCATCTAAATGTTAGCGGTAAAAAGGTCTACTCAAACACGCGTAGTGATTTTTTTAAATTGTTATGGAGGTAAAGTTGAAAAATATTCATTCTGTTTTATTGGATTTATGGTGCGTTGTTGATTTTTTGACTTTAATATGAGTTCCGACGAAATAATGAAATTAATATTAATTGTAATCGTATGTGTTGGAATTGGCAGCGTAAGCAGAATTGATTTTAAATAACTTGCTGCCTTTGCCGCCAAGTCAAAGACGAAGTATGTATATGGTTGCTTATGGCAATTTTATTATTTGAGAAACTAAGAAAAATTATTAGAAACAGTTTTGTGGCATATTTTAAATGAATGTAACTACAAATTCGTCAACACTGTGGAAATTATACTTATTTACTCCATGCATAAAGCAACGATGTATGTGAAACATGATATCAACATGAAAGACTATGTAAACCTTTGTGACGAAAACGACAGTCAGACGGATACAAGGCGAAAAAATCAAAGATACATGAAAATATACGGGTAGTAAAAATACACGATTCGTGTAAAACATACGCGTGATAATGATATAGGTACGTGTTGGTTATATTTTGGGTGTAGTTTACTTTTAGTTTTTTCTATAAATAAAAGTTGGGTTTCGTGGATTTTTTATTTTATTTATTTCATTGCATGTTTGAGAAAAGCACTATACATACCTCGGCGGGAAATGGGGTTGCCCGCGCTCAGACCTATCCGGCCTCGCTTCGCTCGGCCGTCTATATGTCTTCGGCCGGCAACCCCTTTTGTCCCGGCCTCTGTAGTAATGTACTATTTCGCCTAATATTGTGATGCATACTACTAAATACCCTAATAATATAGTACTCAACTACTCATGGTACAAATTACAGTAGCATTTTATTTCGTTACGTAGGTAGTTTTTTCGAGATGTGCAGTTCAATGATGGAGGTAGTAATTTTGTTTACTACATTTCTGGCAACAGTTTGTTTTCGTGGGGTCGCAATTCTTACCTAACCTAACCCACTTTTCTGGCAACAGTTCGTTTTCTTGGGGGTCGCAGTTCTAACCTAACCTAACCCACCTTTCAGGCAACAGTTTGTTTTCGTGGGGTCGCAGTTTTGACCTAACCTAACCCACTTTTCTGGCAACAGCTCGTTTTCTTGGGGGTTGCTGTTCTAACCTAACCTAACCCACTTTTCTGGCAACAGTTCGTTTTCTTGGGGGTGGCAGTTCTAACCTAACCTAACCCACCTTTCAGGCAACAGTTTGTTTTCGTAGGGTCGCAGTTCTAACCTAACCTAACCCACTTTTCTGCCAACAGTTCGTTTACTTGGGGGTCGCAGTTCTAATCTAACCTAACCCACCTTTCAGGCAACAGTTTGTTTTCGTGGGGACGCAGTTCTAACCTAACCTAAGCCACTTTTCTGGCAACAGTTTGTTTTCTTCGGGGTTGCAGTTCTAACCTAACCTAACCCACTTTTCTGGCAACAGTTCGTTTTCTTGGGGGTCGCAGTTCTAACCTAACCCACCTTTCAGGCAACAGTTTGTTTTCGTGGGGTCGCAGTTCTAACCTAACCTAACCCACTTTTCTGGCAACAGTTCGTTTTCTCGGGGGTCGCAGTTCTAACCTAACCTAACCCACCTTTCAGGTAACAGTTTGTTTTCGTGGGGTCGCAGTTCTAACCTAACCTAACCCACTTTTCTGGCAACAGTTTGTTTTCGTGGGATCGCAGTTCTAACGTAACCTAACCCACTTTTCTGGCAACAGTTCGTTTTCTCGGGGGTCGCAGTTCTAACCTAACCCACCTTTGAGGCAACAGTTTGTTTTCGTGGGGTCGCAGTTCTAACCTAACCTAACCCACTTTTCTGGCAACAGTTCGTTTTCTTGGGGATTGCAGTCATCTAACCTAAAACATGTTGGTACAGTCATCAAATCTATTAGCGTAGTGGCACCCGTCCATGGAAATATGTAGATACGTTTGTTAAAAAAAAAGCCACCAACACGTCAAATAGCCATCAAAATATATTATGAAAAGTAAGTATAAATAAAGCAAACGTTTTTTGACAATTAAGAGTTAGCTACATTTGCTCAGTGACTATTTGTCTTAATGAATTTTGGTAACACGAACATCTACTAAATAAAATTGTGATCAAATAAAAAGTATGCGAAGTTTCAATTTTGGCAAACGTTATGTAACAATAAATAGTTAGGTATAATAAAACATTTGCTTAGTGACTATTTTTCTAAATAAATCGTGGTAAAATGAACATCTGCTAAATAAAATTGTAGTCAAATAAAAATTATGCTAAATAATAATATGCTAAGCATTGGTTTGCCAACTAAAAGTACTGCAATAAGTTGGTTGGGAAGTGAAATTAGGCGAAAAATATTTCGGCGAGATGGCAGTACACCAAAATTTGGTCACCCCAAAAATTATTGCAAAAGCTTCTTTGTCTAAGGTGGTATATTTTTGTTCTGTGTCATTAAGTTTTTTGCTAGCAAATGCAATCGGCCTTACTATTCCATCAGTGCCACGGTTTGAAATTATAGCACTAACCCCGTATGCAGAGGCATCGCATGTTAAAATTAACGGAAGATCAGGATTGTAATGTGTTAAATTTGTAGCAGAACCTAATTTCCTTTTTACTGAATTAAAAGCTTTTTGACACTCATCAGTCCAGACAAAAGTTCCCTGCCTTGTACATTCATAAAGTGGATGAAGAGTTGTCGCTAAATCTTTTAAGAATCTACCATAGTAATTTATTTTACCTAGAAATGAACGTAGCATTGTTAAATTTTCTGGTGGATCTAGGTTTAATATGGGTTCAATATTTTCCTTTATAATTTTAATTCCCTGTTTATCTATTCTATAACCAAAAACATCTATACTTTTTCGGAAGAATTTACACTTTTCGACTTTTAATTTAAATCACATTAGGTATGTTCTGTAATTTTTGTGCCATCAACCTTTGGAAGGACCCAGGCCCCGTACTAACACCATAGGGTAGGTATTTATATTTGAATGTGCCTATTTCTGTCACTATTACAGTTAAATCTTGGGATTGATCATCCAGTGGTGCCTGTAGATAGGCTTCTCGAAGGTCCAGTTCACAATAATACTCTGCACCCCTTAATTTATTGAAAATATCTTCCACATGTGGTAGTGGGAAGCGATCTATTTCAAGTTGTGGGTTTAAAGTTACTTTATAATCGCCACACAAGCGTACAGATCCATCAGGCTTCAATATAGGCACCACAGGAGTTCCCCATTTGCTATATTTAACAGGCTCTATTCTTTTATTATCTAACAACCTTTTAATTTCTTGCGATACTTTTTCTTTGAGTGCAAATGGCACAGTTCTAACAGGTAAACATTTGGGTTGTGCATTTTCTTTTAATTTCAAGGATATGCATTCACCCTTAAAATTACCCCACCCAGGAGTAAATACCTCAGAAAAATTTTCTTTTATGGTGTTGACGGGGTCTGTCACTTCGTTTTTATACAATTTTAATGGCCACATACCAAAAATTTTTAACAAATCTCTGCCTAATATTCTAGGTTTATAGTTTTCAACCACAAATAAGTTAACATTTTTAGTGTCATTATTAATTTTAAATGTTATGTTATGTATTATTCCCAATGGCGGTGTGATGCTTTGGTCATAATTTCTGAAATTGACATTTGTTTCTTTTACTTCATGTATTAAATTTAAAGTTTCTAAATCTTTTTGCAAAATAGTTGATGTTTCCGCACCTGTATCCAATTCAAACTTAAATATCATACCATTCACACTACAATCCATTAAACAAGGGGGTACCTTATTTGTGGTTGATTTACAACTGTAAATATTATAATAGTCATCACTGTCTGGAAAAAGTCCTTGAATAGACTGCTCAATGTCAGAGTTTTTATTTTCCATTTCACTGTTAGTTTCAAGTAGGTTCATTTTATGAGTTTTAGAACACATTTTGTACAGATGGCCTTGTTGGCCACATTCAGAGCAATATTTATTTTTTAAACTGCACTCACTTTTTAAATGGTTATTTTTACCACAACAAAAACACTTCAGTGGCTTACCGGATGCTGTTGACCCGCGATTGGATCTATTCTGAATTTGTTTTGGCTTACTCTGTGTATTCTGCTTGACAAAAAACATACTAGAAGCTGGTTCCTCCACTGGAATCTTTATTTTAGTCTGCAGCCACGCCGCCTCCACAGTCCTCGCTAAGGTGGTTAATTCCTCAAGTGTTTGGGTGCTATTCTTCATTAATTCAAATTTAACAAGAGATGAATACACCCCGTCAATAAGTTTTCCTTTGACTTGGTCTTTAAAATCCTTAAAATTGCATTTCTTAGCCGCTTTCTTCAATCGTATAATGTAGTCTTCTATGCTTTCTTCTGACTTCTGGTTACATTTTCTAAATTCTGCCCGATCGACAGGAACGGACGTGGATTTGTTGTATCTATCCTCCAATAGCTTGATGAGATCAGTAAATGCCTTATCAGTTGGTTTTGCAGGAGCACACATATGATTAAGTGTTTCTAATACTTTTGGTGTAACTTTAGTGATCAGCAGAGCCACTTTCTTATCTTCCGGCACATTATTCAAGCTAATTAGGCACTGCAACTGCAACTCGAATGTGTCAAAATCACGTCCATCAAAGGGTTCTATGTAGGGTTGCCAACTGTCGTTCACAGATTTGCGGGACATACGTGATTGACATGCGGGATTTTGCTATAAAAAGCGGGACTCTGACACCGCCTTACTAAGAAAGGCCTATTTGCCGTCCGTGTATTAAATAAGACATGGAAAATTAAAAAATGTTAACTTTTGTGAACATTTATTGCACATTAGCAAATTAATTTTAAATTTTAACATACTGTACTAATCCTTTTAGGCATACAATAACATTACGCAGTTAAACAACTTAAAAATATCGTTTTGTCAATAAATCACATCTAAATCACATCTTAAATTAAACATAATCCTTATTATTAATTTTTTTTCTATTTTAATCACATTCCCTTAATTAATCACATTTGAATTGCTTGAGCTTGAGATCATATCATTACACATTTTTCTTTTTTTTTAAAGAATATTTCTCCTGGGACTTTGCACATTTAAGAAGTTTTTTGTTTTTCAGCACGTAATCGTGAAATTCTAGGCATCCATATTCAAAGTTTACTTTAACCTGTAATTCTGCTTTCACGTGGTCGACTGTTAACTTATTTCTTGCATCGGTCCACGCATTGCCACAAAGAGAAAATACCCTCTCTGCAGCTGCATTTGAACCCGGAATTGATGCTATGAATTGAAACATTTTCAATAGGTTTGGAACGTCTCGATTTGTGGAGAATAATTTATGCCATAAATCATAAGCAGACGCCTTATCAGTAGAGTTAGGTTTTTTTGTGTCTTCTACCATTGCATTTAACGTATCTCGGACAACGCAATATTCATTGTAAAGTTCGTCCATGTCTACGGTGGATGTTAATGCCAACTTCTCGCAACATGTTGACAATTCATTGAATGTTATTGTTTCTTTCAAGGAAAAAAATCTGCGAGAACGTCAAATGATTGCTTGCGGAGAAATCAAAACGGTCTTCTAAATATGTCAGAGCGTCGTTGTACCATTTAGTTAAAACACTTTTGGTCGACTCCTTTTCATTTTCTGTAAAACTGGACATGGAGTTTGTACAAATGAACCCAAAGAACTGATCGTTGACCCTTTGCTGGATTTTTTGCTTCAATTCGTAGACAATATTGTATATTTCGCATGATAAAACACTATTCTTTTCCAGTAACATGATAGTGTTTTTGAAAACTTTTAATATATTATCAAAAAAACCAAGATAACATTCTGTTTTCTTTATCTGGTCATCATCAAAATAGTATTTTATTGCAACTGGACATTTATTTTCGAGTCCCAAAAAATATTGCTTCAAAGCTGGAAGTCCATGTAAAATTTTTTCAATGGCGGGATGTAATGAAAGCCATCGGGTCTTTACATGTCTCACTATATTTTGGTAATCCAATTCTGCCTCGGCAAAAGTTTCTTTTAATTTTTGGACTCTTTGGGCGTGATAGGATAGGTGGCCGTAAATTTTTAAAACCAAATTCTCAGCATCAAAACTACACTGTTCCATGGCGTGCTTAACAGTATTATGCAGCAAATGTGCTGGACACCCGGAAGGCAGAATGTGCTCGTTGTCGTTCAAAAGCAATCTGTACACGGAATGGTTTATTCCAAAATTAACATTTGCATTATCTGCAGAATACGCAGATACGTTTTTTAATTCTAGATCGACGCTTCGCAGCCGATCTTTAATATTATTATATATGTCAACTGCTTTCTCGTTCGGGTCTTCGTAGAAATCAACCAGGCCAGTGCGTATGCCATCATCAGGCGAGTAAAATCTGACCAGTATCGGGTAAATTTTTGTATTACCATGATTTGAAGCATCAGTAGAAATACTATAAAACACATCGGTTTGTAATTTTTCTTTTATGTCTTCTACCGACTGTCGTGAATAAAAAATAATTAGATTCTAAAGTGTGTTGTAGTGAATAAAAAATAATAATATTTTAAATGTTTGAGTAATTAATGGAGAAAGTGCCTCGGATAAGATCCGCAGTAAAACATTGGACTATTGGAGTACAAGGTCCTCTTGTTATTCTAACCTGGTTAATGGGAACTTGGTAGGATATTGAAAAGATAAAACCAAATATTTGACATGCAATTTAATATACCCCGCTAAATAATTACAAGGCACTCCGCTTTAGGGCGGGCGCTACTCAAAATACAATTTGTTTCTATAAGCCGTTGGCGGCTGTGGGGTGACACTATGGCAATCCTTAATCTACGATCGCGAGACGGACGAGACGCGGGGTTTTGGCCAAAACCTAAAACGAAAGTCTAGTGCACTCACGGATACCGGGTGTAGCTTTCATCCTGGAACTTAGCGTAGCAGACAGATCGACGTAGATCAGCGGCGGGCGTTCATCGAGCCCCAGCTGTGACAAGCTAAGGCGAGAACAACCCGCGGCGCTCGGAGTTTTACGGGAAGGACCCGCATGAAGACACCTTGGAGTCGTCGGACGGCAGCATAGCCATCCGACACACGGCCTGCAAGTCTAGGCCGCGTCCTACGGCGTAGAAGCAGCGTCAGCATGACGCTCAGCAAAATCGGGGACGCGCAACAGCGCGCCAGGGAACACGATCACCAACCGTGCTCATGTCCATCGGCGACACGGGACGCACTAAGTAAATCACGCGCACAATTCACGCACAGCGATATACGCACTTTACAAATCGGTCTCCCACCAGCCGGACCAGGCGGCGGAAGGAGACGAGGCAATCCCTCTTAATCTTTAATTAGAAACCATCTACATCCTAGCGTATTCCCATTCCAAGTCTAAGTGTAGTGCCAGTGACAGTTCGAAATCTTCCCCTACCGGACACGTTGCGTTTCGATTCACATCAACACATTAAACGTCAAACCAACTTAAATCTTTTCTAAATCAAATGGTTCTCGAAAAATACCAATGCTCATTAATACTTGTAATATTTTAAGTGGTTAATAATAATTACTAATAATTATATTTTTATCGTACGTTTCTACTTTGTTTCCTTTGGAATATATCCTTGCTTATGCCTGAACAAAACGCCTATATTCTTAGCTGTCACCGGGCTGTCAAACTTACGACTACCCAACGAAAGTCTTTTTTATGTTTTTATATAATTTCATAAATGATTCTAAAATACAAATTAAATTAGGATGTGACCTATTTGAGCAGTTAGGGTAGACCAGGAGGATCATTTTGATATGCGTGAAGCCAGGTTTGGTCCAATAATCTCTGCACAATCTGGGTGACAAGTTCCGTTCAAGTGGCATACTCTTTGGACTTGTTTCTTCGAAACCAGTTAGCCAGGAGGCAGTATATGCTAATCAACCTACAGCTGAGAAGGTACATTACAGTTTTACATAAGTGTCATACTCTGGTGTATGTTATTCTGTTGGAAATGCGACACTAATGTTGTATAGGTCACGTTGTATGAAAAAGTATGTATTTATCATAGGCAAATATGTAGCATCGCTACAATATCCCCTCTCTCGGCAAAGAGGTTAAGCACCGGTTAACCGAGGCAGCCGGGGTAACCGGAGAAAAATAAATTAACCGGATACCTAATCAACAAGTCCATTAGGACGTTAATTATACATATTCGTTTAACATTAAGCTTAGAACCGTATTTACTGAGCATGCTAAATATTACTATGTTTTAGTCTACCTATGTCCATCTCTGGGACTGTAAGTTTTATTTCTAAATGTTAACTCTATTAGAAATCACAGTGCATGGCCACTACACTGTGGTTTCTGCAACCTAACTAAAAAATATTTTTTTAATTCAAGTAATACTATATTGACTGGTCTAGCCACTATCCAACATAAATAATAATAAGCTAACTCCCTATTCTAAGGTTCACTAAAGTATTTAAATCCAATTTAAATATTAAGTATTTTCAACTATATTTATAAATTCTTACTATTTAGTATATTACAAGTAGTTATATACATAATGCAATATTAAGAATTAAGTTTTAATATGGCATGTCATAGGACTACAAAATTAAATGACTAGTACCTTAATGTAATGTGGTAACTAGTTGCTAATTTATATCTATAAATAATATTAATAATAGTGGAGGCTAACTTGTAGCTCACACTCAAGTCAAATCCCAATGTGTAGCCAGCGGGCTTACACTAAATGAAAAAAAAAACTTAGTTTTCTTTTTCATGTCTAAGTCAGTGAATTATATCCAATATAATTACATCACCCTGGACCCTTAGGGTGTGTAGTCACAAAAAAATTTGGTTTCCCTGGAAACGCTTCAAAAAAAATCTTGACCAAATTAGTCAAGGAGGTACGCGTACTCAAAAAAATGGGTTGTTACCTGAGTTCACCCAAATAAAAAAATAAGTTACTAACTTGAAAATACACCTTGTAAAGTATAATATTGAGCATAATGTCACTGAACCAATGCTTTAAAATTAAATGGTAACTGATTTTTTTCAGATTACCTTAACTACAAAGCGGTTTGCTCTAGCAGTCGGAAATTCGGAGGTTATGTGACGAATCAGGAATACTACTCCAAATGGAATGCAGCATGCCGTTCAACAACATGTCCCTGCCTTTAGCGTATACAAATGGTGCATGTTTCAGCAGAACTTTAAAAAATGCTATGCTAAGATAGCTGAAATTGAGGTTGATTCTAAGACCAATTTCCTCAAATTTCAAAAAAAAAACAAAAACAAATAATATGAACATTTAAGTTCTATAAAATAGTTCTATTTAGAACTGAATAAGTCAAAAACAAAGAAATTTAGAGTGTCTCGTCTATCATACTAAGTCACCGGAATGAAAAGTTTGAGTTGGTTTGAGAAATAAAAATGAATAAATATTTTAATACTTTTGACATGGGTGGGTCGGGCGGGTGGGTGTCTAACGCGGCACCCCATGGTCGCGTATTAAACAATGAGGCATTAGGCATGGGTAGGGGTGAGTAGATAAGGTATCCCCCCCCTCCTACTTCATGAAATTCCTCTCCTTCCCCGTCCGGCATGTCGGTAGAAAAAATGGTTTGCTTGTGTCAGGGTATGTAATAAAGTATAATAAATTGGTAACACTTCACTTTATACAGGAAGTGTTAAAATAAATTACCTACCTCTCAAATGGAGCATGGTGAAAAAATAATATGTGGCTGAGCGCTATGCTAATTAGTCATAGTGTAGCCTAATAATAATTGTAATAATTGATGAATTTGCTACCCTGTCACAAGTAAACTCACAAATTAATTAATTTTATATTTTTAATACAAATAATTTCACTAAATTTTTTAAAAATAAAGTTTTTTTAAATGACAAAAATTTTATAAATTGATGTTATCGCTTCCCAAGCTCACAATAACCAGGCTATATATTTAATTTAAGCTTTCTTCGGGCGCCATTGTCGTGAATAAAAAATAATTAGATTTTAAAGTGTGTTGTAGTGAATAAAAAATAATAATATTTTAAATGTTTGAGTAATTAATGGAGAAAGTGCCTCGGATAAGATCCGCAGTAAAACATTGGACTATTGGAGTACAAGGTCCTCTTGTTATTCTAACCTGGTTAATGGGAACTTGGTAGGATATTGAAAAGATAAAACCAAATATTTGACATGCAATTTAATATACCCCGCTAAATAATTACAAGGCACTCCGCTTTAGGGCGGGCGCTACTCAAAATACAATTTGTTTCTATAAGCCGTTGGCGGCTGTGGGGTGACACTATGGCAATCCTTAATCTACGATCGCGAGACGGACGAGACGCGGGGTTTTGGCCAAAACCTAAAACGAAAGTCTAGTGCACTCACGGATACCGGGTGTAGCTTTCATCCTGGAACTTAGCGTAGCAGACAGATCGACGTAGATCAGCGGCGGGCGTTCATCGAGCCCCAGCTGTGACAAGCTAAGGCGAGAACAACCCGCGGCGCTCGGAGTTTTACGGGAAGGACCCGCATGAAGACACCTTGGAGTCGTCGGACGGCAGCATAGCCATCCGACACACGGCCTGCAAGTCTAGGCCGCGTCCTACGGCGTAGAAGCAGCGTCAGCATGACGCTCAGCAAAATCGGGGACGCGCAACAGCGCGCCAGGGAACACGATCACCAACCGTGCTCATGTCCATCGGCGACACGGGACGCACTAAGTAAATCACGCGCACAATTCACGCACAGCGATATACGCACTTTACAAATCGGTCTCCCACCAGCCGGACCAGGCGGCGGAAGGAGACGAGGCAATCCCTCTTAATCTTTAATTAGAAACCATCTACATCCTAGCGTATTCCCATTCCAAGTCTAAGTGTAGTGCCAGTGACAGTTCGAAATCTTCCCCTACCGGACACGTTGCGTTTCGATTCACATCAACACATTAAACGTCAAACCAACTTAAATCTTTTCTAAATCAAATGGTTCTCGAAAAATACCAATGCTCATTAATACTTGTAATATTTTAAGTGGTTAATAATAATTACTAATAATTATATTTTTATCGTACGTTTCTACTTTGTTTCCTTTGGAATATATCCTTGCTTATGCCTGAACAAAACGCCTATATTCTTAGCTGTCACCGGGCTGTCAAACTTACGACTACCCAACGAAAGTCTTTTTTATGTTTTTATATAATTTCATAAATGATTCTAAAATACAAATTAAATTAGGATGTGACCTATTTGAGCAGTTAGGGTAGACCAGGAGGATCATTTTGATATGCGTGAAGCCAGGTTTGGTCCAATAATCTCTGCACAATCTGGGTGACAAGTTCCGTTCAAGTGGCATACTCTTTGGACTTGTTTCTTCGAAACCAGTTAGCCAGGAGGCAGTATATGCTAATCAACCTACAGCTGAGAAGGTACATTACAGTTTTACATAAGTGTCATACTCTGGTGTATGTTATTCTGTTGGAAATGCGACACTAATGTTGTATAGGTCACGTTGTATGAAAAAGTATGTATTTATCATAGGCAAATATGTAGCATCGCTACACGACGCTGGTGCCAGAACATTATATACTATAGACGATGCCTTAGTTCGACCCAGCGTAATTTTTGCAGCAATTTTTGAATCGTGAAAAATCTTTGCGCATAGCTTAGCATCACAATCCGTAGTTACATATGAAATGCTATGTTGCACTCCGTGGTAAGCTTTTGTTATTTCAGCAGGAATAATCTGCTCCTGTTCTGTGGTCAATATATCACGTTTAATAAAATTGTGCAAGGTTTGAGTGCTCTGTTGAGATCTTACGCTTCGAATGTGGTCTAGACTTTCGACGTGTCGTTTGATATCATTTAAACCTCCGTACATGATCAGAAAAGGCTTCTTGCATATCTCACAAAACGCTTTGTGCATATTTCCATCGACCTTTTTTACAAAATGATACGTAGTCTCCCATTCGCACCGATAAGTACACATCCGTTTACGTTTCTTTGGTTTTATTTTATTTTTATTATCACTATCTGAGTCAGAATCGGACATGATTAGAAGATGATTAAAGTACACAAACGCAACAAGAAAATAAAGCGACACACACAATACAATTCACCCACAATCGTAAATAAAAATAAATGTCAACGATAACTTTATAAAGCGTTATAGCGTTAGCGTTTAGCAACAGCAACAAGCACGCAATAAGCACAATGTCTCACTGAGCACTGCGCAATTCACTTACGCAGCGCGGTCACTCGAAGCAGCGTGAAGCGACCTTGAGTGCGGGCGATCGAGGCAGTGAAAGAGCGGGGAAGGGAAGTGCCGAGTGAGCAAGTGAGCGCGCGGTGTTAGCGCGCTACTCGCGGTATATTCAATTTAAAAATTCAAATTATACTTACTTACCTAAGTTAATGTAGTATATAACTTAACGTTGTTTTATGTAAGTAAGTTCGTTTTAAAGCCTACTTTCGGAATGAATTGTTTGTATTTTTGAATTTTAGTGCTTACAATCTAGTCTAGTCAGAAACGGGACAATCGGCGTCCCGTCTGGACTTCTTGCGGGACGCATACTTTAGGGCCCTAGAAACGGGACGTCCCGCATGAGGCGGGACGGTTGGCAACCCTAGTTCTATGTGATAATTCACGTAATTCACCGCCATGACTGGTAATTCTTGCGTTTCTGGAGTCTTTATAAGTTGTCCACTTTTGATCGCGTCCCTTAGCAATTTCCTTAATTCGTCTACTGTTTCACACTTGTGGTCCAGATGCAGTTCTTCTAATATTTGTAAAAGTTCACTTTTGGTTAAATTTTGCACAAAACTTGTCTTATTTAGAGAAATATCACCCCAAAAGCGTTCACTCAGTGACATTTGGAGGTTATTTTGTTAACCTCGCATGAGTATCACTAACACAGAGTTTTTACTTTTTTGAACTAAAACTTTCGACGTATTTCAGTCCACACGCGTATCACGTTATTTTCTCGTCGCCATTATTATATTTTGGAGCCAAATAAAACAGTAAATTAATTAATCACGGTTTATTCAGCGCTATACCAGGGGTGCGAAGCTCCTGACTTCGGTCAAACTCGGCTCCGCTCGGCTCAGCATTGCTCCGAGCAATTATTAGGGTTGGCACCACTTGACTTCCTTTTGCGTGCACGACCACAGGTAAGATAATCACTTGATTTTTGACAACCCTAGATAGCCGAAAGGGATAGTACCATATATTAGAAAGGGACAGCATGATTCGACCCTGAACCGCTGTCAAACTTCGGTTTTGTAGGAAGTTTCCTTTCTGTACGGTAGTACTATTAATTATTCTGTGGCTATACTACATGTGTCCGTTACATGACAGTACAAATCTCAGTGTTGCCACAGTAAATACTATAACAGGTTATCACACATATTATGATAGTCAAAAGAAACAAACATCAAATAACAAAAATAAGAAGACAAATCAATACTCATACATTGCAAATCAGAATTTAGACTCTGTGTTGTTGTGTGTGTGTGTTATGGTAGTTTTAATGTGTGTGTGTCAGGAGGAGCTTTGTGCAGTAGTTCCAACAGTAGTTAAACAACAATCAACACACCTCTCACCACCGGGGCGACTGTAGGGCGGTGCGGGCGCTCCGGCCCCAGCACGAGCTCGTCCTTGACCACGTGCTCGTGGTACAGGCCGGCCAGCACGGCTGCCTCGCTCACGCCGCACCCGTCTGTGCTGTCCTCACACTCCTCCTTCACACGCGCCTCCTCATCCATAAATTCGGCTTCCTCCTTACTAAGGGCTGAAACAAAGGGTTGTAATTACCATGAGAGTTGTAAATCAGACAAACATATGGATGAATCAACACAGATTGTTTACAATGCTGCCTACATGTATGTTCATTGAGACAACCAGGCCAACACTTCAATGTATAAATGAATAAGTAGTTATGCAGCTGACTAAATTCCAATAGTCCACAGGTTTTGTATAAAAATGTACATTTTATCCTCTGGTACCTGTTTTTGAGAATGTTTTATATGTTTAATAGATGCTCTTTAATATATTTATTAATGATATTGACAAATGTCTCCTGCATTCTAAGCTTCTTTGTTTCGCCGATGACATGAAGGCAGAGGCGTAGCTAGAAGATATGGCGCCCGGGGCAGGCACCAAATTTGCGCCCCCCCTCCCTCCCAAACGAAATGAACTAACGAAAGGGTTACGTTTTAACCGACTTCCATTTCATAGAAGGAGGAGGTTCTGTATTCGGTTGTGGCTATTTTTTTTTTTTTCTATGTACGTTCACCGATTACTCCGACATCCGTAGTCCGATTTGAGTAATTCTTTTTTTGTTTGAAAGGAGCTACCTCCGAGTTGGTCCCATTTTAATTTGGTTCTGTTCTGATGATGGGATCCATGAGGAATTGAGGGAACTCCTCAATTTTTAAAGGCACATGCATGGTGATTTGGGTGTTTTCTTAAGCAACTCGAGCATTTTCTTCCGAAAACCATCACTTTGATAAAGTAGACCTGATGATGATGATTGTTTTGATGATAATGATGATGATTTTTTAAATGTAGTATGTTGAGCGATTACTCCGGCACCTGTGATCCGATTTGAGTAATTCTTTTTTTGTTTGGAAGGAGTTGCCTCCAAGGTATTTACGTATTATTTTTGGTTCTGTTCTGATGATGGGATCCATGAGGAATTGAGGGAACTCCTCAGTTTTTAAAGGCACGTGTAAAGTGATTTCGGTGTTTTCTAAAGTAACTCGAGCATTTGCTTCCGAACACCGCCAATTTGATGTAGTGCAAGTGTAGCCTTACCACGAGTTTGACATATTCGCTAAGTTAGCGACGTTAATGTCTTCGAAACTTACTTCTTTTGCATCTCGCTCGCACTAATATGCGAGTACGAGCGAGATGCAAAGAAAGCTACGCTACACGCGCTAGCGAATAAATCGATGTCAAACTCTTGGTAAGCTGGTAAGGCTACTGATCGGGGGTTAGGGTTAGGAGTTAAGGGGTCGGGTAATGGTGGTTGAAGGGCTGCTGGTTCAGGGCCGAGGGGTACATGGATCAGGGGTTGATGCGCTGTGAGGTAGAGTGATCGGGGGGGTTGAGGGATTGGGTCAGTGGCGGGGCAGAGGATGGATTTAGTGTAGTGACAGGAATTATAATTTCCCAGTCGGACTCGAGAAAATTCCTGACTACATATTTATTAAAGTAGGTACACGAATTTAGTGTTAATCATGATGTTGTTTTTCATTCATGCGTCGCGCTCTTAACAATGCGTTAAAACTAAAAATGGAAAAATAAAAACTTTTTACAAAAAAAAGAAAACCGACTTCAAAAAGGATGAAATAAAATATTATCCTTTTTAAGTCTATGCGTTACCAACTGATATGTTTGAAGTCGGTGCCAAGCCAAGTAGTAACAAAACCCGTCAAAAATAATCAGCTTTATGACTATAAATCCCATTAGAACTGTACTAATAACTATTATAAATGTGTAAGTAATTCTGTCTGCCTCTTTGTCGCCTTTTCATAGCTAAACAACTGAACCGCTTTAGGTGAAATTTGACAAGAAAGTAAATTCCTTGAATTGTTTTATATTTCGAAATGTAGTCCTCTGAATAAGGGACGGGAAATAACTTCAGTCCCAATCCCACGCTTGCGTGCCGACAAACATGGTACGAACTGTGGAAGGTTTGATCGTATGTTCTGAGGTGTGTTCTTAGGTACAGTCGACGTCAAAGATATGTTTACACTTTTGCACCTTACTCCTTTGTAATAAGACGAAAAGTGTAAACATATTTTAACGTCGACTGTACCTACAAAAAGTACGTTAATTGTCGTCGTGTATAGCAATCCAACGTACATCCTTATCGAATCGCACCAAAATCATGGTATGCTTCAAAAGTTGGCTTGGCACCGACTTCAAACATATCAGTTGGTAACGCATAGACTTAAAAAGGATAATATTTTATTTCATCCTTTTTGAAGTCGGTTTTCTTTTTTTTGTAAAAAGTTTTTATTTACTTATTAAAGTTAGTAACTTTTAACTGAGACAAATAAGTGTTTTTATTAGTACATCCGTGGCTAACAAGCTTACGACCCACCTGATGGTAAGAGGCCACCGCATCCTATGGACGTCTACATTCTAGAGGCGTTACATGTGCGTTGCCGACCATTTTAAAACTTATACACTTATTTTTTGGAGATCTCCTTAGACTTAAAGCTGGACTTCCGAGCAAAGCGGCTCTGACGCAACGGCCGCAGCGTCAGAGCCACTGCGTCAGTGTCGCAGCGTTACTGACGCAGATTCGCTTCCGAGCGGCACGATCCGGCGACAGTCGCAGTTGTTATTCCATACGGTGCAGACTTGATATACTTATGATAAACCGATCAATTATGAAAATATTTGTAGAAGAAGAGGAGGATCACGATCTTTTCCTTCGTTACTTTTACAGTATGAAGCGAAGCCTACCCAACTCAATTTTCAAAAGTAGAATAGACGAAGGCACTTGTAGCATCTTGAAAAACAAAGCATTTAAACGAGAACGATGACAAATTCAGGAGCTCTTGTCGGTTTAATATTCGTGTTTTAGATATTTTAAATACTGACATAGGCTCAAAACCACGTGCGATCGCAGCGACTGCGCGACAGTGCTTGCGCAGACGAAGCACGGTCGCTATCGCAGAACGATACTGACGCGGCGCCACTGTCGCTGCGATAGTGACGCTGCGCTCGGAAGTAAGTTCATACATTTCCATACTGCATAATACTATCGCTCTGTCGCCGCGTCAGTGTCGCTGCGTTAGTGTCGCCGGAGCCGCTTTGCTCGGAAGTCTACCTTTAAGGTTCAATATCGCTTGTGAGTAGACTATTCATAGGTACAGCGCGCCTTTGGGCTGATTTGAAGGGTCCAAGGTGGCATCCAGATGCTCCTGCCCAAAGGTGACAGCAGTACTCAATAAATGGGATCTGTCTACCCCAGAGTAAAGTATCGCCTCCCTTTATTGAGCACGCCGAGTTTTTTTGGATACGAGCGCAGGCTACCCGAGGTGTATACGATATTATTGGACGTCACTGATGAAGATGTCAACACCGAGGCTCCCAATACTCCCTGACATGGGAAGGCTTGTGCCTTGAAAAATGAGGTTTTCTTAGCGCTAAACGCGCAAAATTGAGTCTTGGTGGGATTGAATTGGACTCAATTGTCCCAATCCCACACCGAAACTCTGGATAGAATGCTCTTAATACCTGACACAGGTTTTTCATGACATTCTAGTATCACAGAACGAGCGATGTTAGCACGGCACGTCTTATACAGGGTGGTCCAAACCTTGACGTCCAAACATTTTTTTAAATTCCTCACGCTGTAGGCTATCAGAATATGTTAGCTGACGTTGCGTAGTTATCGCACTATGATGGCTTTTGTTATATAAAGCGCAGGTTCAACCATACATACAATATGGAGTACTGTTCTCATCTCTGGTCTGGCGCCCCACAATACCAGCTCCTTCCTCTTGACTCCATCCAACGGCGGGCAGTTCGTATTGTCGGCGATCCCGAACTTACTGACGGCTTAGAACCTCTTAGCCTTCGGAGAGACGTTGGCTCTCTTTGCATGTTCTACCGTTTGTATAATGGGGAGTGCTCGGAAGAACTTTTTGATTTGGTGCCATCGTCTCGTTTCTATCACCGCACCTCCAGCCAAAGGAGCAAAGTTCATCCTCACTTCTTAGATACATGGCACACCAAGAATAAGCGGGCATCTCTCTCGTTTCTCCCCAGAACGTGCAGAATGTGGAATGACTTGCCTCCTGAGGTATTTCCTTTGCGCTACGACATGGGATACTTCAAGCAGCGGGTATTTAGGGTTCTCAAGAGTCGCCAGCGCTTAAGTGGCTCCTGTGATGTTGCTTATGTCCATGGGCAACGATGACCGCTTCCCATCAGGTGGCTCGTCTGCTCATTTGCTGACTATTACATAAAAAAAATGATTTTTATTACTTTTAACTTTTGTTAAGAAATTCTGGGGTGAAGATTTAATTTATAAAAAAAAACTAAGTATTGAACTTTATTGAATGTTTCTTTTTGTAACATAATCCTTGAAAAACGGCGCAGTTGATAAAAAAACCCGGACAAGTGCGAGTCGGACTCGCGCACGAAGGGTTCCGTACCATAATGCAAAAAAAAAAAAAAAAAGAAAAAAAAAACGGTCACCCATCCAAGTACTGACCACTCCCGACGTTGCTTAACTTTGGTCAAAAATCACGTTTGTTGTATGGGAGCCCCATTTAAATCTTTATTTTATTCTGTTTTTAGTATTTGTTGTTATAGCGGCAACAGAAATACATCACCTGTGAAAATTTCAACTATCTAGCTATCACGGTTCGTGAGATACAGCCTGGTGACAGACGGACGGACGGACGGACAGCGAAGTCTTAGTAATAGGGTCCCGTTTTACCCTTTGGGTACGGAACCCTAAAAACACCTTGGCTGAGTTGGGAAAAAAAGACAAACTTTTACGTTCAAGCATGTCAAGCTTAGATGTTGCCCTTACCTAAATAAATAAAAAATACAAGCGATTTCAAGGACTTTTTAATATTTTAGAAACTGCTAGACCCTAAGTTTTTTTAAAAGGTCAAAAAAGGGATACTTAATAGTCCTAATTTTTCAGAGTCGCCGGTCAAAGAAACTGAGGTGGAAAGCTTCCAAATTAGTAATTCATTAAAAATAGTCCTCTTTTGTTATTTCTACTATTATTTTATGGGGTCACTTCCCCATCGCTATTTCATGTTATCAGTGCAAATACCACGAACAATTATTAGAAGACATAAAAGCAAAGCAAAGCTTCACCCCGGAATTTCTTAACAAAAGTTAAAAGTTAAACTCGTAAACTACGAAAAATCGGCTAACATACATGGGGTATATTCTGATAACCCACGACGACGATTCTAAAAAATTCTTTTGACGTCAAGGTTTGGACCATCCTGTATACAGGGTGGCTATAAAATAACTGCATTTCCGTTGCCAGGATTATACTGAGCAAGTCACGAAAAAAAAATTTGGCTGTGTCCTACATTTTGACTGGTCCATTTTCTATGGGAGGTATTTTGCCCATTCTGGCGCCCCCCCCTTGGACGGCGCCCGGGGCACGTGCCCCCTCCAACCCCCCCCTAGTTACGCCTCTGCATGAAGGTTTTCTTAAAGATCAAATCTGCTGCTGATATATTACTTCAGTCTGACCTTGCACGCCTTGACGATTACTGCCAATTATGTGAGGGGGCAGGTAGAGGAGCCTCACGGGGATGATGGGAATGAAAAGGCAGGATCCAGAGCGATGAGGGGTATTTATTATATAAATAAAAAGGCACCTGTAACAATACAGGTCACGTGTTAACAGATAGGTATGTATAAAAACACGTTCGTAATTCACTTAGAAGGTTAGAAATCAAATAACTTACAATATGTGCCTTGGTGATGATGTAGATATATATCCCACCAAAAACATAAATGTAAAAAAGGAGAGCCAAGTTCAATACAAAAATTATGCTTGGCTGTGGGGCTCGCCGCAAAAAGAATGGAGATCTAAATGACTGCCACTGCCAAGTTCTATGCAAAATCCAAATATGTATTTATAGGAACAAAATAACATTATAAACAAGTATTAAACTCTATTTCTTTGTTTTATTGGATACCTATAACAATTGCTGTTATTTAAAAAAATGTGAGATCTTAAAGTAGGTTAGATTTGACTTGGCCAGTTTTCATTATATCAATCATTTTATATATATTGTAATTCTGATAAAACCTGGCCAAGCCAAATCTAACCTACTTTAAGATCTCACATTTTTTTAAATAACAGCAATTGTTATAGGTATCCAATAAAGCAAAGAAATAGAGTTTAATACTTGTTTATAATGTTATTTTGTTCCTATAAATACATATTTGGATTTTGCATAGAACTTGGCAGTGGCAGTCATTTAGATCTCCATTCTTTTTGCGGCGAGCCCCACAGCCAAGCATAATTTTTGTATTGAACTTGGCTCTCCTTTTTTACATTTATGTTTTTGGTGGGATATCAATACTTTTTGTAAAGAAAACTAGGCAGGTATTGAGATTTAATGTTTTTTCTTGTGTTTCCGCTGTATGGTTTTTACTTCTGTTCTTTGTATAATTATGTGGTACCGCGCGCCGCCGACGACACACCGTTGGCCGGTTGTTTAGAGCGTATTAAAAGTTTTTTGTATGGGGCACCACTTATTTTTTGACTAAACTTTATTTTAATATAGCAAATATAATAATACATATATTGGGGTAGTTTCAAATATCTGCTTGTAACGGTTCCAACGCTACAATAAAAAAATATTTTTTTGTATGGGGACCCCCCCTATTTTTTAACTTTTTTTTATTTTTAGATTTTTTCCTACTCTTACACACAATAACCGAGCTGGATTCCAAATTTCATCCTTCTAGGTCATCTGGAAGTAGGTTAGGTTTAGGTACTTATATCAGTCCCAATAAAAAATGGATTTTTGTATGGGGACCCCCCCTATTTTTAAACTTTATTTTATTTTTAGATTTTTTCCTACGGTTACACACAATAACCGAGCTGGATTCCAAATTTCATCCTTCTAGGTCATCTGGAAGTAGGTTAGGTTTAGGTACTTATATCAGTCCCAATAAAAAATGGATTTTTGTATGGGGACCCCCCCTATTTTTAAACTTTATTTTATTTTTAGATTTTTTCCTACGGTTACACACAATAACCGAGCTGGATTCCAAATTTCATCCTTCTAGGTCATCTGGAAGTAGGTTAGGTTTAGGTACTTATATGTCAGTCCCAATAAAAAGTGGTTTTTTTGTATGGGGACCCCCCCTATTTTTTAACTTTATTTTATTTTTAGATTTTTTCCTACGGTTACACACAATAACCAAGCTGGATTCCAAATTTCATCCTTCTAGGTCATCTGGAAGTAGGTTAGGTTTAGGTACTATAAGTCATAAGTCAGTCTTAAAATTTACGACTTTTTGACCTTCATACCTTTATAACCGTTTGAGCTAGCTTCATGAAATTTGGGCTTCTAGATATCCTTATGGATATAATTAAACACACGTAGTTTTATGTGTTTACGTCAAAGATGTTTTGAGTTATAGAAGGGTCAAAAGTGGCACCAAGTGGTTCGTGTAATATTACACTCGGCGCTGGCTAGCCAGTTCCTTTGCTTGAACTTGGCTTGACACGCTGCCGCGTGTCTAGATCTGGAAGGTGTGCAGGGCCACAAAACGAGCACTATACTGAACTGCACGCACTTATGGATTATTACGTTTACGTTTCACTAATATAAATCACACTTAAACGGTCGTGTTTAGAAAACTTGGGAAGTACAGTCTGTTAGATTAAAATGATGTTCATCGATCAGAGTATGTGATTGAACTGAAAATAAAAATCATTGAATGGAATTTGGAATAGGATTTGAATTTGAAAAGGGAATTTAGAATTTGTATGGTGCCAGAAATAGTATGAAGGTTGATAGTGTAACGTTTCGTTACACGCACCGTTACAAATTATACAGATTAGATTTGAATCCCTCTAAATGTTTTGCAATGACCTTCTCACGCCAACGTAACTTAATCGACACTAACTATGCCTTAAAGGGCCAAACTCTTCAGAAAGTATCATGTAAGAGAGATTTAGGTGTCATACACGACTCAAAAGTGATTTTTGATAATCAAATTAACAGCATTATTGGTGGCTCTTATAAAGCACTAGGTTTCATAATTCTATTCACTTCACTCAGGTTAAGACGCTTAAAGTGCTTTATTGTTCCTATGTAAGAAATAAGTTAGAATATGCCTCTCAGGTCTGGAACCCTTACTACCGTACATATATTGACAGAATCGAACGCATTCAGCAAAAATTCGTAAAACACCTTTGCTTTAAATTGAAATACCCCTACAGTTCTTCCAAATATCTTAAAATATATAAACACCATCACCTTGTCCCTTTACAAAAACGCCGTGAAGTAGCCAATATACCTATCTCCTAAGTATTACTAATGGTGTAATCGCTTGCCCTGAGTTGCTAAGTGAACTGTGTTTCAAAACCCCCTGTCATTCCAAAAGGTATCATCCCCCAATAGCAATCAAAAATGCATCTTCCAAATACAGACAGAATAGTTTTTTAACGCGCGCCAGTCGTAACCTAAACGAGTTGTCTAAAGAATTTGATGTCTGTAGAATCCCTAGCGTGAGACGTAATTTAGTGCAGAGATATTTCGAGTCTTTTGAGTGAGCGTGTTGTCGCCTTCTTGAATACCTACTTATGTATGTATTATTAATATTTTTTACCTTAGACCTCATTATGTTACTTGTTAATTAGTATCTTTGTTAATTTCAAATTATCCTTATAAGATATAATTTGTATTGGCTTTGTTCACATATGTGGTTGCGATAATGCGTAACCTTAGTATAAGTAGTACCTGTTAGTTTAGTATTATGTTACTACCTGTGAGTTCCTATAATTGGCTTCCTGTATCTACTATAATTTTCCATGTTAGTGTCATAGCTTTTGGATCTCCAAATAAAAAAATAAAAAAAGATGAAACCAATTAAATTGAAGTTATAATACAGTTTGAATGAACACCTAAGCCTTCCTCAAGAATCACTTTATTGATAGGTGAAAACCGCATGAAAATCCGTTCAGTAGTTTTAGAGTTTATCGTGAATATCGTTGAGCTTACTGGGGGACTTGATCAATCTGTGTAAGAATGTCCTATAATATTTATTTATTTATTTATTATTATTATTTATTAATATACAAACACACACACGCGGCGGGGGAGTTTGTTTTATAAGGTGTAGTGATGAGCTTACTAGTGTCCGACCGAAACATGTTTTTTTGCCGAAACCGAAACCGAAACCGAATGTTCGGCTTTGGCTCTAGTTTCGGCCGAAACCGAAACCGAAACCGAAACTTTTGTAGACTTGTTAAAATCGTTGAAAAAATGTCATAAAACCCCTTTTATACACATATTATGGGGCTGTCAACACCCAACACCCAATATCCTTGAAATTGATGTTACTTAAGCAGTTTTTTAAGAAAATTACTAGAGTTAAACCAAGATAATTCTGCAACGATTTGATTTGTGTTGATAACAAACGCTGTGCAAGTGTTATTTTAAACGTCAAAACTTCTATGAAATTATGACGTATAAATAACATTTGCACTAGTTACACTGCGTATGCTATCAAAATCATTGCAGAATTTTCTTGGTCTAACTCTATTCATTCACCAGTCAAGTTATTAACATGTAGATACAGGATCAACCAAAAAACCAACCAAAAACGCAAGCGCGAAATTTTTTGTTGACAATATCGCAAGGCCGGGTACCGGGTACCAATCTTCACCTGGGCCATAAAGTCCGAAGTGCCCCAGTGAGGCGAACTTTCATGCGAAGTCAAAGCCGTGCTTCAGGACTACTCGTAGTAGTTGAGCACAGACTCCAACCAATGTCCATTGTATTAAAAAGCGAGACCGCAGGCCGAGCATGGCGCAGCGAGGCCAAAGGCTAAGCTGAAGTAGAGGACATGTGGAACATAAACCAATAGTAAATTGAGGTAAAATCACTCATTCACTCCGAAACAATTAGACAGTGTGCGCGTTATAGGTATTGACAGTCTCTTAAGACTGCGTAGAGCGTCCAGTGGCGCCCTCATTAGTGGAATTGTGTTTTATAATAAAGCAATTAATTTCTGTACCTATACATGAATCAGTATAATATGTTATAGGTATTCCTTAGGTATAAAAGAACATAGGGTATAGGTCATAGGTATAGGTGGTCCTTAAATAAATGATAATTAATTAATGATTAATATTGTTGTCCTACTTATTCCCCAACTTTTGGTCTTATTCCGAAGTACCATTTCGTAAGTTTCGGCCCGGCCGAAAGGTTCGGCCGTTTTTTGGCCGAAACCGAAACTACAGCCGAAACATGATTTTTTGGCCGAAACTGGCCGAAACCGAAACCGAAACCGAACCTTCGGTCGGACACTAGAGCTTACGCATTTCCGACCGGTCCGTCTCTGCCTCCTGCTTCACGCGCGCCGGCGACATGCTGCCGGCGTCAGCACTAGCGTTGACAATTTCCGGAAAAAATCCCGTTTCTATCCAAAAGGCTCGTTTTTAATCGGATTTATACGGAAAAAAAACCATGAGATTTACCGCTTAATTTTTTCCGAAAAACGATTTAAACAGGTTTCAATCGGTTATTGTATGGTACCGGTGAGTAGGTGAAGGATTATAGACTTACTTTGCCTTTTTTTTTTTTTCTTTTTTAATGGCTTTTACTCCTTGCTAAATTTAGCAAGGTGGATTCTGCCAATGTCGAGGTGTAGACTTTTGACTTGTGAGACGAGAATGTTCGGTTAAATTTTGATTTTTGTGGAAGGATAGACGGGAACCTAAAACAAACAAATTATTGTGGACATCACAGACAAATACATTACATGACATGACACAATTAATACAGTAGCAACATTAGTGAGAAAGAGCGGAAAGCGGATGACAGATTGTTAAGGCAAGCAACATAGCGGATGAAATGGGAGGAAAAAAACGTAAAAATTAAATATAGATAGATAGAAGAGCAGTAATAATTAAAGTTTTATATTATGTTCCTGTACATACTTAATAAGGATAGACGTTAGGGGAGGGTCCATTAGAGTGAGAAGTGAGTAAAAGTGAATGGGTCGCGGAATATTTGAAGGTAACACATCATACAAAGAGTAACTGAATCTCGGACAGGAGAAGAAAATGTGATCTACGGTGCCTTCGTCTAACCCACATTCGCACAGTGACGTATCCCGGACCCGTATCTTGGCAAGAAATACAGGCGTACAAACTGGCCCTAAGCGTAATCGACAAATTGTAGACGTGACCCATTTCGGATAGACTCGGAATCTGAAAAACCATGGTTTACGTGGAATATTGGGTTGAATGTGGCCATAATGTTTTCCTACCTCCAATCTGGAAGAATTCCAGAGATTTTGCCACGTGTTAAACATATCAGTCTGTGCATGGCTTAGAAGGTCAGAGCTGTATATCCTGTCGTGGCCTGGTGATCCCATCTCAATAGCTCTCTTTGCCCATATGTCTGCAGACTCGTTTCCAGGAATGCCACAATGACCTGGGATCCACCCGAGCACTATTTTTAACCCCTTTGAGTCACATTTTCTTAATAATGTTTTGATCTGAAGTATTAAGGGGAATTTTGCCTTCATTTTAAACTGATTGCCCATAATAGCCTGCAGGCAACTCCTGCTATCAGTAAAAATGATCATTTTTGCTATATTGTGAGAGTCAGCATATGCAATAGCTTCCAAGATGGCAACTGCCTCGCCTGTAAAAATGGATGATTGAGGAGGGCACTTGAACATCAAGACAATGTTATATTTTGGAATCACCACTGCTGCTCCAACACAATTTGCGGGATCATTTTTGGATGCGTCAGTAAACACTGGTAAGTAGCCTTCCCACTTTTCTAAAAGATTTTTAAATTTGTTGTTAGCTCCCGGGTCATTTTTAAATATACCAAGGTCTAAAATAACACTAGGGGTGTAAATTAAAGTTTCAAATTTTGATTCAAATAAGGGGTTTGTTCCTGATTTATATAATATGGGGTTTATACGGTTTAATTTAGAATACGAAATAATAATTTTTGGAAACTCCTTATGCATCCAATATGGGTTTTCAGTGACCAATGAAGCAAGAGCCCGCAAGCGTGTAATCAGCAAGTGATTGGAGTTGGAGATAGCTCTTATAAGGAACCTGTCAGCAAGATATTGTCTACGCAGCACCAGAGGATTTATACGGAAAAAAAACCATGAGATTTACCGCTTAATTTTTTCCGAAAAACGATTTAAACAGGTTTCAATCGGTTATTGTATGGTACCGGTGAGTAGGTGAAGGATTATAGACTTACTTTGCCTGCCATCGACATTGGATCGGTGTCAGTTCAGTTCAGTTGTCACAGTTGTGTCATTACGAATTGTCATTGTAATGACTTATTGGTTTTTTTCTTTAAAAATCCGATAAAAAACGAAAATTTCATAAATTCCCGAAAAAAATCATTAGATTTTTTCCGACATTTTCAACGCTAGTCAGCACTTGTCTCCATCTCTCGCAATGGCCGCGTCACAACTGCCACTCGAAAGTTATACTATAGTCCGAGTGTCTTACTTAACTTTAAGATACTTAAGATATTATTAAAACAAAAAAATTAAAGTAAAATAAATGACCATGCTAAGCATAATGCATTATCAACAATACTAACGATACTCACAATAGCATGAGTATCACACCACCAATGCCGTCTTTACCATAAGGGCACACGGGTCACCGAAGGACACGCAGTAACAGTATATTTGATTATACTCATAATAAATAGAACATCATAGAAAAATGTTACTTTACTTAATTCGCTTCCTTTACTTTCCAAAAGGGCCCCAAATTCTTATTTGCCAAAGGAACGCAGCATAGTTTAAGACGGCCTTGCCACAGACAAATTAAATACTACATGTCTACACGGATCCCTTACCTCGTTTGTTCCTTTTAGCTTTCCCAACTCTGGTGTTACTAAGTTCCTCTACGCCAGGTTCCGGAACTTGTCTTTGGCTGTCTCCGTCTGTGCTCTCTGGGACAAGCTCATGTGAGTGCTTGACTTCAATATCTGTGTTGAAAGCTGAAATCACCCGCAGATTAATACAATTATTTACTCATAAATAAATATTAGGTGACATCTCACACAGATCAACCTAGCCCCAAAACAAGCAAAGCTTGTAAGTAGGCTTGTGCCTGCTCGGTCACTACAGAGAGCGCTCTGCTTTCGGTCAATCGGTCAAACGAACTAGTTCGGCCTTTTAGCTCCTTTAGTTCAGTTCGGTCCTTGCGAGCTGGAATGAATATGAACCAATTTTACAGTAGTTTTTTTTAATCTTTGGCAACTGAATTACGATTCCAGTTGTACGATACTATGTGATGGTTGAACATTCGAAAACTTGACACAATATAAACAATTATTTGATTGTCCTTCATACTTTTCAGGTTTAGGACTGTTTGTCATTCTTTTATCTCGTTCGCACTTGTGCCAGCATGATTGCGAACCATTTCGTTCAGTCTATTTTTAGTTTCACGCATGCCAAGCGCTCACCAATCCCACTGAACTAAAGGACCTAAGAATGTGCAAAAAGATTTAGTTCCTTTTGGTCCTTTCTGGGATTGCATTCTTATCAGTTCTTCGTTCATGACCGACACAAGCCTACTATGGGTACCAGAAGGGCTACCGCGAAAACAAAAATTCGCTAATTGCGGGGATCTTTCTCTGTTACTCCAATGTAGGTATAATTAGAGTGACAGAGAAAAATGTCGGCGATTTGCAAACTTCGATTTTCGCGGTTATAGCTCAGGTGACAATATAATACACACACACTTACACACACATACATACCTATTTATACACATAGAAAACACCCATGACTAAGGAACAAATATCTGTGTTTGGTTCAGATCATACCGAACCCAATATTCAGTTGGGCTAAACCGCACGTGGAATGTTTAAGAAATGAAACGGGACCGTCTCATGCCTGACCGCGAAGTGCATCCGCGTCAACTAGCAGACGCCCAAAAAAATGAATATGTAAATACATATGAATAAAAAAATGTTCGGCAGTTCGAACCCAAATTCGGCCGAATACGAACATTGAACCGAATATTCGTATTCGTCAAAGTCCATATTCGGCCCATCCCTCATTTCTCATAGTTGACCGAAGCGTTAGCGAAGGTCTCCGTGTTGATTATAGTTAGATCCCACAACCGACCTGTTGGTGCGTGGCGCGCGCGCCGCTCCACTAGCACGGGGCCGAGCACGAGCTCATCTTTAACGGCGTGGTCCGTGTACAGCCCCGTCGCCGCGCTCACGCCGGCCGACTCGTCTTTTACACTCACATCTGAGTACGATGGCTCAGCTTGTATGTATACACATTCGCGTTTGGACTCGTCCTTTACATACACATCATCCAGCGGCTCAATCTTCACAGACACTTCCGCGGACGTGGGCTCATATGTTGTACACGCTTCCTCACAGCGCTGAACCTTTACGCAAACATTCTCTGTGCCCTGCAACGCTGAAGACTCCATCGAAATAGGATATTGTTTCAAATCCATATAGAATATACTAAAACAGGAATTAAAGCTACACTACAAAGAACACTGGCTGCAACACTACGCTTTATAATACTAGGAGATTATTTGAGAATACTATTCTTGTTAAAATAAACTCAATTTGCTCAATTTTCCGCAGAAAATAACTGCAAATAAAGAGCATACAACCATACAATAAAACCCAAAATGACAGCAGCAGCAGTGTTGCCAACTCGGATTTTCAAAAGATGCTAGACTAATGTCTAGATTATGCCAAAATTATGCCAAAGTTTCATGAAATATGCTTAAATGTCACTTTAAAATACACACTTAAAACACTTAAAATAATGTGGTGTCTAAAAATATTCATTAAAAAACACCGTACTTTGTCAGTAGAAAAAGGCGCAAAATTCAAATTTTCTAAGGGATGGTAAATTGATAATCCTTCGCACCTATTTTTTTTTAATTTGCCGCGTTTGTTTACTAACGGAAATGGCTTAACATACTATAGTTACGACGGTGTTGTATAGCAATATATTAAAAAATATATTGTATACCTTTAGATGGTCAAGCATATCCTGTCAGTAGAAAAAGGCGCGTAATTCAAATTTTCTAAGAGACGATATCCCCACGCCTACATTTTTGAAAATTGGCGCCTTTTTCTACTGACAAGATCTGCTTGACTAAAGTCCGTCGACGTCCATCCGCCCACAAAAGTCAATATTCAAATGAAAATATGAACCACATAAGGCAATGGCGCATATTATTGTTGCAAAGTTGGTAAAAAATTGGCTTAGACTAAATTATGCTAAAAATTATGCCAGATGCTAGATGTAAAATTTTGGTGCCAAAGCGAGTGAAAATATGCCAGATCTGGCATCAATTATGCCAAGTTGGCAACACTGCGCAGCAGTGCTTGTGTCAGTCAGTTGAGTTTTTTTTTTTATAGCATCGCGCTCCTGGCGCATTAAGCCAGACGAGCAATTCGAGCAAAGCAGGAAGGTGGATTACAACGGGTAAGACGGAATTTTCGAAAAGGATCAGGATAAGGTAATTTATAAACTTAACGTTTAATGTCATGACGTAAAATAAATGAGTACAATGATTTAAATATATATACAGAAGAATCATTAATATTTATTGTATACAGGAGTGTTGTTACAGATGTGACAGACGTGTCCAGCCAGACGAGTCAATTTTTCGCCAATCTGATTAAATTGTCCGAGCGAATAAGGCCGTGCGAACGAAAACGCCAATTTGGCTCGCCGATTTTTATGACCGATATTACTGATAAAATGTAGTGCGGACGCAAGAATAGGTACCAATTTGGATCGCCAGTATTTTTATATTGGGGCATTTTTCAATTTAGAGGGCGTAATATCACCATAAATCTAAAATTGGTGACTAAATTGGAAATTGACGTCAATTACATTTCTGATCAAATCGGTCGATTTGATCACCCCGTCTAGAACCCACTCCTAAAGCGCCCTCCAGACTATGCGCGTGAATCGCGGGCGAAGCCGCGAACGCGAGTGTGGAGTCTAGTTCGCTGATATGCGAAATCGACTCCAGACTCGCGTTCGCGGCTTCGCGCCGCGATTCGCGCACGAGTGTGGAGCGGGCTTAAGATACGATACAAGATAGTATATCTTGTATACCAATCTTATACAAGATACTTTAAAAAAAATATCTTGTAACTTGTATTTAGATACTTTCCGTTGGTATCATAGTATTTTGTATATACTTTTTTTACTAAGATACTTTATTTATATAATTAATTTCGCAGTTTTATTTTCAAAACGCACGTAGCATGTCGTAACGTGGTTGTAACTAAACGTAGTTATATACGGATGATACGGGTATCAATATATAACTAAACAGGTATATATTTACCCCTTTACCTAAAATATTTAAAACTCAGCTCCTGTTTCGTCTTAAATACTTGGGTCACGTGCTGATCGATGATTTGAGTGACGCGACGACTCTGTTCTATAACCGCGAAAATCGAAGTTCGCAAATTGCGGGCATTTTTCTCTGTCACTCTTATAACGCCTTCATTGGAGTAGAAGAGAAAGATCCCCGCAATTTGCGAATTTCGGTTTTCGCGGTAGTCCCTCTGATATTGAACGGGAACTGAGGGCCTACCGCGAACCACGTCCGACGTGTTGCCTCGCTATCACACTTACGTACGAATTTACAAGTGCGACAAAGAGGCAAAACGTCGAACGTGGTTCGCGGTAGGCCCTGTGAGAGCGTTGTCAGTTCGTGCGAATATGATAGCCCGCAGGTTTGCCAAATGCTCGAAAAACGCGAAAGTCAAACTGTTCCGTGCATGTTGCACAACTTTCTAAACGTGCAGTCTGTGTGCACTGCAGAAAAACGTGTATCAAGTTGGTCAAGCAGATCTTGTCAGTAGAAAAAGGCACCAAATTTAAATTATGTAGGCGCGAAGGGATATCTTCTCATAGAAAATTTGAATTTCGCGTCTTTTTCTACTGACAAGATTTGCTTGACCATCTATATTTACTATAGATATGTGTCCAAAGAAACTGCAACGTTGTAACTATTTTAATTCTGTGAGTTTTAACCTCATTCTAGAATAAGACCGAATTAATCCCAACGGCCAACGTCACCCGCTCGCAGTGCCTCTGGCCGCCGCCATCTTAGACGTCATTTCATAAGCCCCCTCCAGACTATGCGCGTGAATCGCGAAAAGTTGATAAATTCAATGCATTTATTCGCCGAATGAAAACAAAATGTAAGCTTGATACAAAAAGTGTATATACATAATACAATAATAGGAACACGACGAATAGAATTTACAACGGCAAGTGGTCACAGTACTTACAGAAGAGTCCGCCAAATTTCCTTCTACACTTGTATCTACAGTGGCTACATTACACATGAAAGGCTTCTCTTAAGGTGAGTCCATAGTTCTGATTTTCTTTTACACATGTAGGCACAGTGTTTACACCTGAAAGGCTTCTCGTCTGTGTGAGTTATCAGATGACTCTGTAAATGTCTTTTACTTTTACCCTGGTAGCCACAGTGACTACAACTGAAAGGCTTCTCGTCTATGTGAGTCATCAGGTGACGCTGTAAATCTGTTTTTCTTCTACACTTGTAGCTACAGTGACTACAACTGAAAGGCTTCTCGTCTGTGTGAGTGATCAGGTGAGTCTGTAAATCTCTTTTTCTTTTACACTTGTAACCACAGTGACTACAACTGAAAGGCTTCTCGTCTATGTGAGTCATCAGGTGACGCTGTAAATCTGTTTTTCTTCTACACTTGTAGCTACAGTGACTACAACTGAAAGGCTTCTCGTCTGTGTGAGTCATCAGGTGACGCTGTAAAACTTTTTTACTTCTACACCTGTAGCTACAGTGACTACAACTGAAAGGCTTCTCGTCTGTGTGAGTCATCAGATGAGACCGTAAATGTCCTTTTCTTTTACTCTTGTAGCTACAGTGACTACAACTGAAAGGCTTCTCGTCTGTGTGAGTCATCAGATGAGACCGTAACTGTCCTTTTCTTTTACACTTGTAGCTACAGTGACTACAACTGAAAGGCTTCTCGTCTGTGTGAGTCATCAGGTGTTGCTGTAAATCTGCTTTACATCTACACTTGTAGCTACAGTGACTACAACTGAAAGGCTTCTCGTCTGTGTGAGTTATCAGGTGTTTCCGTAACTGTTCTTTTCTTCTACACTTGTAGCTACAGTGCCTACAACTGAAAGGCTTCTCGTCTATGTGAGTCGTCAGGTGACGCTGTAAATCTGTTTTTCTTCTACACTTGTAGCTACAGTGACTACAACTGAAAGGCTTCTCGTCTGTGTGAGTCATCAGATGAGACCGTAACTGTCCTTTTCTTTTACACTTGTAGGCACGGTATGTACACCGGAAAGGCTTCTCGTCTGTGTGAGTCATCAGATGAGACCGTAACTGTCCTTTTCTTTTACACTTGTAGCCACAGTATGTACACCGGAAAGGCTTTTCGTCTGTGTGAGTCATCAGGTGAGTCTGTAAGTCGCTTTTTCTTTTACACTTGTGGCTACAGTGACTACAACTGAAAGGCTTGTCGACTGTGTGAGTGATCAGGTGAGTTCGTAAATTAAATTTTCTACTACTCTCGTAGCCACAGTATTTACACCTAAAAGGCTTTTCGCCTGAGTGTATAATCATGTGAGCCTTTTCATACAGTTTTTTGTCACCATGTAGCATTTGATGTCGTTCTAAACCATAATCCCCTACGGTTGAATTATGTAAAGGCAAGTGAGTGTGTACGTGCTTCTTCAAAACCGACTTGCTCCTGAACTGTTTGCCGCAATGGTGACATTGAGAGATGGCGGTGGTGACATGGGGTGTGGGTGCGGGCTCGGTGGCGTGCAGCTTGTATGTGCGGCGCCCGACCCGGCAGGTGCGCCGCTCCGCGTCCACCAGCAGGCGCTCCAGCCTGACCGAGCACGAGCGGCGCCGACCCAACACCACCGCAGAGGAGACAAGAGTGGGCGCTGTAAGACGACAAAATAATACTCAAATATCCAAAATACCAACCTGATAAATACGTAACAGTGGCAGGGCGTTACATAAGTTTCTTTAATTTAATTAATAATTATCTTTCATACTTCTGCTGGTGGATCATAACGATTTAGATGCTTCAAAACGTGCAAGAGTTTTAATGCATGGGGGTACACTAGCTACCAAGTGAAACACACAATATTTACCACACCAACGCGAAGAAAACTCTAGCTATAAAACATCACAAACCGAATCCAAATTAATCAGTAAATATCATCTTTAAACTGTAACGGTAGGGTGAACTTTCAATAGCCAATGTGAGTAAAGCAATTGAAAATTAGCATTTATGTGGCAAGCCATACTAGAGGATAAAATTTAACTTTGCTATATACATGTGTATATGTCTTTTAAGAATAAATATTTTGTTTTTGGCTAGAACTATATGTACCATCTAAACATATTCCTATACATCAACATCACAACTGAATCGAAAATTTTAGTTAATTCAGCTGAAGATTAATATCAAATTTAATTGAAGAAAAATAGAAAATATATTTACTGAATTTACTCTCTATTTAGACTCTGTATTGGTGTGTGTGAGTGGATTATGGTAGTTTGAATGTGTGTGTCGGGAGGAGCTTTGCGGAGTAGTTCCGACAGTAGTTAAACAACAATCAACACACCTCTCACCACCGGGGCGACTGTGGGGCGGTGCGGGCGCTCCGGCCCCAGCACGAGCTCGTCCTTGACCACGTGCTCGTCGTACAGGCCGGCCAGCATGGCTGCCTCGCTCACGCCGCACCCGTCTGTGCTGTCCGAGCACTCCTCCTTCACACGCGCCTCCTCATCCATAAATCCGGCTTCCTCCTTAATAAGGGCTGAAACAAAGGGTTGTAATTACCATTAGAGTTGTAAGTCAGACAAATATATGGATGAATCAACATAGATTGTTTACAATGCTGCCTACATGAGTGTTCATTGGGACAACCAGGCCAACACTTCAATGTATAAATGAATAAGTAGTAATGCAGCTGACTAAATTCCAATAGTCCACAGGTTTTGTATAAGAATGTACATTTTCTCCTCTGGTACCTGTTTTTGAGAATGTTTTATATGTTTAATAGAGGAAATTAAAGCTATAATAATAATAATATATAATATATCATTTATTTCAGAATTAAATTATTCCATATAAGTACACTTAAATAAAACTTAAACTCTATATACATTTACAAACTACACTTAAAAACTAGGTGGACAACATGTGCATCTTGTTCCAGGAGTAATGGAAGGGACTATCTTCCCGTCCTGCCACTGTTTCCAGGAGACTGTTGGGGCTACCGGCGATACGTCTCAGCAGGGACGCGACACGTTTTCGCATTATCGCGTGAAAGCCATCCGTGCGCGCCTCCGCGAACATGCCTGACGCACTGCAATGCCGCGGGAGCCCCAACAGCATCCTGAAAGCGTTGTTATATTGGACGCGCAGGGCGCTGTAGGTTTTTTGAGTATAGTTGATCCATAGACTGCAGGTGTAAAATGACTGACAGTATGCCCTAAATGGGGTGTAGGAGGGGGTAGGCACGCTCAGGTTTGCGACGCTGGGCTACAGGTCTGCTCACTCAAGTCCTTCATACACGTCCCCGTCAGCCCTGGATCTGCCGCCGCGGACCAGGGTTGAACCCACCCGGGGTTCACTGCTGGGTGGGTCGTACACCCTGGAAATGCTAGTGGTTTTAACGAGCGTCGCACTATTTACCAACAACCTCGGGCCACTAGCAGCTAAGTATGAGGGCCATACCTGGTGTGACAGTCCCACCCGCCAGGTAATCCTTCTCCCCTACCTTATCTCCCGTCTTAACATCCTGTGATCCAAATAGTCATTTCCCGTCTTTACTCCTATCTTTATCCCTCCTCTCTCTAATCCCTCCCCTTCCCAATCTCCCCTTTTGCTCCCCTTTCCTACTCCATTTCCTCTCCGCCAATCCAAGGTGTCATACGTACCGTGCCGATGGATGCGTGGCTGGTGGCGAGACCAGTCTCTAACGGCGTCTCTACGAAACCGGGACGAATCGTAGTAGTATATAGTCCTTCAGTCGGCAAGCGGGGCTCTGCCGTTCTGCGACCAATATTTCCCTTGCTACTCGTGGGACGTTTATGGAAAGTAGTAACAACCTAGAAAGTTTTGACGCCATGTCCTCAGCTCTGGACTTGATCCAGGCTGAAGGTAGTATCGGAGCGAAGGAGGCTGTAGAAGCCCCTGGCACGCCCGAGGTTTGCTCCGAGGGAGGGGAGAGGGAAGCTGAGGTCGACAGAGACGACATCGTCTCTGGTGCGCCCGGCGACACCTCCTCGACCAAAGAGCCGCGTTTCAAACGCATGTCGGGTGCCGCTCGCAAGAGGTTCCGCAGGCTAATGGGCGACGGGGTAGCCAAAGAGCAAGGTAAGCCTTGGGTGGACATCGCTGTGGAGAAGCCGGCCAAAGAGAAAGGCCCTGTAAAAAGGGTCCGCTCCGAGGACGAATCTCCACAGGGATCAGTGAAAAAGGCCCCGAAACTCCGCGCTGAAACCTCAGGGGAGCCTCGGCAACCGAGCTTCAGGGAGGTAGCGGGGTCCTCACGAGTAGGGATCCGTAATTCGGACCCTATGAGTGAGGACCAGATGAAGTTGGTCCACCGTCACCTAAATCTCGCCATGGTTAGCCAATGGGCGAATGCGAAGGGCGGTGCACCACAGTTTCTGGGCTTCATTCACAAGACAGGCTGGATACTGGTGACCTGTGTCAACCAGGTTAGCAGGGACTGGCTTGTGAGTGAGGTCCCGAACCTAAAGCCGTGGCCGGAGGCGAAACTCTCCGTCATCCCGGAGGGTGAATTGCCCAAACCAGCCACGGCCATCACCTTCATTCCAGAGTCCGAGGCGGCCTCAGTGGAGGAAGCCTTGGCGCTGATCAGGGTCCAGAACTTTGGCCTGAATACAGAACTCTGGAAAGTTCTCGGGGAGAAGGCTGAGCAAGGTGGCAAGGTGGTCACCTTCGCTCTGGATGAGCCTTCCGCCGAAACTCTTAAGGCCAATCGTGGGGAGGTAGCGATTGGCTTTAAGAAGGTGCTGTTCCGACTAAAAGGGGGGCCAAACGCTCCCCCAGCACAGCAGATGGAACAGCAACCCCAGCCCCTCGCGGAATCTGCTCCCGGGCCAAGTACCATGGTACCTAGCGACCGAACTCCTATACCCCAGGGCTCTCGTGGCCGTGGGGGCGGGCAACCGGCAGCTAGAGGCACAAGGGGCATGACGAGGGGCATGGTACCCGGTAGGGCCAGACCCATAACCTCGGTGAGAGGAGGGCCTCAAAGGACTCCTGTTGCGAGAGGCAGGGGAGGGCCACAACGGGTCACCAAGAGGGCCAAATAAAATTCCCTGGCCCTACGGCACCCGCGAGGGTCCTGCAAGCAAACATCCACCATGCGGCAGCAGCCACGGCTATTGTTGAAAGCCGGCTTGCAGGACACGTCGACCTCGCACTACTTCAAAAACCTTGGGTGCGGAACTCAACCATACTAGGACTGAACTCGGTTGGTAAAGTTTTATACAATACTAACGGAATTAAGCCTAGGGCTTGCATTGTTTTTGGCAAGAACATTGACTTTTTACCTGTTCCAGAGTTATGCACAGACGACCTGGTAGCAGCGTATGTAAATTTCAAGGGATGGAGCGGGCAGAGAGTTATACTCTGTTCGGCATACCTCCCTGGAGATAGGAACGACCCCTCTGCGGAACTCACAGCCGTGGCCGACTATGCCCGCAAACACAACGCAGAAATACTGGTGGGATGTGATGCCAACGCCCACCACACCAACTGGGGGAGCACCGACATCAATGATAGGGGTGAGTTACTACATGACTTTCTTCTATGCAATAACTTCCAAATTCTAAACATAGGATGTTCACCCACCTTTGTCACTAGGTCACTAGGGTTAGGAAGGAGGTTTTGGACTTGACTTTTGCATCTTCAAATCTAGCCAGGCATATTCAGAACTGGAGGGTAAGTGATGTAGAATCGTTGTCAGATCATAAACACATCTGTTTTAATATATCTTTTTCTCTCAGCGTTCAAACGGTCACCTTCAGGGATCCCCGGAGGACTGACTGGGACGGCTACAGGAGCTGCCTAGAACGTAATCTGGAATCCGTAGGGAAGGTAATAAAAACGCGGGAGAGTTTAGAACTTGCGGTAGAGGTGGTCTCAAATGGCATTGTAAGTGCCTTTGAAGAAAACTGTGCTCCCAAGGTCAAAACTACCAAACGTGTGGTCCCATGGTGGAACTCCAACCTTAGGAGGCTCAGGGACAAAACACGCAAGTTATTCAATAGGGCTAAGAGAACAGGGGAGTGGGAGGTCTATCGGAAAGCCCTAAATGAATACAGTAAAGAGATTAGGAAAGCTAAGAGAGCGTCATGGAGGAGGTTCTGCGAGGAAATTGAAAATACGCCTCAAGGAGCGAGACTTCACAGGATACTCTCCAAAGCTAGAAGCAATCAGGTAGGCCTTCTCAGGAGGCATGATGGCTCCTTCACTGCTAGTGAGACGGAGACTTTGGAGCTCTTAGCTGAAACTCACTTCCCAGGGGCAGGACAGGCGCACGAGTCCCAGGTGTTCAGAGGCTTGCATAGGCCTCGCCCGGAGGACTGGAGGCAGGCTGCCCTCGTCATAAGGCCCGGGATAGTGAAGTGGGCTATAAACTCTTTCAAACCTTACAAGACGTGCGGCCTGGACGGAGTAAGCCCTGTGCTAATGCAGCGAGGAGCTGAAGTCCTAATCCCGCATTTGGTTAGAATCTTCAGAGCTAGTTATGCCTGGGGACACTTGCCAGAACAGTGGAACAAGGTCAAGGTATTATTTATACCAAAGGCTGGGAGGAAGGATTACGCTTTAGCCAAGTCCTTCAGACCGATCAGCCTCTCCTCGTTCCTCCTTAAAACCTTGGAAAAGGTAATCGATAAGTATATCAGGGAGAGCTGTCTTCTGAGAAAACCCATACACGACAGCCAACATGCTTACCGCAGGGGCAGATCTACAGAGACTGCCTTGCTGGAGCTAGTTGACAGAGTGGAAAGGGCCTTGGAAGACAAGGACATAGCCATGTCGGCCTTCTTAGATATTGAGGGCGCCTTTGATAATACACCCATTCGGACACTGGTGGAAGGGCTTAGGGCCAAGGAGGTGGATTCCACCACTGTCCGCTGGGTGCAAAGCATGCTCTCAAGCAGAGTGGTTAGGCTAGACTTGCTTAACACTACACTCGAAGTGGCCACTGTGAGAGGCTGCCCGCAGGGAGGTGTCCTATCTCCCTTGCTCTGGACTCTCGCGGTGGATGGACTTCTGCACAAGATGGCGGAACTCCGAATCGACACTCAGGGGTACGCAGACGACCTTGTTGTGACGGTGAGGGGCAACTGCCAAAGTACTTTATCAGACCTTATGCAGAGGGCTCTCAACACCATTAATACATGGTGCGGAGAGAATGAATTGTCTATCAATGCAGATAAGACAATTATAGTACCATTCACGAACAAGAGGAAACTGGACAAACTTAAACCGCTTGTCATGAATGGTAAAACTATTCCGTTCTCAACAGAGGTCAAATATCTGGGGGTAACACTGGACCAGAAACTGACCTGGAACAAACATGTGGACGAAACCATACAAAAGGCCAGATCAGCCTTGGCAATATGCTGTCGTTTAGCAGGCAACAGATGGGGTCTAAAACCCAAAATTGCCTTATGGCTGTACACATCCATAGTGAGGCCGATAGTGTCTTACGCCTCTGTAGCATGGTACAGGAAAACGACGCAGAAGGTAACAGTGATGAAGCTTGGCAGCCTTCAAAGAACTGCCTGTGTCATCGTCACTGGGGCCATGTCATCCTCCCCGACGGCAGCCCTAGAAGCCATACTAAATCTACCGCCCCTCCACTTACATCTAGAATTGGAGGCGAGATCTAGTATGCTTAGAATAGCGGGCGCGAGGAGAGGTAATTGGTTATCGCAAACTCTGAGACTGTTTAAGGAATCAGTGTACGATATTCCTGTTCTTGGGATGCCATCCGACACTATGTCACCCAAATTTTGTCCACTCAAACTTTACTCAGTGGAAATCCCCAAACGGGAGGACTGGTCAAACAGTCAAATCAAGTGGAAAGAAGGAAGCCTGAGGTGGTACACTGATGGCTCCAAATCCGGATCTGAAGTAGGCTGCGGAGTATACGGTGAAGCGCCTAGGAAAAGTATCAGCTTAAACCTAGGACGTTTTTGCTCTATATTCCAGGCAGAGGTATACGCCATTCTGGAATGTGCGTCAATCAATCTGCAAAGCAACTACGGCAACCATACTATCTATATCCATTCGGATAGCCAGGCGGCACTCTTAGCCCTAACCTCCGATGTCACCACATCGAGGCTGGTTGAGAACTGCAGGCAACTATTGAACAACCTTGGAGCCAGGAACAAGGTTGTTCTACGTTGGGTCCCGGGGCATGCGGGTGTCGTAGGAAACGAGAAGGCCGACGAACTCGCGCGAGCAGGGGCTAAGGGGAAGAACTACAGTCCTGAGCCCTTTTGTGGTATCCCCAAAAGCCTAACGCGGCTCACCCTAAAGACCTACTGTCACTACAAAACCATTCAACTCTAGAGAGAAACAACAGGTTTGAACCATTCCAAAGCGCTTATCAAAGCCTTCAGCAAAAAGGCGTCCTCGAACGCCTTAGCGCTGTCTAGGAACCAACTGCGCAACTTGGTAAGGGTGCTTACCGGGCACTGCGGCCTAAATAAGCACATGCACACCATGGGGAAACGTGACATAGGGCGGTGCAGACTCTGCATGGAGGCAGAGGAGACGCCCTTACACATCCTCACAGAGTGCCCTTGCCTAATGCGTACTCGTGACCTAATCTTGGGCGGACACATATTACGCCCGGAGGAGGTAAAGTCTCTCGAAACCAAAAAGATCCTGCAGCTATTTGAAGTTGCAGGGTTGGATCGAGAGTTGTAGTAGGTGGCGATCACAATAGATCAGGAATGGTCGCAGTGATACATAGGCTTTGGAGCCTTATATAGCCCCTAATAAAGAAGAAGAAGAAGAAGATGCCCTAAATAGGGTAATTTTAACGTTTCTGTTACACCTAGCAAATCTACGGATCAACATGTTACTCCTCACCGCCAGCGCCCTGCGTTCCCTTTCGATGTCCTTGTTGTCTGTGAGGGATGACGTAACCCAGTGCCCCAGGTACTTAAATTCTTCGACTATCTTGAGAGGAGTGTTGCCAAGTTTAACCTGAGGGGTACGCGGGTAGCTCTTAGTACCCGCTTTAAAAACTAACAACTCACTCTTCGAGGCATTGTACCTGAGGCCATGAGAATCCGCATACCGCTCACATATCACAGGTTCACATAATACAGGTTGAATGAATGAATTGAATTTATCCCGGTGTATATTCTATTAGCGACCCAGCCCGGCTTCGTATGGGTTAGCAAATTATACACCGAAATATTCCTCAAGAATCACTTTATTGATAGGTGAAAACCGCATGAAAATCCGTTCAGTAGTTTTAGAGCTTATCGCGAATATACATACAAACACAGAGACACGGCGGGGGAGTTTGTTTTATAAGGTGTAGTGATGAGCTTACGCATTTGCGACCGGTCCGTCTCTGCCTCCTGCTTCACGCGCGCCGGCGACATGCTGCCGGCGTCAGCACTCGTCTCCATCTCTCGCAATGGCCGCGTCACAACTGCCACTCAAAAGTTATACTATTGTCCGAGTGTCTTACTCAACAGTAATTATATGTATGATACTTATGATATTATTGAAACAATAAAATGTAAAGTAAAATCAATGACCACGCTAAGCATTATGCATTATCAACAATACTAACGATACTCACAATAGCATGAGTATTATCACCAATGATCGGGGATTTCTATGCCACTTGGGGTGAATGACCTCAATCATTATGCTAGTATGGATATGCCGCGAGATTCCGGGATTCGTATGCCATATAGGAGAGTGTTTTGGCATGTAACTGTTAATCAATTAATCATGCATTATCTAAGCCGACTGAATCACTTCTTCAAACGCTTATCTTATCTACTAATTATTAGCACCGTAGAATGACATTGTAAATACAAATCGCACGGCAGCTGCTTTTTGCACTCATTATATTATTAAGTGCAAAAATACCACGTGTCTTAATGACAAACAACATCCCGACATAACTGTTAAAATAGAAATACGTACGTACATATGTACGGTTTAAAAAAAATGTTTTACTTAAATTATTATATGTACTTATAAGATCATTTTTGTATGACTTAATTTTTTTTTTTGAATAATGTCTTTTTTTTTTAATCATAACCAACACTGTTTTTTTACAGTCCTTTATTTATAAACGAATTACCAACAGCGAAATAGCGTTTACTTTTCGAACAGTTTTGTTCCTATCGCGGGCAAAGCCGCGTATCCATATTACCATTTCGACTTGATATCCCGCGGTGTGGCATAGAAATCCCCGATCACTGATTATCACACCACCAATACCGTCTTTACCATAATGGCACACAGGGCCCTAAAGGACACACAGTAACAGTATATTTGATTATACTCACAATAAATAGAAGATCATAGTAGAAAAATGTTAGTTTACTTAATTCATTTCTTTTACCTTCCAAAAGGGCCCCAAATTCTTATTTGTTCAAGGGACCCAGAATAGTTTAAGATGGCCTTGCCACTGACAAATTAAATACTATGTCTACACGGATCGCTTACCTCGTTTGTTCCCAACTTTGGAGTTCCTAAGTTTCTCTACACCAGGTTCCGGAACTTGTCTTTGGCTGTTTCCATCTGTGCTCTCTGGGACAAGCTCACGTGACTGCTTGACTTCAATATCTGTGTTGAAAGCTGAAATCACCCTCAGATTAAAACAATTGTTTACTCATAAATAAATAAATATTTCATAAGTCATTTATTTACATACAATATATATACAGTGGTACAACTAAACGAAATTAATAACTAGCTTAAATCTAAAATAGGCCCCTGAGGCATTGTACCAAGGATGCTGGCGGCATTTCCCCGCTGTATCGCAATACTGATACGTTGTGCGAGGTAGCCGCCAGCTCTTCGGTCACCAGTTACGTCAACCAGACGCTTCGCGATTTCTGCGAACAACTTAAGCGCGCTGGGACCCCATGGACCTAGAAATATTAGGACATCTCACACAGATCAACCTAGCCCCAAAACAAGCAAATTTTGTACTAAGAATACTAGGTGACAATATATACATACTTATACACATAGGAAACACCCATAGCTCAAGAACAAATATCTGTGTTCATCACAAAAATAGATTGCTCTTACAGGGATTCAAACCTAGGGCTTACAGCTTCTTAGGCAGCATGGTCATTACCCACTAGGCCAGACTATAGTTGTGTCAATCTCGAGAATGTTCTCTGTTTTTTATTGGAGTATGTTCTCATTCTCCAGAACAGCACAACTATAGGCCAGGCCAGTCCTCAAAGTTATAGTTAGATCTAGATATGGGCCGAATATTCGGTATTTGGCATATTTTTCAATGTTAGCAAACAAATTCTTTTTTTGGGCATGACCTGACATGGGTGCACTTTGCGGTCAGGCATGTGACGGTCCCGTGTCTTTTCATAAACATTCCTGGCCGTTCCAGAGGGAAGGTTAAAAACACATGCGGAGTGCAGATCGCGGACCTGTATGAACTTGTTTCAGGCAGTTTTAGCCCAACCGAATATTCGTATATATGCGGCCCATCCCTCATCTCATAGTTGACCGAAGCGTTAGCGAAGGTCTCCGTGTTGATTATAGTTAGATCCCACAACCGACCTGTTGGTGCGTGGCGCGCGCGCCGCTCCACTAGCACGGGGCCGAGCACGAGCTCATCTTTAACGGCGTGTTCGGAGTACAGCCCCGTCGCCGCGCTCACGCCGGCCGACTCGTCTTTTACACTCACATCTGAGTGCGATGGCTCAGCTTGTATGTATACACATTCGCGTCTGGACTCCTCCTTTACATACACATCATCCAGCGGCTCAATCTTCACAGACACTTCCAAGGACGTGGGCTCATATGTCATACACGCTTCCTCACAGCGCTGAACCTCTACGCAAACATTCTCTGTACCCTGTAACGCTGAAGACTCCATCGAAATAGGATAATGTTTCAAATCCATATAGAATATACTAAAACAGGAATTAAAGCTACACTACAAAGAACACTGGCTGGAACACTACGTTTTATAATACTAGGAGATTATTTGAGAATACTATTCTTGTTAAAATAAACTCAATTTGCTAAATTTTCCGCAGAAAATAACTGCAAACAAAGAGCATACAACCATACAATAAAACCCAAAATGACAGCGACAGTGATTGTGTCAGTAGTGTCAGTTGAGTTTTTTTTTTAATAGCATCGCGCTCCTGGCGCATTAAGCCAGACGAGCAATGCGAGCAAAGCAGGGAGGCGGATTACAACGGGTAAGACGGAATTTTCGAAAAGGATCAGGATAAGGTAAATTATAAACTTAAAGTTTAATGTCATGACGTAAAATAAATGAGTACAATGATTTAAATATATATACAGAAGAATCATTAATATTTATTGTATACAGGAGTGTTGTTACAGATGTGACAGACGTGTCCAGCCAGACGAGTCAATTTTTCGCCAATCTGATTAAATTGTCCGAGCGAATAAGGCCGTGCGAACGAAAACGCCAATTTGGCTCGCCGATTTTTATGACCGATATTACTGATAAAATGTAGTGCGGACGCAAGAATAGGTACCAATTTGGATCGCCAGTATTTTTATATTGGGGCATTTTTCAATTTAGAGGGCGTAATATCACCATAAATCTAAAATTGGTGACTAAATTGGAAATTGACGTCAATTACATTTCTGATCAAATCGGTCGATTTGATCACCCCGTCTAGAACCCACTCCTAAAGCGCCCTACAGACTATGCGCGTGAATCGCGGGCGAAGCCGCGAACGCGAGTGTGGAGTCTAGTTCGCTGATATGCGAAATCGACTCCAGACTCGCGTTCGCGGCTTCGCGCCGCGATTCGCGCACGAGTGTGGAAGGGGCTTAAGATACGATACAAGATAGTATATATTGTATACCAATCTTATACAAGATACTTTAAAAAAAATATCTTGTAACTTGTATTTAGATACTTTCCGTTGGTATCATAGTATTTTGTATATACTTTTTTTACTAAGATACTTTATTTATATAATTAATTTCGCAGTTTTATTTTCAAAACGCACGTAGCATGTCGTAAAGCCCCCTCCAGACTATGCGCGTGAATCGCGGGCGAAGCCGCGAACGCGAGTGTGGAGTCCAGAACGCAGACCTGCGAAATCGACTCCACACTCGCGTTCGCGGCTTCGCCCGCGATTCACGCGCATAGTCTGGAGGGGGCTTAACGTGGTTGTAACTAAACGTAGTTATATACGGATGATACGGGCAAGGGCCCAACGTTTTCTGTTCTCTTTCACGACGCAGCAACTAGTATCATTTCTCTCTCCTCGCTCTTTTAAAATGCCGTTTGTCAAAAAAGGACAACCACACTGTTGACAAGGTGGACTTCAAATCAAGTGTTGCCTTTCTTGATGCGCCCAGGCTGTGTATGTGTGCGTAAAAGCGTATATGTGTGCTCTTTTAGGGATGTGAAAAGTCGATTTTAATCATGTTATATATCGATAAACGCTACACAGCGGAACGAAATAGCGATTAATTGAAGCTTCAATATCTTCGTTAAACATAAACATAATTGAAATGCTAATGGATAATGAATATATTATAATATAATTCAATTATTGCGGAACACCTATTTTAGGAGGTATTTATGTATTTTAATTAAATATCTGAACTTTCCCTTGGTTCCCTGCTGGGGCGTGACTATAAAATTGTGATCTGATAACCACAATAAAGAATAAAAGCGTTTTTGGTCATTTTAGGTATCGTTAAGCCTTTGAAGTAAAATTAAAATTGCAAGAAATGTCGATAGTTTATCGATATGACTTTATCGACATGGCTACAGCAACGTGGGCCACATTGTTAATCGTACACTAAACAAAAGTGGCAACAGTGACAGCTCGCTGAGACACCGTCTTTATATATTATAAGTCTATGGATACGGGTATCAATATATAACTAAACAGGTATATATTTACCCCTTTACCTAAAATATTTAAAACTCAGCTCCTGTTTCGTCTTAAATACTTGGGTCACGTGCTGATCGATGATTTGAGAGACGCGACGACTCTGTTCTATAACCGCGAATATCGAAGTTCGCAAATTGCGGGCATTTTTCTCTGTCACTCTTATAACGCCTTCATTGGAGTAGAAGAGAAAGATCCCCGCAATTTGCGAATTTCGGTTTTCGCGGTAGTCCCTCTGATATTGAACGGGAACTGAGGGCCTACCGCGAACCACGTCCGACGTGTTGCCTCGCTATAACACTTACGTACAAATTTACAAGTGCGACAAAGAGGCAAAACGTCGAACGTGGTTCGCGGTAGGCCCTCTGAGAGCGTTGTCAGTTCGTGCGAATATGATAGCCCGCAGGTTTGCCAAATGCTCGAAAAACGCGAAAGTCAAACTGTTCCGTGCATGTTGCACAACTTTCTAAACGTGCAGTCTGTGTGCACTGCAGAAAAACATGTATCAAGTTGGTCAAGCAGATCTTGTCAGTAGAAAAAGGCAGCAAATTTAAATTATGTAGGCGCGAAGGGATATCTTCTCATAGAAAATTTGAATTCCGCGTCTTTTTCTACTGACAAGATTTGCTTGACCATCTATATTTACTATAGATATGTGTCCAATGAAACTGCAACAGTTGTAACTATTTTAATTCTGTGAGTTTTAACCTCATTCTAGAATAAGACCGAATTAATCCCAACGGCCAACGTCACCCGCTCGCGGTGCCTCTGGCCGCCGCCATCTTAAGCGCCCTCCAGACTATGCGCGTGAATCGCGGGCGAAGCCGCGAACGCGAGTGTGGAGTCTAGTTCGCTGATATGCGAAATCGACTCCAGACTCGCGTTCGCGGCTTCGCGCCGCGATTCGCGCACGAGTGTGGAGCGGGCTTTAGACGTCATTTCATAAGCCCCCTCCAGACTATCGCGGGCGAAGCCGCGAACGCGAGTGTGGAGTCGATTTTCGCAGACAGCTCGCGATTCACGCGCATAGTCTGGAAGGGGCTATACGTTCGAACCCAGGCCACGCGTGTACCTGGCTTAGTAGATATTCTTTAGAATATACCACGGCAGCTCGAATAACATCTTATGAAGAGCGTTTCTTAAATTTTTAGTCATTTTTGTATATTGTAACCTTTTTTGCCACTGGTTTGGTCTAGTCAGGATCGCGAGCCCTTTTCATCCTTGTAGAAGAAAAAAAATTGTCCTAAAATTTCTATACATTTATCAAACTTTCCTTTTTGTTACCGCTATACAAAGTATAGGTATGGACATTTTTATATCCCATTAGGATCGACAGAGCTCGTGATTCTGAGTAGAAGTAACACAAAGGTGGCAAAAAGGTCACAATATATTAAAATAGCAAAAAAAAAATAGAAGAAACGCTCTGAAATAGGGTAATTTCAGGATGGATGCCCCAGTGGGATAGATGCCTTGATATTAATTCCTTCTAGTAGCAGGCCTGTGCGTCACAGATAAGAACAGGCGGATCAATATTCGAACTTCTTTATGCTAAGCGTCCTTTCTTTATATCAGAGTGTATCTTTTGGTGAGTGCTTAAATGAGCTTTACTACAAACTAGATTCCTTCATATATATATTTATCTATGTTAAGGAGAACCAACAGCTTTAAACTTACAATAGACAACAAGATTGAAACTGTAATCCAACTACATGAACTCATAGTTACTTACAAAGTATTCTAAATTAAACAAATACTAGCACTTGTGCCCATAAAAAAAGAAAAAAGCGTGAATGAAATTGGAAACCTTAGAATAGATCTTAAGTTTCGGACCACTTCGTACATTAGCACTTTTTTTTTAAGAGGGGAAATGCTTTACGCATACCACCCGGCGCGGGGACGGGCCGGGATGGTTATGTGGGACTCCCTGTTGTGGGCTAATGAGACCCCAGGTTTACCCACTAAAACCCCTCTGTTGCCGCCTCGCTGCTATATGGCGAGGTCCCAGGAACGCCGAAGTACTCTTCCGCAACCTCGCCAGCGTCGTTTATTAGCACCTAGAGTAACTGAGGTGTCTGAGTTCAAAAGAAGAAAACAGAGTAAAGTAAAATTTATCAGATTGAAATGCAGTTAAAGAATATTAAATGTAAAGGCGCCAACACACTAAGTTGATAAATTCAATGCATTTAATCGCCGAATGAAAACAAAATATAAGAATGATACAAAAAGTGTACATGTAGTAATACAATAATAGGAACACGACGAATAGAATTTACAACGGCTCCTGTGGTCACAGTACTTACAGAAGAGTCCGCCAAATTTCCTTCTACACTTGTATCTACAGTGGCTACATTACACATGAAAGGCTTCTCTTGAGGTGAGTCCGTAGTTTTGATTTTCTTTTACACATGTAGGCACCTGAAACCTTGTAGCTATGTATGTACAGTGACTACAACTGAAAGGCTTCTCGTCTGTGTGAGTCATCAGGCCCCTATTTCAGCAACGTGACAGGTGCGACAATTCGACTCGATTGTAGCTGACGTCACAGGCATCCATGGGCTATGGTTATTGCTTACCATCGGGCGGGACGTATTCCTGTTTGTCACCATCATTGTATTATTTAAAAAAACTTTATTATATCGGCAAAAAACATATATTTCTCTTGCGATGTTTATGATGATAATGATGACAACTGCCACAAGATTTCAAAGAACTTTCGGTAATTCTTGACAGCAAATGAGTTCTGTGTCGTACTTTCGTGACAATTGTCATTAGCTTCGCAAAATAAGTAAATATTAACTGGCGATATAGTGGAGTTTTTTTTAATTAACATGTTGGTGGCAAACAACCACGCCGCCCGTCTGATGGTAAGCGGTTACCGTAGCCTATGGAGGCCTGTGACGTTGGTGAAATAGGGGCCAGGTGTTTCCGTAACTCAGCTTTTGTGACTTGTGGTCACTGTGCGCACCTGAAAAGCCTTTCGTCTGTGTGTCATCGCATGAGCCTGTAAATCTGCTCATCTAAACTTTTGGTCACAGTGACTACAACGGAAAGGCTTCTCGTCTATGTGAGTCATCAGGTGATGCTGTAAATCTGATTTTCTTCTACACTTGTACCTACAGTGACTACAACTGAAAGGCTTCTCGTCTGTGTGAGTCATCAGGTGATGCTGTAAATCTGTTTTTCTTCTACACTTGTACCTACAGTGACTACAACTGAAAGGCTTCTCGTCTGTGTGAGTCATCAGGTGAGTCTGTAAATCTCTTTTTCTTTTACACTTGTAGCCACAGTGACTACAACTGAAAGGCTTCTCGTCTGTGTGAGTCATCAGGTGACGCTGTAAAACTTTTTTACTTCTACACCTGTAGCTACAGTGACTACAACTGAAAGGCTTCTCGTCTGTGTGAGTCATCAGATGAGACCGTAACTGTCCTTTTCTTTTACACTTGTAGATACAGTGACTACAACTGAAAGGCTTCTCGTCTGTGTGAGTCATCAGGTGTTTCCGTAACTGTTCTTTTCTTCTACACTTGTAGATACAGTGACTACAACTGAAAGGCTTCTCGTCTGTGTGAGTCATCAGGTGTTTCCGTAACTGTTCTTTTCTTCTACACTTGTAGCTACAGTGACTACAACTGAAAGGCTTCTCGCCTGTGTGAATCATCAGGTGACGCTGTAAAACTTTTTTACTTCTACACCTGTAGCTACAGTGACTACAACTGAAAGGCTTCTCGTCTGTGTGAGTCATCAGATGAGACCGTAACTGTCCTTTTCTTCTACACTTGTAGATACAGTGACTACAACTGAAAGGCTTCTCGTCTGTGTGAGTCATCAGGTGTTTCCGTAACTGTTCTTTTCTTCTACACTTGTAGCTACAGTGACTACAACTGAAAGGCTTCTCGTCTATGTGAGTCATCAGGTGACGCTGTAAATCTGTTTTTCTCCTACACTTGTAGCTACAGACACTACAACTGAAAGGCTTCTCGTCTATGTGAGTCATCAGGTGACGCTGTAAATCTGTTTTTCTTCTACACTTTTAGCTACAGTGACTACAGCTGAAAGGCTTCTCGTCTGTGTGAGTCATCAGGTGTTTCCGTAACTGTTCTTTTCTTCTAGACTTGTAACCACAGTGACTACAACTGAAAGGCTTCTCGCCTGTGTGAGTCATCAGGTGACGCTGTAAATCTGCTTTACTTCTACACTTGTAGCTACATTGACTACAACTGAAAGGCTTCTCGTCTGTGTGAGTCATCAGGTGACGCTGTAAATCTGCTTTACTTCTACACTTGTAGCTACAGTGACTACAACTGAAAGGCTTCTCGTCTGTGTGAGTCATCAGATGAGCCCGTAACTGTGCTTTTCTTTTACACTTGTAGCCACAGTGACTACAACTGAAAGGCTTCTCGTCTGTGTGAGTCATCAGGTGAACCTGTAATTGTGCTTTTCTTTTACACTTGTAGGCACAGTATGTACACCGGAAAGGCTTCTCGTCTGTGTGAGTCATCATGTGAACCTGTAATTGTGCTTTCCTTCTACACTTGTATCTACAGTGGCTACATTACATGTGAAAAGCTTCTCTTCAGGTGAGTCCGTAGATCTGATTTTCTTTTACACATGTAGCTACAGTGACTACAACTGAAAGGCTTCTCGACTGTGTGAGTAATCAGGTGAGTCTGTAAGTCTCTTTTTCTTTTACACTTGTAGCTGCAGTGACTACAACTGAAAGGCTTCTCGTCTGAGTGAGTCATCAGGTGTATCCGTAAGTGTGCTTTTGTCCTCGACTTGTGGTCACAGTGTGTACACCTGAAAGGCTTCTCGTCTGTGTGAGTCATCAGGTGAGTCTGTAAGTCGCTTTTTCTTTTACACTTGTAGCTACAGTGACTACAACTGAAAGGCTTGTCGACTGTGTGAGTGATCAGGTGAGTTCGTAAATTAAATTTTCTACTACTCTCGTAGCCACAGTATTTACACCTAAAAGGCTTTTCGCCTGTGTGTATAATCATGTGAGCCTTTTCATACAGTTTTTTGTCACCATGTAGCATTTGATGTCGTTCTAAACCATAATCCCCTACGGTTGAATTATGTAAAGGCAAGTGAGTGTGTACGTGCTTCTTCAAAACCGACTTGCTCCTGAACCGTTTGCCGCAATGGTGACATTGAGAGATGGCGGTGGTAACATGGGGTGTGGGTGCGGGCTCGGTGGCGTGCAGCTTGTATGTGCGGCGCCCGACCCGGCAGGTGTGCCGCTCCGCGTCCACCAGCAGGCGCTCCAGCCTGACCGAGCACGAGCGGCGCCGACCCGACACCACCGCAGAGGAGACAAGAGTGGGCGCTGTAAGACGACAAAATAATACTCAAATATCCAAAATACCAACCTGATAAATATGTAACAGTGGCAGGGCGTTACATAAGTTTCTTTAATTTAACTAATAATTATCTTTCAAACTTCATTATTGACAATAGATGAGCTGGTGATCCATAACGATTGAGATGCTTCAAAACGTGTAAGAGATTTAAAGCTTAGGAGTAAACTAGCTACCAAGTGAAACACACAATATTTACCACACCAACGCGAAGAAAACTCTAGCTATAAAACATCACAAACCGAAGTATCAATATGTACCATCTAAACATATTCTTATACATCAACATCACAACTAAACGGAAAATTCAGCTGAAGAACAATTACAAATTTCATTGAAGAAAAATAGAAAACATATTTACAGAATTTACTCTCTATTTAGACTCTAGTGTTGGTGTGTGTGTGTGTTATGGTAGTTTGAATGTGTGTGTCAGGAGGAGCTTTGCAGAGTAGTTCTGACAGTAGTTAAACGACAATCAACACACCTCTCACTACCGGGGCGACTGTGGGGCGGTGCGGACGCTCCGGCCCCAGCACGAGCTCGTCCTTGACCACGTGCTCGTCGTACAGGCCGGCCAGCATGGCTGCCTCGCTCGCGCCGCACCCGTCTGTGCTGTCCGAGCACTCCTCCTTCACACGCGCCTCTTCATACATAAATTCGGCTTCCTCCTTAATAAGGGCTGAAACAAAGGGTTGTAATTACCATTAGAGTTGTAAGTCAGACAAATATATGGATGAATCAACATAGATTGTTTACAATGCTGCCTACATGAGTGTTCAACACTTCAATGTATAAATGAATAAGTAGTAATGCAGCTGACTAAATTCCAATAGTCCACAGGTTTTGTATAAGAATGTACATTTTCTCCTCTGGTACCTGTTTTTGAGAATGTTTTATATGTTTAATAGAGGAAATTAAAGCTATAATACAGGTTGAATTAATGAATTGAATTTATCCCGGTGTATATTCTATTAGCGACCCAGCCCGGATTCGTATGGGTTAGCAAATTATACCCCGAAATATTCCTCAAGAATCACTTTATTGATAGGTGAATACCGCATGAAAATCCGTTCAGTAGTTTTAGAGTTTATCGCGAGTATACAAACAAGAAGATAGGTGCGGCGGGGACTTTGTTTTATAAGGTGTAGTGATGAGCTTACGCATTTCCGACCGGTCCGTCTCTGCCTCCTGCTTCACGCGCGCCGGCGACATGCTGCCGGCGTCAGCACTCGTCTCCATCTCCCGCAATGGCCGCGTCACAACTGCCACTCAAAAGTTATACTATTGTCCGAGTGTCTTACTCAACAGTATTTATATGTATGATACTTATGATATTATTGAAACAATAACATGTAAAGTAAAATCAATGACCACGCTAAGCATTATGCATTATCAACAATACTAATGATACTCACAATAGCATGAGTATTATCACACCACCAATACCGTCTTTACCATAAGGTCACACAGGGCCCCAAAGAACACACAGTCACAGTATATTTGATTATACCCATAATAAATAGAACATCATAGTAGAAAAATATTAGTTTACTTAATTCGCTTCCTTTACTTTCCAAAAGGGCACCAAATTCTTATTTGCCCAAGGGACCCAGCAGAGTTTAAGACACCTTGCTACAAACAAATTAAATACTACATGTCTACAAGGATCCCTTACCTTGTTTGTTCCTTTTAGCCTTCCCAACTTTGGTGTTCCTAAGTTCCTCTACTCCAGGTTCCAGAACTTGTCTTTGGCTGTCTCCGTCTGTGCTCTCTGGGACAAGCTCACATGTCTGCTTGACTTCAATATCTGTGTTGAAAGCTGAAATCACCCGCAGATTAAAACAATTATTTACTCATAAATAAATATTAGGTGACATCTCACACAGATCAACCTAGCCCCAAAACAAGCAAAGCTTGTAAGTAGGCTTGTGCCTGCTCGGTCACTACAGAGAGCGCTCTGCTTTCGGTCAATCGGTCAAACGAACTAGTTCGGCCTTTTAGCTCCTTTAGTTCAGTTTGGTCCTTGCGAGCTGGAATGAATATGAACCAATTTTACAGTAGTTTTTTTAAATCTTTGGCAACTGAATTACGATTCGAGTTGTACGATACTATGTGATGGTTGAACATTCGAAAACTTGACACAATATAAACAATTATTTGATTATCCTTCATACTTTTCAGGTTTATGACTGTTTGTCATTCTTTTATCTTGTTCGCACTTGTGCCAGCATGATTGCGAACCATTTCGTTCAGTATATTTTTTGTTTCACGCATGCCAAGCGCTCATCAATCCCACTGAACTAAAGGACCTAAGAGTGTGCAAAAAGATTTAGTTCCTTTCGGTCCTTTATGGGATTGCATTCTTATCAGTTCTTTGTTCATGACCGACACAAGCCTACTATGGGTACCAGAAGGGCTACCACGAAAACAGAAATTCGCTAATTGCGGGGATCTTTCTCTTTTACTCCAATGTAGGTATAATTAGAGTGACAGAGAAAAATGTCCGCAATTTGCGAACTTCGATTTTCGCGGTTATAGCTCAGGTGACGATATAATACACACACACTTACACACACATACATACATATTTATACACATAGAAAACACCCATGACTAAGGAACAAATATCTGTGTTTGGTTCAGATCATACCAAACCCAATATTCAGTTGGGCTAAAACCGCACGTGGAATGTTTAAGAAATGAAACGGGACCATCTCATGCCTGACCGCGAAGTGCATCCGTGTTAACTAGCAGACGCCCAAAAAAATGAATTTGAAATATGAATAAAAAAATGTTCGGCAGTTCGAACCCAAATTCGGCCGAATACGAACATTGAACCGAATATTTGTATTCATCAAAGTCCATATTCGGCCCATCCCTCATTTCTCATAGTTGACCGAAGCGTTAGCGAAGGTCTCCGTGTTGATTATAGTTAGATCCCACAACCGACCTGTTGGTGCGTGGCGCACGCGCCGCTCCACTAGCACGGGGCCGAGCACGAGCTCATCTTTCACGGCGTGGTCCGTGTACAGCCCCGCCGCCGCGCTCACGCCGGCCGACTCGTCTTTTACACTCACATCTGAGTACGATGGCTCAGCTTGTATGTATACACATTCGCGTTTGGACTCGTCCTTTATATACACATCATCCAGCGGCTCAATCTTCACAGACACTTCCAAGGACGTGGGCTCATATGTTGTACACGCTTCCTCACAGCGCTGAACCTTTACGCAAACATTCACTGCGCCCTGTAACGCTGAAGACTCCATCGAAATAGGATATTGTTTCAAATCCATATAGAATATACTAAAACAGGAATTAAAGCTACACTACAAAGAACACTGGCTGGAACACTACGTTTTATAATACTTATAGGAGATTATTTGAGAATACTATTCTTGTTAAAATAAACTCAATTTGTTCAATTTTCCGCAGAAAATTACTGCAAACAAAAACAATACAACCATATAACCCACAATGACAGCAGCAGTGATTGTGTCAGCGTGGTCAGCGTCAATTGAGTTTTTTTTAATAGCATCGCGCTCCTGGCGCTTTCAGCCCGGGCATAGCCCGGGCTTATCAGTTGTCCCGCTCGTAAAGCCTCCTCCACACTCGTGCGCGAATCGCGGCGCGAAGCCGCGAACGTGAGTGTGGCGTCGATTTTCGCAGACAGCGAAATCGACTCCACACTCGCGTTCGCGGCTTCGCCCGCGATTCACGCGCATAGTCTGGAGGGGGCTATACCACAGGCTATACTTCGGTCGACGCGCGACCGAGACATCGCTTTCGCTTTAGTAAATCGTTGCCGAGGGAGTGAGCGGTACGGATATACTGATACATTCAGATTCGTAAAGACAAGAAGAGTGATTCATGAAACGAGAAAGATATATATCTTTTTTATTTATCACTCCTGAGCTACCCTACCCATCTGTAGCCAGGGATGCCAACTTAGTGGTTTTACCACTAAATTTAGGGGGAAATAAACCAGCTAGGAGTTTTTTTAGGGGCCAAATATTTTTAGTGGTTTTTTTAGGGTTTTTTTTAGAGTAGAAAAGTGCGGCAAATTTGAAAAAATGTAGGCGCGAAGAGATATCGTCTCATGGAAAATTTCGCGCCGTTTTCTACTGACAAGATTTTCTTGACCATCTATGTATAACGTTCATATGTATGATCATTAAAATGTCGAACCGGTTGAAAATCATAATAATGTTCTAAATTTGGAAAATCTATAATAATTTCATTTATTTTTTATTTAGTGGGTTTTCCAAAGTAATAGTACAGTTTTAGGGGTTTTTAAGTTGAGCTCAGGGGTAAAAAAAAAATTGGAGTTGGCAACCCTGTCTGTAGCAGTCAGTCGAACTTTGACTATCGCTATAGTTTCTGTTCTCGACGCTCCTAAAAGTTATATGTTTTCCAAAGTGTATATATTTTTTTTCTGGTATTTTCATAAAGTTTTATTGATGGAATCCAGTTATTCAGGGAAGAATTTATATATTTAAATCATTTTGGCTTATTTTTTTCACGTTTGTCATATATTTTTAGCCAGTTAAATATGACCTTTCACAAAATGTTGTTTTTTTCATAGATTTGGTTTTTCCAACTTCTTTTTGTTGTACTTCAGGGTGCGTCCCTGTAGTGTATTGTATATATTTGAATAGAATGCTTATTCTTCTTTATGTTGTATATGTCACCGTAAAATTGTAAAAAGCGTTAGTTTATAATCTAACTAGCGAGATTGTAAACTGTCGAAAGATTGTGTACCGTAACTTGTGATTACAATTTTACGGATTGTTTTTCGGTAGATTATAATCTATCGACAAGAAACCGTAAAATTGTGAACCGACACACGAGGAAACGCACCTCGCATGCTGATTGGTCCGTCTTACAGTACGCCGTTCTGTGTCCATAGAGTTAAGCATCAAACACGGGTGTCTGTCATAGTAACATAATAATAAAATCAGAAACGTCACTTTCTCGTGAAACAAAAAAAATATACAATAATAATAAGAGAGTCGATCAGGATCTCCGGCGTGTCTTCGTTGGTCGAAGTGGACCTCAAGGAGACCCGCAGGAGTCTCAGCTCTGGCTTGCCTTCATTGGCCGTCCAGAGAGGAGTCGCTAGAGCTATATGCTCCAGGGGTGGAAGTGAAAGATGCATAAGACGCGAGTTGGCACAGTGGCTGGTAACAGCCACTGGGTAGAAAGCTGCGCACACCTCTCGACACCCCTGAGCCGCACACACCGACGTTGCGCCTGGCCGTCTTTACGATGGCGCATCAGGTGCCCATCTAACGAGTGGCGAGTCACTGCCTGCCTCGATAACTTGTGCAAGCAATGTTATGGCAGGTGTCCGGACTTCTTTGCAATAGCCCAGTCTTTTTTTTCACCCAAACTTAAACCATAGACCAGTACTCTGTCCATATTCTCTACAATAGCTTACAATGCCTGCTGAAACCGGTTCACGGGTATCTATTGATGTGGTGAATGGGTTCCAGAAGGCGTTCTATATGACATCAAATCTCTCCAAACGGCCTCTACGTGTTAGATCTATATCCCCACGTACGCCTTATAAATGACCGGGCTCGAAAGACCCGGGTGTTTTAAAACGGAGATACAAATAATAATTCACCCGATATACGTCCCACTGCTGGGCACGGGCCTCCTCTTATGCGCGAGAGGGCTTGGGCTATCATCCCCACGCTAGCCCAATGCGGATTGGGGACTTCACATACACCTACCATTTCCTCACGATGTTTTCCTTCACCGAAAAGCTAGTGGTAAATAGTTATCAAATGATAATTCGTACATAAGTTACGAAAAACTCATTGGTATGGGCCATGCAGGATTTAAACCCGCGACCTTCGGATTGAAAGTCGGATGTCATATCCACTCGGCCACCACCGCTACAACAATACGATATAGAATCATGAACGTTACATTCTTGCTCTTAAGTTAAGGATGACCCACGCTAGACCAGGCCGGGGCCGGGCCGGAGCTTCCGGCACTTCGTTTTCCATGGAAAGCACCACGTGATCACCGATCAGCCGTCATAGAAAATTACATGTTGGACGCCTCGGAAATACAACTAAATATAAAAGTAAAAAACAGAAACGCAGCAATATTACCCCTCTTTTTAGGGTTCCGTACCCAAAGGGTAAAACGGGACCCTATTACTATAAGACTTCGCTGTCCGTCCGTCCGTCCGTCCGTCCGTCCGTCCATCCGTCCGTCCGTCCGTCCGTCTGTCACCAGGCTGTATCTCACGAACCGTGATAGCTAGACAGTTGAAATTTTCACAGATGATGTATTTCTGTTGCCGCTATAACAACGAATTAAAAACAGAATAAAATAAAGATTTAAATGGGGCTCCCATACAACAAACGTGATTTTTGACCAAAGTTAAGCAACGTCGGGAGTGGTCAGTACTTGGATGGGTGACCGTTTTTTTTGCTTATTTTTTGTTTTTTTTTTTTTGCATTATGATACGGAACCCTTCGTGCGCGAATCCGACTCGCACTTGCCCGGTTTTTTATCATTTGAAGTGCATTTCTTTGGTTAATCACAGGTGAATTTTACTTCACCATTCAGCAACAATGTCATGTAGGTAACTAATTTTAAAGTTTTTAGTAATTTTTAACACGAAATCAATTTACAGTAATCAAAACACTGTTTGTTTGCATTCGACAAGATGTATTTATCGACATTAAAATATGGCGGCGCGCGGCTCACAACGTTCAACCAATCAGCGCTTGAGGCGCGTTCCTTCGTACGCCAGTTCACAATATGACGGTTTCACTTCGATAGATTATAATCTAACGAAAAATAAAGCGTTAAATTGTAAGCAATATGTTAAGGTACACAATATTTCGACAGTTTACAATCTCGCTAGTTAGATTATAAACTAACGGTTTTTACAATTTAACGTTGACATATGTCAAAATTAGCCGCAACTAGCCGCAACTTTCGGACTTAGGCTTTCAAAGAAAATTCCTTTTCTTTTAAATTGATTAAAAATATAAAATCTTTTTACAGGTAGGTAAACCTAGCGCTTCGGGGAGAAAAGTTCTCACTCGAAAATATATTTTAGAGTAAAAACAAGAGCAAAATTTACCTGTTTTTAATTTTTATTTATTGATAAAATTAATCTCATTTTTAACTAATATAAACCCTAAAATAATTTTGGCCGCCTAATTCGGTCAAATCTACGTCTGTGGGCCGTGCGGACGAAAACGCCAATTAGGCTCGCCGATTATGACCGATATTGCCGATAAAATGGAGTGCGGACGCAAAAACAGGTACCAATTTGTGACGTCAGTATTTTTATTTTGGGGCATTTTTTCAATTTAGAGGGCGCTAATATCACCATCCTGCCAGTTACTGACGCGAAGCTGAAACAGATCCGCCGCCACACTGTCTTCCCAGCGATACCTGGGCCGACCCACTGGACGGCTACCAGTCGCAGTAACTGGCAGGAAGTTGCGCAGGATCGGGACAGGTGGCACGCTCTCGTTTCGGAGGCCAAGATTCTCTTTGGATCGCTGAGCCAAAATAGTTAGTTAATATCACCATAAATCTAAAATTGGTAACTAAATTTGAAATTGACGCCAATTTCATTTATGATCGGTCGATTTGATCACCCCGTCTGGAATCCTCTCCTAAGATACGTATCTTGTACAAGGCCTGTTCACTTCCTAAGAAAGTTATGTCCCCAAATAATTGCGCATGTGTGCGTCTTAAGCTTCTATGTGTGCGTTGGCCTCCGGGAAAAAGTTGCGAGTAATAAAAATAAAAACATTTTCTACAGCAACATTGCTCCCAACTCTGATTTAAATTATCACGAATTTTATACAATATTAATCATAAAACGGGACTTAAAACGCTTAAAACTTAATTACATGCGATTAAGTTTTATAATGAATATTTGCTTCCAACTGTCTTTATCAATGTTCATAAAATATATGGAGGGTAGGTACGTCTACCCACCATAATAAAAAATATATTTGTCAATGACTCTGTCCAACTGCTGTGGTTAAAGTTCATAACGAAAATTTTATTTATTAACTCTTTAAATAATACATACAACGTGTACCGCTACGTACCACTTAAGACTGTAAGTCTGTACCTACATGGATTACAGCAATGCACATAGAAAATGTGCTAAATGCGGAGCAACGGCTGTTGAAGCAGTCAGAGTGAAATTTACAACTTTAGTGGGTTCAGAAGGAACCGAGTCATAACGCATCTGGAAAGCGTATTAATTAATCGTGAAGAAATGTATGAATACAAGTTGGAAATCTGTGTAAAATGCCGTGTGTAAAGTGTAGTGTACCTATCTGTGTGTAAAGTGTAATAGGTAGGCATGCCTAATGTTATTTGTATAAAAGGTACTGAAAACTTTGTGAATGCGCTTTATTAATGTCTATTTTTTTATTAAGTTGCCAGTTGCCAGTTTTCAGTGTATATTTTTATATGTAAAACATTTTTTAATAAATAATATATATAATGTTATAAAAATAAACATGCCTTTTATTTAAATCATTTGATAATACCACAAACAAGGGGTAATATTTGCATCTTGCATATATTTCGTGATATGAAGATAACAAATATGTTTATCAACAGAATAACTACCTACCAATACCCGCCAGGCTAAACCGGTTGTCAACTTTAGTTCCATTGGTACACAAAGACGGCGCCACTAGTATAAACGTATAAACGGTTGGGGACATTTTTTTGTATGGAGTTACCGTTCTTCTCCTAGTGAGTATTATATTCTTTGATCTTGTATATTATATCCATCTTATACAAGATACTTTCAGCAAAGTTGGATGCACAGGAAGGTTTTCTCTAATGGTGGCAACACAAATCAAACAATCCTCTGTCATGCACAATTATTATTATATTCACATATACATGGTATGATGTTATCACAACGACTGTAAATTCAGAGTTGAAGATTAAATTAAAATTATTTAGGACGACACAGGTGACTTACAGCTAAGGGCCCCCCCACATCTGGCGTCTTTCGAGCGTCGGCGTCTACAATTCTATGGCCGCTGCTCGATGCAACGTCGACGCAGCGTCGACGCAACTGCGCAGCGACGTCTTTTTCCATAGCGCTGACCAGACGCCGACAGACGCCGACGCTCGAAAGACGCCAGATGTGGGGGGGCCCTAAAGGCGGGATTGATATGAAAAAGTAAGAATCTATGGTCACCCAGCTTTTTATAAGGAAGGAGCATAGACAAGAATCGGATTTTTTTTCTAACAGTGAGTCATCAGGTGAACCCGTAATTGTGCTTTTCTTTTACACTTGTAGGCACAGTGAGTACAGCTGAAAGGTTTATGGTCTGTGTGAGTCATCAGGTGACTCTGTAACCCTCCTTTTCTTCTACACTTGTAGCTACAGTGACTACAACTAAAAGGCTTCTCGTCTGTGTGAGTCATCAGGTGTTTCTGTAACTCTCCTTTTCTTCTACACTTGTAGCTACAGTGACTACAACTGAAAGGCTTCTCGTCTGTGTGAGTCATCAGGTGACTCTGTAACTCTCCATTTCTTCTACACTTGTAGCTACAGTGACTACAACTGAAAGGCTTCTCGTCTGTGTGAGTCATCAGGTGTTTCTGTAACTCTCCTTTTCTTCTACACTTGTAGCTACAGTGACTACAACTGAAAGGCTTCTCGTCTGTGTGAGTCATCAGGTGTTTCTGTAAATCTCCTTTTCTTCTACACTTGTAACTACAGTGACTACAACTGAAAGGCTTCTCGTCTGTGTGAGTCATCAGGTGACGCTGTAACTCTCTTTTTCTTTTACACTTGTAACCACAGTGACTACAACTGAAAGGCTTCTCGTCTGTGTGAGTCATCAGGTGTCTCTGTAGATCTGCTTTACTTCTACACTTGTAGCTACAGTGACTACAACTGAAGGGCTTCTCGTCTGTGTGGGTCATCAGGTGTTTCTGTAACTCTCCTTTTCTTCTACACTTGTAGCTACAGTGACTACAACTGAAAGGCTTCTCGTCTGTGTGAGTCATCAGGTGACGCTGTAACTCTCTTTTTCTTTTACACTTGTATCCACAGTGACTACAACTGAAAGACTTCTCGTCTGTGTGAGTAATCAGGTGTCTCTGTAGACCTACTTTACTTCTACACTTGTAGCTGCAGTGACTACAACTGAAGGGCTTCTCGTCTGTGTGAGTCATCAGGTGTTTCTGTAACCCTCCTTTTCTTCTACACTTGTAGCTACAGTGACTACAACTGAAAGGCTTCTCGTCTGTGTGAGTAATCAGGTGAGTCTGTAAGTTTCTTTTTCTTTTACACTTGTAGCTACAGTGACTACAACTGAAAGGCTTCTCGTCTGTGTGAGTAATCAGGTGTCTCTGTAGACCTACTTTACTTCTACACTTGTAGCTACAGTGACTACAACTGAAAGGCTTCTCGTCTGTGTGAGTAATCAGGTGAGTCTGTAAGTTTCTTTTTCTTTTACACTTGTAGCTACAGTGACTACAACTGAAAGGCTTCTCGTCTGTGTGAGTCATCAAGTGTTTCCGTAACTGTGCTTTACTTCTACACTTGTAGCCACAGTGACTACAACTGAAAGGCTTCTCGTCTGTGTGAGTCATCAGGTGACTCTGTAACTCTCCTTTACTTCTACACTTGTAGCTACAGTGACTACAACTGAATGGCTTCTCGTCTGTGTGAGTAATCAGGTGAGTCTGTAAGTCTCTTTTTCTTTTACACTTGTAGCTACAGTGACTACAACTGAAAGGCTTCTCGTCTGTGTGAGTCATCAGGTGTGTCCGTAAGTGTGCCTTTGTTCTAGACTTGTGGTCACAGTGTGTACACCTGAAAGGCTTATCGTCTGTATGAGTCGTCAGGTGAGTCCGTAAATTAGATTTTCTACTACTCTCGTAGCCACAGTATGTACACCTGAAAGGCTTTTCGCCTGTGTGTATAATCATGTAAGCCTTTTCATACAGTTTTTTGTCACCGTGTAGCATTTGATGTCGTTCTAAACCATAATCCCCTACGGTTGAATTATGTAAAGGCAAGTGAGTGTGTACGTGCTTCTTCAAAACCGACTTGCTCCTGAACCGTTTGCCGCAATGGTGACATTGAGAGATGGCGGTGGTGACATGGGGTGTGGGTGCGGGCTCGGTGGCGTGCAGCTTGTATGTGCGGCGCCCGACCCGGCAGGTGCGCCGCTCCGCGTCCACCAGCAGGCGCTCCAGCCTGACCGAGCACGAGCGGCGCCGACCCGACACCACCACAGAGGAGACAAGAGTGGGCACTGTAAGACGACAAAATAATACTCGAATATCCAAAATACCAACCTGATAAATATGTAACAGTGGCAGGGCGTTACATAAGTTTCTTTAATTTAACTAATAATTATCTTTCAAACTTCATTCTTGGCAATAGATGAGCTGGTGATCCATAACAATTGAGATGCTTCAAAACGTGTAAGAGATTTAAAGCATAGGAGTAAACTAGCTACCAAGTGAAACACACAATATTTACCACACCAACGCAAAGAAAACTCTAGCTATAAAACATCACAAACCGAAGTATCAATATGTACCATCTAAACATATTCTTATACATCAACATCACAACTAAACGGAAAATTCAGGTGAAGAACAATTACAAATTTCATTGAAGAAAAATAGAAAACATATTTACAGAATTTACTCTCTATTTAGACTCTAGTGTTGGTGTGTGTGAGTGTGTTAATTATGGTAGTTTGAATGTGAGTGTGTCAGGAGGAGCTTTGCAGAGTAGTTCCGACAGTAGTTAAACAACAATCAACACACCTCTCACCACCGGGGCGCCTGTGGGGCGGTGCGGGCGCTCCGGCCCCAGCACGAGCTCGTCCTTGACCGCGTGCTCGTCGTACAGGCCGGCCAGCATGGCTGCGTCGCTCACGCCGCACCCGTCTGTGCTGTCCTCACACTCCTCCTTCACACGCGCCTCTTCATCCATAAATTCGGCTTCCTTCTTAATAAGGGCTGAAACAAAGGGTTGTAATTACCATTAGAGTTGTAAGTCAGACAAATATATGGATGAATCAACATAGATTGTTTACAATGCTGCCTACATGAGTGTTCATTGGGACACCCAGGCCAACACTTCAATGTATAAATGAATAAGTAGTAATGCAGCTGACTAAATTCCAATAGTCCACAGGTTTTGTATAAGAATGTACATTTTCTCCTCTGGTACCTGTTTTTGAGAATGTTTTATATGTTTAATAGAGGAAATTAAAGCTATAATACAGGTTGAATGAATGAATTGAATTTATCCCGGTGTATATTCTATTAGCGACCCAGCCCGGCTTCGTATGGGTTAGCAAATTATACACCAAAATATTCCTCAAGAATCACTTTATTGATAGGTGAAAACCGCATGAAAATCCGTTCAGTAGTTTTAGAGTTTATCGCGAGTATACAAACAAGAAGACAGACGCGGCGGGGACTTTGTTTTATAAGGTGTAGTGATGAGCTTACGCATTTCCGACCGGTCCGTCTCTGCCTCCTGCTTCACGCGCGCCGGCGACATGCTGCCGGCGTCAGCACTCGCCTCCATCTCCCGCAATGGCCGCGTCACAACTGCACTCAAAAGTTATACTATTGTCCGAGTGTCTTACTCAACAGTATTTATATGTATGATACTTATGATATTATTGAAACAATAACATGTAAAGTAAAATCAATGACCACGCTAAGCATTATGCATTATCAACAATACTAATGATACTCACAATAGCATGAGTATTATCACACCACCAATACCGTCTTTACCATAAGGGCACACGGGGCCCCAAAGAACACACAGTCACAGTATATTTGATTATACTTACCCATAATAAATAGAACATCATAGTAGAAAAATATTAGTTTACTTAATTCGCTTCCTTTACTTTCCAAAAGGGCACCAAATTCTTATTTGCCCAAGGGACCCAGCAGAGTTTAAGACACCTTGCTACAAACAAATTAAATACTACATGTCTACAAGGATCCCTTACCTTGTTTGTTCCTTTTAGCTTTCCCAACTTTGGTGTTCCTAAGTTCCTCTACTCCAGGTTCCGGAACTTGTCTTTGGCTGTCTCTGTCTGTGCTCTCTGGGACAAGCTCACATGACTGCTTGACTTCAATATCTGTGTTGAAAGCTGAAAGCACCCGCAGATTAAAACAATTATTTACTCATAAATAAATATTAGGGGACACCTCACATAGCCCCAAAACAAGCAAAGCTTGTACTATGGGTACCAGGTGACGATATATACACACGCACTTACACATACATACATACTTATACACATAGAAAACACCCATGACTCAGGAACAAATATCTGTGTTTGGTTCAGATCATACCGAACCCAATATTCAGTTGGGCTAAAACCGCATGTGTTTTTTAACCTTCCCTCTGGAAAGGCCAATGCCTAAAAACGGAATTTGTTTATTCGGTAAATATTCGGCAGTTCGAACCGAACTATTCGGCTGAATACGAACATTGAACCAAATATTCGTATTCAGCAAAGTCCATATTCGGCTCATCCCTCATCTCATAGTTGACCGAAGCGTTAGCGAAGGTCTCCGTGTTGATTATAGTTAGATCCCACAACCGACCTGTTGGTGCGTGGCGCACGCGCCGCTCCACTAGCACGGGGCCGAGCACGAGCTCATCTTTCAAGGCGTGGTCCGTGTACAGCCCCGTCGCCGCGCTCACGCCGGCCGACTCGTCTTTTACACTCACATCTGAGTGCGATGGCTCAGCTTGTATGTGTACACATTCGCGTTTGGACTCGTCCTTTACATACACATCATCCAGCGGCTCAATCTTCACAGACACTTCCAAGGATGTGGGCTCATATGTTGTACACGCTTCCTCACAGCGCTGAACCTCTACGCAAACATTCTCTGTACCCTGTAACGCTGAAGACTCCATCGAAATAGGATATTGTTTCAAATCCATATAGAATATACTAAAACAGGAATTAAAGCTACACTACAAAGAACACTGGCTGCAACACTACGTTTTATAAATACTAGGAGATTATTTGAGATTCTTGTTAAAATAAACTGAATTTGCTAAATTTTCCGCAGAAAATAACTGCAACAAAGAGCATACAACCATACAATAAAACCCAAAATGACAGCAGCAGTGATTGTGTCAGTAGTGTCAGTTGAGTTTTTTTTTTAATAGCATCGCGCTCCTGGCGCATTAAGCCAGACGAGCAATGCGAGCAAAGCAGGGAGATGGATTACAACGGGTAAGACGGAATTTTCGAAAAGGATCAGGATAAGGTAAATTATAAACTTAAAGTTTAATGTCAAGACGTAAAATAAATGAGTACAATGATTTAAATATATATACAGAAGAATCATTAATATTTATTGTATACAGGAGTGTTGTTACAGATGTGACAGACGTGTCCAGCCAGACGAGTCAATTTTTCGCCAATCTGATTAAATTGTCCGAGCGAATAAGGCCGTGCGAACGAAAACGCCAATTTGGCTCGCCGATTTTTATGACCGATATTACTGATAAAATGTAGTGCGGACGCAAGAATAGGTACCAATTTGGGTCGCCAGTATTTTTATTTTGGGGCATTTTTCAATTTAGAGGGCCTAATATCACCATAAATCTAAAATTGGTGACTAAATTGGAAATTGACGTCAATTACATTTCTGATCAAATCGGTCGATTTGATCACCCCGTCTAGAATCCACTCCTAAGATACGATACAAGATTGTATATCTTGTATATCAATCTTATACAAGATACTTTAAAAAAAATATCTTGTAACTTGTATATAGATACTTTCCGTTGGTATCTTAGTATTTTGTATATACTTTTTTTACTAAGATACTTTATTTATATAATTAATTTCGCAGTTTTATTTTCAAAACGCACGTAGCATGTCGTAACGTGGTTGTAACTAAACGTAGTTATATACGGATGATACGGGTATCAATATACAGGGTGATCAATCCAAATGGGTCAGTATGGAGAAGTCAGAAACTATGAGAGATAGCAAAATCTGTTCTTAGGAACCATGGCTTCGATTTTAGATTTAATAATAATGGCATTCAATTTTTTTTTTAATCTATCATACATAACCGGGATTCGAACATGGTCAATATTCTTGTTGTTTGTTTGTATGGCAACTTTTAAACGATGCGTGATAGGTGGGGGGTGCTCGACCAAATATCATAGAGGGCCCCGAGACAAAACAAAGTACATTAAAAAAAATCAAAATGGCCGACATTTTTTTAATTTTTTCAAGTTGGTCCGAGGGCGCTGAGATTCGGCATGCGGCGAGCCTGGGGGCCCAAGATTACAATGTCAATAAAATATTTTTGGAAAAATTCAAAATGACGGCGGACACGGGCAAAGTAAAATTTTCAAGTAGGTTAAGCGAGCCCGAAGGGCGACCTTCATGCCGGGAGGCCGAAGGCCGACCCCGGTGGAAGGCCGAATGCCCTGAGCCTCCACCCCGACTCCCAAAACGCGAGGCCGAAGGCCGAACTGCGTGAATTCGGTGCTTCCAAGCGTTCTACCAAGCCAACTGTCTTGATGACCGAAGCCGGCGGGCCGAATGCCCCACGGCGAAGCGTCGAGGCTTGCGAAGACCGAAGGCCGAGCTCTGCGTAAGGCCGAAGGCCCGAAGCGTCACACGAGAGGGGGAAGTTGGAGCTTAAACACGACCCAACACTTTTCCTATTGGGAGTCGCTTTTTGGGCGTCGGGGTGGAGGCTTCGGGCCTTCGGCCCTCCACCGGGGTCGGCCTTCGGCCTCCCGGCCTGAAGCTCGCCCTTCAGGCTCGCTTAACCTACTTGGAAATTTGTCTTTGCCCGTGTCCGCCGCCATTTTGGATTTTTCCAAAAATATTTTTTTGACATTGTAATATTGGGCCTTCAGGCTCGCCGCATGCCAATTCTCAGCACGCTCGGACCAACTTGAAAAAATTAAAAAAAAAGTCGGCCATTTTGATTTTTTTTAATGTATTTTGTTTTGTCTCGGGGCCCTCTATGATATTTGGTCGAGCACCCCCCACCTATCACGCATCGTTTAAAAGTTTCCATACAAACAAACAACAAGAATATTGACCATGTTCGAATCCCGGTTATGTATGATAGATTTTTAAAATAATTGAATGCCATTATTATTAAATCTAAAATCGGAGCCATGGTTCCTAAGAACAGATTTCGCTATCTCTTATAGTTTCTGACTTCTCCATACTGACCCATTTAGATTGATCACCCTGTATAACTAAACAGGTATATATTTACCCCATTACCTAAAATATTTAAAACTCAGCTCCTGTTTCGTCTTAAATACTTGGGTCACGTGCTGATCGATGATTTGAGTGACGCGACGACTCTGGGCTATAACCGCGAAAATCGAAGTTCGCAAATTGCGGGCATTTTTCTCTGTCACTCTTATAACGCCTTCATTGGAGTAGAAGAGAAAGATCCCCGCAATTTGCGAATTTCGGTTTTCCCTATGATATTGAACGGGAACTGAGGGCCTACCGCGAACCACGTCCGACGTGTTGCCTCGCTATCACACTTGCGTACGAATTTACAAGTGCGACAAAGAGGCAAAACGTCGAACGTGGTTCGCGGTAGGCCCTCTGAGAGCGTTGTCAGTTCGTGCGAATATGATAGCCCGCAGGTTTGCCAAATGCTCGAAAAACGCGAAAGTCAAACTGTTCCGTGCATGTTGCACAACTTTCTAAACGTGCAGTCTGTGTGCACTGCAGAAAAACATGTATCAAGCATGGTATCAAGTTGGTCAAGCAGATCTTGTCAGTAGAAAAAGGCAGCAAATTTAAATTATGTAGGCGCGAAGGGATATCTTCTCATAGAAAAATTGAATTTCGCGCCTTTTTCTACTGACAAGATTTGCTTGACCATCTATATTTACTATAGATATGTGTCCAAAGAAACTGCAACAGTTGTTACTATTTTAATTCTGTGAGTTTTAACCTCATTCTAGAATAAGACCGAATTAATCCCAACGGCCAACGTCACCCGGTCGCAGTGCCTCTGGCCGCCGCCATCTTAAGCCCGCTCCACACTCGTGCGCGAATCGCGGCGCGAAGCCGCGAACGCGAGTCTGGAGTCGATTTCGCATATCAGCGAAATCGACTCCACACTTCGCGTTCGCGGCTTCGCCCGCGATTCACGCGCATAGTCTGGAAGGGGCTATACGTTCGAACCCAGGCCACGCGTGTACCTGGCTTAGTAGATATTCTTTAGAATATACCACGGCAGCTCGAATAACATCTTATGAAGAGCGTTTCTTAAATTTTTAGTCAATTTTGTATATTGTGACCTTTTTTGCCACTGTTTTGTTATTTCTAGTCAGGATCGCGGGCCCTTTTCATCCTTGTAGAAGAAAAAAAAGTGTCCTAAAATTTCCATACATTTATCAAAGTTTTCTTTTTGTTACCGCTATTCAAAGTATAGGTCTGGACATTTTTTTATCCCATTAGGATCGACAGAGCTCGTGATTCTGAGTAGAAGTAACACAAAAGTGGCAAAAAAGGTCACAATATATAAAAATAGCAAAAAAAAAATAGAAGAAACGCTCTGAAATAGGGTAGTTTCAGGATGGATGCCCCAGTGGCATAGATGCCTTGATATTAATTTCTTCTAGTAGCAGGTCTGTGCGACACAGATAAGAGCAGGCGGATCAATATTCGAACTTCATTATGCTAAGCGTCCTTTCTTTATATCAGAGTGTGTATATTTTGGTGAGTGCTTAAATGAGCTTTACTACAAACTAGATTCCTTTATATATTTATTTATCTATGTTAAGGAGAACCAACAGCTTTAAACTTACAATAGACAACAAGGTTGAAACTGAAACCCAACTACAGGAACTCAAAGTTACAAATATTCTAAATAAAACAAATACTACAGTCCGTTTTTTTAGCATTAGAAAGAACTTCGCAGAAGTAAGCTTGTGGTTCCAAATCCGGCACTTTTAGCGGTAATGATTTGAAGTAAATTATATGTATTGACTATGCTACATTAGATAATTAAATAATTATTAACAATTAAAGAGCCTGATAAAAACTGCACGCTTGCTTCTGTGGAGTTCTTTCTAATGCTAATAAAAAAGAACTATAGCACTTGTGCGCACAAAAAGAGAGAAAAAAGCGTAAATGAAATTGGGAACCTTAAAACAGATCCTAAGTTTCGGACCACTTCGTTCATTACATTAGCGCCACGAGTAACTGAGGTATCCGAGTTCAAAAGATGAAAACAAAATAAAGTAAAATTTATCAGATTGAAATGCAGTTAAAGAATATTTAATGTAATACGCGTCACATATTAATAGGAACACGACGAATAGAATTCACAACGGTTCCTGTGGTCACAGTACTTGCACTTGAAAGGTTTTTCACCAGTGTGAGTCGACAGGTGAGTCAGTAAGCCAAATTTCCTTCTACACTTGTAGCTACTGTGGCTACACTACACATGAAAGGCTTCTCTTCAGGTGAGTCCTTTACACATGTAGGCACAGTGTTTACACCTGAAAGGCTTCTCGTCTGTGTGAGTTATCAGCAGTGATCGGCACGACCCGTGACGCACCGCGGGATTCAAAGAGGAAATAATAATATGGACATGACATAATTCGCAAAAATTAAGAGTTATGTATTTGTAAATAGAAGTCAGAATATTTAATAAATTAATAAAATGTATCATTTTTCATTAAAGAAAATATAAACGTTGGTTTTATTTTATACTGCGTAAAATATTACGTGCACTCATATAAAATATGTACCTAAGTGTTAAAATATTAATCATTTGAAGTGCATAAAAACCCTTTTCCCTACCTGGCTACTACTACCTGGCATGTCGAAGGTCGCTATCGTGTTTTCTATTGTTTGCGTTTATGACCAATCCCGGCGAATATCCATATTAACATAATGAATGAGGTCATTGACACCATGCGGCACGGGTCGTGCCGATCACTGGTTATCAGGTGAGTCTGAAAATCTCCTTACACTATACACTTGTAGCCAGTGGCTACAACTGAAAGGCTTCTTGTCTGTGCGAGCCATCAGGTGAGTTTGTAAATCTGCTTTACTTCTACACTTGTAGCCACAGTGACTACACCTGAAAGGCTTCTCTTCCGTGTGAGTCATCATGTGTCTCTGTAAATCGTTTTTTCTTTTACCCTTGTAACTACAGTGACAACAACTGAAAGGCTTCTCGTCTGTGTGAGTTATCAGGTGACTCTGTAACTCTCCTTTTGTTCTACACTTGTAGCCACAGTGACTACAACTGAAAGGCTTCTCGTCTGTGTGAGTCATCAGATGAGACCGTAACTGTCCTTTTCTTCTACACTTGTAGCCACAGTGACTACAACTGAAAGGCTTCTCGTCTGTGTGAGTCATCAGGTGAGTTTGTAAATCTGTTTTTTGTCTACATTTGTGGTCACAGTGGCGACAGCGGAAAGGCTTCTCGTCTGTGTGAGTCATCAGGTGAATCTGTAATTGTGCTTTTCTTTTACACTTGTAGGCACAGTGCGCACACCTGAAAGGCTTCTCGTCAGTGTGAGTCATCAGGTGAGACCGTAACTGTGCTTTTCTTCTACACTTGTAGCCACAGTGACTACACCTGAAAGGCTTCTCTTCCGTGTGAGTCATCATGTGTCTCTGTAAATCGTTTTTTCTTTTACCCTTGTAACTACAGTGACAACAACTGAAAGGCTTCTCGTCTGTGTGAGTTATCAGGTGACTCTGTAACTCTCCTTTTGTTCTAGACTTGTAGCCACAGTGACTACAACTGAAAGGCTTCTCATCTGTGTGAGCCATCAGGTGACACTGTAAATCTGCTTTTCTTTTACACTTGTAGGCACAGTGGGCACAACTGAAAGGCTTCTCATCTGTGTGAGTCATCAGGTGTTTCCGTAACTGTGTTTTTCTTTTACACTTGTAGACACAGCGTGTACAACTGAAAGGCTTTTCGTATGTGTGAGTCATCAGGTGAACCTGTAAGTGTGCTTTTCTTCTACACTTGTAGGCACAGTGGCTACAACTGAAAGGCTTCTCGTCTGTGTGAGTCATCAGGTGAGTCTGTAAGTTTCTTTTTCTTTTACTTTTGTAGCTACAGTGACTACAACTGAAAGGCTTGTCATCTGTGTGAGTGATCAGGTGAGTCCGTAAATTAGATTTTCTACTACTCTCGTAGATACAGTATTTACACCTGAAAGGCTTTTCGCCTATGTGTATAATCATGTGAGCCTTTATATACAGTTTTTTGTCAACAGTTAGCATTTGATGTCGTTCTAAACCATAATCCCCTACGGTTGAACTATGTAAAGGCGAGTGAGTGTGTACGTGCTTCTTCAGAACCGACTTGCTCCTGAACAGTTCGCCGCAATGGTGACATTGATAGATGGTGGTGGTGACATGGGGTGTGGGTGCGGGCTCGGTGGCGTGTAGCTTGTATGTGCGGCGCCCGACCCGGCAGGTGCGCCGCTCCGCGTCCACCAGCAGGCGCTCCAGCCTGACCGAGCACGAGCGGCGCCGACCCGACACCACCGCAGAGGAGACAAGAGTGGACGCTGTAAGACGACAAAATAATACTCAAATATCCAAAATACCAACCTGATAAATATGTAACAGTGGCAGGGCGTGACATAAGTTTCTTTAATTTAACTAATAATTATCTTTCAAACTTCATTCTTGACAATAGATGAGATACATAACAATTGAGATGCTTCAAAACGTATAAGAGATTTAAAGCATAGGAGTAAACTAGCTACCAAGTGAAACACAATATTTACCACACCAACGCAAAGAAAACTCTAGCTATAAAACATCACAAACCGAACTATCAATATGTACCATCTAAACATATTCTTTTACACAAAAACTAGTTATATTAATGTCAAAAAATTGTTACACAAAAAAATAGTACATTTCGATGCTAGTGCGGAAGGTATGTCATTACTTCACGAGTACCGAGATATCTTGCCACGAGCCGCAGGCGAGTGGCAAGACTCGGGACGAGTGAAGAATGACATTTCCGCACGTGTATCGAACGACGTTTTTTAATACAGTTGCGAAAAAATAAGAAAAACATTGTTAATCGTACACTAAACAAAAGTGGTAACAGTGACAGCTCGGTTAGACGTCGTCTTTAAGTATATTATATCTATGGGCGTTTGGCAGCAATTCCGTTCCATTCAGTCAACTTATTAAGAACGGAATTTTCAATATTGAATATTAAAAAATAAACGTGTTATAATGATGAAGAGGTAAGTAATTAAATATGAAATATGTAATATTTTTCGTATTCTTACATTAACGGTAGGTTTTTATGCTGATTACGACGTTTAAAGGAAACTAATATTAACACTCATCAATAAGTAGTCGTGAATTGGAACAAGTATAAATTTAAAAAAATTGGAAAAGTAAAAAGCACTAGTTCGAGATAACCAACTTTCCGCACGCTAAACAGCTACGTAAAGTAGCACTTTTTGAGCAACTGTATTAAAAAATACATTTTAACGCATCTAAATCTAACCTTATAAACTAACTTACAATTAAATAAAAACTAAATTAAAACCAACACAAATAGTCCCCCAGATCCGATCCCTGCGGAAGGGTGCCCATAATGCTGGCCACATTGCCCCGCTGGATGGCAACTCCAATTCTTTGGCCAAGGAATGAGCCAGCCCTAGGATCCCTGGTGGTGTCAAGGAGCATCTTCTTCAAATCTTTATATAAACTGAGCGCATCCTGACACCAAGGTCCCAAAGTCTCAACCGCAAATGCCGAAAACAAGTGATTTGCCGAAAGTCCAGCATATTTGCGACGTTTAAAACATATTCTTATACATCAACATCACAACTAAACGGAAAATTTTAATTAATTCAGCTGAAGATTAATTACAAATTTGATTGTAGAAGAATAGAAAGCATATTTACAGAATTTACTCTCTATTTAGACTCTGTATTGGTGTGTGTGAGTGTGTTATGGTAGTTTGAATGTGAGTGTGTCGGGAGGAGCTTTGCGGAGTAGTTCCGACAGTAGTTAAACAACAATCAACACACCTCTCACCACCGGGGCGACTGTGGGGCGGTGCGGGCGCTCCGGCCCCAGCACGAGCTCGTCCTTGACCACGTGCTCGTCGTACAGGCCGGCCAGCATGGCTGCCTCGCTCACGCCGCACCCGTCTGTGCTGTCCGAGCACTCCTCCTTCACACGCGCCTCCTCATACATAAATCCGGCTTCCTCCTTAATAAGGGCTGAAACAAAGGGTTGTAATTACCATTAGAGTTGTAAGTCAGACAAATATATGGATGAATCAACATAGATTGTTTACAATGCTGCCTACATGAGTGTTCATTGGGACAACCAGGCCAACACTTCAATGTATATATGAATAAGTAGTAATGCAGCTGACTAAATTCCAATAGTCCACAGGTTTTGTATAAGAATGTACATTTTCTCCTCTGGTACCTGTTTTTGAGAATGGTTTATATGTTTAATAGAGGAAATTAAAGCTATAATACAGGTTGAATGAATGAATTGAATTTATCCCGGTGTATATTCTATTAGCGACCCAGCCCGGCTTCGTATGGGTTAGCAAATTATACACCGAAATATTCCTCAAGAATCACTTTATTGATAGGTGAAAACCGCATGAAAATCCGTTCAGTAGTTTTAGAGTTTATCGCGAGTATACAAACAAGAAGACAGACGCGGCGGGGACTTTGTTTTATAAGGTGTAGTGATGAGCTTACGCATTTCCGACCGGTCCGTCTCTGCCTCCTGCTTCACGCGCGCAGGCGACATGCTGCCGGCGTCAGCACTCGTCTCCATCTCTCGCAATGGCCGCGTCACAACTGCCACTCAAAAGTTATACTATTGTCCGAGTGTCTTACTCAACAGTATTTATATGTATGATACTTATGATATTATTGAAACAATAAAATGTAAAGTAAAATCAATGACCACGCTAAGCATTATGCATTATCAACAATACTAACAATACTCACAATAGCATGAGTATTATCACTCCACCAATACCGTCTTTACCATAAGGGCCCCAAAGAACACACAGTCACAGTATATTTGATTATACCCATAATAAATAGAAGATCATAGTACAAAAATGTTAGTTTACTTAATTCGCTTCCTTTACCTTCCAAAAGGGCCCCAAATTCTTATTTGCCCAAGGGACCCAGCATGGTTTAAGACGGCCTTGCCACAGACAAATTAAACACTACATGTCCTACCTTGTTTGTTCCTTTTAGCTTTCCCAACTTTGGTGTTCCTAAGTTTCTCTATGCCAGGTTCCTGAACTTGTCTTTGGCTGTCTCCGTCTGTGCTCTCTGGGACAAGCTCATGTGACTGCTTGACTTCAATATCTGTGTTGAAAGCTGAAATCACCCGCAGATTAAAACAATTATTTACTCATAAATAAATATTAGGTGACATCTCACACAGATCAACCTAGCCCCAAAACATGCAAATCTTGTACTAAAAATACTAGGTGACAATACTGACAATATATACATACTTATACATATAGGAAACACCCATAACTCAAGAACAAATATCTGTGTTCATCACAAAAATAAATGCTATAACAGGGATATACCCAGGGCCTTCATCTTCTTAGGCAGCATGGTCATTACCCACTAGGCCAGACTATAGTTGTGTCACTCTCGAGAATGTTCTCTGTTTTTTATGGAGAATGTTCTCGTTCTCGAGAACTGCACAACTACAGGCCAGGCCAAAGTTATAGTTACATCTAGATATGGGCCGAATATTCGGTATTCGGCATATTTTCCAATGTTAGTATTCAGCTGAATAGTTTAGTTCGATCTGCCCAATATTTACCGAATAAACAAATTCGAATATTCATATATTCATATTCAGCAAAGTCCATATTCTGCCCATCCATCATTTCTCAAAGTTGACCGAAGCGTTAGCAAAGGTCTCCGTGTTGATTATAGTTAGATCGACCGACCTGTTGGTGCGTGGCGCGCGCGCCGCTCCACTAGCACGGGGCCCAGCACGAGCTCATCTTTCACCGCGTGGTCTGTGTACAGCCCCGCCGCCGCCGCCGCCGCGCTCACGCCGGCCGACTCATCTTTTACACTCACATCTGAGTACGATGGCTCAGCTTGTATGTATACACATTCGCGTTTGGACTCGTCCTTTACATACACATCATCCAGCGGCTCAATCTTCACAGACACTTCCAAGGACGTGGGCTCATATGTTGTACACGCTTCCTCACAGCGCTGAACCATTACGCAAACATTCACTGCGCCCTGTAACGCTGAAGACTCCATCGAAATAGGATATTGTTTCAAATCCATATAGAATATCCTAAAACAGGAATTAAAGCTACACTACAAAGAACACTGGCTGGAAAACTATGTTTTATAATACTAGGAGATTATTTGAGAATACTATTCTTGTTAAAATAAACTCAATTTGTTCAATTTTCCGCAGAAAATCACTGTAAACAAAGAGAATACAACTAATATAACCCAATATAATATAACCCAAAATGACAGCAGTGATTGTGTCAGTTGAGTTTTTTTTTAATAGCATCGCGCTCCTGGCGCATTCAGCCAGACGAGTAAAGCAGGTAGGTGGAAATTAAGGCCCCATACGCACGACAGCTTAAAAAGCGTTGCGTAAAAACCCGACGTTAGCGCTTATTTACCGTTTCCAATAGAGTCTGTGCGGAAAGAGAAGAGTCGTGGGATTTGAGGGCGCGCCAGTGCTATTTTATGGTTTTTGATGGGTTTTTGCTATGCTGACAACACTGGTCACGTGATTATAGTACGACACTAAAGGTCATGATACTTGAATCCCTTTTGTTCCGGTTTTTTACCACGGCTTACTAAACGGAGCCTGGTGGTGGTGTCGGCTCGTCAACTCAATCCTCTGATTTAGCGCAGGCACTAGTTTTATTTTTAAAACACACTTGTTTTTATGTCTCAGATACTAAAAAGTGACAGTGCGATTGACAAAACTGCTAAAACTAGTTAAGAATCTACCCAATACAACTGTAATTTTAGTACCAAACAAGATAGAGTCTCATTTAGGTATGTACTGCCTAATTTGTGCAGTCCAACAATTATTAAAACCGGGTAGATCGGGTAGAAATTGGGCAATAGAACTGTAATTTTATCTGGGATATATTTCACCCATTGTAAACTTGACTTGTAATGTATGTGTACATTATTAATAATAAATATGAATATGAATAAAAATAGTGCATAAGTAGGTAGGCCTTATTGGGATATGTCCGGTTCTCTCATCTCACGATATTTTACTTCGCCGAAAAGTCACTGCTAAATTATCAAATATAAATTATATTAACTAACGTAACTAACAAAACCTACAAATAAAGAAAATAAATATTTTATTAGAAAAAGTTTTATTCGGAACCTAGTAAACGAACTTACAAATAAAGAAATATTTTATCAGAAAAAGTTTTATTCTTTGTAACCGAAGTCTGAATTAAAATATTCAATGTCACTTATGTTTGAGCTAGCTTCAGAACAACCAGGGACACTCATAGAACTATCTTCATCTGAACTGGATGTGCTTGAATCCGGCACGTAGATTACGAATTCTTGCATATTACCTACTTAGCGGTCTTTTATTCGAGATACCGGAGGTACTTTTACACAATCCTGAAAAAGAAATTACATATAAATATGCATAAAATAGCAAGTATCAAGACTATTTGTCAGTTATTTTAAAGATCATGAATGACCCGCATATTTATGAAAATTAATATATTTTGAATGAATATACTTACCGATTATGTACCGGAGACAAGTTACTTAGGGGGCTTATTAAATAGGTAGTTATTTAATATTAAATACAACATCAATACCCGCGAATAGCGGAAACACGTTCCGCGACTTTTTGTAAGTCGATAGTCGGCTTTTAGCCGTTTTCTTCCCGCTGACAAAAGCGAACAATGTTAAATATAATTTTCCTTGTGGTTTTATGTACGGTTTTATCGTGTTTTGAAAATATTATATACATAAAACTTGCGGTTTTTGTTAATAAATATATACAATGACAGAAGTTTGTTTACTTTTTACAAGACAGGTGTCAAAGGTTTGATTTAGACATGTGTAAGTAATGCTCGTAATATCACAAATGAGATATCTCTCGAACACGTAATATGGCATTACGTATCTCTCCGCGAAATCAACCAGTACTTCAAACATCACGCATCACGCGAGCTGCACCGAGCGCGCGAGCGCCAACGACCGGCCGAAGCGCGCGAAATGGATTCAATTCCAAATACATTGACTCGCCGATATGAACGGTCAGTTCAAGTCTACGCACGGAGCGCGTAATCTGTAATGTCACTTGTGATAGTGTCATGTTTGTTCGCCATGCCATGCCATCATTGCTTTGTTATCTCGCTCGCACTCGCACTCAGTGCTCGCTCGCTCTCGCTCTGCGATGCTTTCGGCTATCTTCGGAACCATTCGGATAGGTCCGCTCGGCCGATCGCCGCGGTTTAAGTTGTCACTCACTAATATTTTTACGAATATGATTTAAAACTCTAATGCGTCCGCGTAGGGCTTAAAATGTTTTCTTATAATACAAGAAGGACGCGGTCAAATGGAGTAATTTATTTGCGATTTTGAATTTGACGAAAACCGTTTATTAATTATTATTGTTGTGAAATGTTTGATAGTTTGCTTGACTTTCGCGGTACGCGGCAATTGTTTATCCTTTAATTTAATTGTGAATTAGTGCATATCGAGACTGACTGTAGAAATTCGAGTTGTTTATAAAGACTGATTGAACTAAATTGCAAATACGAGTATAGTTAAATTAAAATGTGAAAAGTGTAAATATTAGTTTAGTTATGGCAATATTCTGATAATGTATTAGTGCTGGTGAGTAATCGCTTTTTTACGGACTATTGGTGACTTTAACTTGATTGACCTATTTAAAAAAAATGGCTATAAACGAACTTCTTTACGTAGACAGAACCAAAGCGAGCAAAATGTACGCATTGTTATAGAATACTCGCCATATCGGGAAGCTCCATAGGCAATTATCTACCTCCGAAACTTACATACCTATTACATTATTTTATAATTTATAAGAACTAACAAAAAATCTTTCACATAAAGGTGACAAAACACAACGCGTAATAAATAGATCGATCGCCGATACGGATCCGAGACGCCCAAGAATCACTAGAGTGCTGTATGCGCTGTAAGAGATAGCTGTAATGTGGCTGTCTCGCGCGCGCCCGAGCGCTGTTTCACGTTCGGGTCATGTTTCGAGTGATGAGTGATGTGATATCTCAGTGTACCATTACGTGTTCGGAAAAGTGATGTGATATAGCATCACTTTTCGAAGCACTGTTTCGCGCATGTCTAGTTTGATTGCCATATAAAATTTAAAATGTTAGTTCCCGTTTCTGCCACGACTCTTCTCTTTCCGCACAGACTCTATTTGTGTTCATATGAACGCTTAAAAATCACTTGCGAGTCGTACTGCCACGTATGCATCTCAGCAAAGCCATACTTTATTTGCTATTACAACGTATTATTTGAATATAGCTTGAATATTCCAGGAATTTGTAAGCATAAGTTGACATTTTTAAGGTGAAACTAATAATAATCTTGACGATTGTTACCAAAAATTGACACTTGACAGCCAACTGACAGCAGCGCCGGCGCTTTTTTAACGCTTGTAAGAACAGATACACGGAGTTCCGTATGCTCTATTCAATTTCACGCCAATGCTCAACGCCGAAAATCGAACATTGCTCGATAAAAAAGCGCCGCGCTTAAAAACCGCCTTCGTGTGAATACATACATGGTTATCCATTTGCGTCATTCAAACGCTTTTTTAACGCGCGTTGACGAAGGCGGTTTTTAAGCGCGGCGCTTTTTTATCGAGCACTGGTCGATTTTCGGCGTTGAGCGTTGGCGTCAAATTGAATAGAGCATACGGAACTCCGTGTATCTGTTCTCACAAGCGTTAAAAAAGCGCCGGCGCTGCTGTCAGTTGGCTGTCAAGTGTCAATTTTTGAAAAAGAATATAATACTCACTAGGAGAAGAACGGTAACTCCATACAAAAAAATGTCCCCAACCGTTTATACGTTTATACTAGTGGCGCCGTCTTTGTGTACCAATGGAATTAAGTTGACAACCGGTTTAGCCTGGCGGGTATTGGTAGGTAGTAATTCTGTTGATAAACATATTTGTTATCTAAATAAAAATCTTCATATCACGAAATATATGCAAGATGCAAATATTACCCCTTGTTTGTGGTATTATCAATTGATTTAAATAAAAGGCATGTTTATGTTTATAACATTATATATATTATTTATTAAAAAATGTTTTACATATAAAAATATACACTGAAAACTGGCAACTGGCAACTTAATAAAAAAATAGACATTAATAAAGCGCATTCACAAAGTTTTCAGTACCTTTTATACAAATAACATTAGGCATGCCTACCTATTACACTTTACACACAGATACACTACACTTTACACACGGCATTTTACACAGATTTCCAACTTGTATTCATACATTTCTTCACGGTTAATTAATACGCTTTCCAGATGCGTTATGACTCGGTTCCTTCTGAACCCACTAAAGTTGTAAATTTCACTCTGGCTGCTTCAACAGCCGTTGCTCCGCATTTAGCACATTTTCTATGTGCATTGCTGTAATCCATGTAGGTACAGACTTACAGTCTTAAGTGGTACGTAGCGGTACACGTTGTATGTAAAATTTAAAGAGTTAATAAATAAAATTTTCGTTATGAACTTTAACCACAGCAGTTGGACAGAGTCATTGACAAATATATTTTTTATTATGGTGGGTAGACGTACCTACCCTCCATATATTTTATGAACATTGATAAAGACAGTTGGAAGCAAATATTCATTATAAAACTTAATCGCATGTAATTAAGTTTTAAGCGTTTTAAGTCCCGTTTTATGATTAATATTGTATAAAATTCGTGATAATTTAAATCAGAGTTGGGAGCAATGTTGCTGTAGAAAAATGTTTTTATTTTTATTACTCGCAACTTTTTCCCGGAGGCCAACGCACACATAGAAGCTTAAGGCGCACACATGCGCAATTATTTGGGGACATAACTTTCTTAGGAAGTGAACAGGCCTTGATTTTTGATGTCAATCGTCAAGATTATTATTAGTTTCACCTTAAAAATGTGAACTTATGCTCACAAATTCCTGGAATATTCAAGCTATATTCAAATAATACGTTGTAATAGCAAATAAAGTATGGCTTTGCTGAGATGCGTACGTGGCAGTACGTTTCACAAGTGATTTTTAAGCGTTCATATGAACACAAATATTGGAAACGGTAAATAAGCGCCAACGTCGGGTTTTAACGCAACGCTTTTTAAGCTGTCGTGCGAATGGGGTCTAAAGGATTACATTACAACGGGTAAGACGGAATTTTCTTAGAGAATATAACCAAACGTGAGTGGTCATTAACAGGCGTTCCCCTCTGTCGAAAATAGGCGGCCAATGGTCAACCACATGTATGGACTGACGTTTATCTGACAGGATGTACCTATACATTTGATGTGCCCCTCCCCCGCAAAAACGGCAGACTATTTTGTACCGAAAATTATAGACATGGCGTCTCCGTTGGTTATATTCTCTAAGGGAATTTTGGAAAAGGATCAGGATAAGGTAAATTATAAACAGTTAAAGTTTAATGTCATGACGTAAAATAAATGAATACAATGATTTAAATATATATACAGAAGAATCATTAATATTTATTGTATACAGGACATACAGCTTGGCCTCAGCTTGGCAAAAAAGAGTAGAAATTAAAAAGTGGCAACACTCTAGTGTCGTCCCTATCTAACCAATTCATATAAGAAAACGGGACGACACTACGTATTGCCACTTTTTAATTTCTACTCTTGTAGATACAGGAGTGTTGGTACAGATGTGACAGACGTCAGACGAGAAGCCAGACCACCAGACGAGTCAATTTTTCGCAATCTGAATAAATTGTCCGATCAAATAAGGCCGCACAGACGTAGATTTGACGGATTTAGGCGGCCAAAAGTCGATTTTGCAAAAATCAACATATTGATAAAAAAAATATCACGTGCTCCTTATCGTCAAACCTTAAGTAGCTAACACACTACCGCACCGCACCAAGGTCATTGTGGGACGCACCCATAAGTAAAAGGGAGAAAGCGATATCCCTTTCTCCCTCTTACTTTACGCACAACTCTCAGTCGAACTTTGACTATCGCTCAGAGCGCACGTTTCTGTTCTCGACGCTCCTAAAAGTTATATGTTTTCCAAAGTGTATATATTTTTTTTCTGGTATTTTCATAAAGATTTATTGATGGATTTCAGTTATTCAGGGAAGAATTTATATATTTAAATCATTTTGGCTTATTTTTTTCACGTTTGTCATATATTTTTAGCCAGTTAAGTATGACCTTTCACAAAATGTTGTTTTTTTCATAGATTTGGTTTTTCAAACTTCTTTTTGTTGTACTTCAGGGTGCGTCCCTGTAGTGTATTGTATATATTTGAATAGAATGCTTATTCTTCTTTATGTTGTATACAAAATTAGCCGCAACTTTCGGACTTAGGCTTTCAAAGAAAATTCCTTTTCTTTTAAATTGATTAAAAATATAAAATCTTTTTACAGGTAGGTAAACCTAGCGCTTCGGGGAGAAAAGTTCTCACTCGAAAATATATTTTAGAGTAAAAACAAGAGCAAAATTTACCTGTTTTTAATTTTTATTTATTGATAAAATTAATCTCATTTTGAACTAATATAAACCCTAAAATAATTTTGGCCGCCTAAATCGGTCAAATCTACGTCTGTGGGCCGTGCGGACGAAAACGCCAATTAGGCTCGCCGATTATGACCGATACTGCCGATAAAATGGAGTGCGGACGCAAAAACAGGTACCAATTTGTGACGTCAGTATTTTTTTTTGGGGCATTTTTTCAATTTAGAGGGCGCTAATATAACCTATTATATCCAGCCAGTTACTGACGCGAAGCTGAAACAGATCCGCCGCCACACTGTCTTCCCAGCGATACCTGCATGGGCCGACCCACTGGACGGCTACCAGTCGCAGTAACTGGCAGGAAGTTGCGCAGGATCGGGACAGGTGGCACGCTCTCGTTTCGGAGGCCAAGATTCTCTTTGGATCGCTGAGCCAAAATAGTTAGTTAATATCACCATAAATCTAAAATTGGTAACTAAATTGGAAATTGACGCCAATTTCATTTATGATCGGCCGATTTGATCACCCCGTCTGGAATCCTCTCCTAAGATACGTATCTTGTATATTATATCCATCTTATACAAGATACTTTCAGCAAAGTTGGATGCACAGGAAGGTTTTCTCTAATGGTGGCAACACAAATCAAACAATCCTCTGTCATGCACAATTATTATTATATTCACATGTACATGGTATGATGTTATGATTACACAACGACTGTAAATTCAGAGTTGAAGATTAAATTAAAATTATTTAGGACGACACAGGTGACTTACAGCTAAGGGCCCCCCCACATCTGGCGTCTTTCGAGCGTCGGCGTCTACAATTCTATGGCCGCTGCTCGATGCAACGTCGACGCAGCGTCGACGCAACTGCGCAGCGACGTCTTTTTCCATAGCGCTGACCAGACGCCGACAGACGCCGACGCTCGAAAGACGCCAGATGTGGGGGGGCCCTAAAGGCGGGATTGATATGAAAAAGAAAGAATCTATGGTCACCCAGCTTTTTATAAGGAAGGAGCATAGACAAGAATCGGATTTTTTTTCTAACAGTGAGTCATCAGGTGAACCCGTAATTGTGCTTTTCTTTTACACTTGTAGGCACAGTGAGTACACCTGAAAGGTTTATGGTCTGTGTGAGTCACCAGGTGACTCTGTAACCCTCCTTTTCTTCTACACTTGTAGCTACAGTGACTACAACTAAAAGGCTTCTCGTCTGTGTGAGTCATCAGGTGTTTCTGTAACTCTCCTTTTCTTCTACACTTGTAGCTACAGTGACTACAACTGAAAGGCTTCTCGTCTGTGTGAGTCATCAGGTGACTCTGTAACTCTCCATTTCTTTTACACTTGTAGCTACAGTGACTACAACTGAAAGGCTTCTCGTCTGTGTGAGTCATCAGGTGTTTCTGTAACTCTTCTTTTCTTCTACACTTGTAGCTACAGTGACTACAACTGAAAGGCTTCTCGTCTGTGTGAGTCATCAGGTGTTTCTGTAAATCTCCTTTTCTTCTACACTTGTAGCTACAGTGACTACAACTGAAAGGCTTCTCGTCTGTGTGAGTCATCAGGTGACGCTGTAACTCTCTTTTTCTTTTACACTTGTAACCACAGTGACTACAACTGAAAGGCTTCTCGTCTGTGTGAGTCATCAGGTGTCTCTGTAGATCTGCTTTACTTCGACACTTGTAGCTACAGTGACTACAACTGAAGGGCTTCTCGTCTGTGTGGGTCATCAGGTGTTTCTGTAACTCTCCTTTTCTTATACACTTGTAGCTGCAGTGACTACAACTGAAGGGCTTCTCGTCTGTGTGAGTCATCAGGTGTTTCTGTAACCCTCCTTTTCTTCTACACTTGTAGCTACAGTGACTACAACTGAAAGGCTTCTCGTTTGTGTGAGTAATCAGGTGAGTCTGTAAGTTTCTTTTTCTTTTACACTTGTAGCTACAGTGACTACAACTGAAAGGCTTCTCGTCTGTGTGAGTAATCAGGTGTCTCTGTAGACCTACTTTACTTCTACACTTGTAGCTACAGTGACTACAACTGAAAGGCTTCTCGTCTGTGTGAGTAATCAGGTGAGTCTGTAAGTTTCTTTTTCTTTTACACTTGTAGCTACAGTGACTACAACTGAAAGGCTTCTCGTCTGTGTGAGTCATCAAGTGTTTCCGTAACTGTGCTTTACTTCTACACTTGTAGCCACAGTGACTACAACTGAAAGGCTTCTCGTCTGTGTGAGTCATCAGGTGACTCTGTAACTCTCCTTTACTTCTACACTTGTAGCTACAGTGACTACAACTGAATGGCTTCTCGTCTGTGTGAGTAATCAGGTGAGTCTGTAAGTCTCTTTTTCTTTTACACTTGTAGCTACAGTGACTACAACTGAAAGGCTTCTCGTCTGTGTGAGTCATCAGGTGTGTCCGTAAGTGTGCCTTTGTTCTAGACTTGTGGTCACAGTGTGTACACCTGAAAGGCTTATCGTCTGTATGAGTCGTCAGGTGAGTCCGTAAATTAGATTTTCTACTACTCTCGTAGCCACAGTATGTACACCTGAAAGGCTTTTCGCCTGTGTGTATAATCATGTAAGCCTTTTCATACAGTTTTTTGTCACCGTGTAGCATTTGATGTCGTTCTAAACCATAATCCCCTACGGTTGAATTATGTAAAGGCAAGTGAGTGTGTACGTGCTTCTTCAAAACCGACTTGCTCCTGAACCGTTTGCCGCAATGGTGACATTGAGAGATGGCGGTGGTGACATGGGGTGTGGGTGCGGGCTCGGTGGCGTGCAGCTTGTATGTGCGGCGCCCGACCCGGCAGGTGCGCCGCTCCGCGTCCACCAGCAGGCGCTCCAGCCTGACCGAGCACGAGCGGCGCCGACCCGACACCACCGCAGAGGAGACAAGAGTGGGCACTGTAAGACGACAAAATAATACTCAAATATCCAAAATACCAACCTGATAAATATGTAACAGTGGCAGGGCGTTACATAAGTTTCTTTAATTTAACTAATAATTATCTTTCAAACTTCATTCTTGGCAATAGATGAGCTGGTGATCCATAACAATTGAGATGCTTCAAAACGTGTAAGAGATTTAAAGCATAGGAGTAAACTAGCTACCAAGTGAAACACACAATATTTACCACACCAACGCAAAGAAAACTAGCTATAAAACATCACAAACCGAAGTATCAATATGTACCATCTAAACATATTCTTATACATCAACATCACAACTAAACGGAAAATTCAGGTGAAGAACAATTACAAATTTCATTGAAGAAAAATAGAAAACATATTTACAGAATTTACTCTCTATTTAGACTCTAGTGTTGGTGTGTGTGAGTGTGTTAATTATGGTAGTTTGAATGTGAGTGTGTCAGGAGGAGCTTTGCAGAGTAGTTCCGACAGTAGTTAAACAACAATCAACACACCTCTCACCACCGGGGCGCCTGTGGGGCGGTGCGGGCGCTCCGGCCCCAGCACGAGCTCGTCCTTGACCACGTGCTCGTCGTACAGGCCGGCCAGCATGGCTGCCTCGCTCACGCCGCACCCGTCTGTGCTGTCCTCACACTCCTCCTTCACACGCGCCTCTTCATCCATAAATTTGGCTTCCTTCTTAATAAGGGCTGAAACAAAGGGTTGTAATTACCATTAGAGTTGTAAGTCAGACAAATATATGGATGAATCAACATAGATTGTTTACAATGCTGCCTACATGAGTGTTCATTGGGACAACCAGGCCAACACTTTAATGTATATATGAATAAGTAGTAATGCAGCTGACTAAATTCCAATAGTCCACAGGTTTTGTATAAGAATGTACATTTTCTCCTCTGGTACCTGTTTTTGAGAATGTTTTATATGTTTAATAGAGGAAATTAAAGCTATAATACAGGTTGAATGAATGAATTGAATTTATCCCGGTGTATATTCTATTAGCGACCCACACCGGCTTCGTATGGGTTGGCAAATTATACACCGAAATATTCCTCAAGAATCACTTTATTGATAGGTGAAAACCGCATGAAAATCCGTTCAGTAGTTTTAGAGTTTATCGCGAGTATACAAACAAGAAGACAGACGCGGCGGGGACTTTGTTTTATAAGGTGTAGTGATGAGCTTACGCATTTCCGACCGGTCTGTCTCTGCCTCCTGCTTCACGCGCGCCGGCGACATGCTGCCGGCGTCAGCACTCGCCTCCATCTCCCGCAATGGCCGCGTCACAACTGCCACTCAAAAGTTATACTATTGTCCGAGTGTCTTACTCAACAGTATTTATATGTATGATACTTATGATATTATTGAAACAATAAAATGTAAAGTAAAATCAATGACCACGCTAAGCATTATGCATTATCAACAATACTAACGATACTCACAATAGCATGAGTATTATCACTCCACCAATACCGTCTTTACCATAAGGGCACACGGGGCCCCAAAGAACACACAGTCACAGTATATTTGATTATACTTACCCATAATAAATAGAACATCATAGTAGAAAAATATTAGTTTACTTAATTCGCTTCCTTTACTTTCCAAAAGGGCCCCAAATTCTTATTTGCCCAAGGGACCCAGCATGGTTTAAGACACCTTGCTACAAACAAATTAAATACTACATGTCTACAAGGATCCCTTACCTTGTTTCTTCCTTTTAGCTTTCCCAACTTTGGTGTTCCTAAGTTCCTCTACTCCAGGTTCCGGAACTTGTCTTTGGCTGTCTCTGTCTGTGCTCTCTGGGACAAGCTCACATGACTGCTTGACTTCAATATCTGTGTTGAAAGCTGAAAGCACCCGCAGATTAAAACAATTATTTACTCATAGATAAATATTAGGGGACATCTCACATAGCCCCAAAACAAGCAAAGCTTGTACTATGGGTACCAGGTGACGATATATACACACGCACTTACACATACATACATACTTATACACATAGAAAACACCCATGAGTCAGGAACAAATATCTGTGCTTGGTTCAGATCATACCGAACCCAATATTCAGTTGGGCTAAAACCGCATGTGTTTTTTAACCTTCCCTCTGGAAAGGCCAGGAATGTTTAAGAAAAGAAACCACGAAGTGCATCCGCGTCAGCTAGCAGACGCCCAAAACAAGAATTTGTTTATTCGGTAAATATTCGGCAGTTCGAACCGAACTATTCGGCCGAATACGCACATTTAACCGAATATTCGTATTCGGCAAAGTCCATACTCGGCCCTCCCTCATCTCATAGTTGACCGAAGCGTTAGCGAAGGTCTCCGTGTTGATTATAGTTAGATCCCACAACCGACCTGTTGGTGCGTGGCGCACGCGCCGCTCCACTAGCACGGGGCCGAGCACGAGCTCATCTTTCACGGCGTGGTCCGTGTACAGCCCCGTCGCCGCGCTCACGCCGGCCGACTCGTCTTTTACACTCACATCTGAGTGCGATGGCTCAGCTTGTATGTGTACACATTCGCGTTTGGACTCGTCCTTTACATACACATCATCCAGCGGCTCAATCTTCACAGACACTTCCAAGGATGTGGGCTCATATGTTGTACACGCTTCCTCACAGCGCTGAACCTCTACGCAAACATTCTCTGTACCCTGTAACGCTGAAGACTCCATCGAAATAGGATATTGTTTCAAATCCATATAGAATATACTAAAACAGGAATTAAAGCTACACTACAAAGAACACTGGCTGCAACACTACGTTTTATAAATACTAGGAGATTATTTGAGATTCTTGTTGAAATAAACTGAATTTGCTAAATTTTCCACAGAAAATAACTGCAACAAAGAGCATACAACCATACAATAAAACCCAAAATGACAGCAGCAGTGATTGTGTCAGTAGTGTCAGTTGAGTTTTTTTTTTAATAGCATCGCGCTCCTGGCGCATTAAGCCAGACGAGCAATGCGAGCAAAGCAGGGAGGTGGATTACAACGGGTAAGACGGAATTTTCGAAAAGGATCAGGATAAGGTAAATTATAAACTTAAAGTTTAATGTCAAGACGTAAAATAAATGAGTACAATGATTTAAATATATATACAGAAGAATCATTAATATTTATTGTATACAGGAGTGTTGTTACAGATGTGACAGACGTGTCCAGCCAGACGAGTCAATTTTTCGCCAATCTGATTAAATTGTCCGAGCGAATAAGGCCGTGCGAACGAAAACGCCAATTTGGCTCGCCGATTTTTATGATGATATTACTGATAAAATGTAGTGCGGACGCAAGAATAGGTACCAATTTGGGTCGCCAGTATTTTTATTTTGGGGCATTTTTCAATTTAGAGGGCGTAATATCACCATAAATCTAAAATTGGTGACTAAATTGGAAATTGACGTCAATTACATTTCTAATCAAATCGGTCGATTTGATCACCCCGTCTAGAATCCACTCCTAAGATACGATACAAGATTGTATATCTTGTATACCAATCTTATACAAGATACTTTAAAAAAAATATCTTGTAACTTGTATATAGATACTTTCTGTTGGTATCTTAGTATTTTGTATATACTTTTTTTACTAAGATACTTTATTTATATAATTAATTTCGCAGTTTTATTTTCAAAACGCACGTAGCATGTCGTAACGTGGTTGTAACTAAACGTAGTTATATACGGATGATACGGGTATCAATATACAGGGTGATCAATCCAAATGGGTCAGTATGGAGAAGTCAGAAACTATGAGAGATAGCAAAATCTGTTCTTAGGAACCATGGCTTCGATTTTAGATTTAATAATAATGGCATTCAATTTTTTTTTAAATCTATCATACATAACCGGGATTCGAACATGGTCAATATTCTTGTTGTTTGTTTGTATGGCAACTTTTAAACGATGCGTGATAGGTGGGGGGTGCTCGACCAAATATCATAGAGGGCCCCGAGACAAAACAAAGTACATTAAAAAAAATCAAAATGGCCGACATTTTTTTAATTTTTTCAAGTTGGTCCGAGGGCGCTGAGATTCGGCATGCGGCGAGCCTGGGGGCCCAAGATTACAATGTCAATAAAATATTTTTGGAAAAATTCAAAATGACGGCGGACACGGGCAAAGTAAAATTTTCAAGTAGGTTAAGCGAGCCCGAAGGGCGACCTTCATGCCGGGAGGCCGAAGGCCGACCCCGGTGGAAGGCCGAATGCCCTGAGCCTCCACCCCGACTCCCAAAACGCGAGGCCGAAGGCCGAACTGCGTGAATTCGGTGCTTCCAAGCGTTCTACCAAGCCAACTGTCTTGATGACCGAAGCCGGCGGGCCGAATGCCCCACGGCGAAGCGTCGAGGCTTGCGAAGACCGAAGGCCGAGCTCTGCGTAAGGCCGAAGGCCCGAAGCGTCACACGAGAGGGGGAAGTTGGAGCTTAAACACGACCCAACACTTTTCCTATTGGGAGTCGCTTTTTGGGCGTCGGGGTGGAGGCTTCGGGCCTTCGGCCCTCCACCGGGGTCGGCCTTCGGCCTCCCGGCCTGAAGCTCGCCCTTCAGGCTCGCTTAACCTACTTGGAAATTTGTCTTTGCCCGTGTCCGCCGCCATTTTGGATTTTTCCAAAAATATTTTTTTGACATTGTAATATTGGGCCTTCAGGCTCGCCGCATGCCAATTCTCAGCACGCTCGGACCAACTTGAAAAAATTAAAAAAAAAGTCGGCCATTTTGATTTTTTTTAATGTATTTTGTTTTGTCTCGGGGCCCTCTATGATATTTGGTCGAGCACCCCCCACCTATCACGCATCGTTTAAAAGTTTCCATACAAACAAACAACAAGAATATTGACCATGTTCGAATCCCGGTTATGTATGATAGATTTTTAAAATAATTGAATGCCATTATTATTAAATCTAAAATCGGAGCCATGGTTCCTAAGAACAGATTTCGCTATCTCTTATAGTTTCTGACTTCTCCATACTGACCCATTTAGATTGATCACCCTGTATAACTAAACAGGTATATATTTACCCCATTACCTAAAATATTTAAAACTCAGCTCCTGTTTCGTCTTAAATACTTGGGTCACGTGCTGATCGATGATTTGAGTGACGCGACGACTCTGGGCTATAACCGCGAAAATCGAAGTTCGCAAATTGCGGGCATTTTTCTCTGTCACTCTTATAACGCCTTCATTGGAGTAGAAGAGAAAGATCCCCGCAATTTGCGAATTTCGGTTTTCCCTATGATATTGAACGGGAACTGAGGGCCTACCGCGAACCACGTCCGACGTGTTGCCTCGCTATCACACTTGCGTACGAATTTACAAGTGCGACAAAGAGGCAAAACGTCGAACGTGGTTCGCGGTAGGCCCTCTGAGAGCGTTGTCAGTTCGTGCGAATATGATAGCCCGCAGGTTTGCCAAATGCTCGAAAAACGCGAAAGTCAAACTGTTCCGTGCATGTTGCACAACTTTCTAAACGTGCAGTCTGTGTGCACTGCAGAAAAACATGTATCAAGCATGGTATCAAGTTGGTCAAGCAGATCTTGTCAGTAGAAAAAGGCAGCAAATTTAAATTATGTAGGCGCGAAGGGATATCTTCTCATAGAAAAATTGAATTTCGCGCCTTTTTCTACTGACAAGATTTGCTTGACCATCTATATTTACTATAGATATGTGTCCAAAGAAACTGCAACAGTTGTTACTATTTTAATTCTGTGAGTTTTAACCTCATTCTAGAATAAGACCGAATTAATCCCAACGGCCAACGTCACCCGGTCGCAGTGCCTCTGGCCGCCGCCATCTTAAGCCCGCTCCACACTCGTGCGCGAATCGCGGCGCGAAGCCGCGAACGCGAGTCTGGAGTCGATTTCGCATATCAGCGAACTAGACTCCACACTCGCGTTCGCGGCTTCGCCCGCGATTCACGCGCATAGTCTGGAGGGCGCTTTAGACGTCATTTCATAAGTCGCTGTCTGCGAAAATCGACTCCACACTCGCGTTCGCGGCTTCGCCCGCGATTCACGCGCATAGTCTGGAAGGGGCTATACGTTCGAACCCAGGCCACGCGTGTACCTGGCTTAGTAGATATTCTTTAGAATATACCACGGCAGCTCGAATAACATCTTATGAAGAGCGTTTCTTAAATTTTTAGTCAATTTTGTATATTGTGACCTTTTTTGCCACTGTTTTGTTATTTCTAGTCAGGATCGCGGGCCCTTTTCATCCTTGTAGAAGAAAAAAAAGTGTCCTAAAATTTCCATACATTTATCAAACTTTTCTTTTTGTTACCGCTATTCAAAGTATTAATTCAACTTCTGCACGACATTCAAATGTACTAATATTTATCTTATGTTAATGATTTATTTTTAATTGTCTCAATTGTAACTTATTATTTTTATGGAATAAATAAAGCTTTTTATTTATTTATTATTTATTATTATTCAAAGTATAGGTCTGGACATTTTTTTATCCCATTAGGATCGACAGAGCTCGTGATTCTGAGTAGAAGTAACACAAAAGTGGCAAAAAAGGTCACAATATATAAAAATAGCAAAAAAAAAATAGAAGAAACGCTCTGAAATAGGGTAGTTTCAGGATGGATGCCCCAGTGGCATAGATGCCTTGATATTAATTTCTTCTAGTAGCAGGTCTGTGCGACACAGATAAGAGCAGGCGGATCAATATTCGAACTTCATTATGCTAAGCGTCCTTTCTTTATATCAGAGTGTGTATATTTTGGTGAGTGCTTAAATGAGCTTTACTACATACTAGATTCCTTTATATATTTATTTATCTACGTTAAGGAGAACCAACAGCTTTAAACTTACAAAAGACAACAAGATTGAAACTGAAAGCCAATTACAGGAACTCATAGTTACTTACATAATTTTTAAGAAAAAAAAACCGACTTCTATGGGGCCCGGTGAAAGATTATGGTAGATGGTGCACTATGTAGAAAAGGAGGTAAAACCAGTACCTACTTTCTAGTAGCATTTCGTTTCCGTAAGGGTCGTAGTTATCTAGCCTAACCTAACCCACTTCTCTGATAGCAGTTCGGTTCTGTGAGGATCGCAGTTCGAACCTAATCAAACCCACTTTTCTAGTAGCATTTCGTTTCTGTAAGACTCGCAGTTCTAACCAAACCTAACCCACTTTTGTTCGGTTCTGTGAGGATCGCAGTTCAAACCTAACCTAACCCACTTAACGGCGCATGCGGTGCGGTGTACGGAAGTTTGAGCGGGAGGGGTTTGGCATCATCATACCCACATTTTATGGTAGGTAATCATAGTGGTTTATTTAGTTTAGGTATCATAGTGGTTTTCCGGGTCAAGGTCCGGGTCTCTGAGTCAGAGTCCGGGTCCGAGTCCCGGTCCAAGTCCGGGTCCGGGTCCGAGTCCGGGTCCGAGTCCGGGTCCGAGTCCGGTTCCGAGTCCGGGTCCGAGTCCGGGTCCGAACCGGATCCGGGTATGAGTCCGGGTCCCAGTCCAAGTCAAAATCGAAATTCGAAATCACCAAACATGTACTATGCGTCGTTGAAGAGTTCTGTTCTGATCATCATCAGCAGTTCTACTTCATCAAATGAGACAGTTTTTAATGTAAATGCTTGATTTTATGATGAAAATACAAAAAATTCTATACGTATGCCTTTAAGATTTGAGGAGTTCCCTCGATTCCTTATGGATCCCATCATCAGAACTCGAGCTTGACAGAAATGTGGCTTAAAAACTAAATTTGCTTAACAAACATAACGAAGAGGACAAATCGCCAAACGTGAACTATGCGTCGTTGAAGAGTTCCGTTCTGATCATCATCAGCAGTTCCACTTCATCAAATGCGACAGTTTTTAATGAAAATGCTTGGTTTTCTGATGAAAATACAAAAATCTCTATACGCGTGCCTTTAAAATTTGAGGAGTTCCCTCGATTTCTCATGGATCCCATCATCAGAACTCAAGCTTGATAAAATTGTCGCTTAAAAACTTAACTTGCTTAACAAACATAACGAAGAGGACAAATCGCCAAAGGTGAACTATGCGTCGTTGAAGAGTTCCGTTCTGATCATCATCAGCAGTTCCACTTCATCAAATGTCACGTTTTTGAATGGATATGCTTGATTTGTTGATAAAAACACAAAAATCACCATATGTATGCCTTTAAGATTTGAGGAGTTCCGTCGATTCTTCATGGATCCCATCATCAGAACTGGATTTTGACAAAAACGGGACCAATCTGTATGCATATACATACAATCAAAAAAATAATTTTCAAAATCGGTGTAGTAATGACGGAGATATGGAGTAACAAACATAAAAAATAAAAAAAAAATAAAAAAAAAAAAAAACATACAACCGAATTGATAACCTCCTCCTTTGGGATTTGGAAGTCGGTTAAAAATATTCTAAATTAAACAAATACTAGCACTTATACGCACAAAAAGAGAGAAAAAAGCGTAAATGAAATCGGAAACCTTAGAATAGATCCAAAATTTCGGACCACTTCGTTCATTAGCGCCTAGAGTAACTGAGGTGTCAGAGTTCAAAAGATGAAAACAAAATAGACTGAAATGGGACAACATACCCTGGAAAAGGACCTGGATCTATTAGATGACTATCACTTTCACTGTGTAACAAACTGGCCAACAAGGAACTGAGAGTAAAATTCAGGGGCAATCTTGTCCGACACAAGTTTCTTCCTAAATATTCGAAGCATTTTCCTGGATTGAAGCCTCAACTTCAAGGAGCACCTAAGCAGTCTATCTGCAAAACGCAAATAGATATTACATTGGAGACTAAAAAGCTGTTTATTTATACAATTTGTGCGTATAATGTACTGTATTGTTTTTTATTTGCTCTTCAAAATAATGTACTTATATAAAACTGTAAAATCGAAAAACTCGAAAAAGCCGGTTTTATGCAAGTGAAAACCCGGTTTTTGCAATAGGCTGTAAACCCAGTTTAGCCGGTTTTTTCGATTTCGGTGAAACCAGGTTTGAGACGCCTAGGTGAGTCTGTAAATCTCTTTTTCTTCTACACTTGTAGCTACAGTGACTACAACTGAAAGGCTTCTCGTCTGTGTGAGTCATCAGGTGAGTCTGTAAATCTCTTTTTCTTCTACACTTGTAGCTACAGTGACTACAACTGAAAGGCTTCTCGCCTGTGTGAGTCATCAGGTGAGTCTGTAAATCTCCTTTTCTTCTACACTTGTAGCTACAGTGACTACAACTGAAAGGCTTCTCGTCTGTGTGAGTCATCAGGTGTTTCCGTAAATTTAATTTTCTACTACACTTGTAGCCACAGTGTGTACAACTGAAAGGCTTCTCGTCTGTGTGAGTCATCAGGTGAGTCTGTAAATCTCCTTTTCTTATACACTGGTAGCTACAGTGACTACAACGGAAAGGCTTCTCGTCTGTGTGAGTCATCAGGTGTTCCCGTAACTGTGTTTTTCTTCTACACTTGTAGCCACAGTGACTACAACTGAAAGGCTTCTCGTCTGTGTGAGTCATCAGGTGTTTCCGTAACTGTGCTTTTCTTCCACACTTGTAGCCACAGTGACTACAACTGAAAGGCTTCTCGTCTGTGTGAGTCATCAGGTGACGTTGTAAATCTCTTTTTCTTATACACTTGTAGGTACAGTGACTACAACTGAAAGGCTTCTCGTCTGTGTGAGTCATCAGGTGTTCCCGTAACTGTGCTTTTCTTCTACACTTGTAGACACAGTGACTACAACTGAAAGGCTCCTCGTCTGTGTGAGTCATCAGGTGTTTCCGTAACTGTGCTTTTCTTCCACACTTGTAGCCACAGTAACTACAACGAAAGGCTTCTCGTCTGTGTGAGTCATCAGGTGTTTCCGTAAATTTGATTTTCTACTACACTTGTAGCCACAGTGTGTACAACTGAAAGGCTTCTCGTCTGTGTGAGTCATCAGGTGACGCTGTAAATCTGCTTTACTTCTACACTTGTAGACACAGTGACTACAACTGAAAGGCTTCTCGTCTGTGTGAGTCATCAGGTGTTTCCGTAAATTTGATTTTCTACTACACTTGTAGCCACAGTGTGTACAACTGAAAGGCTTCTCGTCTGTGTGAGTCATCAGGTGAGTCCGTAAATTTGATTTTCTACTACTCTCGTAGCCACAGTAATTACACCTGAAAGGCTTTTCGCCTGAGTGTATAATCATGTGAGCCTTTTTATACAGTTTTTTGTCACCGTGTAGCATTTGATGTTGTTCTAAACCATAATCCCCTACGGTTGAATTATGTAAAGGCGAGTGAGTGTGTACGTGCTTCTTCAAAACAGACTTGCTTCTGAACCGTTTGCCGCAATGGTGACATTGATAGACGGTGGTGGTGACATGGCGTGTGGGTGCGGGCTCGGTGGCGTGCAGCTTGTATGTGTGGCGCCCGACCCGGCAGGTGCGCCGCTCCGCGTCCACCAGCAGGCGCTCCAGCCTGACCGAGCACGAGCGGCGCCGACCCGACACCACCGCAGAGGAGACAAGAGTGGGGGCTGTAAGACGACAAAATAATACTCAAATATCCAAAATACCAACCTGATAAATATGTAACAGTGGCAGGGCGTTGCATAAGTTTCTTTAATTTAACTAATAATTATCATTCATACTTCATTCTGGACAATAGATGAGCTGGTGATCCATAACGATTGAGATGCTTCAAAACGTGCAAGAGTTAAAGCATGGGTGTAAACTAGCTATTAAGTGAAACACACAATGTTTACCTCACTAACGTGAAGAAAACTCTAGCTGTAAAACATCACAAGCCGAATCCAAACTAATCATTAGGTAATTATCATTACTTTAAACTTCAATGTATAAATGAATATTATAAGTAGTAATGCAGCTGGCTGAATTCCAATAGTCCACAGGTTTTGTACAAGAATGTACATTTTTTCCTCTGGTACCTGTTTTTGAGAATGTTTTATATGTATAAGAGATGAAATCAGTTAAGTTGAAGTTATAATACAGGTTGAATGAATGAATTGAATTTATCTCGGTGTATATTCTATTAGCGACCCACTCTGGCTTTGCACGGGATAACAAATTACACATAAATCTTCCTCAAGAATCACTTTATTTACAGGTGAAAACCACATGAAAATCCGTTCAGAAGTTTTAGAGTTTATCGCGAATATTCAAACAAACACAGAGACGCGGCGGGGGACTTTGTTTTATAAGGTATAGTGATGAGCTTACGCATTTCCGACCGGTCCGTCTCTGCCTCCTGCTTCACGCGCGCCGGCGACATGCTGCCGGCGTCAGCACTCGTCTCCATCTCCCGCAATGGCCGCGTCACAACTACCACTCAAAAGTTATACTATCGTCCGAGTGTCTTACTCAACAGTAATTATATGCATGTAATTCTAAATGGTAATTATGATATTATTAAAACAAAAAAACCGGGCAAGTGCGAGTCGGACTCGCGCACGAAGGGTTCCGTACCATAATGTAAAAAAAAACGAAAAAAAAAGCAAAAAAAAACGGTCACCCATCCAAGTACTGACCACTCCCGACGTTGCTTAACTTTGGTCAAAAATCACGTTTGTTGTATGGGAGCCCCATTTAAATCTTTAATTTATTCTGTTTTTAGTATTTGTTGTTATAGCGGCAACAGAAATACATCATCTGTGAAAATTTCAACTGTCTAGCTATCACGGTTCGTGAGATACATTCTGGTGACAGACGGACGGACGCACGGACAGCGAAGTCTTAGTAATAGGGTCCCGTTTTACCCTTTGGGTACGGAACCCTAAAAATTAAAGTAAAAGTAAATGACCATGCTAAGCATTATTCATTGCTTCAAATCAAATCGGGGGGCACGGCAGTGCCCCCGCCAAGTCGAGCGCGAAGCAAGCACTGCCGTACCATCCTTTACTGGAACCATTTCGCCGCATTTTCAGGCCCCTATTTGAGAACCTCTGGATAAGACCAGAACGCAGAAATTTTGGTCATCCAGTAAGCTATAATCACATACTTAAAATCCAAAATTTCAAGTCTGTAGGTCATTTAGTTCCGAAGTTAAGCGAAAGCAAAGTTTCGCATTTATGAAACTCACTCATGATCATCAGAATAGAACTAGTACATCCCATAAACTCAGAGAGCTGAAATTTGGTACAGAGTTAGGGTTTAATGGCCACATAAAGGGAAAACCTAAAAATATTGCAATATCAGTCACGTTTAAAAGATCTAAGAACTGCATAAGTAAGTTTGTAATCCCATATAAATATATGATATTACAAAGTTACTGTTGCAGTTCCTACAAATAGTAGGTAAAGTAAAGGTACACTACGATGTACGATGTGAGTATGAATGAAGATATGTTTAGTTATGATATGTGTATACATAGTATGGGTATGAGTACCCGAAAAGAAGGACTGCCTACAAAAAGAGATGAGATCCACCAAAAACATTACATGTAAAAAGGTGTCTCGCAACGCTTTCACTACAAAAAGAAGTGAAATCCCACCAAAAACATTCTGTAAAAAACTAGCCAAGTCTCGATGGAGCTGCTTGTTTATCTCTAAAAAGTAATGAAATCTAGACAAAGTCGTGCCAAGTCTAAGGTTCCTTACTGCGATTTCTTTATTATTATAGTTAATGTTGTGTGACTTGGCCGTTGAAGGGTACACAAGGGTACAAAACCAGGTGCTCCATGACACCATTGCACCAATCTGCCATTGCACCAAAAAGAAGTGTTTGTTTCAGGCTCGCCCATACATAAGTATTATTGAAATACGCAGCTTTATCAAGCCTACAATTGACTGGTTATTGAATCAACGTCTTCCAAGTGGCAATTTTCCATCGTCAATGGGTAGCGGTTCTGGCGACAGATTGGTGCAATGGTGTCATGGAGCACCTGGTTTTGTACCCTTGTGTACCCTTCAACGGCCAAGTCACACAACATTAACTATAATAATAAAGAAATCGCAGTTAGGAACCTTAGACTTGGCACGACTTTGTCTAGATTTCATTACTTTTTAGAGATAAACAAGCAGCTCCATCGAGACTTGGCTAGTTTTTTACAGAATGTTTTTGGTGGGATATACTGTTACTGTGTGTCCTTTGGGACACACAGGGCCCCAAGGACACACAGTAACAGTATACTTGATTATACCCATAATAAATACAACAAACACACCTACTTATACATCTACTTGTCAACGATAACTATCAATGATTACTGGATACAGGCAATATCAGTTGTCACAGCTGCCTGCCTGCTTACAGAATAATAATAATAATACCCCGCGGGGGCAGCTTGTGGCGAGCTGACGGTGAGTGGCGACACCGCGACCCCTATTCCAGAGGGCCCTGTCATCTGGCCCTCGCCTCTGTGCTTGCCTTGACTGGCCAGCCAGAGTGGAGTCGCAAGAGCGGGACCTATGCTCCAGGTTGGAAGTGTAAAATGTCATAACGCCGGCGGCCTGCTGAACGGATTACCGGGATCTGGCTACCGCAGACTCACCTCTCGACAACCTCACAGCCACTCCAAAGTGTTGCCCTGTTGTCGCACTGTGCGTGCGGCCATTGCGGGGCCCACTCAATTAGTTGGCGAGTCACCACCTGTCATTTACAATTTTGAGACTGATTGTCACGGCAGGTGTACGCTAGTTTCTCCCATAGCCCATTATCCAGTCCATCCAACTTTCAAATCTATAGCCCATGACCTTAGTTCCCATCGCAGCACAAAAGTGCTGCACTGCAATAGTCTTTGCACCTGGCGGGGATCATCTCCGGATGTATCACATTGTGCGTTCGGGGATGGTATCCGCCACGTGGATCCCTTGCTTTTAGATTAAAGTGTCTTAAGCTATGCAGATGACATGGTGCTGTTGAGCCCATCGGTTGGCGGACTGCGAACCCTCATCAATATTTGTGAGTCATCAGCGAACTGATATACATGGAAGTATTCTGTCCGCTCAGTTATGACCCAACGTAAACTATTCGATTGTAGGCGGTGCTTACAAACTATTCGATTCGCAACTTCAGTTCGTCCGAGATGACAGTCAGTGACGGATGGCTAAATTGATTTATAAAAACAACGTTTTTTTGTAATTAAAAATGTCTTCATGTGTCGTGAAGTGGTGCAGAAGTTATTTTAGTTCATACCAAGGATAGTGGAATCACTTTTCACTTGTAGTAAACAGATAACTTCAGTAAAATTTGGAATAAATATAACGATTTGTTTTCAATACTACCGTGCTAAGCTAAAACGTAATAACTGCATACGACTTTTATAACAACATACGACTTTTTAAATTGCGAGGATAATAGGGATGGTGTTATGCCAAATGAAGTAGACTATTTTATTAACTTGTGCTTGGTTTAGGTATTTTGTATATAATTATAAATGTAGTAATTAATTCTTTCTTACAGATTTGTATTTTCCTTTTTTATTTCATGAAATGGAGCTGTAAAAAACTACCTAAGTATTTCAAATTAATAATCAAATTTGATATTATCATTTTACATTACTTTCCATTCAGATTTCCACAAGATGCTATTCGCAGAGAACTATGGAAAAAAGCTGTCCAATTAGAGAGACATGAAATTAAGTGGATGCCTGGAAAGATATCTAGAATATGTTCTATTCATGAGATATAATTCGCGAGATAATCATACCCGGTCTTCTATATGTAGATACACTTCCACTGAATTAATTTAACAAATACACACATTATCTGAAAATGTTGATCATTCGAATCCGCCCTCTACCGTCACATATATGTAGGTTCTCTCTCAAGCCATTACCATCAGTAGAAAAGAGCTGCAAATTTAGAAAATGTAAGCGCGCGAACGGGTGTGGTCCCATATAAAATTTTAATTTTGCACCTTTTTCTACTGACAAACTTGCTTGACCGGCTATATACATATAAAATATTTCCCTTGGAACTGAAAGTGGGGATTTATTGTGACTCCGCCTATTCAAATATTTTTGACCCGATTCGTGTACCTACCCATGTAAATTTTGCAGGCTGTATAGCTAGTCTGAATTCTAAGGTCAAGTTTACCATACATTTACAATGGCGTACTTGATCTTAGAAAAACGGACAGACTATACCTGAATGTGACTTCGCACTGCCATACAAATTGATAATAAAATATACAAAATACTTATTATAGCGGAATACATTTATACAACAATGATATATTTACTTATGTTGAGTTAGTCTGTCATTTCACAACAACATTTTAACTAGTTATCTTTTAATCTGCATTAAATTACTATACGTGTATTATTTGACTGGTTCTTCAATTTTTTTTTTTTTTTACAGCGGCCAGTACGTACAGCAAGAAGGTTATTAGCGGATTAATGTCGCTGATTGGTAGTTATTGACATTATATGCATTTCATCTACACTTAGCTATGTACCATTAGTGTAAAAAAGATGACTATTATTTTGTTTACCAGCTTTGATTACAGGCTCTGTAAACGCGTCGTCTTATTTAAATGTAGGCGTAATTTTGTATGTGTGCTAATTTGGCCCGAGAATTCGAACGGTAATGTTCCTAAAGGCGGTTTCCATACTAAATATATGCGTTCACCGTGAGTCATATGCTTTAAAACATAATTTAAGATATAATGTGTCGAAAAGCGAATATATGGTTTTCAAGGCGGGAACCAAGTGCCCATCTCATGTCCCACCCATTCGCCTGAACGGAGAGCAGCTTAGGAGGGTCAATTCGTTTAAGTACCTTGGGCACTTGGTAACCGATGACTTACGCGACGATGCGGATATCGAGAGGGAGCGGAGGGCTCTGGCGATCAGAGCCAACATGATAGCTCGCAGGTTCAGTCGGAATACAGCGCAAGTTAAAATTACGCTATTCCGTGCGTACTGTACATTGCTGTATACCTGCAGCTCATGGTCTAGATACACGCAGCGCTCGATCAATAAATTGCGGGTGCAATACAATGACGCTTTCAGGGTGCTGTTGCGGCTGCCGCGGCATTGCAGCGCGTCTGGCATGTTCGCGGACGCGCACGTTGACGGTTTTCATGCGATGCTGCGCAAGCGCTGCGCCGCGACGCTCCGCAGAGTCCGCGACAGCCGCCACAGCCTCCTGAGCGTAGTAGCGGGGAGGTGGGACAGTGGCCTAGTCAGGCACTGGTCCTCGCTTCACTTAGGTTTAGGTACTAATATAGTTGTTTAAGTATTTTCTTGTTACTAACACACTATGGACACTTATTAGTCTGAAATAAATGCATTTTATTTTATTTTTTTTATGTAAAAGGTCCACCAAGAAATGCGTTGAGTTTGTACCACTCACTGCCTCTCTGTGACATGAATACCTCAAAAATCCTTTCAAAATGAAACAATGAATTAGAAATACTCAAAGAGGGAGTGAGACAGACACGCGCCGTACTTCAATATCGCCTCGCGTCGCCACCTAAAATACGTTAAAAATTAAACACGAAAGACAACAAGCGTAAGCGCTGCAAGCTTTCATACATCTTACGCCTTTTTGATCCTAACTTATTCGTCAAAATGGCGCGAGAATTCAGTAACCAAAAGGAAGTTCGACGTGTTGCTTCTCTGTTGCACTTGTAAATTCGTACGTAAGTGTGACAGGGAGGCAACATGACGAACTTGGTTTGCGGTACGCACTCTGTATACCAGACAGGCATTTACGAAGCTTGCTTAGAAACAGTAATCCTTTAGTGACTAAATTATTACTGAAATACAATACTGTAGCGTACACAATATATGATCATTTCAATAAGTTTCAAGTTTATTAAATAAAAAGTAAGTATAATTTGCATAGGTAAAATAAACATGTAGATGTAAATTATAACGATTTGAATTTGCAATACTTTTTATTAACATTATTTGTAAACGACTTCGGACTGACAAATTATGATTTTGACATATTTATATTTATTTTGTTCGTACTTCGTTCACTACCTAGCTAATTTTAGTTCTCCAATACCTAATGATAATTCTTATAATTATACCAAAATAACAAATTATGGACATAGTTTAAGCCATTAAATTTACCCGCGGATCTTCCTTGGTGCCTTTTCCATGAAAAAATGAAGTGTAAATGTAGCCGGCGGCGGCCGCGCGAATGGTGCTTTGTTTTAATATCATATTGATGATATTACTTTTAAATTATCTGAGGCGGTAAGTTAGTCACTTCTATATATGTATATTAATGACTAGTGAAAATATTGAATTTGTTCTCCTTAGTTTGTTAAAAATGTGGTAGTTTTATGGTTAATAGGTACTTATGAAATATATCACTACATATTATGAAACAATGTCCCTCGCCGCGTCTGTCTGTATGTGTGTTTGTTTGTATGTTCGCGATAAACTCAAAAACTACTGGACGGATTTTCATGCGGTTTTCACCTATCAATAGAGTGATTCTTGAGGAAGGTTTAGGTGTATGTATAATTTGCTAACCCGCGCGAAGCCGGAGCGTGTCGCTCTCGCTAGTGATTATTATATTTAGAATTATATCAAGTAGCAAAGAGGAGGACTAAACAATCTAACAATAAAAAAGAGCTAAATTAGAACAAGTTTCATAAAAGCAGCAGATTAAGTTGCTATGTGTCCCACATATATCTTTCTTCTAAAAGTTCTATTCTTAACCTCCAGAATTGCACTCCTTAAATATTATTATTTATTTATTTATAAAGGAAGTGATGAATACATAAATATGTATATAAATTAAATATTTTTGTCACCGTTGGAGTTAATAGAATAGTCGACGCTGAAAATATGCTAGTACCTCACCTCATGTGAAGTAAGACATTGTAACACATCATTTTTAGAAAATGAGGTACTCATACAAACTCATTTTAAATTGATGACCTACCCATCACTACCCAGCATGGTTTAAGACGGCCTTACCACAGACAAATTAAATACTACATGTCTACACGGATCCCTTACCTCGTTTGTTCCCAACTTTGGTGTTCCTAAGTTCCTCTACGTCAGGTTCCGGAACTTGTCTTTGGCTGTCTCTATCTGTGCTCTCTGGGACAAGCTCACGTGACTGCTTGACTTCAATATCTGTGTTGAAAGCTGAAATCACCCGCAGATTAAAACAAATATTTACTCATAAATAAATAAATATTAGGACATCTCACACAGATCAACCTAGCCCCAAAACAAGCAAATCTTGTACTAAGAATACTAGGTGACAATATACAGGCTGTCCCAGAATTCGACGTCAAGCCGTAAACGGATGATAGACCAAGTCATTACAGTTATCATAAAAATACAAAAAAAAAATCCGACTCATGGTTTTTAAAAATATGGTCAGTTTAAAAATTCACTAAAAAATCCACACCCTATAATGGTTCTTTAACTCTTGTTACTACAAATTCCATAATTTATTCAAAATTTTTTATTATTGTGTAATCTTGAATAATTACAGGGTGTGGAGTTTTTAGTGAATTTTTTAAGTGACCATAATTTTTAAAGAACATGAGTTGGATTTTTTTTGTATTTTTATGATAACTGTTATGACTTGGTCTATCATCCATTTACGGCTTGACGTCGAATTCTGGGACACCCTGCATACATACTTATACACATAGGAAACACCCATGACTCAAGACCAAATAACTGTGTTCATCACAAAAATAGATTGCTCTTACAGGGATTCAAACCCAGGGCCTACAGCTTCTTAGGCAGCATGGTCATTACCCACTAGGCCAGACTATAGATGTGTCGATCTGGAGAATGTTCTCTGTGTTTTATGGAGAATGTTCTTGTTCTCGAGAACAGCACAACTATACGCTAGGCCAGTCGTCAAAGTTATAGTAGATCTAGATATGGGCCGAATATTCGGTATTCGGCATATTTTTCAATGTTAGTATTTGGCCGAATAGTTTGGTTCAAACTGCCCAATATTTACTGAATAAACAAATTATTTTTTTGGGCATCCGCTAGCTGATGCGGAAATAGGCATGAGACGGTCCCGTTTCTTTTCATAAACATTCCTGGCCGTTCCAGAGGGAAGGTTAAAAAACACGTGCGGAGTGCAGAGCGCGGACCTGTATGAACTTATTTCAGGTAGTTTTAGTTTATTCGTATTCGGCAAAGTCCATATTCGGCCCATCCCTCATCTCATAGTTGACCAAAGCGTTACCGAAGTGAGGGTCTCCGTGTTGATTATAGTTAGATCCCACAACCGACCTGTTGGTGCGTGGCGCACGCGCCGCTCCACTAGCACGGGGCCGAGCACGAGCTCATCTTTAACGGCGTGTTCGGAGTACAGCTCCGTCACCGCGCTCACGCCGGCCGACTCGTCTTTTACACTCACATCTGAGTACGATGGCTCAGCTTGTATGTGTACACATTCGCGTTTGGACTCGTCCTTTACATACACATCATCCAGCGGCTCAATCTTCACAGACACTTCCGCGGACGTGGGCTCATATGTTATACACACTTCCTCACAGCGCTGAACCTTTACGCAAACATTCTCTGTGCCCTGTAACGCTGAAGACTCCATCGAAATAGGATATTGTTTCAAATCCATACAGAATATACTAAAACAGGAATTAAAGCTACACTACAAAGAACACTGGCTGGAACACTACGTTTTATAATACTAGGAGATTATTTGAGAATACTATTCTTGTTAAAATAAACTCAATTTGTTCAATTTTCCGCAGAAAATCACTGCAAACAAAGAGAATACAACCATATAGAAAATAATAATAATATTATAAAATATATAAATAACCCATAATGACAGCAGCAGTGAATGTGTCAGTTGAGTTTTTTTTTAATAGCATCGCGCTCCGCGCTCTTGGCGCATTCAGCCAGACGAGTAATGCAGGCCACACACGTAACGATAAATCGTAGCGACAAAACTATGCAATCCGAACTGCGCAGTTTTTTCTGCCGTGTGTATGACAAAGATATCGTTGTCGAAAATCGTTGATCGGTGGCAGTTGCAAATTATGTCAGAAAAATCGTTGTCGATGCGAACTGCACAGTTTTATCGTTACGTGTGGATGGCGATCGTTCATTTCGGCAGTACTTTACGTGGCTCGCTTGTGTGCGCACTTTCGTTCCTCAAGTAAATAATGAAAAATGGGTTACATATCAGAATACCGAAAATCGATTTACCTAATGTTGAATCACCTATGCTCGTTTCACCTATTTTTTTTAAATACCTAATGATCAATTAACCCAACCTCATAAAACCTAATGAACGAATTACCTATTGCACGTTTCACCTACAATTGGTTTACCTAAGCTCAGAATACCTATGCTCGATTTACCTAAAGTTGAAACACCTTATACTCGAAATAACTAAAGCTAATATACCTAATACACGAAACACCTAATGTTGATATACCTAATGCACGAAATACCTAAACTCGGTATACCTAATGGTCGAATTGCCTAAAGTTAACATACCTACTGCACGAATTACCTAAAGTCGGTATACCTAATGATCGAATTGCCTAAAGTTAACATACCTAATGAACGAAGTATCTAAATTCGATACACCTAATTCACGAAATACCTGAAGTCGATGCATTTAATGACCGAAATATGTACCTAAAATCAAAAATATATCTAATTATTGTTTAGTAGAATATTATTAGGACATACACCATTTGGTATAATTTTTTTAGCCAAACCATTCAATTGGCTTACTATTTTTTATTATAATACAGGGTGTCCCAGAAATCGACGTCAAGCCGTAAACGGATGATAGACCAAGTCATAACAGTTATCATAAAAATACAAAAAAAAATCCAACTCATGTTCTTTAAAAATTATGGTCACTTTAATAATTCACAAAAAAATCCACACCCTGTAGTGGTTCTTTAACTCTTTTTACTACAAATTCCATAATTTATTCGATTTTTTTATTATTATGTAATCTTAAATAATGCTTCTGTAGATTTTTGCCTAAAATTTAAAGCCAAATGCTATTACTTGGAAGAAAATTACACTTTTTCAAAACCAAATTATTTAAATTTACTGTTTCGCCCAACTTTAACTGACTGTACTGAAAAAAAAATGTACTACGCTAGTTTGGCAAGTAACGTTAAAAAGTGGCGCGTTTAATAAGGATTCCAAAATGGTATAACACTTGCTAGATTACTTTTTAAATAATTGGTCAATTTTTTTTTTGTAAATAATCCCAGTTTTTTAGCAAAATGTCCATACTTCCTTAAAATGACTTTAGCTTACCTAAAGCTTTGCTCAACGCCGTTTCTTTGTTTGATAGAGACGGGAAGAGTCATTTTGGAGTGTGAGCGAGATAAGAAATCAAATTTCCACGTAATTTAAGAGAAAGGTTATGATATTGATTCAATCTTTTTACTTTAATTTAGGACCAGTTTTCTCATTAGAAAAAAATTAAATAAAAAACAAATTATCAGATTTCATTTTTTTTACAATAAATGTTCAAACTGCCTTCCTTCAGCGGCAATGCACGCACGACATCTTCTTAAAAAAGATCGGGTTATTTTCCGGGCAAATCTTCCCCTATTTACAAATTCAACCGCCTCCGTTATTCTTTCCCGCAGCTCAGCTAAATTCTCAATTGTTTTTGAGTACACTTTCTCTTTAACCGCTCCCCAGTAAAAAAATCTAGGGGATTTAAATCAGGCGAACGGGGTGGCCACAAGACTGTCCCAGCGCGCCCTATCCATCTGAGCAAGGGTATTCTTCATCAAGATGTTCTCTTACTAAAATTTAAATCCCCTAGATTTTTTTTACTGGGGAGCGGTTAAAGAGAAAATGTACTCAAAAACAATTGAGAATTTAGCTGAGCTGCGGGAAAGAATAACGGAGGCGGTTGAATTTGTAAATAGGGGAAGATTTGCCCGGAAAATAACCCGATCTTTTTTAAGAAGATGTCGTGCGTGTATTGCCGCTGAAGGAAGGCAGTTTGAACATTTATTGTAAAAAAAATGAAATCTGATAATTTGTTTTTTATTTAATTTTTTTCTAATGAGAAAACTGGTCCTAAATTAAAGTAAAAAGATTGAGTCAATATCATAACCTTGCTCTTAAATTACGTGGAAATTTGATTTCTTATCTCGCTCACACTCCAAAATGACTCTTCCCGTCTCTATCAAACAAAGAAACGGCGTTGAGCAAAGCTTTAGGTAAGCTAAAGTCATTTTAAGGAAGTATGGACATTTTGTTAAAAAACTGGGATTATTTACAAAAAAAAATTGATCAATTATTTAAAAAGTAATCTAGCAAGTGTTATACCATTTTGGAATCCTTATTAAACGCGCCACTTTTTAACGTTACTTGCCAAACTAGCGTAGTACATTTTTTTTTCAGTACAGTCAGTTAAAGTTGGGCAAAACAGTAAATTTAAATAATTTTGTTTTGAAAAAGTGTAATTTTCTTCCAAGTAATAGCAGTTGGCTTTAAATTTTAGGCAAAAATCTACAGGAGCATTATTCAAGATTACATAATAATAAAAAAAATCGAATAAATTATGGAATTTGTAGTAAAAAGAGTTAAAGAACCACTACAGGGTGTGGATTTTTTAGTGAATTATTAAAGTGACCATAATTTTTAAAGAACATGAGTTGGATTTTTTTGATAACTGTTATGACTTGGTCTATCATCCGTTTACGGCTTGACGTCGATTTCTGGGACACCCTGTATAAGGTCTAGTCATTTGCCAGAGTCGAGATAGGTGCGACGACGAGCAAAGCGAGGAGGAGCGGGTCATTCCAGGTGATTTCAACAAATCGAGTGTGCCGCGTGATTTTTGATTTGAATAAAAAAAACTGAGGATATACTTCATGGTGGCAGAAGTACTGAACCACCACCAGATTTTTTTTTATCTTTTAATTTCCAAGTTTTGCCCATTCGAAGTTAACAGTGGGGTTAAATTCCTGCTTGTACAAAATCAGACCTAACTTTTTTTCTATAAAAGGTAACGAAATAATTATTACTTTTTTTGATTAGGTAAGAAATGTGGGTATTATACTGTATGACAAAATTTATCTGAATTAACTACAAAAAAAATGGTGACCACCCAAAGTGTATACCTAATTGGTCAATTATTGCAATTTTAAATCGGTTCTTGTGCCAATCCTGGTGCATATCAAATATTACTTTTTTCTGAAATATAAAGTACTTGCCGTGTTCATCTTGTAAAATTAATATAATTGTGTTAGATCAATTACTTCTAATAGAAAAATATAAGTGAAAATTGAGAAATTCGAAAAATGCTCGTGTTTGACTCTAAAAAAATCCATGTGGAAGAGAAAATAAAAATTTGATTTTAGTCAGCAAATATAGCTGATATCTTCGTTAATTAGATTTAGAAAAAAAAGTTTTGTTATTTTGCCTATTTTTTGAAATATGATTTTTTAAACTGCTCGTCTCATACATTTTCGTTCTTGTTGTATTTATGCAGATTAAAATACATATGACCTTAAACTTATAAATATGAATGAATTCGATGGCAAAATATAAATAAAATCCAGACGATTGAAATTTACTTTATATATTTATAAAAAAAAAATCATTTGCAAACCTTTGCTACTTCAAAATTTCTGAAGTTGAATAACGTCGCACTTTTAATTCATTTTGAGAAATGGGAACGAAGCTATGATAAGAACGTGTATTTTTTATGGTCCTTATATTTTTAAATCACTCTGATAGATGTACCTCAGCTTCTTCGACATCTGATTTTGAGACGAAAAAGAACTTGATCCCATGAATTTGAACAGTCAACTATTAATAACACAAGCACTTACTACAAAGAGTTTGCACCACTTCATTATCTCCTAGATAAATACGATTTCCTATAGAACTTCGATAAGGATTATTGGGCCGTTTACTTATGTTCGTAATTTAGCCATTTAACATGCAAATAAAGCTTGTTAACAAGTCAGGAGGCGTCGGTTATTCACTACACGGCTAAATTAAGAAACATTCGCAAGTGATTCACAATCCTTGTCAGGTAACAGTGCATTGTCGAATTTCTACCCTCATTAAATTTACAAATGAAATTATTGCCATGTCAAAAAAAATATTTGAACATAAAAAACGTAAATAATATCCGTATGACCAATTACCGTCCCATTTTTATTAATTTATAACATAAAACATTTTGTATCGATAGTTGTAAAAAGTAGCATGTTAAAAAAATCATATTTCAAAAAATAGGCAAAATAACAAAACTTCTTTTTCTAAATCTAATTAACGAAATTATCAGGTATATTTTCTGACTACAATCAAATTTTTATTTTCTCTTCCACATGGATTTTTTTAGAGTCAAACACGAGCATTTTTCGAATTTCTCAATTTTCACTTACATTTTTCTATTAGAAGTAATTGATCTAACACAATTATATTTATTTTACAAGATGAACACGGCAAGTACATTATATTTCAGAAAAAAGTAATATTTGATATGCACCAGGGTTGGCACAAGAACCATTTTAAAATTGCAATAATTGACCAATGAGGTGTACACTTCGGGTGGTCACCATTTTTTTTGTAGTTAATTCAGATAAATTTTGTCATACAGTATAATATCCACATTTCTTACCTAATCAAAAAAAGTAATAATTATTTCGTTACCTTTTATAGAAAAAAAGTTAGGTCTGATTTTGTACAAGCAAGAATTTGACCCCACTGCTAACTTCGAATGGGCAAAACTTGGAAATTAAAAGATAAAAAAAATAAACTGGTGGTGGTTCAGCACTTCTGCTACCATGAAATATATCCTCAATTTTTTTAATGCAAATCATAAATCATGCGGCACACTTTTTAATTCAAATTTGTTGAAATCACATGGAATGACCCGAGCGTGTTAGGTTAAATGCGACCAAACAGTGCCAAAACCGACTTTTATTTCATCGTCATGATGTTTACTTACAAAAATTTAGTTTTTGATAAGATAAGATTAATTTTGTATTAGACTTATAAAATCATTCTACTACCTAAAAAGTAGCGTTTCAAAAAGTGTATTTTTAAGTTGTTATCCAAACAAACAGTTTCTACTGTAAGGTTGGGAAATCATACGACTTGGGTGGAGTTGCTACTGGATCATTCGGCAAAATGATATGGATACCAGGTATATAGACTTTAGGTATTCCGTGCATTAGGCATATCGACATTATTCAATTACACAAACGGGTCTACCGCGATATAATTTCATTGTTTTTACCTTTAATTCCGACGTTTCAGCTGAGTTGCATCAGCTGTGGTCACGGAAAGACGGAAACGACGGAATTAAAGGTAAAAACAATGAAATTATATCGCGGTAGACCCGTTTGTGTAATTGAATATGTGTACAAAACGCGAGAGTTTAAAGTGTTATATCGACATTAGGTATTTCGTTCAGGAAGTATATCAACTTTAGGTATTTCGTGCGATAGGTTTAACAGTTTTAGGTATTTCGTCCATTAGGTAAATCAAGTTTAGGTACATCGTTCATTAGGTATATCAGCTTTAGGTGTATCGTCCATTAGGTATATCAGCTATAGGTGATTCGTGCATTAGGCATAATAGCTTTAGGTGAAACGTGCAGCAGGTAAAACGTGCATTAGGTATATCGTGCATTAGGTGTTTCGTCCTTTAGGTTATTTGAGCTTAGGTATTATAAACTTAGGTCAGTTAATGTTTAGGTAAAATGATCGATAGGTAATTTAAAAATAGGTGAATCAAGCATAGGTGATTCAACATTAGGTAAATCAGTTTTCGGTATTCTGATATGTAACCGAAAAATGTAATGAAAAATATAAAAATGAATCCATATTTCTCTTGGTCACGTCATCTCTCGCGTGAACGGCTGGACCAATTTCGCTAATTCTTTTTGTCTTAAAGTTGTTCAAACAAAAAAATTATAATAATTTAAACTGTTTATTTCATATCAGTAAAATATGCACATTATATACGAGTAATATTAAGCAAGATTTTTTGAGTTAAGGAGTCTTATTATAAATATTTATACATATTTAGTATTTTTTTTATAGGTACATAATAGCATAATAATAAAAGGCCAACTAATATCTCCGGTACACCTCACTAGCAAAGAAATAAATACAAGAATAACCAATGGATGGAAAAAATATTGGTCCATGAAAGAAGTTATGAAGTCCACTAATCTCAGCATTACCATAAAAAGGAAAGTGTTCAACACATGTATTTTACCCTGCATTACATACGGATGTGAGACATGGGCACTCAACAAAGAACACCGAGATAGGCTTAAGTACTGCCAGAGGCCTATGGAACGTAGTATGACGGGAACACGCAGACTGGACAAAGTAAGAAACGAAGACCTAAGACAAAAAACAAAAGTGACCGACATACTCACCAAAATAGACCAGCAGAAGTGGAGATGGGCTGGCCACATGCTGAGAGAGAGACGGGAGAAATGGTGTAAGACTGTAACGGATTGGTACCCAAGAGGCTGTACACGGAGCCAGAGGAGACCTCGAACAAGATGGGAGGACGAACTCAGACTCACAGCGGGCCCGAACTGGCGAAGAGTGGCCCACGACAGACCTCAATGGAAAGAGCTAGAGGAGGCCTTTGCCAAGCGGCACACTGAGCTAAGAGATATACTCTAACTCAGAACAAAGGGGCTAGATAGATAGAATAGCATAATAGGTCATATAATTCGGTGATTTCGGTAGACTGCCCTCTTATTTTAATTAGGTATTTTTTAATAATATTTCTTGCTTGCCTATTCGTCCGTCCTTCTATAAGTTTTAGTGATTCCTTTGAAAATCTATTCAAGATGCTCGGTAAGATGCAGTTCCACACTCTCTGCCTGTATACATTGTCATACATTGTTTGGTTATTGTCAGGAGAAGTTTCTTATGACAGAAAAAAACAACAGTGGCGTAGCTAGAGGATATGGCGCCCGGGGCAGGCACCAAATTAAATCCTTGCTCACTTAGTACAAAACACGAAGAATTCATAGTAGCAATGCAAGCACAATCAGTCGACATAATGGGTATCAATGAGACATGGCTGAAGGATGGGCACGACGCATGTGCCCCTTCTCTAGCTGGATACACTCTAAAACACGTTCCGCGCTCGTCGGGAGTACGTTCGAGAGGTGGAGGGGTTGGATTTTATATAAAGCGCGGTATTAACGCTCGCGTTTGTCGGCAACATCCCGCTACACCATCGGTCGAGCAAATGTGGCTGAGTCTTTGTCTTAAGGGTGCGAGGGTAGCTATTGGCACCGCATATCGTCCCCCATGGCTTCACGTAGACACCTTTTTTGAGGCCTTAACGGAATCTGTAAGTTTCTTTGCCAAACATGACTTTGTAGTGGGAGATTTCAATATAAATATTTTAAACACTAACGATATATCCACTACAAAGCTCTTAAGCTTTCTGCATTGTTTTAACTTAAAACAGTATGTTAATGAGCCCACGCACTTTACCGAACATTCTAGCACTCTCTTAGACCTATTTTGTACCGACGCGCCTGTGTGCTTCACTCGAGTCAATTATATACCAGACCTTAGTGCACATGCATTTATTACTTGTCAACTTAACATTAAATTAGAAAAACCATCGCCTAGGTACATTTCAACTCGACCTCTAAAAAATATAAATTTAACTGAATTTGAACAAGATTTACGAGATAATGCTCACAACAGGTACAAACTCAGTAGATCTGAAGTGCACAAGACGTATTACAAGGACCTCAAGCACATTGTTACTGTAGCACTATTAAATGAAAAACGTGCATACTTTAAACAAAAAATTAATCTTAATGCACATGATTCAAAGTCATTGTGGCATAATTTAAAAAAAGATGTTCTTATCGATAGCAGTAAAGATAAACAATTGCCTAATCATTTTAATAACCCGAACATAATTAATCAACATTTCCTAAACCTACCTACTGATAATAATATAGAAATTTCCACCCTAACATTTTTTGAATTCAATCGCTTTGGTTCATCATTGTTTTCGCTAAGAACCGTGTCAGAAACACTTGTACTTAAAACTATCAGATCACTTAGGTCCAATGCTAGAGGTATTGATGGTATAACATTAGATATGATACTGATCACCCTACCGCATACACTGAAAGCCATAACTGCTATTATTAATACTTCTATTGTCACACACTCTTTTCCCGATGGGTGGAAATCAGCTTTAATTCGTCCTATCCCTAAAGTGAATGACCCCCAGCAAGTCAAGGGTCTTCGACCAATCAGTATACTGCCATGCCTGTCTAAAGTCCTTGAAAAGATAGTGTGTAATCAGATAACAGAGTTTTTGGAGACAAATGATATTCTACCAGCACAGCAATCGGGTTTTCGAAGACATCGAAGTACTGCTACAGCATTACTTGACGTGACAGATAATATCCTAGCCGCCCAAGATAAAGGAAAAGGAACCGTACTTGCTCTACTCGATTTTTCAAGGGCTTTCGATACAATAAATGTATGCCTTTTATTGTCCAAGTTAGCATACTACGGATTTGAAAATGATACCGTAAAATGGTTTGCCAGCTACCTAAGTGGTCGAAAGCAGCTAGTAGAACTGCAGCGACCGGATGGAGTAAGCATGGCATCAGAAATACTGCCAGTGTCAAGAGGGGTTCCTCAGGGCTCTATTCTTGGTCCTATATTGTTTATTCTGTACTGTAGTGATATTACTAATGCTATAAAACACTGTCATTATCATATGTATACCGACGACCTGCAGCTGTATATACCATGCAGCATGCACGACATTACTGCACAGGTAAACAAGCTCAATGATGATCTAGAACATGTCACTAGATGGTCAAGCAAGAATTCACTCTCCCTAAACCCAACAAAATCAAAATACCTAATTCTTGGATCAAAAAAACAAATCGAAAAAGTTTCAAATTCCAATTTTAAAGTCCAAATAAATAATGAAGATTTAGAACGAGTACAAGAAGTTAGGAATTTAGGTCTTATCATGGACGGAGAACTGCGCTACGAAACCCACATCAACAGTGCTGTACGTAACTGCTTCTACAGACTCAAATTATTGTACAAAATTCGCGATTTCGTTGACATTGGTCTAAGAATTAGGCTATGTGATGCACTTGTCCTCTCCAGGCTGAACTATTGTGACACCGTTTACGGGCCGCGACGATTGGCACGAACTCAGAAACTCATTCAGCGCGTGCAAAACGCCTGTGCGCGTTTCTGCTTCCATATTCCCCCGCGAGCACATGTTACGCCATTTTTAAATCTAAATAAAATTTTACGGATGTCAATGCGTCAGAAATTACACCTAGCCACCCTTATGTTCGGTATTGTTAATAGTGAAACGCCCTCGTACCTTTACGACAAGTTGACTTGGCTCCAAAGCTCCAGGGCTGCGGAGGTCAGGTCCTCCAAGGTCCTACTACTTGTCTGCCCAATGCACCACTCAACCGCATTTCGCGGTAGTTTTCGTTACGCCGCTACCAAATGTTGGAATAACATACCTCCACCTATTCGCACATTGAAAACCATCAATAGTTTCAAACATAAATACCGTATACTATTATATAACACCCAAAATATTTAGCGGCAACAGTAATACCATCCCTACCCTACCCTTACCCTTATTTCTTTCTTTTTCATTTAAACATTTAACTTCTTCTTTACCCTTAACTTTTTCTTATTATATCCTCATGTTTTTTTTGTTTTGTTTGGCGGTAGGCCTCAACACATTTGTTATCTGATTTTCTTCTTATTAGTTTTAAGTTAGTGATAAGTTAGGTCCCCACCGAAAATCAGCGCTGCGGCTTACCGTCGTAGCATTACGCTGAGTGGGGGTCCTATTTAACGTCTATGTCTCTATATTAATTTGTAATTTAAGTTGTTGGTTTGACGTAAATAAATGTATTTTCTTTCTTTCTTTCTTTCTTTTCAAATTTGCGCCCCCCTCCCCACTTTTTTTTGCGATTTCGGGGTTGGTCCCGTAGTAAAAGTTGCTCAGTATAATCCGAAAACCTCCCTGGCAACGGGAATGTAGGTATTTTTAACCAGCCTGTATAGGAATCCCCAGTACCTACTGTCGTCCGATAGACAACATGGGGGTCATCCATTAATTACGTCACACGTTTAGGGGGTGGGAGGGGGTCAAGAAAGTGTGACATGTTGTGACATGGTGGAGGGGGGAGTCACAAACATTGTGACGTCACTTTAACTTCATCACTATTCATCAGTAAACGAAAATTCATTTATATTTTTTTATTCGCTGTACATTTAAATAATGAGGTTTTGGAAGTAGGTAATTTTCGTTCCTAAATTTCCTAATTGGTTTTGTGTTATAAAATTACTAATATTTCTTTTACCAAAAATATTATTTTATAAAAAAAATAATGCAGAGTTAATAATGTCGATATTGTTGAAAACAAAATTGCCTAAAATGTGACGTCACACCAGGTGGGGAGGGATTTGCAAAATGTGACCAAGTGTGACAAGGAGGGGGGAAGGGGTCAAAAAACCTAGAAATTCGTGTGACGTAATTAATGGATGATCCCATGTCACAGATATGCAGCAGCAGCTATTGGAGTAGGTTCCGTCTACTACGGCTCATATGCGCCTGCCGGACAAAGGGCTAGCGATCCATTTGCATAGGTAGTCTCTTGGACAGTCCATAAGATGGTAACTTCCCGACAGGAGACCCCTGACCGAAAAGACGCGCTAACACAGAACACAACTCTGGAGTACTCGGCCCGCTCGCCTTATAAAATGAAAGCATATTAGCAACTGCCACCGAATATCCCTCTGCTTGATAGAAGTTTCTTCTGGCATAGAGTATTCGCACTGCGGGAAGGTGGGCTGTGGGCCAGATTACCATCCGTATTTCACACTTCACAGTGGTGGTAAATACGACTGACAAAAGTTTTCCTGCTGTGCCTTTGGCAAGGCGGACAGGTAGTCTTTTGCCAGCACGCTTACATGGCAGGAAAATCAACGGAGACAGCCCTACACAACCTAACGGTAAGGGTGGAAAGAGCATTAGACACAAAACAATATGCACTAGGCTGCTTCTTCGACGTAGAGGGGGCCTTTGATAAGGCTACTTTCGACGCCGTAGAAGAAAGCCTGAGGAGAGAGGGCATCCGACCGACAATAGCAAAATGGATAGGAAAAATGCTAAAAGGCAGATCCATAACGGCGGAGCTAGGAGGAGTATCAAAGAAGATTAGTCCAAGAAGAGGCTTCCCACAAGGGGGATGTCTGTCCCCCCTGATGTGGTGCCTACTTCTTGACTCAATGGTGAAGGAGCTCAACAGAGGGGGTATGTATATGCAGGCCTACTCTGATGACGGAGTGCTACTAGTGAGAGGGGCGGTTCTTAGCGTCATAAGAGATATAATGGCAAAAGGCCTCAGACAGGTACTGAGGTGGTGTAGAGAGAGAGGACTGGATCTCAATCCGTCGAAAACAAAGCTAGTGCTATTCACTAATAAGAGAATAAAGGAGATGAGACCCTTAGAGATACAAGGCATAGAAATAGAAATGGTGAACGAGCTGAAATATCTGGGAGTGACTCTAGACAGTACACTCAGATACAAAACTCACATCAAAGAACAGACGGCAAAAGCCATAAGAACACTGTGTCAATGCAAAAGGGCAGTGGGGAAGAACTGGGGACTGAAGCCAGGTATGATCCACTGGATCTACAAGGCGGTGATACTTCCCAGGGTGCTATACGGGGCAGTGATATGGTGGCACAGGGCCCGTATTAAAGAATACCAAAAAGACCTAACCAAAGTACAGAGATTAGCGTGCCTCATGATGACAGGGGCCATGAGAACGACCCCGACACATGCATTGGAGGTAATGCTAGGCCTGAAGCCACTCTGGATAGAGGTAGAGAAAAGAGCCACCGAACAGTGGTATAGAATGAAAGCATGCAAGGAATGGAGAGGAAGCTGTGTGGACAAGAGACACGCGCTGATACAAAAAGAGGCGCTATCAAAATTTGAGATGCTGATGGCCAATAACGACCTTATAAAAAGGCAGGAGATATTTGACAAGAAGTACAGGATACATATAGGAGAGAGAGACAACTGGAAGGTAGAAGTCAGTCACCCGACGACTATCTGTTTTACGGATGGCTCTAGAAGAAGCTCAACGAAACTAGCAGGAGCAGGCATAGTAATCCCTAAACTGGGAGAGAAGGTATCAATACCGTTGGGTAGGTATGCTAGCGTATTTCAAGCAGAGGTATGTGCAATAGCGCGCTGTGCACACATAATTAAAGAGAGTGTGCAGCAAGAAGGTGCTGTTGTAATATATACCGATAGCCAAGCAGCACTGAAGGCACTAAAGAAAACATCGGTTACCTCCTCCCTTGTGAGAGAATGTCGGGAGGAGCTCAACTCGATAGGCAAACGAAGAAGCGTCACGGTGGCATGGGTACCAGGACACCAAGGAGTGACGGGTAACGAGAAAGCGGACGAGATGGCAAGGATGGGGGCGGAAACGGAACACATTGGTCCGGAACCGGCTCTACCTATGTCAGCGGACGTCACGAAGGGAGTCATAGAGAAGGTAAAAGAGATGGAAGCACAAAGAGAATGGGAAGAAGAAACTGGATGTAGACAGTCGAAGATGATGATCAAAGGCATAGATCACAGGAGAACCAGGTATCTTCTGAAAGTAGGTAAGAGCAGTCTGAGACTTCTGACAGGTATCATTACAGGTCATAACACTCTCAATAGACACCTTAAGATAATGGAGATAAGCAGAGATGCCTCCTGTCCACACTGTGGTAAGGAGGAGACTAGCTTACACCTACTAGCGGAATGTATCATGTATGCGGCACCGCGATATAATACATTCGGCAAAGACACACTAAAAGAGAACGAACTAAAGGACGTCGAACTCAAAGATGTCCTTCTGTTCTGCAGGAAAACAAGAAGATTTGAGGAGAATGGTGAGGGAATGCCGCCGGGACAGTAACCTGAAGCTCCGACTCCAGGGAATCGGGCTGAATGAACGCGGCACGCGATCGACAGCCCGCCTGCTTCCGGCCAGGCGTCCCTACACTACATCTAGTCTTTTGCCCATTTTGCCCCCCCCCCCCCCCCCCCTTGGATGGCGCCCGGGGCACGTGCCTCTCCAACCCCCCCCCCCTAGTTACGCCGCCACTGAGTCATCAGGTGTTTCCGTAACTGTGCTTTTCTTCTACATTTGTAGCTACAGTGTTTACAACTGAAAGGCTTCTCGTCTGTGTGAGTCGTCAGGTGAGTCTGTAAATCTGTTTTTCTTCTACACTTGTAGCTACAGTGACTACAACTAAAAGGCTTCTCGTCTGTGTGAGTCATCAGGTGAGCCTGTAAATCTGCTTTTCTTATACACTTGTAGGCACAGTGACTACATCTGAAAGGCTTCTCGTCTGTGTGAGTCATCAGGTGTTTCCGTAACTGTGCTTTTCTTCTACATTTGTAGCTACAGTGTTTACAACTGAAAGGCTTCTCGTCTGTGTGAGTCATCAGGTGAGTCTGTAAATCTGCTTTTCTTCTACACTTGTAGCTACAGTGACTACAACTGAAAGGCTTCTCGTCTGTGTGAGTCATCAGATGACTCTGTAACCCTCCTTTTCTTCTACACTTGTAGCTACAGTGACTACAACTGAAAAGCTTCTCGTCTGTGTGAGTAATCAGGTGTTTCTGTAGATCTGCTTTACTTCTACACTTGTAGGCACAGTATGTTTGGAAAGAGTAACAAAGAAACACAATTTTCTTCTTCATGGAATTGCGGAAAAGGAGGAAAATACCTCGGAGCTTATGGAACTAGTGCTAACTACCCTAAATCAGTTAAGTGAGAGTGCCAATATCGAAAGTTGGGACAAATGGGAGATAAGCAGCGTGCAGAGACTGGGGAGAAAATGCGAAGATAGAAATCGACCCATCTTAGTCAGTGTCACATTAGAATGGAGAAAAATGATGGTGCTCAGAAACAACAAAAAGTTCCCACCAAATATCTACGCATCTGAGGACTACCCAAAGGAAGTCTTGGAAAAGAGGAGGGAGCTAAAAGTTCAGTTGAAAGAAGAGACAAGCAAAGGAAAAATTGCATACCTGCGTTATGACAGGCTAATAATTCGGGATAACCCAAGCAATCCAAATACGAAAGAAAAAAGGAAGCGATCCCCAACCACCTCACCCAACAACACACCTAAAACGAACATAGACACCACAAACAACCCGCAAAAAATTACGAAGACAAAGTCAAATGCATTCTCTCAATGGAGGTCAACAAACAACTCACCGAGCGATAAAAACTTATAGCAACCAAATAACCAATATTACCGGAACAATCCTACAACAACAACTGCAACAACTACCACACCATTCCCCAAGCCGACTGGTCATCGTGGGGAAATAGACCAAAACCCTTCTACAAAGAAAATACATACCAAGCATAAAAAGTGTTTAAATGTGAACAACACTAGAAATACAGAAACATATAATCAAAACAACAGTAACAATAACAAGAAAACTAAATTAAAAATAGCGTCGTACAATGTAAGAACCCTAAGATCAGAAGATAGATTGGAAGAACTATGTTACGAATTAGACAAGATCACATGGGATGTCCTGGGCCTTTCGGAGGTTCGAAGACAAGGAGAAGAATGTATCAAACTTCAGAACGGGCATACCCTGTACTACCGAGGAGATGACAATGTCAGTCACGAGCATGGTGTCGGTCTCCTGATTCATAGAAGACTCAGTGATAACATCAAATGTATTGCCTCAGCATCGGATAGGATAATATATGTTATACTCCAGATTACCGAGAAGATTACTCTCAAAGTGATACAAGTATACGCACCAACTAATACCGCATCAGACCTAGAAGTGGAGAAATTCTACGAAGACATTAGTGCTTGCATCCGTGACAACAAGAGCACATACACAGTAGTAACTGGAGACTTCAACGCCAAAATAGGCACAGAAAGAGATGACACAGAAACCTTTATTGGCAGATTCGGCTTTGGATCTAGAAACTCCCGCGGGGACATGCTGGTTAACTTTATAGAACAAGAAAAACTGTTTCATATGAGTTCATTTTTCGATAAGAAACCTGCTAAAAAATGGACTTGGATATCTCCTGGAGGAAAATATAAAAACGAAATTGACTACACCTTCTGTAGCCACAAAAGTATAGTGCAAGATGTCAGTGTCCTAAACAGTTTTTACACAGGAAGTGACCACCGTATAATCCGAGCTACTATATATATTAACAAACGCTTGCAAAGATATGCCTCCATAAGGGCGAAGAACACAAAAGTCAATACGGTCCAACTGAACATGTGCAAAGATCAGTACCAACATCTGCTGACTCAAGAACTAGGTCATTTAAACAAAGATTGTGACTATGAGACAATCATTCACACCATACAAAATGCCCTGTACGGAATAGCGCGAGATTTAACATCTGGATCAGCAAAAGTAAACCGGCAAAAGTTTAGTACTGAGACCCGAGACCTTCTGGAAGAAAGGAGAACTCTACTACGCGAAGGCAAAGGGGGAACAGAATATTTTAAAAACCTTTGCATTAGAACTAGAAAACAAGTCGAAGCAGATATTGAAACATATCGGGAAAAAACCGTTAAGCAAATAATAGACAAATATCAAGGCCCTAAAGTATTTCATAGAGCTTTAAAACCAGGAACGAAGCAAATCACTAAACTCTTGGATGAAAATAACCAACTTGGAATAGAGTCAAAGCAACTACTAGAAATAATACATAAATATTACTCAAAATTATACACATCTCAAAACCCCAAGCCAAGAGGAGTTGCCAAACGCAAAATTATGAACGTTGGCTCTGAAGATGTTCCGGAAATAACAACAAGCGAAATTGAACATGCCCTCAGAAAAATGAAAAATGGTAAGGCACCCGGCAGTGATAACATCATTATCGAAATGGTAAAGGATGGGGGAGATAGAGTGATTGAGCTACTTAAAGCGGCTTTCAACAAATGCTTAGAGGAACAAACTATACCCGAGATTTGGAACTGTGCCACAGTCATCCTACTTCATAAAAAAGGCAACAAAGCAGATTTAAACAACTATCGCCCCATCAGTTTGCTCTCACACCTGTACAAACTGTTTACGAAGATCATTACTCTACGCCTCACCAAGAAACTTGACTCATATCAGCCAATGGAGCAAGCCGGATTTAAGAGTGGAAACAGCACATTGGATCATATATTGTCCATGAGAATAATTATAGAAAAGACGACTGAATATCAAATGCCTTTGTGGTTAGCATTTATAGACTACAAAAAAGCATTCGACAGTGTTGAAACATGGTCGGTCATAGAATCACTACAAAATGCACGTATAGATCACCGATATACTGCCCTAATAGAAAATATGTACAAAAAAGCCACCTTAAAAGTGAACCTACCCCCGCTGACAGAGCCAGTTCGAATCGGAAAAGGTGTACGACAAGGTGACACACTCTCACCAAAACTGTTTACTCTGGTGCTAGAGGACATTATAAGAAGCCTAAACTGGGAAAATTGTGGATTGAATATATGGGGTAGTCGCTTAAATAATCTGCGGTTCGCTGACGATATTGTTTTATTGGCAAGCAACCCCACTGAGCTGCAGAGCATGATCCAAGAACTCAGCGACGCTTCCATACGATGTGGCCTGGAAATGAATCTAGACAAGACAA